>NC_142516.1:15050000-15675000 GCF_057876585.1 Rhinolophus sinicus | reverse complement strand
GGAAGGACACAGGGATAAATTAGATACAGCCCCTGGTTTTAAGGAGGTTACATTTTAGCAGTCTAGACAAGTTTCCAAACAATAATTCGGATTTTTAGTCAACAGGGAACTCTGATGATACTCTAGAAGCCTCCATTCTCCTGAGAAGAAATGAAAGATAATGAAGGGAATAGAATTTTGGAAGGGAGACAAGTAAAGGATGGAAGGCATTTCAGGTAGACGGAGGAGACTGAACTTTAGTCGGAAGGTAAAGCGTTGCACGGGGTGTTTGGGGTACGATGTGAGTGTGGGCAGGATGGAGAACGCAGAATGCAGAGGGATACAGTGGGGATGCGGCTGAATGAAAGGGTCAGACCAGAGCATCTAGAGGGCAGGTAACTGGCAACTGCACAGTTCTTGGGGATCCGGTTTCTCTAGAGATGGAAAATATTTACTCTGACTACACATGTAGGCGGGTATGAAGGATGAAAGTAAATAATAGCATGTAAAATTGTTTCCGGGATCATGGGACGGGGAAGTTCCTTCCCTCCCCCTTTTATTATTTTCTGCGAACTATACATATCAGCATTTACGCTAAGTTTTAAAGACACAGAGATGAGCAAGACACGTTTTGAACCCCCTTTTCCCAGCCCCTCACAAAGCTTACCATCTGGTGATAGACCCAGACAGGGAAAGGACAATGACATATGGGGACACGGAGGCTCTGAGAGCAGAGAGGGGGCCCCTTATTCTGGTCGGGGCTGGGGATGGTGAGTCAGGAACGACTGTACAAGGAAGGATGTTTGGGTTGAATGAAATGGAAACAAAAAGGAGCCTTGGTGTCTGAGTGAAGTGGGGGAGAAACGTATTTCAAGGGGGAGGAAACAGCCTGTGAAATAGATGTAAGCATGAGGGAGCATGGTGCCTTCAGGGAGCTGTAAGGATTGCTGGACCTGAAGCCCAGGTTACATGGCAAATAGACGCAGGAGATGAGGTTATGCAAGTCAGCCTGGTTTTGTCAGGATAACGAAATGAACAAACATGGCTGCTGGGCCTTTTATTGTTTGTGTGGAACATGAGAGGACTATTTGGGAGGAAGAGTGTTTAGAACCTTGCTACATCAAAGGTAGTCCTCAGGGTGGAAGCATTAACGATAGCTGGCAGCTGGTTAGACATTCAGAATGGGAGGCCCCGCTCTAGACCTACTGAGGCTTGAAAAGCTTTGGTGAAGAACACAGGCTCCTGATTTTAAATCCTGGCTGTCATCTGTTGGAGATTGACTTTGGTCCTCTCACCCTTCTCTGGGCATCAATATCAGCAGCAATAAAGTTGAGAAGGCCATCCCAGTGAATTCTAGTGACATTTTCAGGTTTATGTTTTAGTGTGTGTGTGTGTGTGTGTGTGTGTGTGTGTGTGTGTGTGTGTGTAATTCTACGGGATATTGATGGAAAAACTGCTCACTTTCAAAATTTGCTAACCCACGCCTACTCCCTAGATTACCCACAGTTTGGAATTATGCACTCAAGCTTGTGGCTAAAGGGGAAAAATCATTAGAAACCATGAACTTGAACGTGAAGGCAGGTCAGCTGGGAAATAAGGTCTCACCCTCAGCACCCACCACTCTGCCTAGCTGGAGTTTCATGGAGGGATACAGAGAAAAGATCCCTTCTGTTCTGTCCCACCAACAATCTTGCCTCCTTTTTAAGGAAAGAAAAAGGAAAAAAAAAAAAAAAGGGAAACCTACAGGACCAGATCCAGAGGCACACAATTCCACAAAGGTTTACCTGGCTGTCGGGTAAGAATAATCGTGTGTGCGCGCGCGCACGTGCACTAAGGGTATAGGGACAATGCTTAAGATGACAGTGCCTTAAAGCCCAAATGTCTTAATTAGGAGAAAAAGATTCAGCTGTCTGGTAAAACGGCACACTAGAGCTGCATTGCATTTTCCGAATAGCTTCCCTAATAGGCCTGCGTAAAGGCTGCAAAATGTGTCTGAACAGGCTCCCAACTAAAGGATAAGAGGCCATGGTGGTTAGAAAGTCAAATCCTGGTGACTGCAGAGACACAAGGGTTAGCCTGGAGAAGCCCTCCCCTTACTCCTGGAGCCCAGTGAGAAACGGAAGAGAACTTGGAGAGAGGGACACTAGGCCATTGAGACTCCTTGGCTCTGTGCAGAGGCTGCCCTGTAGCATTCAGTCATGAGCTTCCCAGGCAAGATCGCCAGCCTCTTGTTATCGGAGGGAGGGCTGAAGTTCTGGAGAAAATATCCCAACACAGATTGGAGGAAGGAGCAGAGGACCAGGAGCAGAAGGAGGCTGCTAACAAGTTTCATGTCTACCTTGCTTTGTGAACTTGGCAAGTCTCTTCTTCTCTCCAACTCCTGTGTCCCTGTTTGTGGACATTTATCACTGCCACTTACTGAGCAAGAAATATAATAAGGTATCGAACATTTTCTAAGCACTGACTATAAAGAAAATATTGTCTCATGGGTATAAAGATCATCTACATGTTGCTGACGCACACATTTCTATCTCCAGGTAAGACCGCCTCTTTGTATTCAACTTTTGGATCCCAGTGCCCATCTTCCTTCTCTGCCTCAGGTTTAGTAGTCACCTTGAACTTATATACAAAACAGCACTTTTGATCTCCCTCACCTCAACCCTGAGCCTCCTACAGCTCTCCCCCACCAGGCCCCAGCTTCAGTAAATGGTAAATCGTTTTGTCCCATTGTTCAGACAGAAAAATTTGTAATCATCTTTGACTATTCACTATTTCTCACCTCTCATATCCAATAACAAATTCTGCCAAGTTCACACTCTAAATATATCCAGAAATGGATCATTTCTCACATCTTCTCCCCTAACCCACCCCCATGGCCCAAGCTACCCCCAACTCTTACTGAGATGAGAATAGAGCCCTGAATGCCAATTTACCACACAGCAGCCAGAGCAATCCTGTTGAAATATAGGTCCCATCCTGCTGCTCCTTTGCTCAGAATCCTCCAATAACTTCCCATCTCATTTAGAGTGAAATCCAAAGTGCCTACCACCCTATAAAAGGCCCCAAAATGTCTGCATCAGAGCCATTCTCTTCCCAAGTTTGACTCCTGCTCTCCTCCGCTCTCGCTCCCCTCCAGCCGTGGGGGTCTCCTGTTAGTGCTGTGCTGAACCAATGGCACGTTCCTGTGCTCCTGCCACAAAGCACTGGCCCTGGCTGGTCCCTCTGCCTCCAAATTCTTCTCCCAGAGTGTGGCATGGCTCCCTCCATCCCCTTCTGAAAGTGCCTGCGTAAATGTCATCTTCTCAGAGGAGCCCTCTCTGATCACTCGGTGGCCTAACAGCTCCACTCCCACTCTCAGCTTAGCAGTCCGTATGCTTTGTGCTCTCCCCCCAGTGTTTATCATCACCTGACAGAGGAGTTTCCTTTGTTTGTTTGTCTATTGCAGCAGTGTCCAATGGAACTTGGCACAATAAGGGAAATGGTCTATATCTGAGTTGTACAAGAGGTAGCCACTGAGCACATGTAGCTGTGGCACACTTGACACATGGCTGATGTGACTGCAGAAGTGAATGTTTATTTTTATTTAATTTTTGCTAAGATAAATTTAAATAGCCACATGGGGCTAATGACTACCATGTTAGTTGGCACACATATAATATCGTTCTAGAATATAAACTTAATTAGGGCATAGATTTTTGCTTATGCTGTTCATTGCTGTATCCCCAGTGCCTAGAGAAGAGCCTGGCTATGCCATTAATACCTGTCGAATGGATGAATAGATGAATGCTAGGAGCTTTCCATGCATCATTGCATTGAATTGTAACAACAGCCTTGTGGGATAGATGCTATTTTCACTCTCTGGTACTCAGAGAGGAGAAGTGTCCTGCTAAAGGACACCCAGATAGTGTGCATCCTATGCCTAATATCTCCCCATTTAAGATGAAAACGTTCTGGGGATCTAATGTGCAACACAGTGAACACAATCAACAATAATGTATTATACACTTGAAAGGTGCTAAGAGAATAGATCTTAAATGTTATAATCACAAAAGAGTGATATGTGAGGTGATGGAGGTGTGAACTCACTATTGTGCTCATCATTTAAGACTATATGTGTGTATAAAGTCGTCACGCTGTACACCTTAAACTTACACCATGTTATATGTCAATCACAGCTCAACAAACCTGCAAAAATGGTACAGAACACCCAGCTGGTAAGAGGCAATGGGACCTGAGCTCAGGGGTGTCTGGTGACATCCAGACACTTCACTAGAGGTGAACTAGATGCTCTCTGCGGTCCTTTCTAACTCTGAGATCCCATGGTCTTACGAGAATTTTCTCCTTGCCAGGCAATGACAACCCACAGTTTAAGCACCAGTTGGATTGACAGACCTTTCCATGAAGTCCCTTGTCCACTGCTCAAAAGCCATGATTCTTCAGGCAGAAGAAGCCTGCATCATCCTTCAAAATGTACCACCCCTCCCTCTCTCCCCAGCCCTGTGCCGTTGCTCACCGGTTTCGGGGTCGCAGAGCTGCTCACAAGCATCTGTCGTCCTCTGTCCACAAAGGTCCCTCACCCACGGGGAGGTGGCATTGATCTGGTAGTACAGTGACAGCTTGGCTGGGTTCAACCAATCGGAGATGTCCAGGTAGCTCCCCTCACTCACCACAAAGCTGCTTCCTGTGGATGAACAGAGACAAAGACGGCTGTTTGCTCCTGGCAGTGAGGGCCCAGAAGGGTCTCGCTGCTGACGCCACAGCCAGGAACACAATCGGGGGCATACAAGTCATCCCCATTCCAAGGTCCCCTGTTCTCATCTCTCTACACACATTGACGGAACATTTGTAATGTGTCAGCCGTGGTGTCAGCAGCCAACAGCGACAGAGACGAATCAGAAACAAGAGACATTTTAGCCTCGTGGTGAAGAGTCATACTCTTAGGATTGAGAGAGACGTAGTTTCCAATCCTGGCTCCATCCTTACCAGCCATTGATTTGGGATGACTCCCTCAATGCCTCTGGGCCTTGCTTACATCATCTGTAACTGGGAATGTTAATGGAACCTACCTCATAGGGTTACTGTGAGAATGAAATAAATGGATGCAGATAGAGTGCTTCGCCACTATGTGACCTATCCTTGTAAAGAATAATTCAATGTGAAAATTTAAAAGAAAAAGAAAGCTAATGTCCCTGTCACCTAGGCATGTCCTCAGCAACAGGGGCCACTAATGCCCACAGGAGCCAGGTGGGTGAATTAATGGGACAGATGGGTTGAGTGTAAGGGGAATAGCATCCTGCCCTCGTGGCTTAGCTTTTTTTTTTTTTTCCCCTGAGAGAAAGAGAGATTTTCAAAGAAATCTTTAGCACCTCTAAGGGGTGGGGGAGGGGGTGGCGGGTGGGGAGAAGAGCAGCAGTTATGCAATGGAAAATGCCCTAATGCTGGGAACAATAGGGAAAGATGGAGTTTGGCACTTCAGGTTCCATCAAAAGGGAGCAGCTGCAGCTTAGCTATAGCCAGCTGTTGCCCAGTGGGTCGAAAGGTCAGTGGTACCGGAACTTCAGATTTTCTTCACGGGTGACTGAAAATGCAGATTTTCAGTTTTATATACCACATATTAGTGAAATCATATGGTTCTTGATTTTTCCTGTCTGACTTATTTCGCTTAGCATGGTAATCTCCAGATCCATCCATGTTGTATATAGATGATGTATTACAGAATTGTACACCTGAAATCTACGTAACTTTGCTAACAACTGTCACCCCAACAAACTTTAATTTAAAAAAAAGAAGAAATGCAGATTTTTTTATTGTCATCAACCAATTTTTAAACGACGGCTTACCATTTTTTCTTGAACATTTATGTAGGTAAAACAAAAGACCCTAGCTTTGAAATTTATGTTCTAAAATGCTCTTCAACTCACACACACAAGAATACATATGAATGCACATATCCATCTATGTATCTCTGTGTGTGCGTGTGTATATAAATATAAATACAAACACAAACACAAACATATATATATATATATCTGTGTGTGTGTGTGTATACTGGGGGTGACAAAAAAAGGTACATAAGTAGACACTTTGGTCACCATTGTTCAAGCAGTAATTCGCCGTAATCAGAAGTGTCTGGAAGCTGATGGTAACCACTTTGAGCACTTCCTGAAATTGCAGAAGTCAAACGTGACTTGTATTCCTCTTTTGTTATCGGTATATATTGAATATTACAATTTTAATACTTTTCCTTTCTTAAAATGTGTATGCATTTTTTGGTTCCCTCTGTATATATACACACAGATACATATATGGATTACATACACACTGTGTTTCCCCGAAAATAAGATCTAGCCAGATAATCAGCTCTAATCCATCTTTCGGAGCAAAAATTAATATAAGACCTCGTCTTATTTTACTATAAGACAGGGTCTGATATGATATGATACGATATGATATGATATGATATGATATATGATATGATATGATACCAGGTCTTATATTAATTTTTGCTCCAAACGATGCATTAGAGCTGATTGTCCAGCTAGGTCTGATTTTTGGGGAAACACAGTATACGCACATAAATATATTACTTAAAGGGCAAACAACAGAAGTCCATTCAGAGTGGCTGCATACTGGGTGAGTGTATGTATATAGCAAAATAGCAAAGGCAGAATTGTACAGGGGAAACACAGTTCAAACAGCACCAGGCTCCACAGAATTGGAATAGAATGCTGTTGTAGACGCATGGCAGATGAGGGGCCTCACCAGCAGGAGATCTTAAATCATTTCATAATTAACGTGATTCAGCTTTTCTCCCTGCCTTTTCTTCTATCACACTATCCACCAATAAAATCTTTCCATGTATGCGATTCAAACCTTCAAAGTAAGGAGTCAGCTAATAGGCACCATATGGCTTTAACAGCAACCTCTCAGTCAGGTCACATCAGACCCTGCTGACGGACCAATGGTTGGGATCTGCTTAGCTCTGGTGTCTAGCTGTGTCCACTGGGCAATGGCCAGCGAGGTGGAATCACATCAGACCTTACCTGGCTGCCCTGAGGAGCTAAGATGACCTGAAAAGGGTAAGGGCGTGGCAGGCAATGTTATCTTCTCTAACTTGCACACGTTATGATTTATATCATCCTATAGAATAAATTCCTAAAGGGAAAGCACAGTGGACGACGTGATTTTGGGTGAGGATGAAAGAGGAGTCTACGCAAAGCAAAATAAGTAGATAGCATCAGGCTCAGCGATAAGAAAATGACCACATTTGAAGTTGGCCTTAAAATCCTTGGCAGCTAAACAAAAAAGAATAAGTCTGCTGGATTCCATATTTCAAATTTCTGGCAAGGGAAGATATGCAAATCTATCTGCAAAACCATATTTTCCCCTCTGGAACTAAGCCCAAAGCAGAAACATGTCACATGGGTCCCTGTGCAAGGCACTGAGCACCAGTATCGACTACAGATTTTTCTTTTAAAAAGCACAGTCATGCTGTTTAAACGGATAATTTTTATATTTATTCTCACTAAAGACTGAGGGATGGATATTGAATTGTGTCCCAGGCATGAGTTTGGCTAATCCCACTGCTTCAGGAAAGCTACACAGTGCGGTGATAAAGAGAATAGAGTCAGCAAGCCCAGTATTCAGACCTTCACTCTGCTGCACACTCGCCCTATACATGTGGGAAAGAAAACAAATCGATAGTCATCTCATATGAAAAATGTGGGTCCCAACTCCCTCCTCACAGGGTTATTATAAAGATTAAACGAGACACTGTGTTTGTCTTAGGTGGGACTCCCCAGAAATCGGACTCAAAGGCAGAGACTGGCGTGCAGGAGGTTTCTGGGTATACTCTTGTGAAGGGATGAATAAAGAGGGATGAGACAGAGCGAGGAGCCAAACAGCCCTGAGGCATTGCCCTCAGCTCCTCCTCTAGGGAGCTCTGGAGCTGGGATGGCCCTTCGGAGTCTTCCAAATCAAGATAAGGATGTCAGACCATTGTATTTCAACCTTCGCCAGGCATAGGCTGTGGGCCATGCCTGGGGAAGAGACATGAACTTCGGTGAAGTGGTCTGTTTCAATGGAGCACATTTCTCCAAGAAAGACTTGGAGCAATTGGTCAAGCACCAACGTTCCTGGCAGCTGGGGAAATGAGTGCCTACAGTTCCAAGGAGAGATGTGGACACAGCCAATCCCCATATGACATTCACTACAATACGTGAAATCCCTGGCACATTGTGAAATCTCAACTCACAGGAGCTATTGTGACTATAACTTGGATTTCTTACAAACTTGGAAGCTTTGAATGCAATACCAGTTCATGCAATACCAGCTACCGCAAAAGCTGGCGATCCTCACCTTCTATAAAAAGATGTTCTACCAAGGTATACGTTGCTTTAATGGCAGAAGGGCGTTACTGTCCTTTGAATGTCCTCTCTGTCCTAGTCCCTGAGGTGAGTATGTTATATATGCTGCGTGTTAATCCTTATAAAAGCCTTGCAGGATAAGTGTTCCCCATTTTTACAGAAGACAGCATGGGGTTCAGCAAGAAACTGATTTACCCAAATGTGTACAACTAGTAAGTGGCTAAAGTGGAAACAGAACCCAGGTGTTTTCAGCATCCAAAGCTGGGACCCGGCCATTATTCCAGCCTGTGGTGATAAGCAGAGGCTTTGGTTGGGTTGATGCCTTTGGTGGTCCTCCCTCCTCTGGTAGTCTGTGCCTTCCCCGTCCATGCATACCCTGAGGTATTGGACAGCTTAGGCTTTCTGTGCTAGACCGTGGTTTCCTGCAGGGAAGAGGTCATGGCTTACCCAGGATTCTTATCAATCAAGCCCTCAGTACAATTTCTGGCACATACCAGGAGATGAATGAATATATGTGGAGTGAATTAATGAAATCAAAGTTCCAGGCTCGATGAGAGGGAAGCTCAACTTACTTCCTCATGGGATTGAGAAGCAGCAATGCCTCCACAGTGACCCCAAAGTTAATGCTTTTCACCCTGTGAGAGCCGGAATACAGAATGAGCTCTTCAGAGTCTCCCCAGTTCCAAACCAACACTTGAACTGCACTCTCATGTCCCCTAAGCTCTCGTTCACACCATGGGCTTGTGATGTGGCTGATTTAAGTACAGGTGCTAAAGGGACTCCGTGGGAAGAGGCCAGGATACAGGGCACAGAGATGACACACCAGGTAGTGAAAGGAAGTAACTGTGCAAAATGGACTCCCCAAGACTTACTCCATGTGTTCATTTTAACCAACATTTACTAAACCCCTTAACGCATCAGGGATAGATATAGAAAATGAGAAACAGACTGAACACTTCAAGAATATTATGGACTAAGAAGGGAGATCAAATGTGCACAGATAACTATAACACAACCTTCAGTGTGTAAGAGCTACCTGAAAGGGGTGGGCTTGTCCTTGGAAATAATGAGAAGTAGAAAAGGGTGTCAGAGAAGAATCACTGAAAGTTGTCCTTTCAGCCATGTTACAGATAGATTCATTCATTCATTCATTCATTCATTCATTCATTCATTCATATGCTTGTTAATTTAACAGAGTACTTAGTATGTACCATGCCCTGTCCCAGGATTTGAATAAGTAAAATATGGTATCTGTCTGCTGAGAACGTAAAGTTCAGAACAGGAGCTCAGAGACGCCAAATCGAAGGCAAAGCGTGTGTTTTGTTCCTCCTTTCTTATTCTCCCACCTAGATTGCATGTCTTTTTAAAATTATTCATGTATTTCAGTCATAGTTGACGTCATTTTATTGTATATTATTTTATATTAGTTTCAGGTGTATAGCACAGTGGGTAGACCTTTGTATAATTTATGCAGTGATCTCTATTATAGACTGCGAATCTCTTAAAGGTAAACACCAGGTCTTATTTAACTGCATTTTCCGTACAGCTTAGGATCTAGTGGAGGTGCAGACGATGTTGACGGGTGTGTGTGTGTCGAGAAAGAGAAAAAGACAGAGAGAGAGAGAGAGAGAGAGAGAGAGAGAGAGAGAGAGAGAGAGAGAGCGAGCAGCTCAATAAGGTCAAAGAGAGGCAGACAAGCAACTCTCTCTGGCTAAATTCTAGCATTACTTTGGGATTAAACACATAGGAATGAAAATGTGTTATTCCATGTGTCTCCCATTTCTCTAGTTTTCCAATGGACCCCTGTTTTACTTCCTTGGCTTGACATCAAAAGTACCCACGTTTTTCTGGGTGCTGTGAAATTCTTCTTTGTACTCAAATCGATCTCCCATGAGAGTAAGGACTGTGAAACAAACCTTTGCCAAAATCCCAACTTCAAAATGTCATGTTTCCTTATTTTAAATATATATGTGTGTGTTTTTCTCCCACTGGCTTATGGGAATATACATCATCTAATTAGCCAAATGGATTTTCAGTTCAGCCCAATCATTTCCTTATCTAGCATCTGAAGCTTGCCATTGCTCAGGGGACCACACGGACACAAAGGTCCTCATTAACTCTGATCTTCAATTACACTGATTATAAGCCTGTTTCTGTAATTGTGCAGCATAGATCAGGGGTGAGCTGGGGAGCTCAGACCACTCCGTCGTGTTCTGGGAAAAGCCAGAGGCACGTCGGCCCCCAAAGAAACAGAAAGCCACAGATGAAAACTAAAAATACCACGGAAGGAGGTATCACCATGCCAAATTGCCTGGAGAGCCAGACAGCAACTTCAAATCCCTCTCGTTACATCTCGAATCAGGAGACAGACCTTTGAGAACCATGGACGGGAGGTTTCAAAAGACAGTTCTGGACACTGGTAAATGGAAGAGCAGAGGAATGAAAGACTACATGGATGAAAGATGGTTTTCACAAATGAAGCTCATAAAAATTTTCTAGCCAAAAGTATTCACCTCTCTCTTTTTCTTCCCCCTTTCTTTGGGTGCAAAGTAATTAAAGATTTCTTTTCTTCTGTTATATCGTGTGTCCCCCAGATTCCATCTGTCAGGGTCTTAGACCTGGGGAAAATGTCTTTCTAGGACACAGGAAAAACAAACTGTGATGAAGCAGAAATGAGGAGCCCATCTACTTCCCACCTAATTGACCCAGGAAGGCTGTACCCAACCCACCTCTCTGCCCAGTCCAGAGTCTCCAGTCAGGCTTGAATACATTCCACCACCTGCCATCGACTGAAAAAATTTAAGGAGTGAGCAACCCAACTCTGCAAACACAAGGTGAAAAGCAACAGTTTGAGCATTTGCGAGAGCAGGCAGAGACTACTTAGATAGGTGGGAGCTCTCAGTCTCTGACAGAACTCTCTAGCGTCCCAAGATAGAGGGCATTCTCCTACAACTATCTCTGAGAGAGCCATCAGCCACCCACTTACCCCCATGCTTTCACCTCATGATCTTCTCCTAGCTCTCTTCCTTTCTGCCATTTTCTTTCCCTTTTCCTTAGATCAACTTTAATTTATTGCTCTGTATCGTCTCTACTTGTTATGGGCTGACCTGTGTCTACCCCAAAATTCGTATGCTGAAGTCTTAACCCCCAGTACCTCAGAATGTGACTGTATTTGGAGACAGGGTCTTTGATGAGGTAAATAAGGTTAAATAAAGTCATTAGGGTGGGTCCCAATCCAATAGGACTGGTGTCCTTATAACAAAAGGAAATTAGGACATAGACACACACACACACACACACACACACACACACACACACGAAAGACCATGTGAAGACACAGGGAGAAGACAGCCATCTATAAGTCGAGGAGAAAGGTCCTCAGAAGAAACCAACCCTGCCAACACCTTGATCTCAAACTTCTAGCTCCAGAACTGGGAGAAAATAAATTCCTGTGGTTCAAGCCACACAGTCCATGGTACTTAGAGCCCTAGCAAACTAATACACTACCCCTGTGTTATTTGACAGATATCTATCTCTTAAGCCTGCAATTTTCTCCATGTACCAACCTGTATTTTGTGCCATGGATCCCTCTGGATCACTTCTCAGAATAAAGTTTCCAAATGTGTAAAACATGATGCATAGTATCTCAAAGGAAACCACAAAACTGAAAGAGTTCTATCCGTGGAGCCCCCAGCAGTTCATGGCGTCCAGGATAAAAACCGTAGTCTGAGCTAAGTTATTTTCATCCGTTCCACAGTTACCCAGTCTGCTGCCTAACCGGTTGCAAACACATCCCAAATCACTGCATGGGGCGAGGGAATGGGGTTATAATGGATACGACGCCCTGATAAAGTGTGTGAGTGAGATGCAAATGACAAAGAAAAGAAGAAGACTAAGAAAACTCTGAGACGTTCCAGTGGCTATTTTAAAGACGGCCGACTTCTTTCTTTTTGGTCATTACATGGAAACAATATTTTTTAAAGCTCTGAAGAATGGGTGAGGATTTTATGATGCCAAGTTGTATACTTAATTTTAAAGAGTAGTAGAAAACTTTGAGTTCCTCCAGTCCAAAGATCCACTACCTTTTGTCTTCTTTCGTTATCACCCACTAAGAAGCCATTTAAGACTTTGTTTCCTAATCATCTGCTACCTATGACATTTTAATACCACAGATCTATTGTATATCTGTTGATGTACTGTGCTTTTGCTGTCCACAAAGAGTAAGATGTTTTGTGCCACCCCCCGAATCAATTTTCATATGTTTGGGAGTATGACATATTGTCCTCACTGAGAATGGGTGCTCTAGTTAGAGATAAATGGAGGGTTAAGGAAGGAGAGGGATGTGCCCAAGGTCCCACTGGGATCAGTGAAATATCTACAACTGGAACCGTGGCATTAGAACTCCCGACCTCTTAGGGTTATCAGGGGGGTGAGAGTCGGACAGGTATGCTGACCTTCCTACGTCAACAGAGCTGGTAAGTGTTGGGGCTGAACCTGAACCCAAGTGCTGTGACTTCTAGCTCAGGGTTTGTTCCAGGACTTCAGGCTGACAATGAAGAATAGATCCTGAGGAGCCAGGCAGTTGTCTGGAGGCCAGAGCTACCTCGCTGGGCGTGTGAAACGGTAATACCCTTGAGAGGTCTGTGCCGTGGAAGAACACGGCGGAATGCATCATTCCATATCCACGAAGAAGAGGCGTGGAGATGGCCAGGCCACTGGTATTGGGGTGCTCTATGTCAGAAAAATAGTGGTTGCCAAATACAGCTATAGCAAAGCCTCACTTCCTCTCCCCAAAAGGAGCTTTCAATGAAGAGCCCGACTCACGTTTGCTCCAGGCAATTGTATTTCTATCGTTTTCTGTCTTCCCCACCTGAAATTGTGATCAAAGTTTGGCTAAAAGAGATTGCCACAGAATTCCACATGCCTTTACGCATCCCTGGTCTTGCTTCAAAGCTGAGAGAGGGGTGTTTGAGTCTGGACAAAAGAAGTTTGAAGTGCTAGAATTTCAAAAAAAATATTTTTCTCCCCAGCGATATAACGATGGGGTACCAAAGTAGGCGGCGGGGGAAAAGAACAAAGTCACGAACCGTGAACCGCGTCTCCTTTTACTTTAGTCATTTAATTTTTAAAGAAGAATCATGGTTTAAGAGTGAAGGTAGCCATTTACTTTCAATTTAAGAATTCTTTCTTCCTTCCTTGCTTTTTTTAACTTCCCTCATTGGGAACTTATGCATCAACCCCAATCTCAAGGTTAGATTTCTTTTTGATCGAAGATCAGTGCTTCTTGAGTGAACATGGTGGACAGCGGCTCCCCAAATTCAAAAGTCCTTTAGCTCTGACTTGCTAATATTGAAAAACGTCCCTCCCTGTCAGCCGCATAGGTAAAGATGTGAGTTTAGATGGGAGGCAAAGGGCTGGACTCTGGAGTGAAACAGTCATGGATTAAATCCTACCCAACCACTAAGTAGCTGTGTGGCCCTGGCACAGATCACTCCATCTTGGTAAGCCTCCTCCCTTTTCTTATCTGGACAATGGAAATACTTCCTAGAGATTAAATAAAACACATTCAAATTGCCCAAGGACAGGCTCATGCCTGGCTAAGGCCTCTGTGTTCTGAGGGACACTATTCCGGGGGACAAAATTTACATAGCAAATAATGCATGCTATGTATAATTGTATGTCTATCCACATACATTACATATTATTATTTCATATAGAGTATATATGTTTGGGTAACTGTGTGTGTCTGTGTGTCTGTGCACCTATCTATCTATCTTTCTATCTACCTGTCTATCATCTACATATGTACGTACACATGAGCCCAGATAATTCTATGAATATTGTATCCTACGTGGATGGAGCCTCCTGGAGTTCTGCAACATGGCGGTCCTGCCTCAGGCACCGTCAGACAATAGCTTCATCAATACAACAGCAACAACAACAAGACCAATACCTTTCTCCTGCCGACCCAAGTATGCTTGTTTCCCGTGTGCTGGTTCACGACAGATCCCAGCGGCATCTCTTCTGATTCTCACAATATCCTGGGGTGAGTAATGCAGGGCAGGAAGGAGGGCTACTACGGCTACTACTGTAAGATGTGTTGCGGGAGTGAGGTAACATTGAATGCTTGGCACATATTAGGTTCATGAATGTGCAATGAAAATACAAAACGGTGTGGGTAAGACCGGGATGGCTGACTGGGTTAACAAATAAACAAATGCACTATGATTTTCCAGATCCACTGGTTTAACTGTGTTCCCTGCCCCATTCCCCCTTCTTAGGGTCCATTCTCTTCTATGAAATTCACTTATTTATGCCTTTCCCCAAAAATCTGCACAAACATCACGGGCTGTTTAGCAAAGATGCTCACAGCTGTGAGCACTAAGAATAACCAGATTAGCCATTCCTTCCGGATCCGTTTCAGTACTACACTGGGGGTTCAATGCCAACTGACCAACTTATGCTCAGGCACCTGCCTGCTTTTGTGTTTCTCACTGACTCTGTGTGTGTGTGTGTGTGTGTGTGTGTGTGTGTGTGTGTGTGTCTGTGTGTTCTTTTCTTTCTAGATCTCTTGCCTTCTATTCTCTTTTGTCTAGAAAGGAATTCGGTGGGGAAAAACACAGACCTTGGGATTGGCAAACCTGGATTCAAAAGTGCCCTTACCATTTATTCTTTGAATGAACTTAAGAAATGCTTGATATTTCTTTGCTCAGCTTTCTCATCTACAAGTGAGTAATCCTTGCCTTGCAGCATTTGCATGCATTTTAAATGTGACTGTGTGTGTACCTGACGTAGTAGACGTACTTATCAAATGGGAGTTTTTACTACTACTGCTCTAATTAATATCATCGATCCTAGAAATGACTCTGGAAGGCAGGTGTTACTTTTCTCCCCATTTTACAGAAAAGGAAGTTCAAGGAAGTTCAAGGTGCATGTGTTAAACTGCACAGCTAGGAAGTTGATGTTTCCAAATTGAACTCAGTCTGCCTGTGTCTCTGAGTCCAGAGCTCTGTCTGTAATACCAGGCTGCCTCTCATTCTTCTCACTTCAGGGAAAATCTATACTAAGGGGTTGTGTGTGTGTGTGTGTGTACGCGCACATATGTGTACGCACGTATGTGTGCATGTGTGTGTGCATGTGTGCACGTGTGCATTTGGCATCCGTCAGTATTCATTTCTGGTTCTTTCTCTAAGTACTGAGCTTCTCGTGGTGGCTGAAACATAAATCAGACCGTGTTGAGAGTATGTGACACAGAGAGAGAGAAATGGCAGGGGGAAGGTGACATAATATTGTAATTCAATACTTAATGTCTCCAAAGACATGTAATACATCCTCATGACATTTCCAGAAGATATTTTCTGGAAACTGGACAATAATTCAAATTAATGCTAAGCCTAAATCTAATTGTTTTATGATGCTACCAAGGCCTGCATGGGGCAAAGCTTCAAAAAATCAGAGGTTTCAGCCATCACGTTGATGGAACAGATTTCAGTGCCTGGCACAGATGAAAACAGCTGCCTAAATATATAACAGCGGTACCTAGAGCAACATAATAAAGGAGATTCACAGCTTATCTACAGTGTAGCGCTCGCAGAAACCAGCTCTTCACCAGCCAAACCCGAGTACGGATTCTGGGAAAGGTAAGGAGAGAAATGATTGTCATTTGAGGGCCCAATGAAGGTGTGGAGGCTCACACAGGATACACGATGGCTGAGATCCACTTTTCTGGAATATGACAGGTGAAGGATGAATTGTCTCATCTGTTCCCAGGCGGAGTTGGTGGGTGTAGATTATAGGCGCCAGGCTCTGGAACCAGACAGGACTGGCTGCAACCACAGCCTTGCCACCTACTAGCCGATGGACTTTATGACCATTACTTGGCTTTGTGAGCCTTGGGACTCCTCTTCTCTAAACTGGGGACAATAATACCTATCCATATATGTGTATAGAGGCACACTGAGATGGTTGATGAGGAAAGCAAGTTGCCCAAGAGTATACTGGATCTTATCTCAGGTTTAAAACAAACCAATAGCATTCAGGGTGTGTGTGTGTGTGTGTGTGTGTGTGTGTGTGTGTAGGAGTAACAAAAATTCTGGAGGGAGATACACCAAAAGAGTCATGAACCCAACACACTAGGACCGGGAATATGAAAGAAAGAGGGCATGTTTCATATTTACTTCATTCACCCCTGTATTACTTTTATAATGAGTACTGCTGCTGCCACTGCAATTACTACTATTACTACTATTAGTATTGCTAGTAGTAGTATAATTGCAGCAAGTTCATAAGTTTGGGGAAGAACTAAGTGTAGACTATATACAGAAAGTTATAGTATTGAGCCACACACATAGTAGATGAGGAAAATGTGTTTGTTATTTCTTTCTTTGTCCCTGGAAACAGGAATACGTTCTCCCTCCCTGGGAATAGAAGTGCTGGGGGAAGAAAGGCACACCTGACTCAGTGGCATCGCTCCTTCCTCCCCCGTGTGTCCTTCCCACGTCACCCACCTGCCTTTGCTCAGGTTGTCCCCATGTCCTGTGGCGTCCTCCTCACCATACATATCCCCCAGGCCCAGCCAAAGACAGACCCGTCCTTCCCTGGCCCACTCACCTGGAAGTGGCCTGTCCTTCTGCCCCCCAGGGCCTGGCACATGCACTTCTTCCTTACCTCACTGTCACTCCTAATGCACGTGAGTTCGGCACACACTTACTGAGCATCCCCCACGTGGCAAGGTGTGGGGTCCCCTAATGGATTGTCTACCTTGGAAGACAGTGAGCTTTCTAAGGGACAGTCCATGCTTAACTCATCTCAAACTGCTGTTTCTTAGCACAGTGTTGGGCACTTAGCAGGCCATCAGTAACTATTTTGAATGGATGGATGGATGAAGTGACCCACGGTGCTTTCCACTACTTGAAGATACTGCCTTAGATATTATCAAATGGAAACCAAGAAGGAAATCACAGGGTTCTCTCCCTACACTGCCCTTCACATCCAATTCCACCTGAGACTCACTAAGGAGCCTTCCTAACGGCACACCTGTTAGCATTTACGACACTACACCTTTGTGTCCTGTATCGCACTGGATCCTCACCGCATGAGCCATTAGAGGTCTGGATTCAGACAGATCTTGTTTGGGAGCTGTGTGACCTTGGGCAAAAAGTACTACCCCCTTTGGAACTCAGTTTCCTCATCAGAAAAAGAAAATGAGGAAAATGATAGTAACTACCTCTAGGGTTACTATCAAGAAGTCAGTTAATGAACATGAAACATTTTTTTACAGTGGTTGGTATTCAATTACGTTATACTCTGTATATGTGCATGTATGTGCTACAGCGTTATCATTCCTGTGTCACAGATAAAGATGTTGAGGGCAGAGAAGACGTTTCTTGCCCAAGTTACCCACAATTACCTAATTACAAACCTGGGACTAGAGTCCAGATGTCCAGACTAGGACACGACATGATAGCACTTGGCTGTCGAGAGTGTATAATGTCTGACAGGAGATGAGCATTAAACCGGTTAATGCACCAACACTTACGAGTTACAAATATGGAGTGCTGTGGAGAAAGAAACAGGCTGCTGTGAGAACCCACCAAGGGGTTTGCGTGTGTGAAAGTGTGTATTGGTGTGCAGAAGGGAGGGTGGCGCTATCAGTGAAATAATGTTCCGTGCAAAGAAAAATAAAATAAACAATACATGTGAAGTTTCTGACATGGAAAATATGTTGGGTTCTATTCACAATTGGAACTAACAATATAGCAAGTGATGCTAGTTGAACTGGGGGAAACATAGTGGATATTTAGCGTATATTTGTGCGGTTGCTTTCAAACTTAATCATCCTTTCTGAGCTGCTAAGTATCTGAAAGAGCACAGTTACATACCCAAGCCATAATTTTGTGACTCTGAACCAAACCCCATGGTGCAGTTTCACCAGTTTACATAACAGAAATGGGCATTCTTAGCCGAGGCCACAGAAAAGCCCGCGTGCAAACTAACATGATTTCACTGTTGCATAGAACTAGTCAATTTTCTGTATTTTGGGTTGTTAAATTCATTTAGACAATGAAGTGCTTTTGTGTTTTTAGAGAGAGAGAGAGTCTAGTATAGCGTTTAAGACCAGGGATATGGAATCAGGCAGACAGAATTTGTGCTCTGGTCTCGCCACGAACTAACCAAACGACAATGATTCAGTTCAAGGGGCTTTGGTTTCTCAGTTCGAAAACTGTGGGTAATAATCTCAGAGGCATGTGGGAGGTAATGTATGTAAATTAAATGTATGTGGTTTCAAATTACTCACTTTTAATGTAAATGAGGATATGGGTGCCAAAAACATGTATACACATTTTAGAAAGGAAAAAACTGTATTTGAGCACCCTTGTCATTGCAGACATCGAACGTGACTTGTATTCCTCTTTTGTTATCGGTATATATCATTACAGTTTTAGTACAGTTTTTTCCTTTCTTAAAGTGTGTATATATTTATTTGGCACCCTCTGTGTGTGTCTGTGTGTATGTTTATCACTTAAACCGGTGCCTGGAACATAATAAATGCCTAGTAAGTGTTAGCTCTTCTTAAGACTTCTTCTACCTATAGATATTTGGGAATCCTACTGTGAAATACAAGGGATTGTTGTCTTGTTCAAATACAGTTTGGCGAAAACAAACACAATATCTAAGACCCCTGCTCAAACAACATATTAGCTTTGGCTGTGACACTGTAAACAGAAGCTCATGCGGTGACTCATTTCTATTTCCTTAATTGTCTGCTCTTGCTCTGGACCTCAGCCAGACGTCAGTCTTTAGCCGTGCGGTGGATACATACACATCCGATCCCGTCTGCACAGAAACAAGAGCACACCGCTCCTGTTGCTTCTGAGGGCTGCAAAAAAAATGGCATTAAAAGTGAGTGATCTGAAACAACTGAAATTTAATTAAAAATTGAATGAAAAGTTGTTCCAGGCCCGTCACTTTAGCCAGCAAGACTCAGAGGAAATTAGTAAGTGCTGCTAATAGCTGGATCCAATTCACAAGCCTCTATGAAGAGACAGTCAGAGGCACGAAGATATACACTCTTTAGATGAAACAATTAAAGATTGCTTCTGAGGAATAATCACGCACAGTATCCCAGGGCAAAAAGGAACATTATTTGCTGGTATGTTTCTTTTTGGCTTTCTCATTTTCATTATGGGAAAGTGCCCAGAGATTCCCCAAGTCGAATCTTCCATGGCAACAGAGAAGGACACTGATTGTGAAAACCAGACTTCAATGGTGGCAAATTCCTTTTCAAAAATGATTGTCACTCAACTGCTAGAAACTCTACCTTGTTATTGAAATTTCAAATACTCGGGCTGCTAAGTAAAATCCTCATCCCCTTCAAATGATGGGCCTCAAATCATGAACCAACAAGTGTCAGCTGGGAATTGGGGACTGGGTGCCAGGGTCATTACATGAGCTGGTTTCTGGGGGAGTCCACCCTGGATGGAATCGGAGTGGACAGTGGGATTTTGTCTGAGATGGAGCCGACAGGCAGGTCCAAGAGAAAGGTCAATCTGTCCCAGGTTCGCAGGGCAGCATGGAGATAGGCAGAGGGAAAGAAGCAAAAACTATGTCGAGAACCAAGAAGATACAGGAAATGAGCTGAGGGCAATGAATGAGGGGTGGAGGGTGGAGACGAGTCAGTGGGGAAAAGGGACCAGAGCTGAGAAGCTGAAACTTTTCATGAGTGTTGACTGGCTGGAAGTGGGATGGCCCGGCTTAACTTGAACTCCTAAAGTTGGGGCAGCCAGCAAATGCCCCTGAACAAAGGAACACCCATTGGAGCCCCCTTCACTGAACACCAGTTTCCTTGCCATCAGCAACACAAATGTCTATTCCATAGAAGACCTGGTTCTTGCAAGGCCACCTCACCCAGTGCCCATACCGTGAAGATCCTGTGCCAGCTTCTCTGTCACTCAAGTGGCTTTGAATTTGCTGTTCCATCTGCCAGGAAGACATCTTCCTCCCGGCATCCTTCACGTCTCAGTCCAAATGCCATTTCCTCAGATATGGCTACCGTATCTGAGTGTGACATCCCAATGATCCTCTTTGTTTTAATTATTTTATACCATTTGAATTCTTTTCACAGCAGCTCTCACTTATTTCATTGCTACAACATATCTCGTTCTTTTGCTAATTTGCTTGGTGTCCATCTCCTGCTGAGAAGGAAAGCCTTCGTACTGGACAGCACTGCTACTGCTCCAGGACACGGAAGGAACAGAAAATACATAGTTGTTCAGTGAGTAAGGAAGGTTTGGAAAGATTAAATAAGATGTTGTGGATAAAACGCCCAGTGCATTGCCTGCCCCATGAGGAGCACAGGATGAGTTTTAGCTGATATTTTTATAATTATCTAAGATGACATTAACTTGGATTTTAATAATGTTTGATCCTTGGAGGACAAAGGATAGGGAATGAAAAAGGCAATAGAGGGAGGGCTCCAGAGGCCAACTTGATATTTTCACATTGTGTTTGCAACACCCGATGCGTCAGAGTAAGTGCCTGTTGGGCGTGTGAGGTCAGGGAGGGGTGGGGTGGGTCCTGGTGAGGCCTGACTCAGAAGTTAGTAAGGGAGAGAGGAGAAGCTGAGACCAACTCTCCTTTGCACAAACCAGTTTCATCCTATCCTCAAACAAATTCTTTGAGGTGGAGGACATATCTGTCCAGGCCTAACCTATCCTCAATGCTCAACTCAACCCTTAATTTCTCCAGGAAGCCTTTGAGATCTACCTCAGTGAGAATCCTCTTCTCCATCTCCCGTTCTGTTTCTGATGTAGCTTTGGGGACAATGCAGCTTACGTCTCTTGGACTGGAGACAGATGGTAAAGAGTTCCTCTCATTGTCAAATCATGTGACCTAATTTTGGATTTCAAAATAAAATTGCAATAAGGATCATATCACGGTAACAATATGAAATGTCTCAGATCAGTTTTTCAGGTGTTTTTTTTTTGTTTTCTTTGAAT
This sequence comes from Rhinolophus sinicus, assembly GCF_057876585.1. NCBI lineage: Eukaryota > Metazoa > Chordata > Mammalia > Chiroptera > Rhinolophidae > Rhinolophus > Rhinolophus sinicus. The sequence goes on along the minus strand of NC_142516.1, from coordinate 15,653,657 downwards.
GGAAAACAGATCTAAATATACTGGGCTCCACTCTGTTGAACGCTGACAAAATTTGGAGGCTCTAAAGGTGAAAGAGAGAGTCCCTGTCCGAAAGCAATGTACGGTTCAGATGAGAGCTAACTAGACAGACAGGCATCATGGAGCATCATTGGGGTGTGATACAGATAAAAGGGAGCTTTGGGGGCCCAGAACAGCGGCCCCTGGCTTTGCTGCAAAGCCAGAGTAGCCACATCTAAGCTGATTTGTGGAAGCACCAGAAGGCAGCAGCCCAGAGGAGGGAAAAGAGGACTAAGGCCAAAGGAAAGAAATGTTTTTAAGGGAACGCAAAGAGAACGTGGGCCTTCAGGACACAGCCATTTCATTTGGCTGCAGTGCAGATAAGATAGAGAATGGACAAAGACACAGTTGGCAATCTTCTCTGGTTCTCACGTTCTATAATTTAGAAAATTACCAAGCTGGCTATTTTGCAACATGCCCACAGTGTGCCCTCACCCCTGTATCCACGTTCTCTCTCTTGAGGTGCAGAAGTTGGAAGTTTTAATTGATCCCATATTTCAAATGTGACACCAGCTCTTATCCCCAGAGCCCTGGGCCTCCCTTCAGGCCTCTGCTTCCACGGAAGGTCCTGAGCCCAGCATATTAATGTTACATTTGCGTCTTTGCAGGAAATGGCCACCCCCAACCCCACCTGGGAGCCTTCATGCTCACGGTTCACCTCAGCACCTGTGTGGGGGCTGGGCTGATCACTTTCTCCACCCTCTGTCCTGGCCCAAACACTGCAGCGAGACATCACCCGAACTATTATTCAAATGACTCAAATTCAGGAAAGCAGCCTTCAGAGATCTGGCGAATTAATTTTGCTCACAGAACACAGTGGTATCTCTTACTAATAATTTTCATCCAGGCAGGACTTGTAAAGATCCTCATGCTGTATGTTCTTCTAAGTTACTTGCATTCCACGCCGCTCCCACCCCGCTCTTTTCCCTCCTTCTACAAATGTAGCCAAGAGGCGGGCATCGGGTTCCTGACCTCACCTACGAAAGCTGGTGCACAGACAGAACAGCGACACTAGCTAGCCCTCGAGTGTGTTTACTACGGGCCAGGCTCCTGCGTTTAACAAACACTCATTCTTCACAAGCAGCTCGATTCCCCGGGCATTAGCGTCCCTGCTTTCTAGGAGATGACGCTGTGCTGTGGGGAAGGTGGAGGTAGGATTTGAACCCGTGCACTCTGGCATCGGCGTTCATGCTCTCGACCACCACACTTGACCACTTGGCAAGTGTTCTTCATTTGATGCCTGGAGTCAGCCACCTCTCAGGGACCCCAGGAGGCAGACGCCAAGTGGATTGACTCCTTCCCCTTCTCGGCCCCTCTTTATCATCAGTGGCTAAGTTTCCTTGGTTCTAGCTCTATGGGAAATCCCCTATCTTCAGTCTCACTTCCAATACCCTTGTTCAGACATCATCGTACAGACTAAATGTAACAGCCCCCTAATAGGCTCCTAGCCTACAGTCTTGGTTCCTCAAACTTACCTTCTACACTGCTCAGTCATTCCACAAATCCTTACTGAACACTAAGTGTGTCCTAGAGTTTCCACAGGAACAAGACAGCTACACTCTTTGTCCTTAAGGGCTTAGGGTACCATTAACAGGGGCTACTGATTAGGTAACAAGCACTGGCCAACTGCTTCCTATGCAGTCTTCAGATTGCCCTTCGAGGTGGTTTATTGGTATCACGCCCATTTCACAGATGAGCAAACAGATGCTCAGAGATGAAATAACTAACTCAATGCTACACAGCTAGGAAATATCAGAGCCAGATGTTGAACCCAAGGAGTATAATTCTACAGCCCAGTCTTCCAGACATCGAATAAGCAATGATAAAAGTGCTGAGTGCAAAAAGGGAAAGGTCAGGACTGTTTGACATGGGGACCTAACTTAGACTATGAGGTTGATGATGATGATAATGCCAATAAAAACCAGTATTACCAGGTGCTTCCTGTTTACCAAACACTCTACTAAATACTTGACAGGTATCACCTCATTTAAATTTCCCATTATTATTATGCCCACTTCACATATTAAGACACAAGCCAGAATGGCTAAGTAACATTTGTACCATCAGATAGCTATGAAGCCATAGAGCCAGCATTGGAGCCCAGATGGGTCTGATTCTACGGCCTGATTGCTTAGTTAACATCTTGCTTGCTTTTTGTACACACAACGGTAGCCCCAACACTCCCTTGTGTGAAATCCTTCAGTGGTGTCATGACCCCCACCCATCTCCACGACGAAAGCCCAACACCAAGACCCCTGTTCTTGCCATCGGCTCCTCCTGAATCCCGTACACGCCACATGGAGCCCCAGATGCTCTCAGTGCTATCTGCCCCTGCCACACGTCTGTCATGCTGTCCCCTTTGCCTGCTCTTGTGCTCACTCTCTCCCACCATCTCCAACAGAGCACATACTCTCATTCCCAATCTCTGTCCACTCCTGCAATGGAAGAAGTCCTCTTGCTCCTTAAAGCTTTACCCAGATCGTCCAGTGGGACACAACCCCAGTGCTCCTGCTAACATTACTCACTCCTGCCTCTATGCCCCACGGTCCAGACTATGGTCTGCCGTCTATTGCAGTCTTTTGCTTTAGAGCGACCTTAAAGGACACATGATCCCTGTTGAGGCACGCTTAGCATTCACTAAACGTACCTATTAGGGGATATTTTCCTATCGCTATGGCCTCCTCATCACCACGCTGTGCCACGTACGGGCTAAGAGCTGTTCTTGTACAGATGGTGAAATCGATGGTTCAAAGAAGTGAGGTGACTCATCTAAGATTCAGAGTTCGTAAGTGGAGGACTGCGGTTTTGAACCTGACGTTTTCTGATTCTAAATCACGTGTGCTTTCCTCTGCTGTTTAGGGCTGACCGTGTCTGAGTTTGTCTTAGAATGTGAGGCCTGGCCCTGAGTAGGTACTCAGCAAGAGTCAGCGGAAAGTCTTAATAGAATGGATTCACCAACAGTGCCCAAACGGGAATCGGGGTTAAAGCAGAGGAGACGATACATGGAAAGTTCAGGGGTGGTCCAGGCTTTAGGAAGGATTCCAATTGACGGTGAGAAGTACAGGTTTTTAGTAGAGGTTCAGAAAGTCACCAGCAGTTGCCAAAAGGCCCAAGGCTGTGCAGCTGCAGATATAGTTGGCTTAGCTAATCCAGAGGAGCAGCTGGGGAGGAAAGCCAAACAACAAGGCTGTGCGGTGCACCAGGGCCAGGGTGGGGGCGGGGCAGAGAGGTGGGAAGGAGGTGCAGGGAGAGGGTGGAGAGGCAGGAGGGGTGCGCAGGATTTAATTATTCCTCCCATCTCATCATTTTCCCTCTGAATCTGACGCATACTCCCTTACTCCCCACCCCATACTCTTGCTGGCATCCGAGATGTTCAATCCCTCGGTAGCCGACACGGGGCGCTGGAGACGGAGAGGCGTGTTTCCCACCACGGCCCGGCTACCCACTGCTTCCTTTCTCATCTGGCAGCCTTGGGAGTTTGCAGTCCCTGCACAAGCTTGGCTGTGATCCTCCTAAGCTTTCTTCAAATGGCAACTTGTGGGCTGTCAGAGGTTTGCTTCGCTGCCTCTGCTCCCAAGATTCTTGCTCAGGGGGTTGTCTGGCCACAGACTGGTACAAACAAGAGTCAGAAGAGAGAGGCCTGGGGACACTAAGGGAATGGTTACATAAAGACTTCAGAGGTCACGGACCAAATGGGATAAGTAAACGGGGACTTCGAACCCCACATTTCTCATTCTGCTTTTAGAATGTTAGGGCAGGAAGACAGTTTTAGTACCACCTTGCTTCCTTCCCACATTTTACAATGAAGAAACCAAGGGCTGGAGAAGCAGAGACGTGCCACAAGTCATGGAGAATTCACAGCAGAGCGAGGACGCCACCTTAGTCATGGATTCTCTGTGTACCACACACTGTGGCTGCGAATCTGACATCAGCGTGCTCAGCCCCTTCCTGCCTGTGCAACGGGGAGGTGGCCACGTAAACTCTCTGGGCTTTAGTTTCTTTCCCATTTAAAATGGAGATAATGCCTGGATGTACTTCATGAGGTAATGGAACAGTTAACGAGGTAATACTTTGCAAAGCACTTAGCACAGGGTTTGTCACTCAGTAATGTTCCATAAATGTGACCCATTATTAGTGTTGTTATTATCACAGTCATCGGGAGGCTGAGCAGCAGGGTCGAGGTGAATGCAGGAGATACATCCATGCCCCATCCGGGAAGCCTGCTATCATCCATCACCCACCTACCTCCATGTAAATGGCAATGGCTCTAAAACCCAGCTCGGGAAGCACCTTAAGATGCCCCCTCCTTACCACACTCCCCATCGTTCACCTGGGGTACTTAGCTGCCCCTCCTGTTCCCACCACACCCAGTGCAACCCCCATTATGACTCCGACCACACTGCAGTTCCTATTTCATCTACTTGGTCTGCCTCATCAGCACCAAACAGGGGGATCCCAGAGATTACGTTTTATCCATCTCTGCATCCCTAGCACCTGAGCACACCACAGAGAAGGTGACGTGAAATATAGTCACGCGCTGCTCGACAACAGGGGTGCGTTGTGAGAACGCATCATGAGGGGATTCATCCTTTTGCAAACATCACGGAGTCACGTCCACAAACCTAGACGGTACTGTCTGCTACACACCTAGGCTGCCTGGTGTACCACCATTGTACATGTGCTCCATCACTGATCGAAAGGAACAGCACTGTGCTGCACGTGACTGTATGTGTTGACCCCAGGAAGGGAGGGGGGAGGATGGGAAGAAAACAGGCACTATATATGAGAAGGAATTAGCACTATGACTGAGGAATTGTTAACTGTTAAATTTCCCTCTGGCCACGTGGCGCCTCCCTGAAGTTGTACCTTCTATTCACTTGGCCAGACCCACAAACACCTCTCCCCAAACCTTTATAGATAAAGCTATGCACACACAGAAAGGGAAAAGCACAACACTGTCACAATCATACCTACTCTCACAGTTGGCCGAGGTCTTCCACACTCATCAGCCCATCAACACTCGTGTGAGGCCAGGAGCATTAACAATGCTTTTGGATGGAGAAACTGGGGGCTCAGAGGGATGAACTAACACACTCCAGGTCACAACACTGGAAAGCAGAACACCTGGGTAAAACTCACATCTTGTAGGTCACAGATCAATGCACTAACCTGTGTACCATGTTACCGTCTCTCCCTCCCAGCACTGCACCACTGGCTCAACCCTACACCACTTTGCAAACACCGAGCCAATAATAATGGAATATCTGACTCGATAATCCTGAGCTCCATCTCATAAAATCTCCTACCTGTCATTTTTTCTTCCCAGTCTAGAAATGAAAGGAGCCTCTTTCTCACCACCATAGAAGGGAAATATTAAGGAGAAGAAATTAAATGTCCCTACCTCTTTCAACCATCCTCTGCCCCCCACAGTTCCTAGGAACATAGTTTTGGACGTGATCCGCTGTCAAAACACAGAAATTAGTCTCCAATTTTGGACGTCAAGCTCAGTTATCCCTTTTGTTAAGAAGGGAGATTAGTAACAATTCAGGCTGGTTGGAAGCCAAGCCAACATCTTAGCACAGAATGTCATTAAAAATCCCAACCCAACTGGCAGTTGTCATGTTTAAAACCTTGAACACGTTCAGCTGCTTAGAGTGGGTTTCCCAGGTTTGTTCTCCCTCAGGCTCTGTGTGATTTTTAACCTGGGGATCAGTTACTACTTAAGAAGAAATGGTTTGAAACATTTTTTCCTTCCATGATTTTGTGAACTTAGACCTTCCTAATGAAGAGGTTTGAGGGGAAACCAAACCGAACCAAACCAAACAAAACAAATAACCCAAGGAGTCCACTCTAGGGGGTATGAACAGCTTCCAGCATTAGCTCCTGGCCATTGCTGAGCAAGTTGTCCATCACGTAGAAGAAGGAGAAGGAAAAACGTTTTCCGGGCTTATAATTGTATCACCAGCTCCACTACAGATCGCGTTTTAATTCTGACTGAAACCCATCTTTGCCTTCTCCCTGAGCTCGCGCACAAATAGTTATTAAATCTGGGTTGGAGTTCAACGCATTCTTCCTGATTTCAGCATGTTAATTTGGTTTATTGGTATTTCATTGCCAACTCCCACCTGGGTATTCTGAACCTCAGCTCAATTTATATTTTCCCCTCTTCCTGGGCTCTGGGATAATGTTTGTTTCATTTTGGTGTTTGGGGGAAAATGTGAGTTTGATTGGAGTTTCTTTGGGGAAGAGAACAAAAACCTGGGGGAGTGAAGTCAATCATAGAAGAGGAGGCAGCCTCAGATTTCCTGCACTGTCATTCCTCAGAATATATCTTCTTAGGGCATCAGGGACAACCTGCCTGCCTTCCCTTCTTTCATTTGTTTCACAGACATAATTTATTACATGTCTACTGAGTCAGAACCTCTGCCAGGTATCACAATAGGTTAGGACATAAATAAGCTTTGGCCTTTGCCCTTGAGGAAATTTAATTCTAGCGACTGAAATAGTTTCTTTTCGTCTTTCTTTTTCTTTCTTCTTCTCCTTCCCCCTCTTTTTCTCCCCCTCCTTCTATTTTTCCCACTCAACTAATGCTCTTTTGGGGTACTAACTCTATTTGGACACTGTCCTAGGTGCTGAATACATGTGCAAAACAAACAAACATAATCTCTGTCCTTATGGAGCTTACAACCTGGTAGGGGAGCCCAACATTAACCAGATAAATATATAATTACAAATTGAAATAAGAGCAATCAAGGAATAGAACGGGGCTCGAGAAGAATGGTTAGTAAGAGACCTAACAGATGCTGGAATAAAAAATTTTAAAAAGCCAATCACTGTAGGATAAATGGAATTTGTCCAAGAGAAACTGGATAGGAGAGGTGGGGAGAAAATTTTCAGGCAGTGAGAAAAAGATGTGCAAAGGGCCAAGGTAAGGAAGCAGCAAGAGATATTTCAAGAACCCATGTAGAGAGTGGTGTGAGGTAAGGCTAGAGAGGCAGATGGGGGCCTGATCTTGCAGGGACCTACAGGTCATGTTCAGAAGCTCAGTATTTATAATGCAGACCAGAAGAAACACGTGAACAGTTTTATGGGAAGATGCAACATGTGGAGATGTTTTTATTTTAAAAGATCACTCTGTTTGCAGTGTTGAGAAAATATTGGAGGGGGGATAGATTTAAAGAAGGAAGCCAGTTCTTAGGACTATGGCAGTTGTATAAGACACATACATAACAATAACACTGATGGAAGGTACACTGTGGGGACATTAGAAAGGTACAAATACATTCCGTGCAATGTTCAAGAAAGACGAGATTATTTCTGACTGGAGCTTTCTTTGAAGAAGTTTTGGATTCTTGTTGAAGAACATTTTCTGGAGGAAGGAGAACAGTCATGGGGCCTTAGAGATGGCTAATGTTTCAATATACAGAGATTCGGAGGGGGATTCCTTATGAGGAGCAATGTTTAAGCCAATGCATGTAGGGAGTCAGACACAAGGCAAGATGACCTGTTGTCTAAATAGCATTACGTGCGTGCAAAGGAGTTAAGAACAGGAAAGGCAAAGGCCTTACTGTAGAGCACTTCACACCTGAAACATGGTCCATGGTACTCAAAGTTCTGCAATCAACAATGAACATTTGAAAACAAAGCATTCCAGGGAGGATGGTCCAAGGAACTGCTCTTTTTAGACAAGTTGTTTGGCAGCTGGTGACTAGTCAGCCGCCTTCAGTTTTCCTCTCTGAGTGTTGAAAATACTCCTCCCATGTATTCAAATCACTGCAACCTAGCTCTGAAGTTCATTATCAACCTCATTCCTCATTAAAGGCACAAAGCCACAGATGAGCTCATTTTCCTGGGCTGAAAGACATGAATTAGGGGTGGAAGCAAATAAATGTGGACCAAGATTCATTATACACAATTTTGTGTTCAGAAGTGGTTACAGGCGTGGCATATTAATAAACTAGGCCATCGTAATAATGAGGATTTCCACTTGATTTCTTAGGCTGGCACGGAACCTTTAGACCCCAAATTCCTCAGTCATAGGAAACAGAGAAGACCTGAATATCATCTTAATAAAACCCAAAACATGATGTGAACAATTTAACTAATCTTAAAAAAACACCCCACACACACAGATATTTCTTTCATGGCTATTTGATGCAATGGGCATATCAACAACAAAGAAACGCTCTGTGTGTGTGTGTGTGTGTGTGTGTGTGTGTGTGTGTGTGTGTGTTGTGTGGTTTAGCCAAGTAAACTATTCATGAGATATCCCTGGCCTTCACTCATTCCTGAGTCTCACTCTATTTTTGAGCTTAGGCAAAGAATGGGTGACGCTCATGGATGAGGTAGTAAAGAATAAACAAATATAGTCGGAATTAGGCATTTTTAAAGTTAATTTCCAGATAAAATGGCTCTGAATCAAAATACCATGTGCCCAAGCCAAATGCATTCCTTCACTTTACTTCTATGGCTTCACAGAAATGGGGCCATCTATTCTCAAGAAACTCCCTATGATGGGGGACTCATTACCTTGCAATGACCCCCTTCCAATATTAAGAAAATATTATCACAACTACTAACATTTATACGATTTATTGAGCCATTACTAGGTCTCAGGTACTGAGCTAAAAGCTTTATGAGCATTATTTCATTTATTCATCACAATAACTCCGTGAGATAAGTACTGCTATTACCCCTACCTTATAGATAATGAGGCTGAAGCTTAGAAAGTAGGCATTTCCAGACTAAGGCTCAATCTTGTCCCATCTCTGATCACCCTCATCACCCATATAGCTCTAACGTTACTTCCTGGTGACTTTCAGAACAAACCTGCTCCCTTTTTAAGACCAATACTGTGTTTCCCCAAATATAATACCTAGCCAGACAATCAGCTCTAATGCGTCTTTTGGAGCAAAAATTAATATAAGACCCAGTCATATTATATTATATTATATTATATTATATTATATTATATTATATTATATTATATTACATTACATTATATTATATTATATTATATCTAGTCTTACAGTAAAATAAGACCAGGTCTTACATTAATTTTTTCTCCAAAAGATGCATTAGAGCTGATTGTCTGGCTAGGTCTTATTTTCGGGGAAACATGGTAATAATTCTCACTATCATTTTTTGTGGAAGTGTGGGGCATGGAAGGACCTTGGATCAGGGATTCTGGTAGACTTGGGCTTTCACACATTACTTTACTTTTGTATGTTAATCTGGCCAGATCACTTAACATCTCAGGGACTTTCCTTCCATGTTTACAAAATGAGGATGCTAAATCCTGCCTGACACTTCTGTTATGAGAACTGAGTAAGTAACTTCATATAAAGTATTTTGAACACTGCAATATTTATAACAGAAATACTAAATAACATTAAGATCATTTTTTGTCTAGGTTCCTTCAACTCTTACAGAATGATTCTCCTCCACCCTTTCCTTAGGTATCTGCAATGTGTTTCCAATATCGTGAGTACACATCCTCTCCTTTGGATAACTTCCAATACATTATTCACCTTTTCAAAGCACAACTCCCAGAAAAGAACTGAAAAGAACAGAGAACTCTAGGTGTAGTGCTACCTATCTACACTAGAGTGGAACCATCTTACTTCCTTAATGTAGATGACTCACTGCTTTAACAGTTGTCTCTTCTACTGGTTTACCACAGGGCCAGAATATCTTGACTGGCATTAGGAGTCTCAAGGGATGTGCAAATGAACATCTCAATTAAGACGAGTTTTAAATATTAACCAATAACAACCATTAATGAATAATGCCACCTGTACAGCAACTTGGATGAAGCCCAAATCCATACGAGCAAGGCTGCTTTATGTTAAAACTCATAGTGGATCATTCACATTGTACGCAGTGCTCTGGGTGACCACTGGAATTATGCCACGAGGCAGCTCCATTAATATGACACGGATAAAATCAAAGATGGAAGAACCCAAAGCCCCTTATCAGGGCTGCAAGGGGTCTCAAGGAGTTATTGCATCTGTTAGATAGAAGGAAAGTAACACAGAGATATCGATGCAGCTCTCATACTTCTGTTAAGACATCATCTAGAGTTTGCATTAAAAATATTCATGCTTGGGCTCCACTGCTAGAAAATATGATTCACTAGTTCTGGGGGTCATCAACATAGATGACCCAAATGCAGATGATTTATAGGCCACAGCTGAAAAAAGTGCTAAATTCAGTAAGTTTGGATACAAACCTAGTCCATCTCTTCAAGATGTGCTTCGCAGGACAAAACACCACCAGTGGCCTTGAGAAGGGTCAGGCGAGGGAAGGGGTGATATTTGCCAAGGGCTTGGACTGGGCTGTGTCAGTATTTATTGCTCTTGCCAGCTGGGCTCGGAACAAGTGCTATATCATGATGACCTTTCCCTATAATGGGCAGTAAGCATCAAGTACAACTGTCGTAACACAAGGGCAAAATTCATTTTCTTCCATAAGACCAGACCCATTACTCAGCCGCCTCCAATACTTCAGCACCATGGACAGCTCAATGTACATGGCTGGCTGCGAGCTCCACCTCTCTCTACTACTAAGAACTGGCTGGCAGCTTGGCAGCTTAAGGTTCCTGGGAGAAGGTGAGAAAGATGAAAGCTACCTCTCACCTTTGGCCCATCTCAGAGAAGTAAGTCATCCACATGGCTATAGAAGTGGTAGACAACAGAACTAGTATTTGAATCCAGGTTTGTATTACTCTATCGTCTCTGCTCTTAGTCATTAAACTATTTGCCACGAGCTCGAGCAAGTTCCTTAGCCTCTTAATACCTACATTTATAGATGCATGGAAGTAAATATTGAAATTTTGAATGTTTCCAAGGAGTAACATTCTAAAGTTGAGGAGTATTGACTGGTGAGTATAGTGGTCAAAATTTGACCTATTGATTTTCCCAACCTCATTGTTCGTCAGTCTTCCTCTTGCATCCCCATATTCCAGCACACCCATGTCCTGGCAATTGCTCCAGTCCCAAGCTCCACGTGATCTACAGGTGTGGCTGCTTCTGGAAAGATGGCTCCCATTGCTCTGCCACGTCACACTCAAAATTTTGTCTGTCTCCTGTTAACATATTATTTGATAGGTATGAACCAAATGTCTTATCCTTAGGTCAGAAAATCTATTAAATGTGTATGAGAAATACTGAACTTATTTACAGTTCAAGTGAAAAACGAGCAGGGGCTCAGGCACCAGGGTGAGGTGGGAGCAATCATAGGATATATTAATAGAAGTCTGAGTGTTTCAGAAAAAGGAGGTGGAAGCTACACTATGTACAGAAAATACTGAAGGTATCGGTGCTAAGTTCTGAACACTATAACTTAACAATCTGAGATAAAATTGAGTTACATTGAGATATGACTGACAAACAAAAGGTTAGAATCTCAAAAACATTCAATACATATCCAATGGGAAAAGATGTATTTTTTAAATGGTGCTAATATGATGCTAGAAGTCAGAAGGGTGGTTACCTCGGGAGGGTATTAATTGGGAGGGGGCATAAGGAAGCTGAGATGCTAGCAATGTTTTATGCTTTGATCTGGGTGGACTCCTATGTAAAATTCATTAAGTTGGATATTTAAGATATCCCTCTTTATTGTATTTATGACCAACTTCAATACAGTTGAACATGGTAATGCCAAGTGAGAAAGGGTTTTGGGGAAACACGTACCACCCATCCTACTGGAGTATGTAAAGTGGAAAAACTTTCCAGGGGTACTTTAGCAATAGATATCAAGGACCTTAATCGGTCTGTTGGACCATGCTTTGTGAATGATTATAGTGACTACAGTATCTCACTAATTCTAATTAGTTGGGGGAAGAGTAAATGGTAGGAGACAAGATACTTCTAAAGTACATTTACAGGGCATGAGACATGAGTATTCTTTAGGACATTCAGGACATTCCAACAAAGCTCTGACAGTCTTCTCTGTCACATTTTTTCAATTACTAAATACCATTTTGGAGGGGAACACTTTCCGTTTGGAACAGAGTTCACAACCATGATAAAAACCGTGGGTTCTCTGATATAGCTCAATCTTTCTGCACTCACATCTGAGTTCTTCCTGTATTTAACAAACCAGACACCTGCCCACGGAATAAATGCAGTCTTTAGTTCCATGCAAATAACCCAGGACTCTAAATGATAAGAGCCTAATCTGAGGCGTTGGAATGCTTCTTTTTTGCCCTGGAATATAATTCTGAGGAGGACATCTGATCTTCCAGGGGTGCAAGGTGCCCAGTAGGTGTGGGGCATGTCCAATGTTCAGCTCTTACCATCAGCAATGAAGTGTTCAGGCACATGCAGCGTGACCTTCACGGTCAGAGGACAGGAGATCTGGCTGCCACACACCATGGCCAGGATGCAGGAGCTGACCGCAATCAGTGTCAACGCCGTCTTGTTCACCGGGCTTTTCAGCAAACCTAGTAACACAAAGACACACAGAGCCTAAATCTATGTGGTGAGGAAATGGTGACAGCATGGAGTTTGGGAATCTTGTTCTTTTCCCAATGGGAAGCTGAAAAAAGGAAGCATATTTTCCAACCTCTGTGCTTGCAATGGCACCTCTGGGGCCCCTTGTTGGGTCTTGGCTTAACACCCTGAAAAACGGGCTTATTAGTCTTTTGGCAAAGCCAAAAATAAAAATAAAAAATAAAGAAAACAGACTTCCTGAAAATTGACAATTCTCACTCCTCCCCGCTCCCCTCCCAATTAGGCTGGTCATTCTTGATAATAAATAATGGCAAACTGCCCACTGTTTTTAGAAGTAAGGAGACATTGTATTGTTGAGTTCATAGGATCTAATGGAATAAGCATGGGCTTTGGAGTTTGACAATCTTAGGTACAAATGTGGACTTCAGCTTTCATGGGCTGTGGGACCTGCTTCATTCTCTGAACCTCAGGTGTCTTATGTGTATGACGAGGATAATAACAAACAGCCCACAAGGCTTTTGTGACGTGACATAGCATAGTATGCATGTCTATCATCTGAAAAGGTTTCACTTTCAGAAACTGTTAGAAGCTGAGCAGTTCAAATCCATTCCATAAGGCTTTACTCATCACTTACTATGTGAGAAACACACAGAGCAGTATGAGAAGAGCCCCTGCTCTTCAGGAGCTTATAGGGTAGTGGGCAAAGGCAGCCTTATCCGCAGCTAATTAGAATCCAAGGCAAGTTGTATTAAGAGCTACATAGTAGAGAGGCACAGGGTGGGGGAGGGGAGTTTTGCCTGGGAAAATTAAAGACACTTAATTTCACGTATGCAGTAGAACGAGCAGATTGGATCTGCATGGCAAGGAGACCACTGTGCCAGCAAAGAAAATCTAAAGACAATGTCTTGAGCCTCCCACCCCCCATGTTTCGTTCTTTAGGCTTTGCTATTCACATCTATTCTCTAGGTTTACATGACTATTCTTAATGCAATGTCTCCCAAATTTCTATTACCCACTGGGCTCTTCTTTGGAGCAAACCTTTATTCCACACCTCCTGCACATCTCTTTATGGCTGTCCCATGGGCATGACAGAAAGAACACATGCAAAGCTGGACACTTAATCTTTTCCTGAAAGCCTCCTCTTCCTCCTTCTCCTGGGACGATCCCCCAACTTACTGAAAGCACCACATTTAAACTGGCCAGAAACCTAGATGTCATCTTTCGGTTTCCTGTCTCGTTCCTTGACAGCATCTAAGTAGCCATGCAGTCCTATTTACTCTGTCCCTCGCATTTTCACCTCTTTCCCCTCATATCCTCTACTGCCCGTCTGCTTGTGAGAGAAGAAATGTGTGGGCACATCTTCCCATCACACTCCCAGCTGGAACTCCTCGGGCTGTTTTACAGGATCTGGATACAGGATGGGATCCATGCTCATGAGCCTGGCATCCGAAACCTTTCATGATGGGTCTTTCTACTCAGACCTACTTGGTCCAGATGCTGGCAGGGCTGCGTTACTGCAGAGCCACCACGGTCAACACTCTCATCATGTTACTACTAGCACAGGGGTTATTTCTTTTTCAGAGAATGCCATTCGTTTCCTGGTCCCCTGATCATTCATTGAGATCAATAATAAACAGAAATTTCTCTTCCTCTAGACAATCCAACTGCATACGTTTATTGTGTTTCCCAAAATATCTTATTTAAACACTAGAGTCTACTAACTACATAGTAAATCCTGAAGGGCAGGCAGAGTGTCTTTTGCTTAGCACTGTATCCCAATGCTTAGCACAGCGTCTGGCACGTGACAGAATCTTCGTAAATGCATCATAATTTCCAGGGGTGAAAGGAACACTATTAGCAACCTGACACAGGTACTGAACAATCAAAAAGCATCCCAGCAATAAACAATCAACACTGCCGGACTGATGGGGCATAATAGAACAAGAGTCCATGTGACAGCCCACTGGGAGCTTTTTTGTATTGGTATCTATTTTTCTCAATAAACAGTAAGCTGGTTGAGGGAAGGGATCCGTCCTCACCACGTTGATGTCTCTCATTTCAAGATAACAGTCTAGAACCTACCAGTTGCTTCATTTACACTTAGGGTCCTTACCTTTATTGCAAGTCCTAGGAGGATACATAGCTTATGGTAGATGCTAGTCTTACATTTGTGGTTGTTATATGTGTTAAATGGAAGAGGAGATGAAATTAAAAAAATAAATCAATCAATAAAAAAGGTGGTGCTGGTGTGAGGAGGTAAAGAATCCCTAAATCTAAAACGACCACAGAAAAAAACAGGAACACATTTTTTCTCCCTTTTGGGAGCTCTGAGAAGCTATTTCATACTCTGATAATATAAACCATTTAGTAACTAGATAGCACGACAAGCCAACATCACTGTTTTCTACTAGAAAGAGTAAGGACTGGGGGTTGGTGCCCTGTACAGGTCTTTCCTGAAAACATCAACATATTACTCTGAGCCTAGTCATTTAACAATCCTCCTCCCCCAAATAACAGTTTAGCGGCAGCGGCACTCAGTTTCTACTTTGGATTCCATGGGCTCTGCCCTGAGGGAACATGTAAGGATGAGTCCAGCACAAACACATTTTTGGGAAGGTAAACCCAGTAGCGATGTGTGAAAGGTTGTTAGAGGCTCCTCGCACGGGGAGGCAGATACTCTGGATGGACTGCAGTGCACGGCGGGACTCCGAGAAGGCATCTCTCAGACTGGCCCTTACAGTGGCAGAAACGGATGTGATCAAGACATCCCCTGCACTCATCAAGCAACTAGCAGAAATACCACCCCGGCTCCACAGGGCTGATTTCTGAGGGCTCAGGGGCAGGAGTGGGGTGGCTCCTGCTATCTCCCTGGGCTCACACTGGGCTAATTGCATCCCCTGTGTCATTTAAACATTCACAGTAACCCAGCGTCTTTAAGAATCAATGGGGTGGGGAGTAAAATCACATTCACTTACTGGTTCTGTTTCCTCATCTAGAAAAAGGAATACTTCAAGAGTGTAGTAGGAACTGAGTGAGACAGCAAATGTCAAGCGCCTAGCACAGTTTCTGGCACGTGGTAGGCCGTGGGCAAATGATCACTTTCAAGGCAGGTATCAGTATTTATCTCATCACTGATGGCAGAGGCCAGGACCTATTTACCTCTCTGTCCAGCACATTACCAGGATGCGTTAGGAACTGCACTATTCTTTACAGAAAATGAAGACAAAAAGAGTGGCGAGTGCAAGGAGAGTGGTAAAAAGAGGTAGGGAGTGGAAGACAGAATGAGAGTAAACAGCAGCGTGGCGCACATGTTCACTCAGTGAAAGCCTGAGTCACCACAGTTGTCTCTGAAGTCCAGGAGGAAGAAAACATGCAGGTGAGGTCTGTACTCAGGCCGGATGCCAGAGGAGTAGCCTCGGGGCTTGGGGCGTTTCCATGGCAACTGGACCTGGCAGGAACTTCACAGCCGGACTCAAACAGAAGTGATTTTTCTTCCTTTTTTTTTAAAAATTAATTTTTATTAAATGTATTGGGGTGACATTGGATAGTAAAATTATATAGGTTTCAAGTGTGCGTTTCTATGATATATCGTCTATGTATCACATTGTATATTCCCCACCCGGAGTTAGATCTCCTTCCATCACCATATATGTGACCCCCTTTACCCTCTTCTACCTTCCCCCTCCACCCTTACCCTCTGGTAACCACTAAACTGCTGTCTGTGTTTATGAGTTTTTGTTTCTCTTGTTCATTTGTTGCTTTCAGTTTTATATCCCACATACTCGTATGATTCTTTATTACGAGTACAACTCAACAACAAAATAAGCAAACAAGCAAACAGACAATAGTTTAGTGGTTAGCAGAGGATAAGGTGAGAGGGGGATAGTAGATGAGAGGAAAAGGGATCAAATATATGGTGATGGAAGGAGAACGGACTGGGTGGTGAGCACATACCATGATATAGATGATGTAGTGAAGAATTGTATACTTGAGACCTAGGTAACTTCACTAACAATTGTCACCCCAATAAACTTTGATTAAAAATAAAAAGCAAACAAACCCATTTAAAAAATGGGCAGAAGACCCAAACAGACACTTCTCCCAAGAAGACAAACAAATGTCCAACAGATATATGAGAAATGCTCAACTTCACTAGCTATTAGGGAAATCCAATGAAAACTACCATGAGATACCACCTCACACCTGTTAGAATGGCTATTCTCAGCTAGACTAGTAATAACAAAGGTTGGAGAGGCTGTGGAGAAAAAGGAACCCTCATACACTGTTGGTGGGAATGCAGATTGGTGCAGCCGCTATGGAAAACAGTATGGAGATTCTTCAAAATATTAAGAATAGAATTACCATACAACACAGCAATCCTTCTTCTGGGTATCTACTCAAAACATCTGAAAACATTTATCCGTGAAGATACATGTACACTTATGTTCATTTCAGCATTATTCAGAGGTGAGTTTTTATGAGTTCCTGGCCCAGGAAACTGAGTAGCAGCACTTAGCTCTGAGTAAGGTTATAGACAGAGGCAAGGGAGAAACTATGTAACCCATAATATCCACGCCCTCCTCATCTAGGCTCTGTACTGCAGTGTGGGAAGCAGGGACAGGGAAAAAAGCCTCCATGTGTTATGTAATTACTATGATCCAGGCAGCATCCCTAGCACTTACAGCCAGCCAGCCATCCGTCCGTCCGTCCGTCCGTCCGTCCATCCATCCATCCATCCATCCATCCATCCATCCAACCAGCCAATTTATATTGAACATCAAGTCTTTCCCTGCACTGTTCTAGGTATAGGGAAAAAGACAGTGAACAAAGCAGCCAACATTTGAAGCTTACATTTTAGTGGTGGAGAATTATGTCAGGTAATCTTAAAGCAACTGTTACTTCTATCCTCATTTTACACACACACAGAGGAGCAGAGCAATGAAATGACTTGTCTAAGGTCACCCAATTTGTATGTGGCACAGACAGAATTAGAACCAGTTCTTTCCAGCATCTGCCCTATATCCCTTCCACTTCACCCCAGAATAAGGGTCCCAGAATGGCATCATGTTCCAGGAAGAACATGGCCTTTGAAGCCGTATATGCCTATGTTCAAATCCTGGCTCAAGCACAAAATCTCCATGTGACACTTGCCCATTGACAAAATGCCTCCATCTGAGAAATGGGAACAGTGGTCTTTTCTTCAGAGCTGATGGGAGGACAAGAAAAATATAATGCACATAATCGGCAAACAAAGAAAAGAAAACTTGATAAATGATAGTTCCGGATCATGACTTCAGGTCCCCAGATGGCTAGGGCCACAGTTATCCCTGGTTTACATCCCAGTTGGCAGTTCCTGCCCCATCACTTTTGAGGGAGTGAACTGTGCTGTAGGAATCGAATTTCATCAGGGCATATTGATTGCTAGAACTGGAGAAACTTAATAATCTAATTTCCCTTTCATTTCCCTTCCCTCTTACCCCTCAACTCCTCTCATGGCAGAAGAGGACGGCATAAAATGCATTGCTTGAGAAATCCGACCAGAAATAACTCAGCATTGTTGATCCACGTGCTGCCTATAATTTGGAGTTTGATTGATTCTCTGTTTCAAGATGCCAGGTTGAGAGAAGAAAATCAAATTTAACTTAAATGTGGAATTAAATCAATCACATTTTACAATGAAGAAAATAGATCTAACCCCATGAGACCACTGTATGTGGAAACCTTAAATCTGTCATATGTCCTTCTTCCTGACATTCCCAGGCAAAAGAGACCAGGTCCTAAGCCAAGAAGTCATTTTTTTCTTTAAATGGCATATGGGGTTGGGGTGAGGGCCAGGGGTTCTCGGAACCCAGGATATTAGGGTAGAGGAGCCCAGGAAGAATAAGCTGGGACTTGACTGTAGACATAGAAATTTATATCCAGACTCCTCCATTCAATAGTTGCCTATTTTGGGCAAGCTACCTACACGCTCAGAGGCTCAGTGTTCTAATCTATAAAATGGTAATGAGAATCTCTAACTGGTAGAGGAGCTGGGTAGATTAAATGGGAGATCGTAATCACAACACTAAGCACACACCCTCAGGGGTCTATGAGCTCTTGGTATCTTTCCTTTCATCCCAATTCCTCAAAACCTCACTACCCAATACTTGGCATCTACATGGGTACCAGCAGGGCATACGGGATTTTCACTGAAGCTGGAATTCTGGCTTTTACACTTAGCTGTTGGCCACCATGGATGAGTCACCTAATCCTCTCAACTTCAATGTCCTTATCTAGAAACTAATTTGTTCAATAAGTAGTTACTTAAAGTGCATCTACTATGTGCCAGATCTCATATTTTGTGCCCTCCTATTATTTCCAGTGTCTATAAGTATGTCTGAATATATTAGTATCTATTGAATATATATTAGTATCTATCTGAATATATAGGTATCTGTTGAATGAGTGAATGAATGACTGAATGGATGCTTAAATGCTGTTCCCCATTCCACCAAGAGGGGTCAGTTTCAGAATATTGCTATTAGTTCTTTTCTAGACAAACATATTCATTTACTGTCTTCAGCAGAGATCGGTCTCTTCCCAGACAGCAATCATGCAAAAACCCCTGGAGAAGTTGCCAACCATCCTGTACATGAGGGTGACGCCTGCGGATTGCTGGTGTGCCCCCTTAACCTTACGGAGTGCCTCATGAGATTCAGGCTGCACCTGAGCTCCAGTACCTCTGTGCTTCTCTGCTTATTTCTGGAAACTGAAATTGGGACACATCGTCTGACAACTGCAAGTGTCACGCTAGAGGCAGGAGGGAAGAATATTTGAAACTGGGGCTTTCTCAGAACTCGAGGGAAGGTGGCCCCCTCTCTCAGCCTGACTCGCGTCTGGATTCTGCACACGCCACTTCAGTGTGATGTATCCATACGGGGCATCCCTTCCCCCATCTTGCCCACCTGGGGCCAAGCCTCTCCTCAGCTCCCCTTCCCCATCTTTACCATGAACTAGTTTCTTGTGTTCTCTGGCTCTCTGACCTTGGCGCTCTCAAATACACAGTGTCCTTTAAATCATTTGTAATTTTCCCAATCTCCCACCTTCCGAAGGATTTTCCTTTATAAGATCTGTGCAAACGTTCATCCAGGCTTTGCATACTTGCAGAGACAGCAAACTCAACCCATACATCAAGCAACAATTCTACTCTCAGACAGTTGTACTAAACAGGGCTAGAATCTCATTCTAGGAGCCAGTCGCTGCTTCTCAGGCCAAATGGGATGTATCTAGTACCTCTTCTTCGGGGCCGCTATTATTTCATTAGTTAAAGGTGGCAATTAGGTTGCCTTGAACCCCCTTTCCTCCAAACCAAACACTGCCAGCTTTATTAGTCTGAAGTTCTTTGTTAAGTCTCCGTATTACACTTTGTATAGATTTGCTCTTTTACGATGGCTTCCCTAGTAAAGCATATGCCATCACCATCACCATCATCACCACCAGTACCACCACCACCACCACCACCACCACCACCACCACCACCGCCACCAGCACCACCAACAACAATTATAAAAACACCATGTGCCTGACAATATAACTAAACATCGTGCAGGCAGCATCTCACTTAATCTCCACAGAAAGTTCACAGGATGCCGTCTATTTTCACCCACAGTTACAGCTGAGGACATTGAGGGCCACCCCTTGCCAAAGGCTGTGTAGCTCAAAGGAACAGGACAGAAATGGAAAACCATTTGATTTCAGTGTGCAAGCTCTTAACCTTCACCCTCCATAATGTCTCCACTGATGTGCGAGATGTGCCGTGAGCAGAGAAGATCCAGCCTTCATTGCCAAGCTCCTTATAGATCTCAGCTCGCCCTGTGGTCCTGTGGTGATGATGGGGAGACTCATAGCGGCCTCGCCATCCCACCTCATGCTGACTTCAGGTTTTCAAAGGAACATCTCTGCATTACCAAAGGGGGGCAGAAGGCGAGAGGGACAAGCCAGATGGCTGTTTTCCTCCTCTCTGACCCCAGAGAAATACTACCTGGTCTCACCTAGTTCCGTGTGCTACTTTGGGGCCGTTGGGGAACACGTTGGCCAGCTCTGTTCCATGAATAAGAAGGCTTGGATCGCGGCACCCTGGGGAAGACAGCACCACTGGCAGCACACACTGACTACTGAATCTCTCTACGGCAATTACAGACAGCTGTGCCTGGAAGCGTGAAGGCAACGTCAAGTGATGCCAGCGGAGACGGTGGTGATCGTGTTGGTGCTGAAAATGGCACATAGTGTCATTTTTATCAAGTTTTTATCCATTTACCAATATTCCCAAATCTCTCATTCACTTTTCACCCAAATCCTCTGCAGGAGGCATTGCTATGATCTCCCGTATACAGATGAGGAACCAGAGACTTAATGGTGAGCTCACGTTTAGACGCAGAGGGATAATGGGCCTGGGAGCCCCCTCACCTGACCCACAGCCCACTGCTCTTTCCACAACATCATACGCTGCTCTCACTGGCAAGGACTGAAGGTATGATTAGACCTGTGGCCCCTACCTCCTGACCCACTGAACAGACAAGTGCATCCAAATGCCCCAAAGAGCCAGGGCAGATATTTCTCACAAAATAAAATGTATCATGAAAAGAAAACTTACCCATTTTCAAGAAATTCTGGGACATGCTACATTTTACATTTATCTCTTGAAATGAGTATATATCTGGTATTAAAATCTCTGAAAAGTCTTACATTCAATTCTCTTTAGTAGGATTTCACCTGGTGTTTCCTAGAAGCATTAATATATTGCAGAACCATTATTGTATGGAACAAAGTAGGGAAACCAAATTTATACAAAAGTTGTTGTTCGCAATATCAGTAGCTTCCAATCAATTAATTATTTGCTCTATGCCAGGCACTGTGCTAAAGACTCTATGTGCATTTAGCTATTTAAACTTCTCAACAATCTTGCAAGGCTGGGACTACTGCCTCCATCTACAAATGGGAGAAGCAAGGCTGAACCATGGTCAGTTTTGTCTGACTCCAACGTCTGCACTCTTCTGGCTCCCAAGTGTTAGAAGAAAATGGAGTTTTAGAGTCACAGGAAAATACGTGCAAAGAAGGAAAAGAGGCAGGTACAAGAGGCCAGTTTGGGAGGATGGAGACTATTCAACTGATACTTTGCAGGCTGATGAAATGCATTAGGGGAAGGATACAGATGCTGAACTCAATAGATGAAATTGCAGTGTGCGGACAAGCCGTGGAGAAGGAGATTCAAAAGCGCTGAAGTTCTAGAAAGGCTCAGAAGTAAATGAGGAAGGAGGAGGAAAGGAAGGTAGCCTTGAGTTTCAGATTCACAGGTAATCATCAGCTGGTACTGACTTACAATTATTATTATTTTTTAAGATTTTTATTGGGGAAGGGGAACAGGACTGTATTGGAGAACAGTGTGTACTTCCAGGACTGTTTTCCAAGTCAAATTGCTGTCCTTTCAATCTTAGTTGTGGAGGGTGCCATTCAGCTTCAAGTTGTTGTCCTTTTAGTTTTAGTTGTGGAGAGTGCAGCTCAGCTCCAGGTCCAGTTGTCGTTGCTAGTTGCAGGGGGCGCAGCCCACCATCCCTTGCAGGAGTCGAACCGGCAACCTTGCGGTTGAGAGGATGCACTCCAACCAACTGAGCCATCCGGGAGCTCAGCGGCAGCTCAGCTCAAGGTGCCGTGTTCAATCTTAGTTGCAGGGGGCGCTGCCCACCATCCCTTGTGGGACTCGAGGAGTTGAACTGGCAACCTTGTGGTTGAGAGCCCGCGCTCCAACCAACAACTGAGCCATCCGGAAGGCAGCTCAGCTCAAGGTGCCGTGTTCAATCTTAGTTGCAGGGGGCCGAGCCCACCATCCCTTGTGGGACTCGAGGAATTGAACTGGCAACCTTGTGGTTGAGAGCCCACTGGCCCATGTGGGAATCGAACCGGCAGCCTTTGGAGTTAGGAGCACGGAGCTCTAACCACCTGAACCACTGGGCCAGCCCCAATTATTATTTTTTTTAAGACACAGGTGCTTGATCCTGTGCTCACCCTCTTAGACTATAGGCCATTTAGCTGTGTCACTGATTTCAGCCCACATCACTGATAGAAAGGGGCATGGCAAAGAAAAGCTGGGGACCAAGTAGTGGGTACAAAGGGACAAAGAGCAGCCATATGTTTTTAGGGCTACCAAGAAAGATCAGGGCCAATCATTTCCCGTCTCCCTGCAAGGCACATTTCTAACTGCTTTTTTTTTCAGTTTGATCAGTCACTTTTTCATTCTTCTGGAAGATGTCACTGGACTTTGGTTTGAGGTTTGTGAAAGCAGGAGGATAGAAAGAATGTTTATTGTGCATTGAACACTTACTAGTTCTGCTGTGGTGTCTTTTACCTATAGAATCTCTTTCATTCCATATGTTCACTGTCAACTCTAAGCAATGCTGCCATTATTTGACACTGGAGAAAATATAAATTCAGACAGTATTATTGACTTGCCCACAGGCTCAGAACTAGTAAGGGACAGAGATAGAATATGTACCAAGATGTATTGACCTCCAAACTCAATGTTTCTTCCATTACATCACACTGCCTCTAAAGGAAGGGGGCTTTTTGAAAATCCATGCTTTCTTCCTCCACTCTTTCTCCTGATTCTCAGATTGTACCTAAGAAATAATGGGAAATGGGGCTTTGCCTAATGGTCTATAAACGCTCTACTGCAGTTAGATTTGTCTGTCCCTTTCTTTGTGACAGGCTGCATGAATTCCCCACACACATGTGTTGTCTTTCCCACTTTACTGAACATGTCTAAGGTAGACCAGCTTCTCAAGACCAGAGAATTCCCATCCCCTGGAAGTCTGCCCTGACCATTGCAACTCACAAAGTCCCCAAATTCCTCTGAACTCCTGTCACAAGTATCATTGGCTCTAATTTGAATCACAGAATCTGAGAATTGCAGGGGACTAAAGGAATTTTGACCTTAATATATTACACAGTATAGGGAGTGACTTGCAATCCTTCCCCTCGTGGCCATCCAGCCTGCGTTTGAACATCATCAAAACTGGGAAATGATTAGCTCAAAAGAAAATGCATGATGGTGGTGGTGGTGATGCTGGTGGTGGTGGTGCTGGTGGTGGTGATGCTGGTAGTGGTGGTGCTGGTGGTGGTGCTCGTGGTGGTGGTGGTGGTGGTGGTGGTGGTGCTCGTGGTGGTGGTGGTGGTGACGGTAAAGACAATGAGGATGATGTGGATAACTTTGTGGGATGCACTTCCTGTTTATGACATATTGTGCTAAATATTTTACAGATATTACTTTATTCGATCAATCGTAAAGTTTTGTTAGCGCCTCATTTTGCAAGTAAGGAAACTGAGTCTAGCCCAAGGCTAGAAGGTTATCACTCGGCAAAGCCAGGATTCAAATACAGATCTAGATCCAAAAGCTCTTAACAGTACTCTGTAGTCTCCCTTCACAGTTTACCTTCAGTAAAAGGGCTGTGTCAGTGTGAAATGAAACTCTACTCTTAGAGCAATGGCCAGCTGAACAGTTCCTGCCCTAAAGAGTTCCACAAACTTATCTCCATCTCTTGTCTCTAAGGCAGCACTTCTGTTCTGCCGATGGGAAACAAGTCCCCTATTCTTCTGTTGTTCTAAACATTGATACTGTCATTTGTCTCCTGCATGCAGGAAATAACCATGAGCCAGAAAAGCCGAGCTAAAATAGTTGTGTTAGATTGGTTAGTCTAATACCTTACACTAAAGGTGAGGAGAACAGGAAAGCAGCCTTTGCCAACGTCACATTGCCCAGAGCCAGACCAGGAACCCATCTGTCTCAGCTCCCACAACAGTGGTTCTCTGTTCACCACTTGGGAAAGATGTCATATTTTCCGATCTTAGCCAATACCTTCTGGAATAAAGACCGTACATCTTACACCTCTCTTGCTCCCTGTGGGACTGGCCATGGTATCCTACATATGACTGTATGCTAGTCGGGTCCAACTAGAATAATTTGGTCAATAGCAACACAATCGAAATGAATGATACCTAAACATTCCCACAAAACAACCTGAAGAAACTGGTGTAAAGTCTAAAGCACAGTAGACTAAGGTAATGGGAAGAACAGAGACTTTGGAGGTTGATAAACTTGAGTTCAAATCCCAGCTCTGTCACTTTCCCGTTGACCTTCAGCAAGTCTCATTATCCTAATCTGTAAAATGTGAATAACATCTACTCCACGGGGTCATTAGAAAGATCAAACAGGAAAATATACATTGCATAGTCGGTACTCAATGAATAGCAGCTTTTATCATCATCATCATCAATTGTAAGACTGATGAATGTAGAGACTGATCTTTGTATTCAGGAAACCACCTGCATAAATTCAGGATAGGTCAAAAGTGGGAGAAAAACCATGTGGTCAGAAGGACAGTGAGTTTCTACTGAGAGAAGGTTCAAACACATGTAGGGTACCTACTACACGCTAAGCCTCTGCTGGACTCTGCATCCATTATTCAGCTTGCTCCTCACAACAACCCTTGGATCCCCATTTAATGGATCAGGACAGTAGAGCACAGGGCAGATACGTGGTTTGTTTAAGGTCATACAAGTAGTAAGCTGCAGAGCTGGTAAGGTAGGTAACTCAGGTGCATGTGACACTCTCAACAAGACAGGTCCATGTTCTGAAGGGAGTAAACAGTATTGCACTGGATTATGTCAGAAGAGAACACCAGGCAAAGGATATGGGACATGTAGCCTTGAAGCAAAGAAGTCTCAGGCAGAGGGGCTTCTGGACGGGGGTGTTGCAGAAGACACGGGAACATTGAAAGAGGGAAGGGAAACAGATATCGCACATGGGCCCCTGTTGGGAACCAAGGCGCCGGCCCAGGTGCTTGACATGCACTGTGGCAGTTAGTCCTTCAAACAACGCTCTGAGCTAAGTGGCCTGATCTCCACTTAATCAAGGAGGGAAATGAAGCTCCAAGACGGCAGACACGTGTCTCAAGTTGCACAGTCAGAGGCAGAAGCCAGATTCAACCCGGGTCTTCCTGACCCAGACACAGCTGTGTTCTTCTTGCTTCATATCGGGCTTATCCCCTTGCAGGTCGAAGACACTAGAAGGAGCTTTGACCGGAGGAAGGGGATTCCAAGACCAAGGGTCTCGCTTAGCACCAAAATCCTCACTCTTGCAAAAGAAGGCACAGGGGCCAGACGGGAAAAGAGGAGTCCATCTTTCCCTGGGTGTAGAGTTCAGTCCCTGGGGGACTTGATTAGAACAAGTATGGCTGTCTCCAGCTCTTTAAGTGGGGGGAGGCATTTCCCCCTGTTTTCCAATCTATCGCCTCCTCTTCAGACTACTAACATTTCAGCACAAGCAAGTCTGCATTATGTTTAAACAGCCATCTGGAGATAAACAGCTTTGCCTGTAGACCTTTGAAGAGGGAATATAAAAGGATAAAAGAAGAAAAAAATGAGCTAGGAAAATATGTTCCTATGAAGCATCTTTGCCTAAATACTTTTGCACACAGAAGCCTCTACCCATTTCAGGCTGACATTCCGGGCATAAACCTTTCAATCCTGCTGGTTTAAATATGCCACCTCCAAAAGAACAATGGTGATCTTAGCCTAAGGTACATGCCAGACCCACATGCTGCCTTGTTCTTTAGGGGCAAGGAAATGCTTGGGTGGGTGGGTGGGTGGAGAGAGGCTATACAAAGAGCTCTGTTCTAAGAAGCTATAGACCAAACTCGAATACCAGCTCTGCCATTACTCACTATGAAACCTTGAGCAAACCCCGCCCTTCTCTGGACTTCTGTCTCTCCACCTATAACAGGAGGAAATCCATTCATTCAACAAATATTTATTGAGGGCCTATTCTGCAGTGAGCTCCGTGTTGTGATCTGGGGATACAGAGACATGGGCCATCAAGGACCCCAATGTCCAGAGGGATAGCAGGCTCCTAAACAACAACAACAACAACAACAACAAAATATAATGCCAGGGACCATCATGGTGCCAGGGGTCAGTGCAGAGGAGGGGGACCCTAGTCCAGGTTTGGGGGCCAGAGAACCATTCCTGAGAGCTGAGGCTTGGAATATGAGAGTTAGCCGAGTGGAAAAGCTGGACTTGTGGTCCAGGAGAAAGGAAGAACAAGGGTAAACAGGGCACTGCATATAGAGTGGCAGGAGCAACAGCTGCACGAGTATGTCACAATATTGCCAGAAGAAGCTGGAGGGAGGGAGGGAGGGAGGAGCTCGCACAGGAAGACACGGACCACAGCAAGGAGAGTGGGCTTGGCCCCAGGTGACTTCTCCAGGCCTTTGAGGCCAGCCCCCGCCACTGTGCAAACCTGAAATGAGTCCTCATTCATTTGCTTTGCCAACAAAGATGTGGCATCTACTGCCAGACATTGCGTTGGGTGCTGGGGATACCGCAGGGACGTCCAGAAGTGAGACCCGAAGACCTTGTGACACAGGATGAGATCCACAACTGTGCCTCTGGAGTGGAGGACGAGGAGAGGCACTTGGGTTAGAGGCATACATCTCATTCTGCAAAGACCATCTATAAGCTTGGAAGGTATGTTACACCAGAGGAGGCTGGCGCACATCCTGGATAGAATTTGAGAACCTGAAACTTGGCGATAAGCCCTTCTTCAAGTCTATTTCATGAGCAAGTACGAGTCACCTGCAATGCAATGTAGATCTGGTTTGGAGGAAAGATGGCAGGGGAGACTGGGGTAGGCAGCTGCTAAAATGGCCCCTAGGGGGTTGGCCCTGGTATTCACAACCTTGTGTGATCCCCGCCTTTATCCATTTGACTGTGTCTACAGCCACAGTGTGGGAAGTCACGTCTAAGACTGGAGCCCAGAAGACTGAGACTTGCCTTTTGCCCACACGTTCTCTGCCTCGTCTCACTTGCTTGCTCTGGTGAATCCAGATGACATGTTGTGAGTCATTCTGTAGGGAGGCCCACGAGACAAGGGACAGAGAGTGGCATCTGGGTCCCAGCCCTCATGGAAACGATTCCTGGCAGCAAGTACATGAAGGACCAGGGAAGCAACTCCATGCCGATGACGTTAGGCGGGCTTGTGAGAAACCCTGAGCTGGGGGACCACTGACTTAGGCAGCACCTGGGCCCCCAGCCCGCGGAACAAGTGTCTGCAGAGATAATACATGTTCGTTGTTTTCAGCTGCTATTTTCAGAGTGATTTGTTGCACCGCAGTAGATAACTTATACCGGGACCCACTAAAATGAATAATTGAGAGAATCTAGAAAGTCCTCATCCCTAGTGAGAGATTCAGAGGCCTTCAGATTGAAGACACCTCCGTTCATTTAAAAAAAGTGGTCCCTGAGCATATGGCATGTGCTACACCCTGGGCAAGTCGCAGGATTTGCCCCGGAGCCAGGCACAGCGCAGTCTTGGCAAGACCAGGGTCAGTAGGGCAGGTAAGGAGGAGATGTCATTACACTGTGCCAGGATAACTGCCAGGTCGTTTTACTGAAGACTTCATAACCTGGTAAGAGCTGACAGGCAGGAACCACCAAAGTGTGCCTGACAAAATCAGGGCTCTGTGGAACAGGAAGTTCCCTTTGTGTCTGCAAAGGCAACTCTTGCCGGAAGACCCTATGTTTGCACATCAATCCTGGAAGCTACGTTTGTGAAATGGAAGGCTTGCAAGTTCTGCGATCGGACGAATTAAACTTGAAACCCAGCTCAATAATTTCTCAGTCCTGTGAACTTAGAAAATCAATAGAAAGGAAGAGCTAAGAACATGGCCCTTCAGGTCTCACAGAGCTGTCATCAAGCACCGGCACTGCCCGTAGCTAGTGGAGGATGCTGGTACAAGCACCTGACCTTTCTAAGTCTCAGTGTCCCCACCTGTAAAATGGGAATATTTAACATACCCACGTCATACAATTACTTGAGCCAAAGCAAGAAGAGTTTTTGCACAGTGGCTGATAATACAAAAGACTCAGTCATTGCTAGCTAACATCACTGAGAAAGTTACTTAATGTCTTTATGTCTCTTTATGCGTTGAAGTCCTCAGCACATTTCCTGGTGCATATTGAGTGCTCAGCGACTGTGAGCTGCTATCTATACCATTATTATTATTATCAGCAGAGGCCTAGATTCAGTGGATTCTCATGGCTCATCCCAGACGAAGGCCTAGCCAGTGATGATGCTTCCAAGTCACATATCCTCGTGTATTTATAAAAACGCTCCCTACTCCACCCCTGGGAGCACTTGGCTCCTTGTGCTGGGATGAAAGGGCACAGATAACGTCTGCAGGAGCAGCTGTGTTGAGGCATCACTCAGGTAGAGCTGACAGGGACATGCTAGCAGGGGTTCCCTAAGTTACTGTAATTCAGGTGCTACACACACCCGGCGCGTCCTGCATGTGCTGTTACATTTATGGAACAGCAATAACAGTAACAACGTTAGCACATATTTAGTATAAAATGCCCGCATCTGAGCAGCCTGAAAAGCTGAAATAGAAGCCCCACTAAATTTTACAGAAACCCATGTATATATGTGAGGATACAAATCTATGCCGGAGTGTGGAAGAACTGAGATTCGGAGGCAGGTATGCTTAAGGTGGAAGTAACGGCAGTCCTGGGAATCATAACTACGGATTTCTCCTTCCATTTCAGTCATCCACCAGGATCAGCATTAGCATGCGGCTTCCTCCTTGGTTTTCCAGTAGCCAGCAGCGCAGAGCATAGGAAACACCGTTACGAAAATCAGCAGAGTTCAAATTCCCAGATCTACCTGTCTCTGGCTACGTGACCTTGGATTGGTCACTTGTGTTCTGGGATTCTCAGGTTCCTCAAATGATAAAATGGGTGTAATAATACTTCGGTCCTCCTGAAATTCTCGTGTGGAAGATGGGTACTCCCTCCTCCTTCTCTCCTTTCCTTCATATTTCAAACTGTAAATGACAGGATATACCAAAGTTCATTGGTTTTACAGATTAATCTCCCAAGGGACGATCTGCAAACCTTATTTAGTAAAATCCTATAACCAAGGAGAGAAGAATGTGAAACCTATCACCCACCTCCCACGTGACTCCTTTCCTCAAGGGCATTTTCTCCAGTGCAGGGCGTAGCACTCTGTAGCACCTAAATTAATATCTGGTTAATAAATGGATAAATGAATAAATGGACACAGTCCCCAGCCAATCAATTATTTCAGAGGGAAGGAGCAGGCGTCCTGGGATCTTTCCAAAAGGGGAGGAAATACAACCCTGTCATTACCTTCCTGGTGCAGAGAATGAGGTAAGCAAGAGTTTCAGCTGAGGAATTACTTTGTCTCACAATAAAAATAGCAGTAGCGACCATTTCTCTGTGCTGAGTGCTGGGCTATGCTTTACATGGAATGATCTCCTCTACTCCTTGCAACACCCTGTGATGGAGTTACTCTTACTGCACCTATTTTACAGACGAGAAAATGGAGTCCATATAACTGAAACTTCCTACCTACGATCCCAGAACCAATAAACTTTGAACCCAAGATGGCTGACCCCAGAGTGCAGCCTCTGAAACTGCCACACTACTTCCCAGGTGACAGCCTTCTGAACCTGGAGAGGAGACAGGAACCCCCTCCCCCCAACATGGTTAACTCTCCAGCACTGCTAGGCAGAGGGAACCGAAACAGAAACAGATGTGGCTCCACCCTCTTGAATGTGTCCGTCTAGTGGGGGTGGGAATTTACAGATGTGAACATATCACTTACACGCAGATTCATGCTAGGATGGAGAAGAGCAGGGTGAAATGAAAAACATATCGCAGAAGGATCTCTTTTGCAAAGGGACAGTTAAGCCCAACCCTGATGGAGGAAAGGAAGGGTGTTCCAAATAGCAGCATGGATATTCCAGGGAGGAATGTAATGGAAAGGTGATGAGCGACAGGAGACGAAGCTGGAGAGGGTCATGCACAGCTTGGAAGGCCAAGTTAAGGAGTTTGTTCTTAACTATAAGAGAGCAGGAGAACCATCGAAGGGTGCTGAAGAGGAGGTGGCATGACAAAGCTATGCGTTATGACGCTCAAGCTGGCTGTGGGGACGAGTGCTGTCACAACCAGAGCGGTGGTGAGGAGCAAAAGCTGACATGACCCCATTGTGGTGGCAACACTGGGGCGGGGGGAGCAAAGCCATTGAATGCACGGTGCTTTTGCAGGCAGAGCGGCTGGTTTCTGAACGATCAGAACTTCTGGGAAGCGGAAAAGGGGAGAGAGGATATATTAGTGTCTCAATATGTCCACCCAAACTCTACTCCCAGGCAGAATTTCTTCAGCGGGACATCTGGCTGCCACAGAGACATGCAGCTAAGCACACAGACTCTCCCAGGAAGGGACTGTTGTGTCCGTTTTAATTCAGGGCTGAGGACATTTCCCACCCTTCTCTCCAGTGCTGATTATTCATTTAGCATCCGACTGTTTATTTATTATTTAATCAACACATATTTACTGAGTTCCTGAATATCCTCTATGGGCCAAACTGTGCGAGGCACTGGAGACACAGGGAAGAGGAGTCAGTGGTGGTTCCCGAGAGACGCACCCTCGCTGTGTGGGTGGGACTGGAGCCGCGGCTCCCTGGCACTGGCTCCAATCTGCTCCCAAGAGCTAATTGTTCAAGATCCAGGGAAGTTGCAAGGTAGCTGTTAAACCCTAGTTGTTAAATCCGGTGCCTTGAAATTGAACACGGTAGGAGAATTTATATCAGGGAAATTAGAAAATGCTACGAATAAGGCTTTTTCATTTTTTTCCCCTCCAAGACAGCCAGCTTGCCAGCATACCACTGGGTTGCATCAGGCTGCCTCAATGGGGCTGACAGTCTGAAGGTTTCTCTTCCAAGTTCAAAGAAGCTAGAAATATTTGCAGAAACCTAGGTCACAGTTACAACTGCACACTGATTCTTTGTTTTAAGAAGAATCTCAGGGCCAGGTGGCAGACTTTGGAGTCAGACAGACTTGGGTTCGCACCTGCTGCAAGCACTCGCTAATGATCCAGAAAGGCAGGCAATTTACTTTAGTATCCTGACCCTCATAACCCTGAACTTGAAGTGGAAATAATGTATACGAGCTCTGACAATTAAGTTCGCGAATTTGTTGCAATGATGTTGCTAATGTTTTTTGATATCAGAGAGTTATTCATTATGAATTTGTACCAACTGGATAAGAAGTTAACTAAGTTTACTATTTGGAAGTGCTGAAAAGGCTGCATAAAAAAGTTAGACGACCTGAACTTTTCGCCAACAATTCATGGCTCTTGCATCACGACAATGCACCAGCTCACACAGCCCTGTCTGTGAGGGAGTTTTTAGCCAGTAAACAAATCACTGTATTGGAATACCCTCCCTACTCACCTGATCTGGCCCCCAATAACGTTGTTCTTTACCCAAACATAAAGGAAATATTGAAAGGAAACATTTCGATGATATTGAGGACATCGAGGGAAATATGACGACAGCTATGATGGCCATTCCAGAAAAAGAGTTCCACAATTGCTTTGAAGGGTGGACTAGGCGCTGGTGTCAGTGCATAGCTTCCCAAGGGGAGTCCTTCGAAGGTGACCATAGTGATATTCAGCAGTGAGGTATGTAGCACTTTTTCTAGGATGAGTTCGTGAATGTAATTGTCCCGACCTCATATACACAATGATGCTTGTGAGTGCTTTGCTTGGTGCCTGGTACTTAATAAGCACTCAGCGAATGAGATACATTATTAATGTTGCTCCTTTCCTATTAGTTTCTAGTGTACCCTACAACCCATTTTGCTGTTGATTTTCCTTAGTAACATTCAGCCTTCACTTACACACTCCTGGGAACAGAGATCTCACAACTCTCAATGCAACCCATTCCATCTCTAGTCAGTTCTGAGTGTAAGAAAAATCATTCTTGACCGGAAAAGCAGTATAATTTCTGCCAATAGTCTTCATTTATCTAATAATGTATAATGCAAATATTTGCTACATGCACATTCAATCATTCAAGGTGCATCAAAGTCACAGACCAAAACAATCAATGATGTACTATAAATTGTGTTTACTGATGAACTTGTAAAGGCAGAGCAGTGGCTACATTTATTAGCCATGTGACTTCAGGCAACTTACGTAACCTCCCCTTGACTTAATTTTCTCCTTTGTGTATTTGTACTCTGTAGGTGGCTGTCAAAAATTAAATTAACATGTTCTCCAAGCTTGAATACGAGCTGATAAATTGATAAACATAAGCTAAAAATGCCTAATGATACAGAGGAGATAACATTGTTTCTGGGAGTCCCTGGCATGCTTTGCGGTAAGTACTAGGGGCATAAAAATGAATAACAAACAAGACTGCACATGTCAGCCACATATGACAAAGTGCATTAGTGGCAGATGCCGTTTTCATAAGGAAGAAGGTGAGGTCCGGGATGCCAAGCTATTTGCCCCAAAGGAGTATGTGCTCCGTGCATAAATGTCATCAGGGTCCAAAACTCAGGGTCACCTGCAGCTCTGCAGCTCAGCATTACAACCGACTTTCCCCGTTCCCTTGTCTGCAAAATGAGCACTAACAGCTGCACGTACCTTGTAGGTTGTAAGGATCGCACGAAGTAGTGTGCATGTTTCTGATACAGGGTCTGGCACACGGTAGGTGTCTGACAAATTACTGGCTTGAGAATAAATAAATGTGACTTCTCTTGAGTCCCCAGAGCAGTGTAGGATTAGAAGAGCCCATTTTCACGTGTATTACCTTCCTCCGTTGCACCCCCCCCTTTACAAAGCATTAATCCCTGCTTACTCAAATTCAGCCCAATTCCAACTCACGTCATTCTTCTTTCACCTTTATGGAAAGATAGCCCCCTCCCCCATCTGACTTGCTGATTTGTAGTTTAGTTTTATTATCTCAAACATTTGTATAGACTCACTGGGGAAAGGCAGCCTGTCTGCGGGGTGGTGTCTTTGCACACAGATGATTTAAAAACATCTCAGCGTCCAGTTTAAGCCCTTGACATGCAGAACAGAGGCAAGTGGGTAAATCCTGAAGTTAGTGGGAAGCTGTAAATCGTGCCTTACGAATGCACATTATGAGATGTGCTGTATAAATTATTAGTGCCGGTCAGGGCTATGGCTTGTTTACATTCTCTGAACAAGGAAATAAACACTGTCATCCTTGAACTTTCGATGGGAGGATGAAGACGGAGAGCAGGCCCCCAATTCCGTCCTCAGAAGATTTCTTGCCCCTTGTGGAAGGACAGGTGGTGGTAGGAAGGGAGGAGGAAAGCAGACATTTGGAAACCTACCATGTGCCACCTGTTTCTTTATCCACAGGGTTTTGCTTAAACCTCATTACAACACTGTCAGTACTTCTACAGAGCAAGGCAAGAGGCTCGGGAGGCTGTGTTACCTGCCCCAGGCCACGGAGCTGATAAGTGGTGGAGTCGGGACTTTACGCCAGGTTTGAGTTCAAAGGGCAAGCCCTCTGGCGCGCAGCACATTGAACTCTGCACAGCAAGAAGCTGGCCCTATATGGCACCAACTCCCACAGCACCCCTGCGCAGTGAGGCCTCTGAGCGGCCCGGCCCACCCCCAACGCCATTCCCAGTCACCATCTGAGCCAGTCACCATCACAGCATCTTCGTAGGGCCACCTCTGCCTCCAGACAGCTGCTCCTAAACCACTCAACAACACCTAGCACCTAAAAAGGAATCTCAACAGCAGCTTCACCTTACTGAGCAGATACAGCTTCGCTTGCTCCCTAGCTCAGAATTCCCTATGGGGCTTGTTAAAAATAAAGTCTCTGGGCCCTGCCGAGGACCTATTGAATAAGGATCTCTGGGGGTGGGGCCCAGCAATCAGATTTTTAAATGCCCCCACCCCCCACCAGAATTGTTAATCATAGTCCCTGCAGATGGAAAATCTGAGGGAGGTTATTGAAAAACCACATACGAGGTCTGACAATTAAGTTCGCGAACTCATCCTAGAAAAAGTGCCACATAACTCATTGCTGAATATCACTATGGTCACCTCTAAAGTACTCCCCTTGGGAAGCTATGCACTGACGCCAGCGCCTAGTCCACCTTTCAAAGCAATTTTGGAACTTTTTCTGGAATGGCCATCAGAGCTGTCATCGTATTACCCTCGATGTCCTGAATGTCATCGAAATGTCCTCCTTTCAATATTTCCTTTATCCTCAGGTAAAGTAAACGTCATTGGGGGCCAGATCAGGTGAGTAGGAAGGGTGTTCCAATAACACAGTGATTTGCTTAAGGGCTAAAAACTCCCTCATAGACAGGGCTATGTGAGCTGGTGCAGTGTTGGGACGCAAGAGCCATGAATTGCTGGCGAAAAGTTCAAGTCGTCTTTTTCACGCAGCCTTTACAGCATTTCCAAATAGTAAACTTGGCTGGTACAAATTCATAATGAATAATCCCTCTGATATCAAAAAAGGTCAGCAACATTGTTGCAACAAGTTTGCAAACTTAATTGTCACACATACATATGAGCTATGCATTCAATGGAATCTATTCTCAGGCCCAAAACCATGCTTGTGGGTGCCCATGGATGCTGACGGCTTCAGAGCAGTGGTGATAGCGTGCGTGTGTGTGCGTGTGTGTGCGCACGTACACGAGTGTGCACTCTTCCAGCACACTGTATAGAAATACTACAGGCGTATTTCTTTAAGATTAACTTCACAAATAATATTTATACATAGTAAATGCAATACTATTCCTACTTCTCATACGTAATAGGTTAATTAGGCTTGGGAACAAGACTGGAAATTTAGTTCTTATTCATAACCCTACAGATTTGCAGGAAGACTATGAACCCAGGAAATGTCCTGCGGGGCTAGCTTTGGCTCCAAACCACCACCTGTTCCCTCACCATCCCTCAGGCGCAGCAGAGGAAGGGGTTACGTGGAACTCCGTGTACAGCCTCCGAAGCTTCCCAGATGGCTGCAGTCTCATCCTTCATGTGCATTCTAGATAAGCACAATTGTTATGAAATAGCCTTGGCACCCAACCATATTAGCTTACACAGACTTTCGTTATAAACTTGCTATGTCAGGCATCATTTTCATTCAAATGCATCACATGGTAAAGTGCCAACTAGAGCTATTCTTAGAAATAACCATAATTTATAACCTTCTACCCTTAAGGTGCATTTCTTAAGTGTAAAGAACCACTCGGGGCTCATCTGGGCACCTGGCGGGCATTACCATGGTACTATAACGCTTTTGATCCACCAGGACGTAGGTCAACTTTTGTGGGCTAGCCGGGGGATTTTGTCCCTATTTATGTATTTGCTTTTATGAGGAACCACTTTTTTTGTGCCCCAAAATCTTAAAAACAACTGTCTAGCAAGCCAGTGGGCTCCGAGGGGTTGTAGCAAAGAGTGACTAGGTGTGTTGCAAACCGCAGGACCACGAGAGCTGGATGCAGGCAACACTAGCTGGGAGCTATAAATGCTGTGCCAAGTGACCCTAACAAGCTCCTCTATCCGCTGGGGCTGTTCCAACAGCTTTCTCTTTCGGATACATGAATGCAGCTGAAAGATTTGTTTTCCCGAGAGCTTTTTGGCTGCCCTGAGCATGTCAAGGGACTTTCCTGTTTCTAATTATCTCCCTTTACGTTCAGGCCGAGACTTGTTAATACAATAAACTGGCGTTTCCAGGATGCGCTCACAAAGCAAAAACATCTCAAGGTGTTTTACAAGCAGACAATCATGTTGAAGCAAATCAAATTCCAATTAAAGATTAACAGTGGTGTTAGAGAGCTGCTCTCACGGTCCAGCCAGGCCACTGGGACGGCTGGGACTTCCTGCAAGCGGCTATGGTCCAGCTCCTTCTGTGGGATCTATTAGGCAAAACCCTCTTTGCCCAAGGCCCAAGGTCCCATAATATCAACACTGGAAAGATGTTCAAGATCATCCTGGCTGAGCCCTGTCGTTTCAAATGGGGAAACTGAGGTCTAGAGAAACGGGGTGATCCAGCATCACCCAACTTCAAGAATCCAAGCTGCCTGAGATGTTCCCAAGAGCCTCCTGTCAACTGACATAGGACCCCATCTGGCTACTTTCCAAAACCTATGAACATTTTCCCTGCTTTCCACTTATCGTTGATTGAATTGTAGTCCCCCAAAGATACATCTAGCTGGCACCTCGGAATGTGCTCTTATTTGGAAAATGGTATTTGCAGATGTATTTAAGTTCAGGATCTCAAGATGAGAGCATCCCTGATTTAGGATAGGCCCTGGATCCAATGACGTGGGTCCTTATCGGAGAAAGACAAAGGGACATTGGAAACAGGGGAAGCCCACGTGAAGTTAGAGGCTGAGATTGGAGCGATGCATCTACCAGGTAAGAAACGCCAAGGGCTGTCATCATCCATCAACCGGCAGAAGCTAGGACACAGACATGGAACAGATTCTCCCTCAGAGCTTCCAGAAGAAATCTGATCTGCCAACACCTTGATGTTAAACTTCTGGCTTCCAGAACTGTGTGAGAATATATTTCTGTTGTTTTAAGCCACCAAGTTTGAGGTAATTTGTTACAGCGGCCACAGGAAACTAATGTCTGCCTCTTTCTGAAATGCCCTTCATCACCTCTTCCATATGGCGAGTCCCTACTACTTTTCTTTTAAGACTCATCTTTAATATTGCTGCCAGCCTATGTGTGAGCCTTTCTTAACAATCTCCAGCTAGTATTGATCCTAATTTCCTTGGCATCTCTAAGTGTATTTACCCCTAAAGTTCATCTCGGCATCTGTTACCTATTATTTTAGTTACTTGTCTTTCTCCCCTACCAGATTCTGGGTTCATCTAGAGCAGAGACCACATCTGATTCAGGTTTGGGCCCCAGAACCAATCACACCCATATAAGTGTTTCCGACATGTCTGTAGAATGAATGTGAACATAAATGAATGACTTAAACCCATGTTCTCTTCCTCCTTTTCCAATTATATACCCACTGCATCTCCATGTCCTTCTACTAACCTTTCCCCCTCCCCGAACCTGAAGTCTATTAAAACGTAAACTTAGAGACACGAGGCGGTATGATGTCATACGAGCACCAGCATTAGGGTCAGACACACCTAGGTGTGGGCCCTGATTCTATCACTTCCTAGTAAGTACCTGGAACCTCGAGGAACTTCAGAGCTCTCATCCTTAAGATGTAAGCAAAGGATTAAAAGAGTTACTGCAATTAATCTGGACAAGACCTCCTTTCAGACAATAGCACTATCACTCCCACTTAACAGGTGAAGACCTTGAATCCAAGAGAAGTGAATGGTTCTGGGTGGCACAGGCGGTAAGTGCCACTGCGAGACTTGAACTTAGGACTGTTCGAGCGCATGCTCCTGTACTGTACGTTATACAGAACCCCAGGGCTCTCTACCACCCCAACAAGATTCCCTCAATCCATTTGCCGAGTGATTAAAAAAAAAAGTTCTATTGCTTCCAAGAATGAAGCGTCCCCAGAACAGCACACATCCTTGAATTTATCTTGTTCAGTCCTCGGGCTCCTGGGGAGTCCTCTAAATCCATATCTAACACAGTCTCTCGAGTCTCAGATGGTTTGAGACACCATGAATCGTAATGCTGGGAGTATGAAAACAAATGCCTTCTGCCCAAACCACCGTCTTTCAATTACAGATCATTCTCTCTATTCGGAAGCATGTCCCTTTGGATACAGACATCTTGCAGTCTGGCGCGAGTTAGAACTGAGAAGAATGGAGAGAAGGGATACGGGGAGAGGAAGAAATGGGGGACGAATGAGACAAGGAGAGGGGAAGGAGAAAGACAGTGGCATCATCAGCGTGAGCAGATGCTCACTTAGAGCTCACCTAGTTCAGAGTCCTGGTAGCACAGTTTTAGGGGCCCGACCCTTCTGGATCTGTGGGCTGGCGTCCAAGCAATCGAAAGTGGCTCCTGGAGTTATGGAATATGGTGACACAGATACTACCCAACTTTTTTTTTTTTTTTTTTTTTTTTTTGACAGTGGATTAAACTAAAGTACAATCAAATTAAGGGGCTTCACCAACCCATCAGCAAGGCAATGGCAGGACCGGGAATGCTGACTTCTAATCCGGCGCGCTCTAGCATTTGAGGGATTTGGAACCCCAATACAATCCACTGGAGGTGAGGACAGAAGGGATATTACAGGGAAGGCAAAACAGAGCTAAGAGTTAGAGGAGAGAAAATGAAAGTATACAGGAGTAGAGAGATGGAAGAATCAGAAGACACCTACAAAGGAGAAGAACAGAGATGGGAACATGGAGACAGGGACAGAGACGGTGTGAGAAAATGGGGAAAACAAAGACAATATAGTGAAGCAAGGCTGAGACAAAAGAGGGAGACCATAGAAATAACAATGCTGTGTTAGGTAACTGTTCAGCCACTCTCTGATGAAGACGCTTTAACGCATCCCCACTGCTTGTATTTGAGAAGTCCTCGCTCCTTACCCAGGTCCCCAGCCTTCTGTGGCTCTGCCTGGCCGACCTCTGCCACCACCTCCCCACGCCCAGCGCTCTGCCTCCTGGAGTGCCTTCCGTCTGGACTGTCCTTTTCCTCCACTCCACTCCTGGTAGTGCTACGTTCATTTCACCTAGTCCTTTAAGACCACGTCTCTTTCAGGAAATCCTCCCCTCCCCTCTTCCTATTGTCCACCCTCCATTCCAGACAGGGTTGCAAGGCTCTCCTCTGTATTCCAGTGACACCTCCTATAACCCCATCATATTGTTTACCACAATGGACTTTAAATCTCTGTCTTAATGTCACCCTCCTTCCTCCAGTGGACTGTAAATTTCCCAGGGCTGTGAACTGGGCTTGATTCATATTGTATCTCCAGCACCTACCACCGTGGAAAACACGTATTACACATCCAACGCTTGACAGATGAAGTCACGATTGGACAAATTGCTCCTCCATTCAGAGGAGTGAAACATTATGTCAAAAACCACTGGGGGGTGCTCGTGGGTAACTCCAGCAATGGACCCTGGGGGAGCGTATAGAGTAGAATTTCTCTCTACCAAATAACCTCTGCCAAACAGAGTAGGCAAGAGCAATTCAAAACTGGAGCGATCCTTCCAGACGTCACCAGGTGAAGCTGAGAATGGCACAAAGCCTGCCCTGGTGGATTAAAGACTAAAATGAAAGTCAGAGGCATTGAACTCTAGTCTGTAGAACTGGTTTGCTCTGTGGCCTGGGGAAGTCACTTATCAGCGAAGGGCAACAGTTCATTCCGTTCACACAAGCCCAGGCGATGGCCCTTATTATCGCTGGTCTTCACCTGCCAGGAATAGCAGGATGAATGAGCGATGAAGCATTCTGATCTATTAGGGAGGGAAAATGCCGTAACAATACAAGGAGTGCGGTTATCTGGGGTTCTTATTCTAACTGGTAACCTTTTTGCATCCCTGCTACGTCAAACACGATTTCAGACACTAGCAATACAGCAAGTCATGGCTGCTAGTCTCCCGCTTTCCAGAGAGGAGCAGAGACAAACTGGACGAACCATGGGCTCGAAAAAGAGACAAAGACACAATGATAAAAGAGACACAGGTAACTTGTCATGGTGACATGTTGTGTGGAGGGGTCATGGCGAAACTCAGAAAGGTGGTGGCACCTATGCCAACCTGACCGAGAAGGACAGTCAGGCTTTACTACACAGAGCCGGGGTACACGGCACTGCAAACACTAGCAGGTGAAGATGGGAAGGCCTGAGTGTTTGAGCAGAAGAGAGAATGGAGGGTAAGACTAGAAGGGCAGGTTTGGCTCATGTTAACTACAGGTAAGAGCCATCGGCACAGTCTAAGCATCCCCGGCAGGTGGGAAACAGCTGCTGCTTTAGGGGCCACAGCAGCCCTGATGGAGCAGAGCACCAAGAACTACGCAGAGGGCTGTGTGTACTATGTGTGTACTCACTGAGTGGGAACTACGGATATACACACATATACATATACATGTGCACATATACATACGTACATATATATGTGTACACATTTGTATATCTATCAATATGTCTTTTATTTTTCAATGCCCATTTCATAAGTAAAAGACATGAAACACAGAGGGTTAAGTAACTTGTCCAAGGGGAGTAGACTGTGAAACCAAACCAGGATCTACAGTCAGGTCTGTCCACCTCCAAAAGC
This sequence comes from Rhinolophus sinicus, assembly GCF_057876585.1. NCBI lineage: Eukaryota > Metazoa > Chordata > Mammalia > Chiroptera > Rhinolophidae > Rhinolophus > Rhinolophus sinicus. The sequence goes on along the minus strand of NC_142516.1, from coordinate 15,613,042 downwards.
AATGCGTTCAAATGCTCCAGTGCACCTCACCCAATGTCAGGCTAAGAAGTAGAGAATTTATCAGGAAGGCCGAGAGGGAGCCATCAAGGTATCTGAGGGAATAACAATCGAACCATCACTTTCAGGAGATGACTCTGGTGTCACTCATGTCCCAGCAGCTGTGGGTCATTCCCACCTTCCTATTCCTAATGAGGCCCCTTCTGGGGTGAGCAGGGGCAGATGTGGTCCATTTGTAGCTGCCCCAGGTGACCCAGAGGAGCCCGGGCTGGACCCAGCCCCTCTGACACATGCTCCAGCCTCCCCTGGGCCCAGGCAGTGATTTATCAGTGCAGCGTCAGCACCTCTGCCCAGCAGCCTGTGATCCAAGGCTGGCGGCCCAGCCGGGGGTTTTTAATTAGCTGAGAGAGGGAAGAGTCAAGCTCCCTCTGATGGAAAGAAGGAGAGACATCAAGAAGGCTCATAAATCCAGAACCAAGGATCCATCGGCTGGAGTCTGGCCATGGTGGGAACTGGGAGGGGGACATGGGGAGAAGGGGAGGGACAGACTGTTGATTTATTTACTTATTTTTTTTTCATGGGCTCCCTTGCTTTCTGGTCCAGATTCTACAGAAGGGATGAGAGTCTGCACCACCTTTTCTGCAGGAATCCCTTGGGATACCTGTTTCTACTGTGGCTATAAGACCAGAAGTCAGGGAACCTCATTTCCAGTCTCACCCCTATAACCAAGTCGCTGTGCAACATAAGATACAAATACAACACCACCGTTTACAGGCTTCGGAGTTAAACATGAGCTGAAAGCTCTATTTACGATCCTTACTACAACGGTGACTTGGGCAAGTTGCTTTCCCTTCTCTGCGCCTCTGTTTTATCATCTATAAAATCAGGAGAAGACCTTGCATTGCAAGGACGAAATGAGATCACACAGGTACAGTGCTTGACCTGTACTGGACACTCGATAAATAACAGCTATTTTAAGCTTGCTTTTCCTCCCTATGCGCCTTAGTTTCCCCATATGTAAAATGCAACTGCATGACTTAGAAGAGCCTTTCTAGCATCGATTTCCTCTGGTTATTTTTAGCTGGATACAGGAAGACTCTGGTGTAGGGACAAACAATATTATTTCCATGTCCAAATCTGGGGGGCGGGAGGGAGCTCACCTAGAAAGAGGGTTGCACATTTACTCTTTGCAGGGGTCCAGAAAGCAGGCCTGGGGCAAAGATAGGATAAAAATCCTCAGGGATGCATCTTTCATGCCCGTGTAAGCAAGGCAATTGTGAGAGTCAGAGCTCAGAACTGGGCCATCACAATAGTGAATGAGCTCCCCATCTTTGAAGGACTGCAAGCAAAAGCTGGACGACGGTCTATGGTGGATGTTCTGAAAGAAATGTAAACATTGGATGAGGTGCTGGAGCTCTTCCGTTAAGGTCCTTACGAGTGCTGAAAATAGCATAGCATAATGCTTAGGGGCATTATAACTTACTGTATAGTTTCTCTTTTAACCCTCACGCCCCTGTGAGGTAGCAGGTATTAAGATCCCCACCTTACAGATAGGAAACTCAAGACGCAGAGAGTTAAGCTGCTTGTTCGAGGTTGTACCCAGAGAGAAGGATGCAGAGCAAGGAGAGCAGCTCAGGGGATTTTAACTCCTAAGTCCTTTTCTTTGTATTACACAGCTGGTCTCCGGTCTCTGAGTCTACACCTGATGGCAGAGCCCCAGCCTGGCTCATATTGATTGCAGCTGTCCCTCCTTCCGCCTCTACCCCTGTCTCTGTCCCCTGCTTGCTCCCCCACATGTATTTACACTGGGCTGCCTGGTAACAAACGGCTCGTTACCATGCGGAAGGCGACAGCCAGGCGATTAGTGAAATTTGTTACCCATGCGTCTCTGAACAAAATTAAATTAAAAGTGCTGCTTCGCTGTCAAGATAAGGGCCAAGCTGCTGAGATAATTTTTCACTCTCAAACACTCAATTACCCAGTGAGGCTGGATCAGATATGATCAAAGAGGGGAAAAAAAGAAGAAGGAAAAAAGAAGAAAATATAGAGAGAGAGGCAGGACCTCCAGGAACAGATGTAAGAGTTGTTATCTCTCTCTGACCAGGGATGTTAAAGAGGCTGTTGCCATGGTGATGGGGCTGGACCACATAAGGTAGGTAGGTGGGTGTGGCCTGTGATAACATCCTGTAATAAAAAGATGCTCTATATCCCCAATGCCCTTGCCTGAGGCCAGATGATGTTATTTTTCACTTGAATCATTGCAACAGCCTCCTAACTGGTCTCCCTCACCCACTCTTGCCCCCCTACATCCCAGCCTCCATGAAAAATAAAGTGACCTTTCTACCACACAAATCTGAAAACATCACTTCTTTGTGAAACCCTTAGATAGCTTCCCATTATCATCATGATAAAGTCCAAATCACTGATGTCACCTCAGGTCTCTGCTCCTCAAACTTTAATATTTCAAAGAAATTAACTAGATATCTCCCTCCCCTCACCCTTCTTCCCTGCTTCACTTCTTTTCTTCCTTCCTTCCTTCCTTCCTTCCTTCCTTCCTTCCTTCCTTCCTTCCTTTCTTCCTTCCTTCCTTCCTTCGTTAACAGGAATTATTTTGAAGGACTTCAATCAGGCATTCTGCTTGGTCTCACTTTATTCTCAGTCCCCTCTGGAATAATCGTCTATGTTTTCCCCTCAACAATATCATCTTGTTTGTCAAAATTCAGCCTAAATATTTCCCATGCCAGCAAGCCAACTAGGATTCCACAAAGCTGGTCAGGTGCTTTTGCTTTGTGGCAGCACAGAATCCCCTGTCACCCTTTATCACACCTCTTCCCACACTCTACTGGAGTTGCCCATTTGATTGTTTGCCCCCTGCCAGACTGTGAGACCCACAGGGAAGAGCCAATGCTTCACTTATCTCTGTATTTCCAGGGCCCATGGCCCTCCAGTAGGATTCTTGTGAACTGAAATTACCTTGAACTTAAATGGTGGGACACCTGCTGCAGTTCTCTTCCAGAGACTGGAGGGGCCTCTCTTCTCCTTGTGTCCAGTTCTCCACCATTATTTCCCTAGGCATGTTCCAAAAATTCCCTCCTCTGGAGAGCCATCCTTGATTTATGACACTACGTATCCCAAGACCCTCAGTAATTAGCACATGGATTTCACTACACTATCTTACTTTTTTTAAGTACTTTGCCATTGGAATCACAGAATGGCAGAGCCAAGAAGAACATTGCAGAATTACAATCTACTTTACTAGACAGAAACTGAGGCCACCAAATTTGATGGATCATGTATTCTCCATTATTTCTTGCTCTCTCTGCTAGCATGAAAATGCCTGAAGGGCAGCGACCATCAATCTTACCCATCTTGGTAGCTTCCTAAGGCAGTGGTGCTCAACCATGGCTGCACCTGGAGAGCTTTTTTAAACAAACAAACAAAAAAACAAACAAAATGCCCAGGGTCCGCCCAACACCTATCATATCAAACTCTGGGTTGAGGTCCAAGGACAGACATTTGTTTGTTTGTTTACTATGAACATAGGGTTGGGAACCATTGAAGGACAGAGTACAAGGGGAGGACCCATTCCACCTGGATATTTAGTTTGGATTCTTCTTCATTCTTTTTTCGATTTTCCCCCCACATTTGGTAAAGATGAAATACTTTCACGCCTCCAGGGATCCCAAGACCAGACACACAGGGATTTCAATGAATAATGAAAGAGGGATGGACAAGATTTTTCAAGATTTCAAATCAATGTAAAGACACACTAGAGCTTTGAAGTCATCTGGTCTAGCTACTGAGACACACTCCTCACGTATAAAGTGAAGTGGCCGATTAGGTTCCTTCCAGGAACCGTGCTACATGTTGTATTTGTGTTATTTCATTTCGACCTCAGAACCACTCTTAGAAGGAACCATGGGTATGCCATCATGCAGCATACAAAAGCAGGGGCCAGAGGGTTAGGGCAATCTTCCCAAGAGCACTCTGCCAATACTCAGAACCAGCTGTGTTTGGCCCCAAAGACCATGAAGTCAAGACTGAGCCCTGGGCTACCTCCAGCAGATCCACTCACCTCAAGTCCTTTTCAGGAATAGGCAGAGTATCGATGATAAACAGAAGTATATATAAATACATACATAGACGATATACATATAGAATAGTATGATTCACCCACATATGGACATGCTGTCTAAGTGAATTGTTCTGTTTGTCTTCAAAAGTAATCATTTTAGTTCTATAAGTTCAACCCTTCTTAAAAAAGCATTCTTCACAATTATCTGGCTGCATAATATTCCATCAAGTTGAGGCATTGTAATTTACTTAGTCATTCTCCTATTGTTGGACATTTAGGCTCATTCTAATTTTTCAGTATTACAGATTATGCTACAATGACTATCTTCAGGTTTAGTGTCATTAAAGATGGGTGGCGTCATGGAAAAAAATATGGTGATGACATAATGTTGAGTGAAAATAAATAAGGTGCTAATATGTGTGTGTATTATAGTTATAATGATGGGAAATAATATATATGTAAATGAGGATGGGACAAATTAAATGAGTTATTTGGTCTAGAAGGTTCTTGTTTGTTTCTTCTTCTTCTTCCGTTTTTTTTTCTATTTTCCTCTATTAGTATTATTGCATTTTTACATTGGTGGGGAAAAAAGGTAAAAACAATATGCATGTCACCCCTAATCCCCGAATACACTGGAAATATCTCAGTTCCCTGGTTGTCCTGAGAATGGAAAGATGAGCTTAGGAGTCAGTGGTCTGGACTTTGTCCATAAACAGCAACCAGAGAAGGAATTTTATACAGGCTGGAGCCATGTCTTATTAACCCCTGACTCCCCATAAAGCCACACTGGTCCTAGAATCTACAATTTGTGTTAAAGAAATAAAACCATAGATTTCAGAATTTAAAGGGACTTAGAACATAAGTTATTCAAAAACCACATCCCAGGTGAATAGATGGAGAGCCAGAGACTTGCCCCAGGCTCCCCAGTATTTGAGTGCAAGAATCAGAGTTGACCCCACTTGCTCTAAAAGCTATTCTAATGGAAGAGAGAGAAGATGAGCACATTTGCTCAGAGACAAAAAGGAAAAGTCCTTTGCCCATCCAACACAGAATGGTTTTGGCTCAGTGACTCGGGGTTCTGCACGTTGTCATGACTGCTGAGTTAGCAACATATCTTTCCTGAATCCCTATGTCCTGCAGCCTCTAAGCTGTTCTCACAACAAACGCTTCTGAGCTGTGGCATCTGCTGGAACAGCAGTGATTTGACTGTAGCTGAGACGTTGAGAGAAGGACATTTTCAGCCTAGAGCCCATGACTGAGGGCCACACCCTCAGCCTCTTAAGTCTCTGGTCCACTTCTTTCCTCGGGGTAGTCTCCTCCTTTTATGCTTTTATTTACCATCCCGTGGGAGGCCATGTTTGAAAGTGGTCCCCGAGATGCCCATCCCTTACACATGACTCTGTATAGTCCCTTCCTCTTGAATGTGGGTAGGACAGTAAATATGATGGGGCATCACTTGGTGACTAAGTTATGTTATATGACAAAGCTAAAGGGATTTTTTTCAGCTGTCACTAAGGTCCCAAATCAGCTGACTTTGAGTTCATCATAAAGGAGTTTATTGGGCTAGGTTTGGCCAAATCCAGTGAGCCCTTCAAAGAGATTAGAGCCTTGAAAGAAGAGAGTCAACATGTAAAAGAGCTCTCCTGCTGGCCTTGAAGAAGCCAGCACCCACATTATGAGCTACCTATTGAGGGGCCCGAGCGTGGCCTATAGAAGCTGGGAGTGATCCTGGCTGACAGTGGCAGGAAACCAGGTGTGGCAGTCACACAGCTACAAAGAAACAGAGTCTGGCAGTCACCATGTGCACTTGGAAGAGGGCCCGGAACCTCAGCTGAGACTGAAGCCCCAGCCGACTCCTTTATTTGAGACCCTGAGCAGAGAACCCAGCTGTGACATGACTGGCCTTTCGATATACTATGAGATAATAAACGTACATTGTTTGGAGATGCTAAGTTTGTGAAACAGAAAGTTAATCCACAGCCACAGAGAGCAGATGCCTACTCTCCTTTCCCGGTCAGTCCTCTCCTGAGCTCAGATCTGGTTGGTAATGTCACCATCTGGATGTCCCACAGGTACCTCCAAGGCAGCAACTCTAAACCTGAGCTTGTCCCTTTTTCTCCTGAAGATCTTCTGACACTCCCTCCCCTAGCATTTGAACCCCTGTAGCTCCTATGCCAGAATCAAACGCTCATCTTCAGCAATCCTCATTGACTCACCTTCTTGGATCCAATTAGTCATCAGGGGCTGCTAACCGTACGTTAACATGTCCCTGGCAGCCCCCACTTCCGATGCTCCCCCAGAGTGCCCTCATTCTACCTAAATAGCTTCCTAACTGCTCTCCTGCCTCCAGTTTCTCTCCTCTTTCCACTTACTCCTCTACCGTGGAAGGAGTGATCTTAAAACATAAACAGGATGACAGATCTCTCTTCTTCAAAAACGTTCCTGGACTCCCTATTTCATACAGGTTCAAGTGCAAGCTCTCTCTTGCTCACATGCAGATACCTTTGTTTTATACCTGGCTACCTGCCATTCACCTTTCAGGTTTAAGCTTTAATATTGGTTTCCTCATAGATACCTTTCACTTGAAGAAAACAGTTTTAAAATAAAGTAGCAGGCGTTAAAAAAAAAAAAAATGATGCCGTTCACAACTTAGTTCTCCCTGTCTTTTCTTCAGAGGCACTTCTCACAGTTTGAAATGATGTACTGTATTCATTGATGTGTTTATTTGTGAAGTACTCTCTCCCTCCCTTTTCTCCCTGGACAGACTACGGACTTCATAAGGGCAGTCACATCATGGGTCTATTTTCTACTCTGTATCTAGTCCTTAGCATCGAGTCTTAACATAATTAGATATTTAGTAAACATAAGCTGATTAAATAAATGAACATGGCATTCAAAGCCTTTCCTGATCTGGGTCGATTCACCCTTCTCAGCCTCTTCTTTTGCTATCTTCCTTCATATGCCTTGTATTGTGTGACATATGATTCTGTTTAGTCATCATGTGAATCCTGGAAAGTGGGGTTATCGCTTCCATTTTGGGGAGGGGGGATTAAGGCCTGGAATATACAGTAACTCGTCCAAGATCACCCAAACGAGGGGTCAGCACTGGACAAGGTTATGTATACCGGGACTGGCACAGGCAATCCTACCCAGTGCCTTCTCTGCATTTGGGGAAGGGTTTTGCAGGGTAAGAGAATCCTGGCCGTCACACAGGATTGCGAAGAAAGGGGATGACAGAGTGTTCATGCTTGGGGTGGGAAACAGAAAGTCATCATCTCTCAGTGTAAGGAAAAGGGGGAGAAATCCTGCTGAGCCTAGTTGAAAAACAAGAAAGCAAGAAAGACTGATTATTCCTTCTCGCTAGTGTAAGCAACTAAAAACGACATGTTTGCTTTATCGCCTTTGGTCTCCCATTTGATTCCTGACAGCCGTCTCCCTCCCCTCGATGCTGGCTGTCAGGTGCTGAGCTGGCTGGCGTCTCAAAGGAAGAGGAGAACGGAGAACAATTTAAACAATGTTTCGGGGACTTTCACGGACTTGGGGAGGGAGTTTTTGAAGTTGTCTGGCTCCCTCACTGCATTCAAGGAACTCTCATCTGCCATGACTGCTTGATGTTTCTGCAGTTTAGGAAGGGATAGACTGGGAGGAAACTTCAAGAGAAAACACAACAATAACAACAACAACAACAACAACAACAACAACAAAACACTGTCTCCTCTGAGGTTTGAAGGAAGGGAGAGAAGAGAGACATCAGATAGGAGCTTTTTTTAGTCCATTACAATTTCTGAATACATAATTTTCTCATGTCTAACATGTCATTCAATAGAGCCAAATGCAGGCCTAGATCAAAGCTAGGTTTCTGTATTTTACTGTTCTTTCAGGAAGAAAAATCCAAACTCCAGTCTCATCTCCCCATGAGGGAAAACAGAAGCTCTCCAAAAAAGCCTGTCTGAGCTACTGAAAGCTGGAGGACAACATTCACTGACTGCAAATCGCAAACAGCTAACTACTAGGGAAGAGTTATGATAAGAGGGAAGGAGTAAAAATCTATGACAGTCTCCTGGGCACAGACCTGAGGTGTTGGGACAATTAGACTTTGGAGCCAATCAGAATGAGGCTTAAGCCTCAGTCCCTCAACTTATTGATTCTATGACCTTGGAGAAGTCACTCTGTCTGGTTTTAGATTCATTGTTTTACATGTAAAGACGAGGACAATAACTAATTATATAGGAAGATCAGTGAATATGCAATGGACCTGGAACAAAAGTGACACTCAATAAATGGTGGCTATAACTTTTTATTCCTTTTATTATAGTTATTCAAATTCCTGGCTTGGGAAAGGGGGGGATACAATCCATGGCAGCCCAATGTCAGAAAAGGAACAGAGATGCTGTTGGCTAATATGAGGTGTGATCAAAAGATACGGTGAATATTTAAATTTAAAAACAAATTATTACAGTAAAAGACAAACTGCCATTAATCCCCCTCAAAATATTCCCCCTTGCTTTGAACACACTTATCCCATCGTCCTTGCCACTTCCTGAAGTAGTTCTGAATGTCTTCTTTCGTGAGTGTCTTTACTTCATTCTCCATCAGGACAATGCTCCATGTCACACATCGCTTCTGGTAAAAGGCAATTTCTGTCAAATACAAACATTATGGTGGTCTTCATCCACCTTATTTACCGGATCTGGCACCACGTGACTTCTGTCTCTTCCCTAAAGTCAAAATGATTCAGGACACGGAAGCAGCCATGACAGCGCAACTAAAGATACTCACGAAAGAGGACTCCCAGAACTGCTTCAGAAAATGCCAAGACCGATGGCATAAGTGTGTTCGAGGTGAAGAGGAGTATTTTGAGGGCGATTAATGGCAGTGTGTGTTATACATATATGTATTAATTTAAACATTCATCGTAGGTTTTGATCACACCTCGTATGTCAAGGAAGCTGTGGGGTGGAGGTTTTCAACTCTGGTTTGAAAGGGGAATTTGGAAAGGATTATATGCCAATGCCTAGACCCCTTGGCCAGAAATCCCCATATATTGGGTCTGAGGTATGTACTTGGAACAGACTCTTTTTAAAAAGCTTTCCAAGTGATTCTGAAGTTCAGATAGGCCAGACAACTACCTAGCTCTCAGACTTAACTATCTAGCCTACCCAGCTGACCTTGTCTTGTTTCTGAAATACATCTTTTTTTTTTTTTTCTTTTTTTAATTTCAGGTGTAAAAAACAATGTACCAGTTAGACATTTACACCCCTCGCAAAGTGATAATCCCGCTCCCCCAAGCTACTACCCCTCTGACATCTTATACAGCTGTTGCAAATTGCCTGGATCTCTGAACTGTGCGGTTTGCTTTGTTCTAGGCCTAGAGCATCATCCTCTAGGAAAGATTCTGGACTGCTTAGACTGTTTCTAGACAAAAAGGTCTTTGCACTTCAGCCTGTGGCTAAATTCTTACTTCTTATTGACAGTTCTTCTCAGTTGAGTGTTGATAAATATTTAACAATGGGCTCTCTGAGGAGGAAGGGGAAACTTCCATTGCAATGTTTGCCAATTCCCATGGTGTAAAGACTTACATCACGTTTGATCATAAGCTACAAACATGACATCACTCACAGCAGAGGTAGGAATGAGAGCAAAATTGGCTCTCACAGTCTGATACAGGTTGGCTGTGGCACAGCACTGGAACTTCTCTGTCATACGTATTCCTACTTGATCAAATACCAGGACCCCCAACATTGGTAGTGCCCTGGGAGGGCTGGTCCCCAAGGATGCCACCTTTTTTCCTCCATGTTGAACTAACTCCTCAATGCCTGAGCTGATTCTGACCACTTCCAGGCTGACGCTCCCTGGAGGGGTTAGAAAGTTAATCGCTGGAACTTCTCAGGGATCTGATCAGGCTTTCTACACCAGCACAGAGATGGTATCTACTTCTTGTCTCTTAATGAGATATGCCCTGAGACAGGTACTGTGATAAGCATTTCACATGCCTCATCATGTAATGGTCTGACCAGAGTTTGACACCAAGCAGCTTCCTGTTGAAATCCCAGCTCCTCTTACCTCAGAGGAGCCTCCGGTGAGTGACCTCTCTAAGTCTCAGTGTACTTATCTGTGAAATGGAGATAAAAACAACCCCTTCTCACTGTGCTGTTTAGAATTCTATAAAATGATGCGTATAAAAGCACAGACCAGTGCAGATAGAGTTCAGTCAATCAAATATGGATTTGTCTGTGCTTTTCCTCTGTCTCCGCCTTGCTATACTTCTGTCATGAACTCTCAGGATAATATTGCTGAGAACTCAGCGAGTGTCAACTTCTACCTTGTTGACTGACAGATTGGAAACTGAGGATCAAAGCCTTGCTTGATCCCCAGAACCAGAGAAGGGTGAACCCTCAATTGGAACCCAAGCTTTAGGCCTTCTCATAGTGTCAAATACTCTCTTGCTTGGCCCTTCCTCCCTCTGTCCCTGTCTCTTTCCCTCCTTCTCTCCAAAGCTCATCCAGCACTCCCTCTGCCTGGCTCCCCACCCTGCCCTAACCTACTCCTGCTTTTCCTCTGCCCAGGTCCATATTCTGGGATAACCTGAGGGCACTGACGGGGTCACCTCTGGACCACTGCTAACCCTCGGTCCTGAGCTCCAGTTATGTTGTGCTCAGTAGGAATCCCTGTCGGGTAGGGAGGAACGGGCCCGTTGGGCAGGGGAGGTTAGGACAAACAAGGGCTTTGTGTCGGTCCTGAATCCCCCCTCTCCAGGACCATCTGCCCCATGTCCCTGATACAATTTCCTCTGTCCACAGCCTGGGCTTTGGGTCACTTTTCCCAGGTCACAAAGCTTAGGGGATGATTAAATACCAATTGACCTGTCTTCAGTGTGTATTCTCCTGAGTAGCAAATCCTAGGGGTGTGCCCTGGATGTGGGCAGAGCGTAGCCTGCAGATGAGCCTGTGAAAGAGGCTGTCCTCAGGCAAGGCACAAGGACGGTAAAGGGAAAAGCCACTTCACAATGTCTCCAAGAGGCTCAGGCCACCCAATTTGTGTTCTTACTGAAAATCTCTACTGTTTTTTTTTGTTTTAGCAGCAAGACCAATTTGCAGGCCAGCACATCAGAAAAAGGCCATGGTGCAGGCACTGACGTGCTGCAGTGAAGCGGTTATCATTTAGTGAAAACTGATCACACGGCAGGCACACTTCGCGAAGTATGTCCTCTGTACTCACGATCTCCTTCAAGCCTCACAAGAAGCCTAAAGGAGAGGAGGATTAATACTAGACATATCTCCCTTTACCCGGGAGAAACTGAGGCTCAGAGAAAGGTAGTGCCTTGTCCTAAGCCACGCAGTGAGGCAGGAGCAGAGCAAGGATCTGGACCCCTGTCTGCTGCTTCTGAAGCCTAACATCACCCTGCTCTTTCCTTCATGTTCTAGCCTGGAAACGATTTGAAACTTATCGAAAAGCTGCAAGGATAACAAGAGCACAAAGGATATCCATATGTTGTTCTTTGCTCAGAGTCACCTATTGGTAATATGTTGCCCCATTCGCTTTGCCATTTGAAAAGGCAACATTTTAACCTTGGGGAAAATGCTTCCATTCTCTAAGCCTTGACGTCTATGGATATAAAATGGAAGATTGGATGGATTATCATTAGCACTGAGAAAACCTTGTGATGTGGCGAGAAGTGGTGGATAAAGGATGGTCAAGGTATGGCTCTTGCCTGTTTCTCCAGCCCATCGGCCATTCTTCCCAAAGCCATAGACTTGGACTCGATTCAGTTTCTGGCATCTCTCCCATCGCCACCCCCAGGGCACCATGCACCCTCTGTTCTCATACTTGGCAGGTACTGCTCTGTCAGTGCTCAGCTTTCACCCCACCTGCCTCCCATTTCCTGAAGTGTCAGCTCCATCTCTTCATGCTCAGCTTATATTGCAGAAGAGTCTCCTACCCTCAATCCCCAAAGGCTTCCTTTTCTGAAGATGTGGCTTGAATGTTGCCTCCTGTCCTTTTCCTCTAAAACAGGATTAAACTGTGTGTGTGTGCGCTTGTGTGTGTGTGCGCACATGCGTGCATATACACACACACGTGTGTGTGTGCATGTGTGTTTTGTCAGGGGAGAATCAAAAATAAAAAATTTACACATCTATTCAAACTGGCACAAAGGTTTGCTTACAATTCAAGAGTTCTTATCACTACAGAAAATCTCAGCTTAAGAACTGAGAAATTAAATCAAGCAAGAAAAACAAAGAGATAAGCAAAACCAGGGACACCCATGCCCTGGCTCTCCCTGCTTCAGAACTAATTACAATTAGCAGAGGTTAGAGGAAAGTACATGGGATCAGGAATCAGAAAACCCGGGTTTCTAGCACTGGCTGGGCAGTGCACCGATGAGAAGAGTGAGGGCCAGAGAGGAAGAGAGCCTAGCCCAAGGCCACACAGCTACTAGCAGAGCTGGGCCAGGAGGCCCATGCTTGGTGCTTGCACAGAAGGAGTCATCCAGCAGCTGTGTCTGCTCTCTTTCCTGCTCCACACTGTGCCTGGGGCAGGGCATGCCATCTGCACTTTTCATCTGGACCTTTAATTACACACTAGCTTATCCTGATCAGCATTGCTTATCTGTGTGAGCTGTTATCTCCCCCAAGGAAATTGCAATCACCTTGAGGCTGGGAGCCCTCCCCCAACCCTATTTCCCACCCTTCCCAGCATCACGCTTAGTAATGTTGTTGTTTCCATAAATATGTTAGGGCTTCGGTCTTGATGCTTCGGATTTGATGATATGAAGCGTTAATATCCTTGTCTGACAGAAAAACTGAGGCCCCCAGAGGGTACATGCTTGCCAAGCGTCACTACGTGCATTGGGGTTGACAGTACAGACTTCAGCAGGCATCTCCTAACCCTGGGTCCATTGTCCTTTGACGTATGCAGGATCGTATCTGGTTAATAAGGTGAAATTCTGCCCAGTGGGCACCTACCATATTCAGCTACTCACTTAGTTTTATAGAACGCCATCAGAATTGGCAAACCCCAAGCAAGTGATGGATTAAATGGTTATTCACTTAACCAAACATAGAACTCTTTGCTTGACAAATAGACTTCTTTAGGCAGCAAGATCATGTATGCTATGAGATCAGATTCATTTCACAAAGCATTGTGAGATTTCACCCATGTTTCCTGGACCAGTCCTCCAGGTGAGGGCCACCTGTATGACATGGAAGGGGTAGGGCAGGGGTCAACAAACTGTTTTATGTTTTATTTGTGTTTTGAAATTAAGTGTCATTAGCACACATTGATGTTCATCCATTTATGTGTTGTCTACGGCAGCTTTCAAGGTACAACAGCAGAGTTGAACAGTTCCGACGGTGACTACATGGCCTACACAGCTAAATATGTTTGCTCACCGGCCATTTGCAGAAAAAGGTCGCTGACTCCTGATTTAGGAAGTTGCACGACACGCACACACATCTTGGTCTCTCAGTCTGTTTCTCAGCCCCTTTGTCTTTCTTCGTCTCCACCACTCACCGTGTTTATTACTCCAGTTCCTAGCTTTGAGTTGGGGTTCCACCTGGCCATATGAGACACCCTTGAATAACAGCCCCATTTCCTTTACAAAGACCCTGAGGCTTAGGGAAGCTAGGGCGGGTTCTCAGACTATATCAGACATCTCTTTTCCAGTAAACCCTATTGCCAAAAATAGGATTTTAGTTGATTTAGTTTGGGGTTCAGAACGTTTTCTAGGGAAGGGGAATTTCAGGAGGAAACACTTCAAGAATAACATTTCTTGAGCACCTTTGGGTGAGTCTAGCATCTTCCATCTCTAGACTTGCTCACTCTGTGAGGTAGATGTCAACAGCTCTACTGTATACAGAGGGAAGAGCCCGGATGTGAAAAGCTCAGCCATGCCCACACCAAGGGGATGACATGAAGTCGGGATTCACAGCCTGGTCTGGCTGGGTCTAAGGCCACTTCAATTTCTTTCATAGGACGTGCTACAGAGAAAGAGCTAGGTAGGGAAAAGATGTGCCAGGTTTCCTCTCTCCTTCCATTCCCTGTCCTCACTCTACCATCAGTCTGGGTATACCCTCTCTGCCAGGGAAACTCCTGAACTTGTTAAATCCCTTCACATTTCACACACTCCAACCTGCTCAAGTGGGTGTTCAACTGGTGTTGAAAACCCTCTGCCCACGACCAGGCATGTCCTTCCCTGGAGATCCTGCAGTGCAAGAACAGGCAGGCTTGGGGCTTCCATTCTTCTCACCAGGAACAGGAGAGAGAACAGAAAGGAGAGCAGACCCTTTTTCAGCAGGTGAGACTGGAGTGAGAGGCAACAAGAGGGGCCGACAGAAAAGCAGCGACCACCCTGAGCACTTCCAATAATTCAAACACTGGGCCAGAGAGTTTTTTCATTCATTCATTAATCATTCATTCATTCAAAAATATTAGCCCAGTACATACTATAGACCCCTCCCTTTGTTCAGTGCCCGGGAAGGAAAGCTGGGCACAGATGACAATGTGCCCATTTTCATGAAGCTGCCAGTTCAGGAGAGGGTACAAATATTGCCCAGAGAACATATGAATAAATATAAAATGACATCAGCGATGACCTCCACAGAGGGGGGAGAACACAGGTGCTGGCACAGTATACAACAGGGAAATTAGATCTGGAATGGCTTAGCTGAAGACATGCCATGTAAGTGGAGATGTCACAGCGAGTGGGAGTGAGTCAAAGAGAAGGGCAGAGGGTTCCAGGAGAGAACATTTGTGAAGATTCTGGCAGGACAGACGTAGGAATGCTGAAGAGGCCTGGGAGGCAGGCCCTGGGGACATGGGCAAGGCCAGACCACTCAGAGGCTTGTAGGTGGTAAGAAGTTCACATTCCACACTAAATACAAAAAAAAAGAAAAGAAGATTGAAAGCTTCTAGGCAGAGAAGCAACACGACCCCTACTGACATTTTTAAAATGATTACTCTGGCTACAGGGTTCCGAATGGGTTGGAAGACAGTGAAACCATTGAGCAGGTGATTTGAACAGTTTTGAAGCAAACAACGTACATGGCAAGGACAGGGGTGGCTGTGATGTCAGAAGGGAGAACTTAAGGCTGGGAGTTGTGGTTACACAGGAGACGCACGTTCCCATTTGATCCTCACAATTACCCCGAGGAGGAGATTTCGCTGCCCCATTTTAAAGACACGAATATTGACACTACTGGCTCATGCCATGTGGGTGCACAGTGACAGAGCCATGCCTGGATCCAGGTCACTTTTAGCGCCCACTCTTCCAGGAAGCCCTCCCACATTTCTCTGGTGTCCCTCCATTTCTCCTTTTTCTCTCAAAGCCGGGAGAGTATGAACCACCCAGGTAACATCTGGTTCTACTTCATTTTCCAACAACCTCTAACCTCTTCCCAGCACCGCCTGGCCCCATGCAGAAGGGGCCTCTGGAAGGCCTTACGCAGCATTGGCTGACTGGCTCTTGAGCATCCTTTTTCAACCTCTACTTATCAATGAGGTAAGTGAGACTCGGACACAGACAGTGACTTGGCCAAGGTCACATAGAAAACGGGGCAAATCTGGGATGAAAAACCACTGTTCCTTTCACTGTCAGATGACACCTGCATCCTGCCCTCCTTCTGAGCCCTTCAAAGATGGCAACAGTTGCCTGTCTTGATGTCCCTGGATTTGGGAAGCACAGCCCTGACCCTGTTTTCAGATGGAAAGGAATGGGGTAGAGTGAAATGATATGGATTCCAAATGCTACGAGATGACTGTTTCCAACCAGCTAAGGGATCGTCTTTCTCGGTATTTTTATCTCTTTCTTCCCCACCTCACTGCACTTTCTCACATCCTCTGTGTGGTGGCCAGGCTGGCTTTTGCGGCCCTGGGCAGACCACAGGGGGCTGCTGACACACTACGTTTGCTAAGGAAGAGGTGGGATGGTGATAGTAGAGGTCAGGGAGAGGGCAGAGATGACATGAAGGCAGGCCTAGGCGGGAAGGCACAGCCAAACGGGACGGCAGGAGCCACTCACATGCCAGGGACAGACGCTTTCTCCAAAAAGAGAACCAGGAAAGGAGAGAGGCATTGCGTATGGAGGGGGCAGATGCAATGCAAAGGGAACAGAAGCTGGAAGCCAGGTACATTTCGTGAACAGGGGATTCTCGCAGATGCACACCCACTTCCATTGGCTTGAGTGTAAAGGGACCTCGGAGACCCAACTCTCCCAAGTTTCGGATAGGAAAGCAGAGACCCAGGTAAGTGGCATGAATTGACTGAGGCCGCACAGCTCATCGGCACCAAAACTGAGATTCACCTGCACACTCGGTCCCACGTTCCCTCCTCCCAGGCATCTTAGCTCCACCACAATTTCTTTTCTCCCTCCTTTGAACCCCTTGTGTGCTTTATAGATACCAACTAATTTTAATTCTTAGAATCCTAGAATGTCCCCTTAGAGCTTTAATTCTACTATCCTTATTTTTCAATCAGGAACCCGATAAACAGAGAGGTTAACGTTCATGTTCAGGCTGGCACTGCTGGCAAGTGGCGGGGCTGGGATTTGAACCCAGGCAGCCCTCTGCAAGAATCCACGCTCTTGATACTCTGTTCCATTGCTCTGTCATCTCCAAGGACTCCCAAACATCGCTTGGCTAACCTTTGTACTGTGCATTTTTCACATTAGGGCAGTGAGCCCTGAAATATCCTGGACCCCTGCACAGCATGTAAGAAACAGCAAAAAGGGGTCACGGCCCTTCCCAGGCAGTGTCTGCAGAACGGGGCATTGGGTTCTAAATGACACCTGCCAGGACCAAGTTCACTCTCCATGCTCAAGAAACAACCACAGCAGCAGCAGCAATAACCTTGACAACATCAACTACACTGCCAGGACTGCTTCCCCTGTGCTTCTGCAAAAGGGGCAGCGTCATTTCTGCTCAGGGAATCTGTACTTGTGATTCTTTCCCTACTCTCCCAATGTCTTTCCTTGCTGTAGTCTTTCTCCGTAGCACTTGTCGCCATCGAATGTATTATGTTTTGACATACTACAAGCTCCTCAAGGGTCGGGCTTTTAAAAAATTGTTCCTCGGTTTGTGTTCCCAATGCCAAAAAGATTGTCCGACACACAGTTGGTGCTTAGCAAATATTTGATGTATGGGAGGGAGGGTAGGAGGCTGGGAGGGAAGAAGAAAAAAGGAAGGTTTCACTAGGTAACAGCTGGAAAAAGAGGAAAGAGTGGTGGGAAAGGGGGAACAGAAGAAGAGAGAGAAAGAGAAGAGAGGGAGAACACAGAAGAGAACAAAAGACAGAACAATAAAGAGAAGAAAGCAGTGGTAAATAAGGGAGAAGAAGGAGGGAAGAAAAACATAGAAATTAAAACAAACAAGCAAGCAAACCCTGGATACTGAGGAGGAAGAGAAAGACGTGGTGGGAACCAGAGGTGGCAGGAGAGGGACTTGCCATTGCAGACAGTAGGTCTACAGAGCTAGCAGCTTTGGCCTTCAGCTGGCAAGAGGGCCAGGGAGGAGGGGGCGGGGGCGGGCAGGGTCCTTGCCGTCCTGGAAACGCAGCCTGGCCTTTTGGAGTGTATGGGGGCACTGGGCCAAATTGTTTATCTCAAGTCCTACATGTGGCTTGCCTTTGCATTTCTTTCTTAAATTTAACTCCAATTTACGAGGGCGACGCTCAATGATGGATGTTTTTCCAATTAGCTGTAAATAGCCCAGCCCTGAAGAGGAGACCCAGCCTGAGTTCTGGCAGCTCTTTTGGGGAGAAGGAGAAGACAAGCCAAGAATCATCCATCACCAACTTCTAAGTCTCCAGGGCAGCAGATACCAGCAAGCTGAGCTATGGGGAGGAGTGACAGGAAGGCCCAATTAGTCTAACGGCTAGAGGCGACAAAGCCTTCCCAGGTGAAGCGCCCAGAGACACTCACCACATGGCACCTTCTCAGTGAAAGGCACCAGGGATAGGGAGATATGAAAACAACAATGAGAACTGAACTGATATTAATAACGTCTACTGTATTTGCCCTTCACATATACCAGGCACCGTGATAAATCTTTTATATATCATAACCAAAATTCACCTTAAAGGCTTTGTGAGGCAGTTACAAGACCCCTTTTACAGATGAGAAAACTGAGGTATAGGGAAGGCAGGTAACTTGCCTAAGAGCAAAAGGAGCCCAAAGAAGCTATGTGACCTATTCTCTTTGAATATTATCATGTACCGTGTTTCCCCGAAAATAAGATCTAGCAGGACCATCAGCTCTAATGTGTCTTTTGGAGCAAAAATCAACATAAGACCCAGTATTATATTATAATTATATTACATTATATATTATATTATATCTGGTATTATCTTATATTGTTATATTACAGGTCTTACAGTGAAATAAGACCGGGTCTTATATAAATTTTTGCTCCAAAAGACGCAGTAGAGCTGATAATCTGGCTAGGTCTAATTTTCAGGGAAACACGGTGTAGGTGGAATGCACGCAGAATCGCTTTGTGGGGAAGCTTCTCCCCTCCCAAGCCCACTTCCGTGGAGAGGAGCGAGGACCACAGGCTGCCACGTGCCTTGACGAGCAACCTCCAGGTTTGCAAGAAGACCTGTGCTTCTTTCTGGGGCTTGCCCCTAAACCCATGGATCTGTCCTTAATCACAGGTGTGTAATCCACATTTGCACCCCAAGTTCTCTATCCTCGAATGCAACCTTGAACTTGCTAATTTCCTATCCTTATAAAACACTCAAGGCTGAGGAATTACATCCGCAGGCGATTGCCTGGAATATGCTCTATTTTCCCCCCAGAAAAGATTTTATCACAGGGGACTGTGGACCTCAGCCCTTTACGGAGCTCTGTTTCAGTGTTTTGACATCTTCTCGCAATGAGTCCATTGAGAAAAATAATTATGCAGTGATACTAATTTTGTCTGTTGAAGACACTGTCTAGAAAGTCACATGGTATTGTACTTATAGGGACTGACTGGAGAACTGTCCCTCTGGCATCAGAGTCAGGTAAACAGAATTTCCTGAACAATCGCTGTCTGTCCCACAGGCCCCTGCACATTTTACCGCCTAGTGTTTCCTTTTGCACTTTGGTTGCTAAGACTCTCAGAGGTAAACTGCCAACTCCTTCTGAGAACGACACAACCCAGTATGGCACTGATTGCCTTGCATTGATTTAACCTGCGTTTGAATGATTTTCCTTACTCCTGTTTTCCTTTCAATCTCATTATCTTAGTTATTTCATTTCCTGTGCTGGATTTAAAAAAAAAAAAAGCATAAACCTAAAAAAACAAAAAACTTATCCCTCAATCTTTTGAGGAATGAGGTCGGCCAGAAAGCAAACAAAGAATGGAGGGAACTGGATATAATGACAATCACCCATTTAGCTAGGATTTCGGATGCCAGACTCAGAGTTAACTGGAATGGGATCAGGTTAAGATTTACGTTCTGTCATTAAGCACCAAATCTGCTTCCAGGTTTGCCTCCTGCAGACTCTGGTTCGGGAAGCTTTCCAAGGGTTCCGTTACCTTTGCTGTGGCGACGGCTGCGGTACTGCTCCGTGTAGAACGTCAGCTGCGTTTCGTCATCTGCCTCTGAGCCCGAAGTCCCCTTGACTCGCCCAAAGCTGATTCCCCCTGCAAGGAAGCACACTCTATCAGTCACCCACCGGCCTCCAGAAGCTTCCTAAGTCTGCCATACATCCCTAAGATCAGCAACCCCATCCCCAGTCTTCTTTCTGTACATCCCGAGTGACCCTGGAGTCAGCCTGATTTATGGAAGGGGTTCAGGGCCGGCAGTGAGGTGGACATCGGTTCTGACAACGGCTTGGCAGGCACAGGGCTGTGACCTTGGAGAAACACCTCACCTTTCTGAGCCCTGTGTTCTTTCTTCCTAAAATAAGGACAATAACTATTATCCCTGTGGGGTTGCTTTACAGATGAAAGGAGATATGATATATAAAATGCTGGGTCCCTGATGGCTACTAAATAATTGATAGCTATATTGTTGTTGAGTACGATGAGCCTGGCTCTAAGAAAACACTCCAGGTACCTTAAGTTCACACACATTTCTCTCAAGTGCTTACCATATGCCAGGCCCAGAGCCAGAAACTGGACATACAAAGATACAACCCAGTCCTTGCCAGCCAGTGGGTCATAAGCTAGTCAAGGTGACACGTGGGGTCGTACAGCACCTTTAACCTAATTCATGGCCGTTTTCCACACCACGAGACCCTGGGAATATGGGGGAGAGCGATCCATCCCAACTCAGACAACCTGAAAAGGTTTTATGGAGAAAGGAAGATTTAAGTCAGAGCTGGAAGGATGGCTGGATGAGGCTTCAGTGGTAGAAAGTCGAGTTCCTAGGAGAGGTGAGAGCTCGGCATCCCTGGCGGGGGGCGTGCGGACAGGTGGGGGCCACATCCAGGGCAGTGGAAGAGCAGCTCTCTACAGAGGCCAGTGGGACCTGTCAAATTGCCATTAACATATTTTACTGTTACAGAAAAACGAAGGAAGAAAGCAAGGGAGAGAGCGGATACGAGGAAAGAAGGGAAGAAAGGAAAGAGGAAGGGAGAGAGGGAGGAAGGGAGCGGGACGACGTTTGTTCATCTACACAATTCTTGGCCACGGGGAAATGACGTCATCTGGTAAGATAGTTGTCTTATATACAGAAATACTTATCTGTCATACTTGCTGCTGTGTTTGGGGCAACAGTGAAAAAGAGATGAATCTGTGTCTGTCCAGAGTCACCCCAGCCTCTTCCCACACCTCCTTTAATGCCATCCAGTACTTTTAAATGTTCCAGCAATCCTCTCTCTCTCCTAGCCTCTCTCCCTCTTTCTCATCTTCCTTCCTCTCCCGCACAAATGACCTCTTACAGTCCTGCCATGGTGAACATGGCAGACAGAATGCAGACAGGATTCGTTCCTTAATTGGGACAGTGTAGTGGGGGCCACAGCAAAGCCATCAGGTAATTCTAATATAATCAGAAAAAGCTAACCCTTGTATAACACTGTCTCTCTGCCAGGCATAGCCCTTCACATGTATGGATTGGTTTAATCCTTACAGTAACCCTAAGATGTAGATTACTACTTTTATTCCCATTGTAATGGATGAGGAAATGAAGGCCCAAGGAGATGAAACAATTTTCCCAGGGTCATACAGCTTGGAAGTAGCAGCACCGCAATTCAAATCCAGACAGTAGCAGCAGTCTATTGCCTACACCAGTCTCTATGCTGGTGCACGGTAAAATACGAGTACATACATCACTTCCTGTCCACAGCTGGCCCTGTAAGGAAGGCACTATGAACCTTGTTTTGCAGATGAATAAACCACATCTCCCAGAGGTGATGTGAGGTCGTAAGTGAGGGAGCAGGAACTGAAAGCAGGTCTGCCTACCTGCAAAGCCGGCCTCATCACTAAAATTACCCAGGAAGTGTGTGCATGCGAGTGTGCGTGGAGGTAGAGCAGTGACAAAAGCCGGATGATTCGACCTCTGAGGAGTAGCAGGTCTGTGACTTGTCCCCAATACCAGGGCGCGTTTTTCACTTCTCACTGCTCCTGTCCCAAACCTCTGTAATTGCACTTATCGGTAGGGACCCCAGTCAGGCTTAGCAAATTCTAGTGACGCCTCCATCATCCCCGACATGCAGGCACACAGAAGCCAGGGCCCTGACTATCACGAGGGCTTCTCCAGTTCTCCCACCATTCCCACCCCTCTGACTCTCACCTCCCAGGTATCACTGTCAGAGTGGAAACTGAGGTTCAGGGAGGCCAATGAAAATATCACACAAGTCCAATGACAACCCGTCCAATGAAAATATCACACAAGCCACACATGCAATTTTAAATGTTCAAGTAGCGACATTAAAAAGATGAAAATAAACAGGTATCATTAATTTTTAGACTATATCGTACTTAACCAAATAGATTCAAAATTTTGTCATTTTAACATGTAATTGACAAAATTATTATACGGAGATAGCTCATCTATCTTGCAAAATACATTTTTGAAATCCAGTGTATGCTTCCAGCACACCTCAATACAAGCCAGCCACATTTCCAGTGCCCGCTCTGTTGGAGAACACAGTTTTGGAGGTACTAATACAACCATTGTTACTGAGCATAATTAAGGACCAGGATTTGGACACAGGAGAGAGATGACGAAACCACAGGCCCCACTAAGGCGTTGAATCATTTTTCAAATAACACTTGG
The DNA here is from genome assembly GCF_057876585.1 of Rhinolophus sinicus. Lineage (NCBI taxonomy): Eukaryota > Metazoa > Chordata > Mammalia > Chiroptera > Rhinolophidae > Rhinolophus > Rhinolophus sinicus. The sequence goes on along the minus strand of NC_142516.1, from coordinate 15,590,772 downwards.
ATAAAAAATGCCAGAGCTCAGATTCCATTAAAAGACAACAGCCATTGTCTCTGTCCGAAGGCATTCAGAGTCTAGCAGTTTTCTACATTGGTTTAACCCATGAGTCATGAGAGGTAAGAAGAAATCAGAGTATTGGTGTCAGACATGACTCCTAATTCTTGGTCTCACTTATTAGCTGAGTGGGCTTGGGCAAGGCACCTCACCTCTCTGAATTCATCTTTAAAAGGGGGACAGTATCTCTCAGCTCACTTGGTCGTTACGAGGAAAATGATGTAGTGCATGCAAACAGTTGGCTTAAAGACCGAATCACTGAGGGGGAGGGCACATTCATATTCAATGCCTGCCTGGGTTTAACAGAAGAAACAGAAGCACCGATGGATGGGAGTGGTGACTCCCTGCAGTTTGTGACATCCTAGGGCTGCGGCAGCCACCCAAGGCATATAACCTCTGAGTGTCCACATAATCAGATAGGGCCACAGGCCAATTAAAGAGTGCCTTGGAGATGATCCAGACCGATGGAAAAGGACCCCTCTACTAACATTTTAATATGAAATTGTTGATTTAGTGAACTAAAGTGCAGCCATTCATCACTCAGGGCTGATCAAGTATTTCCATTTAGGAGCTGAGGGAAAGTGAGAACGGTCACAGACTGGTGAGAAAAACTGAGAGCAACCATCAGCTCCTTTGCCCTTGTTCCACAAACCCCTGGTTCCTCTGGTCCTGAATGGTCCAGGATGGAGCCACGAAGAAGATGGGCTGAGTAACATACCACAGTGTAGTGTGTACTGCTCAGCGCACTTTATATACAATATCCCATCTACACTTCACAAGGGGTCTGAGAGGTAAGAAGCATCCCAGTTTTACCAAGGAGTAAACGAGCCTTCAGAATCTCAATGCTGGTTATTTACGATCACACAAAATACAAATGGCAGAGCCCCCAAATTTGAACCTGGCTTCTGTCTCATTCGAAAACCCCTGTTCTCATGAAAAGATTAATCATTAGGGAAACACAAATCGAAGCCACAAGGAGACACCACTTCATATCCACTAGGTTGGCCATAATCAAAATAATGAGAAAATGACAGGTGTTGGAGAGGATGTAGAGAAATTGGAATCGTCGTACGTTGCTGTGGGAATACAAAATTGTGCACCCACTGTGGAAAATAGTTGGGCAGTTCCTCAAGAAGTTAAACACAAAATTACCACATGACCTAGCAATTCTGCCCCTAGGGGTATCCCAAATAATTGAAGATAGGGTATTCAAATAATTGTTCATAAATGTTTGCAGCAGCACTATTTACAACAGCAAAAAGGTAGAAAAAATCCAAGTGTTCACTCACTAATAAATGGATAAACAAAATATGGTATTCTATACAATGGAATATTATTCAGTCATAAAAGGGAATGCTGACACATGCTACAACATGGCTGGACCTTGCAAACATCCTGTTAAGTGACAGACCAGACATAAAAGCCAGATAATATATTACATAAAACATCCAGAATATGTAATCCCCTAAAGACGGCGAGTGGCGGTTGCCGGGGCCAGGCCGAGGGGAAGAGGAACAGTGATTATTAATGAGTATGCAACCTCCTTTTGGTGTGATCAAAATGTCTTGGAACCAGATAAAGGTGAGAGTTGCAGAACCTTATAAATGTACTAAGTGGCAATGAATTATACACTCTAAACGCGTGACTGGTTAATGTTATGTGAATTTTACCTCAATAAATAAAATTTTTTTTTTAATAAAAAGAGGCCTTCTGTTCTTTTTGTAACATTACAAGATGGATGGCAGAACTGTAGGATTGGGGAATGTGTGAACTGTGAGATACAGAGAGGGAGAGGGAAAATTGAGACACAGAGGAGATGCATTACAGAGCCATGTGGATGGGTGCCAAGCTCAGGCATCCTGCGTCCCGACCCATTGTTTGGGGATGCATGCGTGGCCATTCAGTCTGTCCTGGACCTACTGGTCTCCTCCAAAAATCACAATAACACTCACTCATTTGTTGATTCATTCATTTAACAATTGTCCACTAAGTGTTCATTCTGTACCAGACACTGTTCTAGGCACTGAGAATACTGCTGCGACTCAAACAGACCCAACCTTACTGACCTTCTGGGGCTTACTTTCTTGTGAGGAAGCAATGGAGACAGTCCAGGCATGATACTAAGCCCCTACAAGGGAATTATCTCAATTTTGCTAATAAATTAACTGAGATAGTCAGAGGTATTTAGAGGCTTCCCCAAGATGACACAGATATGTGGTGGCAAATTAGGAACCTGAACCCAAGTTTGCTCTGCAACAAATCAACACATCTGAACAACTTGACGTTCATAGTATGGGAAAGGCTGGAGCAGCAGCTGGGATGCTTGGCCTTCCGTGGGCCTGTGAGGATTAACGCATTGCTCTTCTTTGCAAGTCTACCTTCTCTGACTGGGCTGCCCCATCCACAGAGCTGCTCTGCCAGCCCCTCCACACTCCATCTCCTGCACTCTTGGTATCATGATGGATGGTGGTGACATGTTAAATTATTTAGGCTCTGTGTCTTCCTCGTGTTGGTGACAGCGATATTGAATTTTTAGATTGCCCAGAACTGTGCCAGATAGAGAAATATGAAGCTTGGGAATGCAAAAACCCATCTGATCCCCAACTGTCCAGGGAATACTAAGGGTGCCAGTCATAGAAAGAGGACAGAAGTGGCTAAAACTTCCCACACCCCCTAAAGCATACAACTCACAATTACTCTGAGCTCTAGGGCTAAACTACAGACGCTCATACACACCCAGCACTTGGAGATGCTCTGAACACAACTGCTACCTGCCATCGGGCACCGCTATAGGCCAGGTACAGTGCCAGGCACTCTACCCAGAGGTGGCACATATTACTATTCCCCCAGATGTGGAAACAGAAGCTGAGAGAGGCAAATCGCCTTATCTGCAGGCCACAGCAGGACCTGTGTTCAACCCCTGGTTTATCAGAGCCCCAAGGAAAGAAGATTCTGCAGCATTCTTTGGATTCATGTTGAATTTTTTAAATTGATCTTTATGGTTAAAAAATATTTATGGTAAAATATAACTGAACACGACTGTTTATAATTTCACGAAAAAAAAAAAAGTGCAAATGACCAGAGACTCAATTATAGGGAATATAATTTAAAAAAACAAAAAAAAAGAAAACGATGGTATATCTGTAAAATAGACTTTCATGAGACCATTAAATACAGTGACACAAATCTATATTTATTGACAAGCAAGGCTCTCCATGATAAATTGTTGAGTACAATAGTATACAGAGAAGATTGCAAAAAGGGACTCCACTTGTGTAAATTTACACACCGCTGCTGATATTTGGTGTGAATAGGTAGCTTGGCAATGCTGAGTGTGTGTTACAAAAGACAGATTAGGCATATAAAACGTTACCCAAGTCTTCAAATAACCACACACCTGTGGTCGTAAGAATCACAATTGTTCTTACATGCCACGAGCTTTCAGCTTGCCTAGGTTAGTTTTCCTATCTGTTTCATAGCAACATAAATTCTTTCATTTTTATTTTAGAGAATCATTTTACTTTTTCTTTCAACTGGAAAATGTGTTTTTAAATAAAGGCTTGTTTTAATCTAAGAAAAATATAAAAAAAACACATTTTAAAAAATAAGGTAAAAGTTATTTTGAGGTGTTCATGATCTAAGGTTATGATCAAGTTTTAAAAAACAAATTGCAAAACTCTAAGTGCAAAATTATCCTATTTGTTTTAAACACACACACACACACACACACAAAATGTAAATGTTTCATGTATACACACACATAAAAAGTTACTGAAATAAATATGTAAAGGTGCTCCAGCGGTTATTCTCTGGGTAGTAACATTTGAGGTATTCAATTTTTATTATTATTGCTCATCTGCATTTTATAATTTTCCTTCAGTGAACATCTAATGCTTGGTAATAAAAAGGACACTTAATAAAAGTTATGTTTCATTTTAAAACTAGGCTGTCTTTATTGCTGCTGTTTAAGCTCATCCCTCACTTGACCTTTCATGCAATATGGCCATCTCAGAGAAGATCACCCCACTACCCAAAAAGGGAGCTATCTCAATTTACCCTCACTTTTTCTTGTGTGTGGCACAAAGAACTATCTATGGAGGAGAAGCTCTCCAATCAAGTTTAACTCAGTATCTCGTGAAAGTAAAGCGTCGTCTTGTGAAATACCCCATTGCTCCCTATGGGAGGCTGTATTTTCCAAAGGTGGCCATGACAAAATCTCCCATCCCACATTTTCTGCTGCAATGTGCCCTTTGCCACGCTCCCAACAAAGGTGGAGATAATTTCCCTCCCTCTGCATCTGGGCTGCCTTAGGGGTGTGTTTTGAGTAAAGAGGCTGCAAAAGAAACGACCCTGCATAACCTCTAGGACTGGGTCAGAAAAGGTGATACAGCTTCTGCCCGGCTCTCTGGAAAGGCTGACTCTGTAGACGCTCCCTCCCTCCCTCTTCGGAAACCTACCACTGTGCTGTGAGAAGTCTTTGCCACGTGGAAAGGCCGCGTGTAAGTGGTCCGGTCAACAGTCACGGCTGAGCTCAGCTTCCAAGACAGCCCAGGCCAGGTGGCAAGCGGTGAGAGATGTTTCTAGTTGATTCCAGCCCCAGCCATCTGAGTCACCCACAGATGTCTGAGGATTCTCAGCTGAGTCTTGATCGACGTGGAGCTCAGATAACTTACCTTCCCTGTGTTGTTTATGAATTCCCAACTCCTAGCACCCAAGAGCATAATACGATGTTTTTGTTTGAAGGCACTAAGTTTGGGTGGTGTATTATGCAGTAGTCGGCAATCAGAATATTCCCCTTGTCTAGTCCTATAAAAATATCCACACTCATTCCAACCTGTCACCATATGGCAGCTGGGCCACGGAAAGATGAACTAGGTGTCCAGAGACCCAAGTCCTGTTACTGTCATACAGTGCGACTAAAACAGACATTAATATCTAGCAAATCCTGCATAACATTTAACCGTCTCCCCAAATATAGCAACTCATGTCACCTTCACAATGATTGGATGAAATAGGTATTGCTATCCCCATTTGAAAGATGGGGACATTGAAGGTCAGATACAACACAAATGATATGCTCAAGTTCACGTATCTCATAAATGGCAGAGAGACTAGAATACAGAGGCAGAGCCAGAAGGTACAAGAGAATCAAGGAACCAGTTTGGGTCTGTGAGGTTGGCCACAAATCAAGTTCCCTGCAATTTCTACTCTCTAGACTGTCTAGCTTTTGGGAATCACAGGCTCAGTCTATTTTACGACCTCCATACAATGGCCCCTCATCTGTTTAAAGATTGTTCATCGGCCCGTTATAATCTTTCCATCCGAGCTAAGCTTTCCTATTAATATCTTCAACATTCCTTATATCATATGCTTTATATAAATGATAATTGTTTGGATTACAAAGTCAATGCAAATTTATTGTAGAAAATTAGAACCAAATAAGAAGAAAAAAATAATCAAGTTAAATACAATCACTTCCAACTGACTTCCCTTATTTCTAGTTTTTAAGCATTCATTTATATGCATATGTTTTTACAACTGGATTTTATTGTCTTGTAATGTGAGCACATCTTGTAAGTTTTGTTTAAAATATCTAAGCATATATTTATTCATTCATTTATGTCAGACATACATATTGGAATCCAACTATATGCTTGGCACCTTCGCTATTATATAAATTGCATATATCACATATGTGTGCAAATGCACACATCTAGATCTATATCTAAATGTATATGTATAGCAATACCTTCAGCTATACTTACATCTATACCTGTATCCAGCAAAGTGTTAATAGCGATTTTCTCTGAATACCGAGATTTTCTTCTTTTTGTTTACCTTTCTCTTTTTCTTTTACTATGGAAAATAACAGAGTTCACTTGTAGAATTAAAATTAAGCTAAATAAAATGTCAAACACATCATCCCATGTCATTAAGTATTAACCCCCATATCATTTAATGCCCGCAATATATTCCACTGTATCAATGTATCATCACTTATTTAATCAATTCCCTATTGTTTAAATTTTATAGTGTTTCCAATTTTTCACTATAATGTTGCATTGCATGTTCCTAAAGATAAATCATTCTACAAATCCCTGTGCATCCATGTGTAACATTTTTTCGAGAGTAAAAAGATGAATTGCTGGGTCAAAGGATATTGATGTATTTAAAGTTTTTGATCCATATTGTCAAGATGTCCTCCAGAAAGGTTGTATCAATCTTATCCTGATCAGCTGTATATAGGAGTGATTATTTTACTGTATCCTCTATAACACTGGGTATTACACATTGTTCCAATCTTTTGATATGCATCCCATATGTCAAATTTATTCTGTCAGATTCTTTTCAACATATTCCAATTTGTTCAAGTCCTTTTGGAGTTTTGCTGTCCAGAATGAGGCGTGATAATGCAGGTGTGACCTGACTCACTAAGAGCAGAAATGGGCTATCACCTCCCTTTCTGTGAACACGAGACTCATAATAATGCAGCCCAGGACTGCTTCCACTTTACCGGCAGCTGACATGTATTCAATATGCCCTCAGTTCTTTGTTCACATGCACTGCAAATGAATCTGGTCGTTCCCATCCTGTACTTGTAGAATTGATTTTTCTAAACCAAAGTAAAGAACATTTTGTACTACCAAATTGTAGCTGTACCTTTTGGCCCTTTCTTCTAGTGTCTCATGCTATTTTTTGGTCCTATCCTGTGATCTCATGTTTCCCCTATTCCCTGACTACCTGCTCTCTACGTATTGGATAAATACGAAAAGGAGCAGGACGTAAGAAAAGGAACAGATAGTTACTGTTTACAGCATGTCACGCCTAAATGTATGTATGTTAAAATCTTATAGTACACGTAAGAGTATAATGAGGCTGATGCTGGGATCCTTGCTTTAAATATTAAGAAACTGCTGTTTGCAGGGATTATCTGCCTTGGGCCACAAGGTCAGTAAGGAGAAGAGATTGGCTGGGAAGTCGAACCGGGGTCCTTGCTATTCCCAGCATCCCATCCCAGTTCTTCCCTGATCTAAGGCAAGGGTGTCCGTGTGGAAGAGAAGTACATGGAGAAGAGACCTTGACAGCTCGTGGCTAAAGAACTTTCTTCAGGATGGCACAGTCCTGTCATAAACATTCTTTGGGAACATGTACTTGAATAAAAATGAACCATCAGACTATACACTACTATCCAGCAATCTACTCTTTTCTCCTTTGGAAATAAGAAACAAACAAACATATTGTTCATTTAGGAAAAATCTGTTGAGAGTTTATAATGTACCAGGAAGTGGATATGCACTGGGGCGTGAACCAGGAACACTCTCTGCCATCACAGAGCTTGCATTTAATTAGGGAGGTGGGATATTCAACTAAATACATGCAAAAAGGAACCCGCTCCCGGGAAGTTCTGTCAAATATCTTCCCGACATTCAGATACCCTGTGTCTGTGGCATCTCCCTGATCTACCTGTGTAACGAAACTGTCGGAAGTAGAAATGCGATTCGCCCGTCGTGATTTAGTCTTAGTGAACCCATGATGGCTCCTAAGGGATCTCATCACTGCACGTGCTCACTCTGTAAATTTCACCAACTGACCTTACTGTTCTCGAGAATCAAAATGAAGTTTCAAAAGTGCTTCACTACATATTTGAAAGCAGAATAAAACGTGTCCTTCAGAATCATCCGTGCTGCTCTACCTAAAACCTGATTCCGCCCTGAATATAACTAAGCCTGTGGTTCTGAAAACGTATCTTCAAACTATTTTAGGCATGGAAAAGTAATTCTCTTTGGGCTGGAGACTGAAATTGAGGCAGACTCTTCAAAGTAAATACTTAGAACCTCCTCTGCGTGCTAGTGCTCAATCCCTGTGAAACATCTCCATTCTCCCTTTTCTAGTTTTCAGATTTTCTCTTGATATAAGTGACAGATCTGACAGACTCAGAATGCATTTTGTTTTATACTTTCATCTGGTAATAAGGCTTCAGTTCTTTCGTGCAATGGGACAATCATTTTCTTGTTCTTATTGTTCCAAAAGCAATTGCAAAAGCCTTTTTAAACTTTTTGTTTGTTTTCTTTCAAAGTGGCCCACTATGCACTGACAAGTTTGAAGTCTCAGCCTTTCTGGGAGGACTTTCGTAAGTTTGAACTAAACGGTTACACATTTTTGGCCTTTTTTCCAATCTTTTAGTTTGCTGTGCAAATATGTCTTCTTCCTCTACGCTTCCCAAATTCTTCCTTCATTGTAATTCTCTTTGATTACTTGTTCAGAATTTCATTTTTCCGAGTTTTCCTCTCTTAATACATCTATTTCATTTCAGAGTCTGCAGTCATAAAACCAGAAAAATCTATCCTCAGGCATTAAAATGGTATGCATATATGTCTTCATAAATTCTTGGTTATAATTTTTCATCTTTTGAAATAGAAATGTTATTTCTTCATTTAATGATATCCAGTGCTTGCAAAGGTTTTACGAAATGATTATTTTCCTAAATTGCTGCAAGCAGTGCAAAATTTGTATGGCCCTTTTGGGAAGCAATTTGGCAATATAAAAAAAAAACACCTTAAAAATGTCCATCCCTCTGGAACCACTTCTGGGAATTCACCCTAAGGAAACCACCCTTCATAGAAAAAAGGGTTTACGTAGCAATATACTCATTGCAATGGTATTTATAAATATAAGAAAATGGAAAACAACCTTAATGGACAACATGAGTTAATTATGTTGGGATATTCAATGGGTCTTGATGATGATGAGATAGTACAGAAAATACTAATGCCCAATACTAATTTTAAGAAAAGGAGTCCAAAGCATAAATTCTGTATTATAAAGTGAATACTACTGAATATAGCAGAGGTTCTGCTTATGGTATGGAGCAGTAAGATATTAATGAACCTATCCTTCTATGGATAACAACAGTAAATTCTGGACAAAATAAAAAGAACCATACCTGAGGGCTTTGGAAAGTAAATAAGCACAGGTATATTTTAGAAAGGAGTTGAAATTTGGAGAAAATAGGCAACATAAGGTGAATTTCCCACATCTCAAGCTTTGTCCTGAGGGTTGGTCACAGTTTCAGTGTGGCTCAGGGCAACTGAAACACCAAGAGAAAAAGAGAAACCCTGCTGTCTTGCTGGAGTGAGGACCCAGGGGACGGATCTCAGCTCAACCAAGGCCATCAGGAAATGAGAGAGGAATCCAGGAAGGAGAGATCCAGGGAAGTCTCCCAATCTGTGTGTAGTCTCTGCCCACATCTTTAGCTGACCTGTGACCCACTCATGTGTAAGGCAGATTCCAACCAGCTCAGCAAAGAAAATGAAACAACTGAGATTTGAGATGCTGCTCACCACAGGCAAGACAGCTGGAGTCCAACCAAGTTAACTGCCTGCAAAACCCAAACAGCAACAATGTTCTCAGGAGAATTACACTCCCACAATCTTCATACAGTAAATTCACATTTCTAGAATTCAAGAAAAATTTTTCCAATATAAGGTGAACCAGGAAAGTTCCATCCATTCTCACGGGGAAAAGACCGAAAGGCCAACCTAAGATAATTCAGATTCACATGGACCTCACACAACTACTACAGGTGCTCTAAGTTAGGTAAGGAAAAGATGACTATAATGAAAACAGAATAGAAAAATTATTAGCAGAAAAAAATATAAATACATATATACACACATATATATATATACAGCAAGTGATTTTAGAACTCAAAAAATGAAACATATATGATTTTTTAAAAACCACTGCATGGGCTTAACAGAATGGAGACAAAGCAGGAAATTATCACTGGTCTTGAAGACAGATTAACAGAAATTCCCTAATCTTCAGAAGAGAGAGAAGAAAGATTGGGAAAAAAATAATAGTGTTTAAGGGATTCATGGGACAACATCAAAAGTTCCAAATACTGATGACTGGAGGCTCAGAAGACAAGGAAACAGAAGAGAGTTAGAAAAAAAACAACACTTAAAGAAATAATGATTGAAATTAACCAAATTTAGTGGAAGATATAAATTAACAACTTCCCAAAGCTCAGGGGAGACCAAATAGGATAAGCTTGGAGTTGGGGGAGTCTCTCTCTCTCTCTCTCTCTCTCTCTCTCTCTCTCTCTCTCTCTCTCTCTATCTCTCTCTCTCTATCTCTCTCTATCTCTATCTCTCTCTCTCTCTCTGTGGTTATAGTTGCAGCCTGTGCTGCAAATCAAACAGACAGAGACATCCTTGCTCTCTAACCACTTCAACATGGCAAAAAATAGATAAAAAATAAAGTAGAACAATTAGAAAGGAAGGAATAAAAGTCTATTTGTTCGCAGATGACATAATTGTTTAGAAAAAGAATCACAAAGAACCTACAAAACAACTATTAAAATAAGCAACTTTAGCATAGTTGAAAGATTAATATACAAAAATTATTTTTGTTTTTATATATAGGCAGCAAACAGTTAAAAAATAAAAATTCAAAACCAGTTCCATTTTTCATAGTGTAAGAAATTCTAAAATATGTAATAAAATGTTTAACAAAAGGCATGCAAGATCTTTCAATGAGAACATCTAAAAACTTTTATGAGAAATTAAAGAAACCCTAAAAAAATGGAGAGATATACATACCATATATGTGGATTTCAAGACTCAGTATTGTTAAGATGACATTTTCCCTCACCTTGTTTATCTATAGGTTGAGTGCAATCCTAATTATAATCCCAGCAGGCATTTTTTTTTTCTTTTCTTACTTTTTTTTTTTTAGGAAGAGACACGATGATTCTAAAAATTACATGGAAGTGGAAATAACCTAGAATAGCCAAGCGATTTTAAAATAGAACAAAATTAGAGGACTTACATTACCTGTTTCCAAGACTTCCTATAAAACTATAGTAACCAAAACAGTATATTATTGGTAAAGGATAGACATATAGATTAATGAAACAGAATAGCGTTCAGAAATACACACAACTAATTTTTGATGAAGTTATCAATCAAAGGAAAGTCTTTTCAACCAATGGTGATGGAACAACTGGAAAAGCATCTGCTAAAAGAAATAAACATAGGCCCTAAGTTCATACCATGTACACACAGTAACTCAAAATGAATCACAGAATTAAACGTAACTGTTAAAACTATCAACCTTCTAGAAGAAAACAGGAAAAACAATCTTTGTGACCTTGGGGTAGACAAAGATCTTAGATAGGAAACCAAATGCATGAACCATTTTATGTATATATATACACCAGGGGTGCCAAAAAAACGTATACAAGTGGACACTTTGGTCAGCGTTGCTCAAGCAGTAGTTCACCGTAATTAGAATTGTCTGGACACTGATGGTAACCACTTTGAGCACCTCTTGTAATTGCAGAAGTCAAACGTGACTTGTATTCATCTTTTGTTATCAGTATGTATTGAGTATTACAATTTTGATACAGTTTTCCTTTCTTAAAATGTGTATACTTTTTTTAAAATTTATTGGGGTGACAATTGTTAGTGAAATTACATAGATTTCAGGTGTACAATTCTGTATTACATCATCTATAAATCCCATTGTGTGTTCACCACCCAGAGTCAGTGCTCCTTCCATCACCATATATTTCTCTCTCTCTCTCTCTCTCTCTCTCTCTCTCTCTCTCTCTCTCTCTCTGTCTCTCTCTCTCTGTCTCTCTCTGTCTCTCTCTGTGTGTGTGTGTGTGTGTGTGTGTGTATATATATATATATATATATATATATATATATATATATATATATATGAAAAAACTTGACTCGTCAAAAGGCACCAGTAAGAAAAGTAAAAGCAAGCCACGGATTGGGAAAAAATATCTATGAATACATATATCAAAGGACTTTCTCCAGAATATATAAAGACTCCTGATAATTCTATAAAAAGAAGATAAAGGACCCAGTTAAAGAAACTGGCAAACAATTTGAAGAAATACTTCAACAAACAAACATAAAAATGGCAATAGGCACATTGAAAGATGCTTACCCTCTTTAGTCGTCAGGGAAATGCAAACTAAACAACAAATAGATACCAGGACACAGCCATTAGAATGGCTAATTTTTTTAAAAAAACATCAGCCTTACAGATACTGCCAAGGTTTTGGAGCAGGTGAAGCTCTCACACTGCTGGTGAGAATGCCCATCATGCACCTGCTTTGAAAAATACTGTTTCTCAATAAGTTAAACCTACAACAACTATACAATCCAGATGTTCCATTCCTAGTAATTGACTGAAGAGAAAGGAAAACATGTCCACACAAAGACTTGTATATAAATATCCAAACAGGTTTGTCCACAATAGCAAAAACACTAGGATCAACCCAAACGTTCATCAACAGGTGACTACATAAAGCACAATACACAGCCACATGATGGAGTACTATTCAGCATTAACAGGAAGTTTTGGTACGTGCCACAATACAGATGATTCTCAAAAGCATTAAGCTGAGTGAAAGATACCAGACACCAAAAATATACATTGGATAATTCCATTTATATGCAAGTGCAGAAAAGGCAAATCCAAGCCATAGTGACAGAAAGCACATCTGTGGTTATCTGATGGGGGGAATGAAGGGTGTGGTACAAAAGACCACAGGGACTCTGCTGGGGGTGGTGAAGACATTCACTAGTGAATACATCTTCCAAAACTCGCTGAACTGTATACTCTAAGTGGATACAGTTTATTGTACGTAACATATACCTTAATAAAGTTGATGTTTAAATTGCACATAAAAATAAAAATGAAGCTTGGAAAGACATTAGAGCAAAATTTATATGTTGGTAATATTTGGATGATGGTGTTAAAGGGAATTTGTATTGTTCTGGTTGCACTTTTAGGAGTTTTGCAAACTTCCTTTAATGCACACCTATCATGTTCGATTTAAAAAATAAACTAGTCTATGGCATTAAATTTAGGCCAGTGTCCTGTTCCTGGTTCAGTGTATGACCAAGATAGTATTTTTTTGTCTAAGATATAGTGTTTCCAAACAATCCTCTTGTTGCTAATACTTAAGGACAGAGAGGTCATTCTGGAGAGGTAAGTGTTCTCCCTTCTCTACATTTCAGCGATGATATTGGAACAGGAAAATTCAATAAAAACAAAAACAATGACTGGGTTTGGAGTTTGGCTCTTTGATTTTGTGTTACTGTGGTGGTTTTAAACACAGCCCTCAAATTCTTTGACACGGCCTCCCATTGAGAGATGAGGTCCCCTATGCTTGTATCTGGAAGGACTCATTACTGCTTTGACTAACAGAGAATGGCAGAGGTGACTCTGTTTGCCCTCCAAGGCTTGATCAGAAGAGGCCACACAGCTTCGCCTGTTTCTCTCGGGAGGGCCTGAAGCCAGTCACCATCCAAGAAGTCCAACTGCCCAGAGACTACCATGTTGGAGAGGCCACTTGTAGAAGCACCAGTCAACTGCTCTAGCTGAGTTTGTAGCCAACGACTAGTATTAACTGCCAGCCATACCAGTGGACCATCGGGATGCCCAGTTCAGCTGAATCTTCAGATGGCTGCAGCCCTACCGGGTGTTTGACTGTAACCACATGCGAGACTCTAAGCAAGAACCGCCCAGCCTACCCGAATGCCTACCTCATAAAGTTGTGGGCAAAAGAAAACAGTTGTTTTTAGCCACAATACCTTGGGATAATTGATTATGCAGCAATAATATTAATAACCGTAACTGTGATCTTGGGTGAGTCATTTGACTTCTTTAAACTCTTAAGTCTTACATCTCTAATGGGAATATCATCTACTCTCAGTACTGCTGCAAGGTTTAAAAGAATGTTGTAAACCTTGGAATACTGAGCAAATACTTGCAGTTTTATTGTATTCACTTATTTATATGTTTACTCGACATATGTATTGAATACCTACTACAAGTCAAGCATGTGTAGTAAACCAGGGATAGAACCATTAATAAGATACAGACCTTCCCATCTAGGAACTCAGTAGGAGAGAGGAAGTGGTCAAGAAATACGGTGATGGACAGAATACACAAGCAAACAGAACAGAAAGAGACTTCATAGAGACAGAGAACAAACTGATGGTTGCTAGATAAGAGAGGGACTGGCGGGATGAGTGAGAAAGGTGAAGGGATTAGAAAGTGCACATTGGTAGTTACGAAATAGTCACGGGGATGTGAAATACAGTATGGGGAATACAGTCCATAATTATTGTGAAAACTACATATAGTGTCAGATGGCTACTAGACTTATCAGGGGATCACTTCATAAATTATATAAATGCCTAACCACTACACTGTACACCTGAAACTAATATAAAATCATATCAAATGTCAACTATAATTTAAAACAAACAGTCATGGGATGTAAGTACTATTACATGGGGAATATAGTCAATGGTAGTGTAATAGCTACGTACGGTGTCAGAGGGGTAGTAGACTCACTCTATGAGGTGTGCAAATGTCTAATCACCATGTTGTTTTGTATACCTGAAACTAATAAAAAAAAGAAAGAAAATAACTAAGGTGATGGAATGATGTGTAATAAGGCCGCCACCACAGGTCAGTGCAGGAGCTATGGCAACACACAGTAGGGAGGGGCTAACCACAAGTATCCTGGGGCCAGAGAGAATGGTCAGATTTCTAGATTAGATGTGTGGAGGTGGGGGGAGAAATGAGATCGGAGGGAAGATCCTTGCATAAGAGAAACAGAGCATCTGGCTTAGCTCTGTAGTGAGTGAGTCACAACTAAAAAAAGAAATGTGGAGTGCTGTGGACCTATCTCAACTGTGGTGAAAATAGACACGCGTGAGGCACGATGGAGGTGCTACAGCATCTCTCTTCCATGCATCTTTCTGGCCACATAAGAATGAAAACTTACATAGGCAAACAAATCATCAAGAACAACAGACTGCTACCTTGAACAGTCATGGTCAACTTCAGACCATCATAGCAAGAGACAAGGCGAAGGGGGAAGATGTCATCGGAAAAGTCTCCTTCTGCTCAATGCGGTGACACCGGGAGGCACTAGCGGAAGCTTGTTTCCAACATCTTTGCAGAGTCCCTTTTCCGAGTCAGGCTTACACAAGGATTGGCCTGCGCCCGTGGCCGAGTGGTTGTCCTATGGCCAGTAGGGTTATTCTGTGATTGCCAGAAGACAGTAATTATTCTCACAAAGAATATGTGTGTCCATGTGCCTGTGTATGCGTGCCTGTGAGTGAGTGAGTGAGTGTGTGTGTGTGTGTGTGTGTGTGTGTGTGTGTGTGTAGCAGAGGGTCAGGGAGAATCTGGGTATCACATAAAGAATAAAAGCACTTTCCATTCATCATTTCAGTAGGTCCATCTACCCCCTCCACGATGTAAAAAGAACGTCATATAACCGATGTGTAAGGTCACGTGTCTAACAGATGATAACAAAATCAACTCTTGAATCTCTATACTCAATGCGCTTCCCATATACCCCTTGTGGACAATACGATAGCTAAACACAGGTGGCGAAAACAGCAAGGTTATCAGAAAAATTAAGGCCCCAGTCAGATGGAGAGAGAGGAGGAGACCCTATTTGGAATGAGGAACCTCAGTTTCCTCCTCATTTGGAAAAGCTCATTGTTCCCTGTGGCCTACACACGAAGGGCTCTAAACAAATGTCAAAGTTAATTAGCTCAGATCCAAGTGAAATGCACTAAATTCAATTTGCTATTTGCACTCCTTCTTTTCTTTCTTGGACAAGCCTAGGGTTTTAAACAGCTTAGGAAGATGGGGAGAAATTAAAAACAAAAACAAAATTAAAAAAAAAAAAAAAAGGAAAAAGAAAAACAAAGCAGCTCTAATACCCAGAGTTGTGTCAATAAGCTGTTTTAGGAAAGAGCAGGAAACTTTGCTGGGGGGCAGGAAGAGTTCTCCCACATCATCTCACAATGCGGACAGGGGCTTTCCCCTCCCTTGGTGGTACCTGGCACACAGAAAGTGAGGACAAGTGTTGGCCAGAAGGAATGCTGCAAATGCTTTGAAGAGATGCTCTCCAACCTAATCCTGTTTGCTGAGTTACTCGCCTGCTAATCTCAAATAGAAATACTCCACCATGTGCGGTGGGGAGAGTCTACTGTCTCCTTCGCCCTCACCCACTTTCGCCTTAGTCCTCCCACATTGCCACCCCAGTAGAAAACAGCATCTTTTCAAAGCAGACACCACCCTGCATCTTCCTTCAGACATAGCAACCGCAGGGTGAATGCTGCATCCCTCTGGGTGTAAGATCACAGCCAAAGGTTCCTGCACCTTCTGGCAGCAGGGCAGACTGCACGTGAAATATATATTTTTAAATGCTGTTATGCAAAAAAAACACCAACATCATTTCCACCCTCTCCCCACCCCCTACAAGGGCAAAATGTCCAGGTAATTTCATTGTCATTCGAAAAAGGGATTCACTGGCAAGTTATATGGACTCGTAAACCAAGATTTAGGATGCCTGTGTCCTCCTCCTGTTTCTATCAACATTGTGCGTGGCTTCTGGTAAGTCCTGTAACTTTCCTGTTTTCTTACAAGAGAAATAGAATCCTGTAATTCTCTCTTCCCCATATATTTTGCAAACCTACTCTTCAGTTCACATAAAACACTCTCACGTGGCAAGGTCATAATTCTTAATGAGCTCTCTCCTAAACCTGTTACCGTGACAGTCTTACCCGTCCAAGAAAAAGTGATCTCCAGTCAGGCACTTAAGTCAAAACATGGCAGCTGTCAATGGTCCCTTTCTTTTTCTACTAGAGAACAGTCAATCCGACCTTAATTCTTTCTGTCCTCCTTCTTACTCAAAGTGCTCCATTCACCCTGGCCTTTTTTCTGGTCATTAAACACGTCCTCCTTGTTCTTCACTCAGGGTCACGGCCTTGCTCTTTCCATGCCTGGAATGTTCTTTCTCTAGTTCACGCAGGCCTCTACTCAAATGTCACCTCCTCAGAGAAGCCTTCCCTGACCACCCTGCATGAGTTACCCTCTTCTTGCACTCCCACAACTCTACGCCCTTTGTTTCTCTCCCTACTATTTATTCTTATCTGAGATGATGCCATAGCTTTCTTTGTGGCCTCTCTTCCATCAGAATAGAATGGTCAGGAGATTACGGTCTCTATCTTTCCACCATCATATTCTATACTTAGTTGAGGGCCTGGCATACAGTCGGTACTCAATAATTATTTGTGGAATGAATAGATAATGCACGTGAAAATATGTAGAAAAGTTCAAAGTTACATGGCTGATAGGAAGATTGCACGTATCAGCTTTGCCTACACCCTCCAAAAAGAAGAGGATTTATAAGTAGGTTTGGAAATCTCTTGCAAACACATGCAGTCAGCCCTCAGTAGCCATGGGTTTCGCATCTGTGGATTCAACCAACTGCAGGTGGAAAATATTTGGGGGAAAAAACAAAATCCCAGAAAGTTCCAAAAAGCAAACTTTGAATTTGCCATGCGCCGAGCTCCAGTGATGTGTAGGCATAGCCTGCTGGAGCTTTGGCAAATACAGGTTCTGGGCACCCCCCTTTCCTCTGCAGAAACCCAAATGCACGGGTGCTCAAGTCTCCTATATAAAGTGGCATCATATTTGCATTTTACCTATATTTGCATATAGGCCATAGCAGGGTACGCCTATATGTCACTTCATGTGGATTCAGTGTAGTGCTTGGAGCATGGCAAATTCAAGTTTTGCTTTTGGAACTTGCTGGAATTTTAATTTTTCCCCCCAATATTTTCACTCTGCAATTGGTAGAATCTGTGGATGCACAACTCAAAGGCACAGAGAGCTGACTGTATAGGTCACAGGCAAATATTACACCATTTCCTACACAGGACTCAAGCATCTGTGGATTTTGGTGTCCACAGGGGTCCTGGAACCACACCCCATGGAGACTGACGGATGTGACTGGATATGTTTCAGGAACTCGCCTATCTGCTTATGTGAGGAACTCTCTAGAGAAATGAAGGAAATGAAAGCAATGGATTCCATTTTGCTAGGCAGGGTGTGTGATTTCCCAGATTGCTCTGGATTTCCCAGGAAATGGCTTCAGGCTCAGAGGGTGAGCGTGCTGAGGCTTGGTGCAGCCAGCCCCCCACCCCACCACCACCTTTCTCACCACACTCCCTCATCCATTCGCTCCAGAGTTTCTCACTCCACAGTTAATAAAGCCTACCCTAGCAGGTACTAGAAAAAACCCACGACAAGGGACTAGATTTGAGCTCAGCCTCTTCCTTGCTGTGCAATTTTGAGAAAATTACTTAACCTTTTTGACTCTCTATTAATTAAAAAACATGTGATATGAAAAATAGGGACACTGATTCCTGCCTCACTAGCTCTTCTCTGAGATAAGGCATTTGTAACACAAATTAGGGGATCCCACTGTGACACATCAATTACCCTGAAGTCCCCCAGAAGGTGATGGAGCCTGACTTTAGAAGCTTTTCTGTGGGTAGTTTGCCTGGTGGAGGTGAACAGATAAGTAGCACAGAAACATACAAAGGTACTTTCATAACACTGCACAGCTTTGCTTCACATTAAAAGAAATAATTTGCATTAGAAGATTATGTGATTGTGAAATACTGAACAATTACAAAATATTTTGGCATCTATTGGGTATGGGGGAGGGAGATGAAACCCTGAAATAGAAAAAGGTGGTGGCTCATAGGAACATTTTTTTCGTTTCTGTTTGTGAATGACTGAAAACTCTACCTTCTCACACACATTCTGAACACTTTTGGCAAAATGAGTCTCCATGTGATGATGGCAGGTATTTGCTAAGCCTCTACTATAGGCCCAGTTTCTAGACATGAACACCCCAATGGAAGGGTAGCCTGGGTCCCCACGAGGAAGGCTGCAATACCATACCAAGTGTATTTCGTCATGGTTCCTACAGGCCTTCCTTAGAGGGACTTACGGCCGATTATTTGGGTAACCATTCACCCTGATAAGAGGAATATCCAAATTTTTCAAAGACAGTTGAATACACATTGACATTGATACCTGGGACCAAAGGCACACGTAGAGTGGGGGACGTGTGGACTGCCTGCTAGGTGACAGAAGGGAGTCCTCACCTCGGTCTGTTTCACAACCACAGGATCATGTATTTCCCCCAACCCCAGGGTATAATTTACACGGAAATATGTAATACCTGGCAGACACTCTTCACCGTGTTCCCTTGGTTTGTAGATAAACTATCATAGTGGGGGAGGTAAGTAGAGGCATTTCCATCCCCAGCCAAGAGAGGAAACCAAAATCAGTGTCTCATCCTCAGGGGAATGGATGTGATAAGTGGTACTCTGAGAGACCTTAAAGATGCAGGGATGGCGATCTCCATCATGTCTCCATTAAATTCTCGATGAGTCCAGCAGGATGGCAATGAACTACTGGAAACTCAAACACACTGTAGGCTCAACTGCGGCTGCCAGAGGTGGTGTCTACGCTACAGCCAACGCACGCAGCCTCGGGGGTACAGCCTGTGGCTATTGGTCTGGGAAACAGGTTACTTCCCCTCGTGTCCTGAGGAGGATCAGGAGCAGTTTCCATTCACAAGGGGCGGGACACACTGTAGATTCCCAGTCTCGCCCCAGAGCTACATTCACGGCCCCACCCTCTACCATAACAATTGAACGCACATGGACCATCTACACATTTTACAGATAATCACACTGGTCCACTGTGTGAAAGTATTATAATTGGACCAGATGAACAAGAAATGGCCAATGTATTTAAGAGCTTGGTAAGACTTATGTGCTCCAAAAGGTATGAGAAATCCTATGAAGAATCGGGGTTTGTCACAGGGAGGATTTTAGGTTTCTGTGGCATACCATGCATCTGTTCCAAAATCAATTAGAAATCCTTGCATCTTATATTTCACACCTTCGGGAAGGAAGCGGAATGCTTGGTAGGCCTCTTTGGGTTCTGAAGGCAGCATGTTAAAAACTTGGGGATATTGCCCTGACCCATTTTCCCAGGGGCCTGGAAGGCTGCCAGCTCTGAGTGAATCACAGAGGAAAAAGCTTTGCAGTAGGTCAGGACGGGGTGCACACCTTGCCATTTGTACTATATGGTTCAGCGGACCTTGTAGGATAAGAGTCATCGGTGGTAATACATACTGTGTGGAGTTCATGGCAACTGCCAATTAAAAGACTCATAATGCAGACCCCCACGCCACTGGAATAAGGCCATGCCATCTGCAGAAGAAAGCCATGCATTTGCAGGGGGAAAGTTCCTGGTATGCTACTGGGTCCAATCCAGAGACCAAGAAGCCAGAGCTGCCTGTCAAGAGCTGGATTATGTCAGATACACCAAGTCATGTGGGAGAAAAGACAACTGGCATATCTGGGATGAGGTCCAAGCAGGGTCAGAAGGCACAGGTAAACCACACAAGTCGTTGGCCCAAATCCCATGTAGTCCACCTTTCACTCATCTTACACTTACGGCCATCTGGGGGAGGGTGGGGTTGGGAGATTAAAATGCCAAGCTATGATATTGCAAAGAGGTATTGGCCCCATAGGTGGATACGAAGCAATGTAGACCACTTCTGCTTAATGGGCAGAATTTCAAAGGGTGCACCTGGCCATCTACTTTGTGGGGAGAGAGGAGAGGTTCAAGGACAGACATCAAAGGATTCATGATGTGATTGGCCTGTCGGGGCTCTGGCAGGGAAAGGCAGGGAGATCTCTTCCCCTTGCTTGCTCAACAAGACCTTAATCAATTAAGTCTTAGGAAGTCATCAAGCCCTGGCTGGGGTTATCAATTGGGTGGGTTTACTGAAGAGAAGACAAACAGGGGTGACTATGGAACTTGTGCCTTCCCTTTTAGTGGTGCAGACACATGCCACAGCTCAATACTCCACACACAATATTTCTCAGCTCCCTGGAGCTTGCTTAGTAACTTTTCAGCCCTCGACTTGATTTAAGCCTGCTTTGAACACGTGTGCAAAATAGAATAGCACCAAAAACTAGACAGACAGACGACCAGCACAAAGCTGCAAAAGGGGCTTGGCTCAGTGACCTGCTGGGTCTCTCTGGCCCTGAGATTCCAGGACAAAGGAGTCTTTTCCTAGTGCAGTGGCTCTCTCACTTAATCAGGCATCAGAATTACCTGGAAAGGGGTTAAACCACAGACTGCTGGGCTCCCCTGCAGAGGGGCAGGGTCTGAGAATTTGAATCTCTATCAAGTTGTCAGGGATGCAGAGGCTCATTCAGGAACCATCCTTTGAGATTCACTGTCCAAGAGCAACAGAGACTCAGAAGCCAAGCTTGTGGGCCCCACCCCAGGCTCTGACGCCCTGTGCTCTAGCAGCCAGCTTCCATCACTGAGGCCATGCATGTTGTAGTTCAGAGGGCTTGGGATTCCACTGATCTGGGTACAAATCCAGACGCTGCCACTGACCAGCTATATGACCTTTGGCAAGGAGAGGTCACCTTGTGAGCCTCAATACTCTCATCTGTACAATTGGAGTCACAATAATGTCAACCTTAGCGGGATATTGTGACGATTTCATTAGATGTATTGAGAAAAATGGGCATGATGCGTGGCATACAGCAAGCCCTTAGTGGGTAAGGATGCAGTGACAACAGGGCATGTTAGTGTTTTGTAAACTGTGAAGTGCTGGCCAAATGTAAGAGGTTTCATTCTACTGGCAGCTAGCCTTTATTCCTCAATTTAAGACGCCACCTTCTGGGACACAGAGAGGTAACAACATTAGGAGAGAAACAAAAAAAAGAGATTTTTGTAATGAGGATGGTAACTCCCCTCTCCCTACCAGGGTCCATCTCCCCCCACTCCACCTCTCCTCAGCCCTCTTCTCCAAGGTCATCTTGTTTAAATTTGGACTTGGACTTCCCCAGGAAATAGTTTCCCATTCCTCTTACCCAGAGTGCCAAATGATGGTGAGTTGCATATTCTTTCCTCCCATCTCTGTGTCTGTGTTTGTAGGCCGATGTAACCACAGCAGTTAACATAAGGCCTGGCACATAACATTTGCACAAACAATATTTGTGGAACTGAATTGAATTTACAGAAATTAAGGAAACCGAATTTGGGGCTCACAATTGCCTCTGGGTCAGTGTGTAAGGAGGGTAAATCACTACCTTTGTCAAGGACTCAGTTTCTCATTGTCAAAAAGGAGATCTCTTAGGCTTCTTCCAGATTAAGGTTATAGCTACAGTGTAGTGGGCAGAAATATGAACTTCTGAAAGTCAGTAAACCAGGGTTGGAGGCCCAGATCTGCTACTAACTCATGGTGGAGAAGTCACTTCCCTCTCTCTATGCCTCAGTTTTCTCACCTCTGTTATGGGGTGATTTCTAAGTACCCGTTTTCCATTCCACAATCCTGAATTTCTAGAATATTTTGTTTTAGTTCTCTTTGGGGTTCAAGGTCAATGCTTTTAAGTAATGGTCATGTGTTTTTTTTTTACTGGAGGCCTATCAGATCTTACTGGATGAACTCTCCCATAACACACAGTAATAGTAACCATTAATATTTCATGTAGTCCTTAAAGTAAGTAGCATCATATTACTCTTAACTCAGATGGTATCTTTTAGCCAAGAGTCAGCTGATGCTTTAGCAAGACAAAGGAAGGCAAAGAGGGACTGCTATTTGAGCCACTCACTTAAATCTTCCCTGCCTGCATTTTCAAACCTAAAGGGAAGTGGCATAAAGTAGTGAAAACAGCATTGGATTTGGATTTAGAAGCTGTGCCTTCAATGACAGGTTCTTTTACTTTCTAGCTGTGCGATTATGGAGAAGTCATTCAACCTCTCTGGGCTTCACTCTTCCCACCCGTGAATGCTTCTGTTGCAAAGATCACCTCAGATAATGGATGTGAAAATTTGTTGTAAACTGTTGGGCTCTTTGCAAACACAAGGCATTGCCATTATGCTAATCAAAAGCAAATGGTACATGAATATTTCACAAGCATAGACCCGGGCCGATTATTTGCAAAGCATCCCAATATACGGGGCTTTCTAAGTGTATACTCCCCCTCCTTATTAGGATTTTCCTAATAATCTCTTTCCAAATCTTATTTTCCAACTCCCTTTGTCTCCCCTGTCATTTCTCTTTAATATCTCCTCTCTCGCATAGCTATTTATCACTGAACTCGGGGTGGCATTTGGGGAGACAGCTAGCTAGAAAAATACACAAATACATTTTGTACAGAGACATAAACAAAATGAGTCAAGGATACCTCGATTCTAAGCTAAGATATTAAAAAATATACATCTTCCTGTGGGTCTGTCGGAACTGCTCATATTAGCGATACTTAGTCTGAAATTAGGTTGAATAACGCCACCCGCGTAGTGGCCTCAAATCCATTCACCTGGGGCAATCCTGTGGGGAGGGAAGAAATGAAACAGGCTTAGATGCCTTTTCCCCCCTCTTACATACAAAAGTAGAAGGCTTTTACAAAGCCTTTTGGAGTCTCTCTTGGCTAAAAAAGAAATCCTTTTGCCATTCACCACTCCTGCAGCGAGGACTCACTAGCTGTAGGATCGTGATGAGGGTAAGCATTAATTAAATCTAACTGTGCGAGAATAATTAGGTATACTATCCGCCAGGGCAAGTTGTCACTATCCAGCAGCAAAGTTGCATACAAACTCCATCAGCAGAACTGTCAGACGGCTGTTAAAAGGATATAAATGTGTCCCAAAAGGACCATTTCACTGGTGGGGGGGGGTGGGGGGGTGGATTGGATTGCAAAGGATTAATGAGGCGAGGGGTTTGTGTTTTCATTTGGATGTAAAATGCAACGTGCGTACGTTGTGATATCATCATTTAACCTTAATGTTTTGTTACATTTGGATTCCTAGCACGTGGTGGGGACAATTAGACCTTGTACATCAAACCAACATTTTCCATCACGAAATGAGATAAAGGTTAGATTTTTTTTTTAAAGTAAATTGCACAAAAGTTTACAATGAAATCGTAAAATCTAATCTACACAGATGGCATAGTCTTAATAATAATTTGGCAAGAAAAATGAACGCAAATCCCACCAGGGTAATTAGGGGATGCAGGAAAGGGCCCTTTTGTGTGGCTGCCATTATTTGTGCCGAACTTCAGCCTAACCTCTGAGGTCTGTGTATATGCACACAGCCCACACCACCGACGTGAACGCACGTCTCAGAGGCCGGCACTGCACACAGGCACTCCTTCAATGCAGGAAAAAGGACAGCGGCGTTGGGAGCAGACAGAGCTAAGTTTACATCCGGGCTCCACTAACGACTGACCAAGTGAGGTTGGGCCACTTAGTTCATGTCTGTGAACTTCAGTTTGTTTTACAAAACAGGGTTAGAGAAGGTGGTTACAATAACACATTTGAAAGCACCTAAAACAGAACTGGCACAAAATAGGTGGCCAGTTACTGCGGTTGTTTCCTATCAGGTAAATGTCCCAAAGTAGGACACAGAATAAAACCAAACCATGACACTAACCTCCGGATTCGTTCCCCCCGTAATTTCATCTTGGCCGGGGGTGTCATGGGCCATGATGGTTTCCAGCCAAGGGAAGGACTAGGAAGCCTGATTAATTTCACCGCAGGCCTGGTGGACAACTTACATGGTCAACACCAAGGTCACTTCCTCCCCTGCACTTGCAACAATTTGTAACCGTTGCACTTGGATGCTCCCTTGCTTGATGGATTGCCTGCCTGTTTCTTCCTCCATACCTGGAGCCCACGGAGATGGGGACATTATGTGTCTGGTTTGCCATTGCCATCTCAGGACATAGCATGGTGTCTCCTACTTGGCAAGCACTCCGCTGAAAGAATGAATGCAAGTCAGGTTGGAGGCCCTGAGCAGGGACATATGAGGAGGGGCCAGAATCTAAGGAATGGGAGTCAGCAGCAGCACGAGAGAGGCGTTAGGAAGGATTCATCCTACAGCAGAGGATGTGCTGGGACCACAGAAGCTGATCTGAGTCAAAATGAGGCCAGAGCCCATCAGCGATCCTAGCCATTCTGGGATGCTCTAATTGCCACTGTAACTACCTCGTCTCGAGTCCTCAATGTCCTGTCAAGTTATTTCCATGTAATCCTCCTTCCAGACCCTTCCCCGTCTGGGAACCTATGAGCGTTCCTACTCGTGTCACTACATTCCACTGAAGGGGATCACGCCGACCCTTCTCTGCCATCACCTGCGGCGAGGTAAGCAGGCTGACACGGATAGAGCAGGAGGTGGGATGTTACAGTTGTTCCCCAGAACCTTCACAACTAGACCATACATACAAGTGCCTTTCTATTTCCAGAAGCTACCCTAACAAATGGACTATTTCTACGGCCTGAAGGAGAAATATGAGGAACCTGGATTGAAACAAAATACTACCACTTTGTCTTGACAGGGGTCGTTCTCCTGGGCTATTCTCTTTCAACCACAAACCCCCTACAATCCCCCTCCACCCCCCAACAACAGCCAAACCAAAAGGAAATCAGTACACACCAAGTGTTTCTCCCTACTCCCACCCCTGACTGAAAGCAATGTCTTTCAGAGGGATAACAATTAAACCACGTTTAGTCATAAATGTTGCAAAGAGTTATCACTGAAAATAAAATATCAGGAAATTAGGCCAAAGCCAGAAAACTGAAGTCACAAGGTATCAAGACCCATGAAAGGTATTTCTCACTTCTTGAGAAAAATCTTTAAACTCTGATTCTTGGGGGCAGAATAGTATACATGTGCATTTAATTATATCTTTAATAGTCCAGTTCAATTTATCTATATTATGATCATTATTTTGCCTACTTGATCTAACAAGAGTTCTGTAAAATCTCTCACTTTGATTATGTATTCATCAAGTTATTGTTCTTCTCTCAAAATTTTCTTTACATCTCTTGAAGCTGTGTTCTTTCTGCACACACTCATAAGCACAGATTTCATTTGTCTCCTTGTGAACCTTCTTTTCATTATTAATTAGTGACCCTTTTATTCCTAGTGTTTTGTTTCTTGTTGTGGTTCAGTTTTTTTGCAGATGACATGATTTTATATTTATACAATCCTCAAGACTCCACCAAAAAACAAAACAAAACAACCCTTAGATCCAATCAACACACTTGCAGGCAACAAAGTTGCAGGCTACAAAATTAGCATATGAAAGTCAGCAGCATTTCTACACACTAACAACGGATTATCTGAAAGGGAAATAAAGAATATGAACCCATTTACAATAGCATCAGGAACAATAAAATACTTAAGGAAAAAATTTAACCAAAAGGTGAAAGATCTCTACACTGAAAACTACAAGACACTGATAAAAGAAATCAAAGATTAAAATAAACGGAAAGGTGTCCTGTCTTCAAGGATTGGGTGACTTAATGTCAAAATGTCCTAACTGCCCCAATCCCTCTATAGATTCAATGCAATCCCTATCAAGCTTCCAACAGCACTTTTCGTAGAAGTATTTTGCCATATACAGAGGGGGCCAAAAAAAAAAGTATACACATTTTTAAAAAGGAAAAAGCTGTATTAAAATTGTAATACTCAGTATATACCCATAACAAAAGATGAATACAAGTCATGTGTATACATATTTTTGGTCACCCTCAGTATTTATACTTCTTCCCCAATTTTCATTTGATTAGTATCTGCCTAGTATATATTTTTTTCCTTTCCTCCCTTCACTGTCAAACTTTTGTGTCTTTATGCTTTAGGAAAATCTCTCAACAGCATATAACTAGATTTTGTTTCACAGACTCTATCTTTGAACTTTAATAGACAAATTGTATTTATTGTGATGACTAATAATGCTTTGGGCCTATTGCTACAATATGACCTTCCATTGTTTTCCTTCCTTGTGCTGTCTGGTTACTTTTAGGGTCCACCACCTCAGTGCCTCCCTCCAGTCAGCATGACAAACTCAGCT
This sequence comes from Rhinolophus sinicus, assembly GCF_057876585.1. NCBI lineage: Eukaryota > Metazoa > Chordata > Mammalia > Chiroptera > Rhinolophidae > Rhinolophus > Rhinolophus sinicus. Next base: position 15,563,909 of record NC_142516.1, on the reverse strand, counting down.
TCCAAACTCAGCGCCTGGGCTTTGCAGTCCTTCCTCATTTCTTACACATGAGGAGTTTCCTTTCTTCGTTTTTTAAAATAAGCGCATATTTATTAAAAAGAAAAAGCTATATTTCGTCCAGCATGTAGGAAAAAAACAAACAAACAAACAAACAAAAAACAATGTTGTATTTAAAAAAATATATTCTAGAACAAGGGCTTTCCCCCAAAAATATTGAAGCTCAATATACAAATGTAGAGGAGGAGCTGGAAGAAAGCGCCTCCTACTCAGCAAAATCCTCTGCCCGCTGCCCCTGAGCACAGCGTGAGGATCTCTGCTAATGGCTGCTGCGCTCCATCCGGTATCCTCAGTATTTAACCACATGTATCTCAACTATGGGAAAATGTAGCGCCTTCTCTTTTAAGTGATTTACCCATTGATTACAGTGGAATTAGAAAAGAGCCCAAGCTGCCAGCTTCTAACAATAGCTTTTATCCCAATTCCCCAACACTCAGTCCCAGTGTAGGTCAGACAGCCTACACGACTTCACGTGTCCACATGGAATGAAAAGAAGACAGTTTGGTAAGTCAGGGGCCTTCCACTCCTGGGTCTGCTAGTCCATCTCTGTGGCATGGATGGGGTCACCCCTCTATCACTGTCAACATCTACAAACAGGTCTGGTTATATGACCTGGAAATTCATTTCTGTTGGATGGAACTAAGAGAATATCAGAAATTGTTTCTATCTATTATGTTCTTGGGAGCCTGAGACAACAATGACTCTCAGACATCACGGCTTTGCCTAAAGTCACACAGCAATTAGATCCTCACGTGGGGTTGCTCTAGGATTCTAAGAGTCCACATCTGAGGGAGTGTGGGCCAAATCTGGCCCACTGCCTGTTTTCCGTATGCCCGTGAGCTAAGAATGGTTTTTACATCTCGAAGTGGTTATAATAAATCAAAAGAAGACTATGTCAAGGTGTGAAAATTCTATGAAATTCACATTTTACTGTCATAAATACATTCTGTTCTCATTAGGGGAAATTTATTACAAAAAAAGGTACTTAATTAGGATTGTATATTGAATTTCATCAATAAAAATTTGTAGAAAATTTTTTCTCACTATATAAGTGCCTACATACTGGCCCCAAGTTTGCCTCTTGGTCGGCAAAGCATCGAATATTTTCTATCTGGCCCTTTATGAAATAATTTGCTGACCCAACACAAAACCACAGGCCCTTGCAAGGATGGAGTCAGCATCCAAATCTACTGCCCTTTCATAGGACATCGGCCAGGCCGTATCTAACTAACAATGGTTTGAGATCAAAATGTCTTTCGCACTGTTAAGGAGCGACAAGATAGCAGAGGCACAAACAGGTCTACACACACGCCTTGGAGATATTTCAGGTTCGGATCCAGCTCACGGCAACAAAGCCAGTGTCGCACTAGAGCCAGTTGTAATCTTCTGGTTGGTGGAGGGTCTTGCCTCCCATTTGTAAAAATCACACCCCCTGTGAAGCTCAATAGAGCAAAGTGCTTTATTGAGGATACCTGTAGGCTTTAGGTCAGCTACAAAAGGATTAGAATCAGAGATCGTGCCCTTCCATGACCAGCTGTACCACATTATAGAAGCTTCGTCACATAGCTGAGCCTCAGGTTTCCGTCAGCAAAATGGGAATCATGATGTTTACCTCCTGGGGTTGTGAGGATCCGCCCAGGTTTTAAGGTAAAATAGAGGCATCATAGACTACGAGGCTGGTAGGTTTCAAAATCCATCCCAATATTTCCCTCTTTCCTTCTTCTTCTAGAGAAACTCTACTTACCCACTCTTTGCATCTGAGAAGGCCCTGGGACTTTCTTTGAGCAACCGAATGAAGCAGAAAGGACGATGTGTGCCTTTCGAGTGTGAGGCTCAAAGGCCTGGCAGCTCCTGCTCTTGCTGGTTTTGGAGCCCTCCACATGTGACCCAGCCTCAGACAGCTGGCTGACCACAGGTACATGACCAAGGTCAGCTGAGCCTGCCCCATCCTGACCAGGAGAACTGGCCAGCTGAGCCCAATCCAAATGCTTAACTTGAATTACGAGCCAAATAAATGTTTGCTGTATTGAGTCACAAAGTTTCAGGGTGACTATTATGCCACAGATCTCACTGACATAGTATTGGACAACTCTGATGAAGGACATGCCCCAGAGTTGTGTACACAGGCCCCACCAGGACCTAGCCCAGAGCCTTCTGTCAATACTTCAAGTTGCCTCTCCATCAGCCAGGCCAGACAGAATTACTTGAGAGCCACCTGACCTATTTCAGACAAACAAGGAAAACAGCCTGGAGGAGACGTACACTTTAGGGAGCCCAAACTTCCCTAAAAGACACATCAGGGAAGCTTTATGGAAGCAGCAGTGTGCTCTGACTATAGATCAGCTCACCCATGCCTCAGTCCCACACAACCTGGGGGGCTGGGTGTGACGCTACCACTTCTGGCAGCATCACTTAGTAGGGGCTTGAGGGAAAGTAAAGGGCTCCCAGATCAAACATGCATGTCAGCCCCCGTCTTTGAAGCTGCCAGGGCTCTGATTCCAGGACGCACCTAATCTACAGAGTGTTTTAAAGGAGTATTTCCATAAACATTCCAGCACATTCTCACAACAGCCCCGAGAAATAAGAATGGTGGGTATTGCCATATCCCCACATGCTGGGGATGGAATCCCAAGAAGATTAAGCAGTTTCCTTGAGGACCCACTGAACTTAAGAAATGGGGTTCAAATCAGGTTTTCTGATTTCACATGCTAGCCTTTTCATGAGACAACAATGCTTCCGATCAGATGTAAAATCAAAGACATTTGAGTTGGAGGAGACCTGTGGAAATTATCTAGCCCATCAACTTTGCTTTCCAAATTAACAAACAAGATTTAGTAGGCACTTACTAGGTGCACTGCGGCCTGCGGAGCTCTTGACATATGTTAACTGCAATCCTCCCAGCGTCCTGACCAGGAGGCTGACTGTCCAGTTTGCAGATTGGGTAATAATGGCGGTTTAGCACAATAAGTCATTTCCTGAAGTTGAGTGAGTCAGAGGCAGAGATTGGATAGGAGTCCACGTCCCTCTGAGTTCAGACCTGAGCTCATTTCCAGAAAGCTACACAGCTTCTTAGATGGGGACATTGAGGTTTGGTGATTAAAGAAATCCAAGATCATGCAGCCTATTTGGCTCATTAGCCATTAATTCATCACGCATTAATTGAGCATCTGCTATTTATCAGGAACGAGGTTGATCAATGGAAGTACAGGCATGACCTGGGCATAGTCTCTGCGCTTGAGATTAATTACGGGAGAATAGAAGTGGCCATAATTATGCAAATCAAAGGTAACACATGGCAAGTATCTCATGGAAGACAGTGAAGAGGTTATCAAAGTTTGAAGGGAGTATGCATGTTTCAACTGGGAAAATTTTGAGAAGACTTCATGGAGAATTGTCTCTAAGGCTTTGTTTTAAAGGAAGAGCGGGCTGTTAGCAGGCAGCAATGGAGGGGGGAGGAAATTCAAGCAGAAGAAAGGCACAGAGGTAGAGAAAAGGGGTTATTTCATCATAGGTTTAGGTTAGACTCTAGGTATCTGGGGTCTCTCCAGTCTTCCTTCTAGCCTTGTAACTATGTCACGGTTTCAAGTTGAACTTTATTTTGACTGGGCAGTATCAAAACTCCCTTTGGCAAAAGGGGCCACGAGCTCCACCCAAACTCCTGGCTAGGAAGGGAAGGCTGCTAAGGGGCACAGGACTTAGGGGAACAAACATGGGAATCAAAGGAATAAAGACTGATCCTGTTGGCTGCCTGTTTAATATTTAAGCATAGCAACAGCCCAATAAGGGAAATGATTTAAAGCCATTAATGTTTCTGAATATTTTTTCCAACTAAGTGAATAATTTATAGCCAGTTACTAATAAACAGGAAAAACTACCTATTAAAATCAGCCTGCATTCTGAGAACAGTGTCTCACAATAAAAGAGTACATTAGGGCTTATCTACCGGGAAGCCAGGATGTGCCTCTCGTCCCAGTGTGGGGCACGGCTGGGAACTGTGGAAGTGAGCGCCAGGGCCTGGCTAGGACAGTTGGGCTGTGTCTTCCCCCCTCACCAGCATTTGCTTTGTTCAAAGTTTTCCCCAGATATTCCCATGATGCCCCGCATACTGTACTCCCATGTACCTCTGCATATTTTCTTTCATCTACCAGCAATGCCTTCCCAGCCTCTCTCCCTGGTTAACACCAATGCATCCCTCAAAGGCTACCTTCTCTAGGAAGCCTCCTTTAATTATTCTCCCCATCTAGTAAACACCCCAGGCCAGCCCACCCACCTTCCCATGTATCCCATTGTGCTCCAAATGTCTATTCTCTGCTTCCTTCACTAAACGATGAAGTGCTGGGGGGCAGGGGGGCACATCCTATATATTCACGACATACCAAAAAAGTCGGATTAGTGCCTTAAAAAGTCACAGAGTACTGGATGATGTCATAACCCCTAGGAACGCTGCTTCTGAGGACAGGGCACTGGCTCGCTGGGGCCAGACACAGCCTGCAGGGGGCAGTCCTGACTCATTTGCTCAGAGACAGACGCCTCATTTTCCAGAAACTTGTAGCTCCCGAACACCCTCCCAGCAGCACTTAGGATGCACGAGCACCTGCCAGTGCAAGAGAAACTACAACGACTTCCTTCCAGCATTTAGACGAGCCTTGGACAACCTCACCACTCCAAGATCTTAGCCAGGCTCGCTAAGACAAAGGCTCAAGTCATCTGGGAACTGAGGGGAGGGCTCTGTCCCAGCTCTGAATTCACTAGGATAAGTCACTGAACCTGTGTAAGCTTGAATTTCCTCTTCCAGAGAACGGGGGGAATTATAGTCCTTATCATTTGGAATTTGGGGGAGCTTTTAAATGAGACAGTGTATGATGAGCACAGTGCTTAGAACATAGTAAATGCTCAATAAATGCTAGTTGTACCACATCTTCTTAACCCTTTGTAGTCTATGAGGATCACAACTATATCCTTTTATCCATCCATCCATCCATCTACTCAATCATACACCCATCATTCCATCCATCCATCCATCCATCCATCCATCCATCCATCCATCTACTCAATCATACACCCATCATTCCATCCATCCATCCATCCATCCATCCATCCATCCATCCATCCATCCATCCATATATTCTCCTATTCAGCCAGCACTATTCTATGCCATTTCTGTTAGGCATCTGGGCCACAGAGAGACATAAATCATTGTCCTTTCCATCATGGGCCTGTCATAGTCCAAGGAGGGAGACATATGTGTCCACAGGTATTTATGATGGACCTATAAGGGAGGTGACAGAAAACAGCACAGGGCTTCAAGTGCCCAGACAGAGGAGTGTCTCACTCAGCTGAATTAGGGCTGAGGGAAGACTTAGGGTGGGTCCTTGGGAACTCATTTTTTTTTTTTTTTTTTTTAATGAGTATAAGTTTGTTGCCTGGAGAAGAGAGAGGGGAGAAGAGGAGGGTGTTTCAGGCAGAGCATGATCAGTACACATACTTGGAAAGTGAGGCATGTTGGGGGAGTGAAAAATGGCCAATGTGTTAGATACCACCAAATACAGTGGCTTGGGCTTGGAGATGGCCAGGGGTAGGCTGGAGTCCAGGCTAGAACGGAGCCTTGTGTACCAGGCTATGGCAACCTTTTAACCCTATTAAACAGTGTGCCCTTCAACCTACAAATTCTTGCTTACAAAACGGGGTAAATGTATCCCTCATGGGTAATGATAATGACAAAAGTAAGAGTAATAATAAAATAGCAGTGATAAGAATAGTAGTGATAAATTAATAGAGTACACAGTTTCAATGTGCACCCTTTGCCTGGCTCTGTACTCAGGGCTTCACAGGCCTTATACCACTTAATCCTATGGAAACCCTTTGAAGACGGTATTATTACATTATTCATACATTACCGTGTTTCCCCGAAAATAAGACCTAGCCGGACCATCAGCTTTAATGTGTCTTTTGGAGCAAACATTAATATAAGACCTGGTATATTATATCATATCATATCATATCATATCATATCATATCATATAAGACCCGGTCTTATATTATATTAAAATAAGACCTTATATTAATTTTTGCTCCAAAAGACACATTAGAGCTGATGGTCCGCCTAGGTCTTATTTTCGGGGAAACACAGTATTATCATAGCATAATCAGCATAAAGATGGTTCTTCTTCCTGGGACATGAATATTATCTAAAGACTTGAGAAAATGTCAAATGATTTAACTGACAAATACTGTAACATACTATAACGTGAAATAAGCAGGTACGTATTAATAAAAAGAATGTCATGGATGTTTTTTAAAGATGGAACCTGGGACTTGGGGCTTATGACAGATGTCGTTCAGCACAGCTGCAGGCCCTTTGCGGGTGAGTGGAGTCTCACCTGCCCTTAGGGACTTTTACTGCAAAAGCTTGAGAATGCATGTGACAGAGTATCGGGACACTGTTCTGGACAGGAGAGTGACATGGCCAGATTTAGTGTTGTGTTTTCAAAAGATCATTCCAGGTGTCAGGGTGGAAGATGGACTGGTGAATGAAGACGCTACTGGAAGAATCTGGCTGAGAGACAACGACACCTCAACCAATGGCCTGGCGTGGAGGGGATGGATGTGTGAGCCTCCGGAAGCCAAACGCGCAGGACCCTGATGACAAGGATGGTATTAGGTCTTCATGGATGGTTCAGCAGGTGCCAGGCACTGGGCTAAGCATTTTGCAGGTATTGTCTCAAAACCCACATGTGATTTTCATACTTCAACCCTATTTTACAGATGAGAACACTGAGGCTAAACATAGCTTCCTCGTTTGCTTAAGATCATTCGGTTAGCCAGTGGTTGAATTAAATTTCAAATACAAAGTCCTATGTTTAAAGACTACTGCCTACACTGTGTGAACCTCAGGAAGCTCTTCCCACACGCAGAGAACCCTTTCCCTGCTTTATGAAGGTCAAGGTGCCTTGACACGTCCTACGGACTTGGGGGAGTGACTAACCAACAGCCACCCCATAAAAGCCCAGCACGGACTTATGGCAGCAATCAGGTGCTTCGTTGCCTTCCTGTCTGCCTAAGGACCATGTACTTCAGCAGTTGGCAGGCCTCTGCAGAGCAAGTCATGGCTCCAAAAACACACTGGAGATGCTTTGAGCCATGTGCTCAATTCCATGAAAACGGCTTTCTGCTACCCATTCTGCTGTGCGTCTCTGGGCACCAACGGCTGGGCGTGAAGCCTCACAAAGCAGAAGGAGGCCAGGTGCCCCCATCCTAGCCCAGAAGGCCCATTGCCACCTAAGTGGCAGGAAGAGAAGAGAGACAGTGACACACCGAGGATTTAGACCATGGTATTTGGGCTTTTTGATGGTCAGTGTAGGCTAATGGATCACTTCCAAAACTGTATTTCTATGGTTGCTTCTGTTCCTCAGGATGTCACTAACTGTTCTGGGGTGTGGGATAGTCTGTGGCCAAGATGGTTTCACAGACATCGAGCTACACAACTCAATCCAGGTTTCAGTAGTGCTGGACTTCCCAGGGTCTTTAATAGTCTAAGATGCATTCAGGAATTTCCAAGAGGAAAAGCAAGTGTGCGGACTTGCCCAAATTTTTATTAACCATGAAATTTTTTTGTCGTAGAAAATCTTAAGGACCTGTGGTGCTAAGTGCATGAGCTGGGAAATACATACCATCCTTACTGTCTCTTGCAAAAACCTTATTCAATGGTAGCACTAAAAATCACGAGCACGGTGTTATTAAGCCGTCTTAAAAATTGTTTTCACTGCATCTGCTTGAGCACATTTACTATGCTATGCATCACTGAGTCTATCTCTAGGGCAAACAGGATTCCCTGGAGGTCTGTACCAGGATCCCTCTTACACCATCAATTTGAAAGTTATAAAACTGGGCCACGTTCCAATGATCTTTGAGGTTAATGCACTCATTTATTCCACAAATATTCATTAAACACTTTCTACGTATTAGGTTTAAGAATATGAAACAAATTTTAGAAAGGAGGATAGTAAACAAGGAAACAAATAAAAATCATTTTAGATCATGGTCTTACCACGGAAGAAAAAAGGCCGCTGTGACAGAGAGTAGCCGGTTGGGGGTGGAAAGGGGTAAAATGCTAGATTGGGTTGTCATTGTAGACAGGTCTAAGGAGTGGGCATTGGAACTGAGAGTCGAAAGGTGAGAAGGGGCCAGCCAGGGGAGCAGCTGGGGAGTGAAAAGAGGCATGGCAAGGAAAAGGAACAACACGTTCTCAGAGTCCAATGTGGGGAACCATTTGACGTGTTCGTGCAACACAAAGGAAGTCTGTGTGTCTGCAGCCCTAGGACACGCCAAGTGAGTGAAGAGGGCAGGAGCCAGATACAGAAGGGACAGGGTCTATAAGCCTTGGAAAGGAGTCTGGACTGTGTTCTAAGGATAACAGAATACGCTGAATGATTTTAAGCAGAAGAGTACCCTTATCTGGTTAATGTTTCTAAAATGATTAGTCTGACTGCTTTGGGGAGACAGAATCTCAAAGAGGGTACAGTTACAAGTCGGAGTTGAGAGGCGGCTGTGACTAATGGTGACAAAGAAAGGGAGGACAGATTTGATATACATTTAGGGGAAGAATGAATTTCTTCCTGCATTAGTTTTCTTAGGCCCCATTTAACTTGTAAATTAAGATAATGTGATATCCAATATCAGTCTAATTCAAACAGCAGATTTTCTTTAATAATCTAATTCTGAAATTCTGCTGTAAGAGAAGGAAACAGATTCCAAAGTGAAAGCCAAGGTTTTTGCTAAAAAGAAAAAAGTGCCATGTGGCATTGTTTAGGACGGTGGAATATTAGAAACAACCCAAATGCCTAACAAAAGGGGCCTTGTTAAGACACGTGTGGTGCATAACAGGGAAATTGGGTGTAGGAATTCAGTGACACAAAAAACGTTCAGGATATGACACTAAGGAAATGCTTTCAGGATGGTAGTAAAGAGAGAAGTCATGGGCTTGGAGTCAATTGTGTGTATGGGGGCTGCAGTGGTAGGGTAGAGGGGAGTGATTCTTGGTGAATGCTAGAAAGAAGGATGGATGGATATGGTTGGGTAACATTACAAGCGACCCTGAATATCCAACCCGGAACAATATAAAACAGCCCTGGGGTCGGCCCGGTTGCTCAGGCGGTTAGAGCTCCGTGCTCCTAACTCTGAAGGCTGCCAGTTCAATTCCCACATGGGCCAGTGGGCTCTCAACCACAAGGTTGCCAGTTCAACTCCTCGAGTCCCGCAAGGGATGGTGGGCAGCTCCCCCTGCAACTAAGGTTGAACACGGCACCTTGAGCTGAGCTGCCTCCTGGATGGCTCAGTTGGTTGGAGCGCAGGCTCTCAACCACAAGGCTGAGCTGCGCCCTCCACTACTAAGACTGAAAGGACAACAACTTGACTTGGAAAAGTCCCAGAAGTACACACTGTTCCCCAATAAAGTCCTGTTCCCTTTCCCCATTCCCCTTCCCCAATAAAATCTTAAAAAAAAAAAAAAAAAAGACAGCACTTATTCAGTTCTTGATAAATATTAGCCGAGCATTGCAAAGTAGTCCACCTTCATCATTTCATCAGACCCGTACAGCAGTTCTCTGATACAGCGATTCACAATCTCATACTACAGAAGAGGAAACTGAGGCTCAGAGACATCCAATGACTCTTCCAAAACCGAAATTGACTGGGCTGGGATTAGCAGGCCACGTTGTGACGCTCAAGTCAACTGCTCTTTATCACTCACAGTGCAGCCTGGGCTTTACTACGTGAGTTCCCAAAAGAAACTTCATCACCTTCTGCTCCGATGTATGACCTCGTTTAACGAGTAGATTTTGGTGTTTCACTGGATGCAGCATTTCACAGGGCTGAGACCTTGACATTCTCTCAACAAACAGCAAGTGTCTACCATGTGTGCAGGCCCTGACGTAGACCCAGAAACAGAAAGATGTTTCAATGAGACAAGTCCCACCTTCAAAGAACTTTATGTCTAGCTAGGGAGAGAGCCAGACCAAAGCAAATTATACTACACAAAAATGAAGCCAGCGTTTAACACGTGTATAGAGAGGTGGGAGAATTCACACATGGGAGACGGTGACAATAGGTGACGTCTTCATGGAAATGCGCCATTCAAGTTAATCTTGCAAAGACAGGTAGGGCTTCACTTGTCTAAAACACAGGGGTTTCATTAACAAGTCTGGGACTCACACTGCTTAGTTCTTCCTGGCTCTACTACTCAACCCTGTGTCCCTTTGGTCAGCTTACGGCAGCCATCTGTGACTTAGTGATTTCATCTGCAAAATGGAAATTATCATTGTACCAGCTTCTTAGGGTTGCTGAGGAGCAAATGAGATAAGATGTATGCAGCAGTTAGCTTGCTGCCTGGAAGAAGTGTCCCCAAGTGACAACAATTATTTATAGGGTCCAGATAGGAGATTACAGGCAGAGATGATGGCACAGAAAACAACATGGGGGTGAAAACATGGGTTTAGCGGAGAGAGCAGAGAGAGCAGAGCTCTATGGCAGCTTTGAACGTCATCTTCATAAATCTGAACACCTCTGAAGAGACTGGACAACCACGAAGCTCTGAGAGAAAAGGAGTGACATCATCGGAGGTGGGTTAGTAGGAACTAGAGAAGTGAGAGACAAAAAAAAAAAAAAAAATTAAGATAAAATAGAACAAAACAAAATAAAATAAAAAGAGTGACCATCTGGAGACCGTTGAATGGACTGAAAGAAATGAGATGGGATTTGAAATCAGGCAATGATAAGGGGGTTTGTCCCATCCGCAAAGTCACACAGATTGTCAGAGGCAGAAGAAGATGATGAGAGAGAGGAGACAAAGGGAGGAGGACGAGAAGGAGAATGAGAAGATCTGCTTTTTAGTGCATGGTGGGCTGGGCACTGTGCTGAGATATGGTAACAACGCTGTGGGTTGGAAGTGTCTTGAAGAAGCCGAGTGACCAGTCGACGCTGACAGGAGTAGTTTATTCGAATTTGAACATACATTCAAATCCAACTATGAACCCAAATTGGAATCTAGTTCTAATTTATAATGCTCCTACTCTTGACCATCATATTATTCAGAATATTAAAGAATGAGCCGGAACTCTGCTCTGGAACGCCAGCCTGAGGAACCTTCCAGGAGAACCACCCGCCTCTCCTGCACGCTTCAAAATGAAACCAGCTACAATATAAGGAGTATTTGCTGTGCCCAGGTCCTGTGCTACTAAGTGCTTTCCATGGACTATTACGAATCTTTTGTAACCACTCTAAAAGACGGATGATTCATTCCCATTCTCAGAGGAGGCAGCTGAGCTCCCAGACCTTAGCTCCACACCGAGGAGGGCAGATCTGCTGTCCCCAAGGCCTCCGCGGAGACGATCCACCAGGCAGAGAGCAGCACGAGTTCCATGAAAACAGGGCAGCAAGGGAAGAGAGCACAGCTCTTCCTGGTGCCTTCAGAACCTGGGGCCAGCCCGCTGGTGCCTACCTACCTCGAGACTTGCTCCTGCGCTTCCGCTTTCCTGCCGAGTGGCTGCGCGGTGCGTGTTGCAGTTGACTGACATCGATGGGCGTGTTAGCACGGAAACTCTCCTTGAACTTCTGCATCAGGGACTCCACTGTCTCCTGTGTCGCCTCAGCTGCTGCTACAGGGTGGGGAACGGGGCTGAGGTTAGCGCTTGGTCCACCCCCACCCAGCCCCTGCAGGACTGGGCCTGGCCACCCGGAGCCCTCGGAGCTCCCTCCCTGACCCAGTGATACAGAAGCCACAGATTCCAGTGTAGATGTGGGTGTTGGCTTAGGCACTTATTTATTGAATACCCATTATGTTCCAGGAACTGCCCCAAGCCCTTGAGATATATAACCGTGAAAAGTTAGACACAATCCATGATTCTAGGAGTTTATAGCATGATAGGACACATAGCCAGGCATATCCAACATTCTGCAATCTGTGATAGGAGAGTACAAAGTACTAGAGGAGCACCAAGAAGGGTCATCTCACCCATCCTGGCAGTCAAGGCAGGCTTCCTGGAGGAGGCAATACCTTCACTGGGACCGTAAGGATGAGTAGAAATGAGCAAAGAAGGGAGGATCAGGGTGGGGTTACTAGAGAGACTGGGGATAAGAGTACCCTGGGTAGAAGGTAACTCTGCGCAAAGATCTGAAGCCAGAAAGAGCATGGTGCTTGAACAACTGAAAGGGGTTCAGTGTGGCTCAACAGAGCATGAGAAGAGATGAGGCTGGAGAGGTCATATCACACCCTCTAAGTCATACTCAGGAGGCTGGATTGTATCCTCATGGCAAACGTAAATCACTGAAAGGTTTTAACCAGAAAACTGTCACGTTGAAGTTCAGTTTCTTTTTTAACAAATACTAACGAAAGTATGGAAAACCCAAGCAGAGCTGGAGAGAAAGGCCAGAACAGAGACTGCTGCAGTAGCCAGCCAGAGGCAAGCGTGGACTGAACCAGAACAGCGACAGGGAGGTAGACAGCAGTACATGGGTCAAACAAACTTTTAGGGGACAAAACTACAGTACTGTGCTACGTGGATCACTTCGTACGATATCCCTGTTTCACTTCAGTAAATTCACCTAAAGAAATGAGCCTCTTTCCCCACAAAGCATACACCTTAGTCCAAGCTAGCAAGTGGCAAAGTCAAGACTTCTAACTCCTAGTCCTATGTTCCATTGTATCAGTACCATCCAGCGATTTGTTAGTAGCCACATTTCCACAGAATTCCAAACCAGAAAATACTAGAAAGTTCCACAGAATGGAGAAAGTCAGTAGGGCAGAGAGAAAAAGTTGAAAGATAAAAGAAAAAAGAAAAAAGAAAGAAAGCAGAAAGGCTTGAGAAGGAAGGAGAAAGACCACATGAAAGGCAGGAAGAGGAAAGGAGAAAGAAGCAAAGGAACATGGCTGAATGGCTCAGCGCCTTTGTTCTGAGAAATTCCCAAAGAGAGACCTGGCTTTGAAATGTTCAAACTCGGCCCTCCCTCCATCTATATCTTCAGAGGTTAGGATATTTCTTCCGTTTAAGCTACCTGCTGTCTGATGCCAAGAGATGGGACGAGCCAAAGGTGCCTGTTTCTTTGAAAGGGGTTCACAAGACAGGACAAAGAAGGCTTGGTAACATTGCAACACTAACTTCTAAGCAGCGCTTGTTTTCCCAAGAAAGCTATCAGCTTAGATGGATGTTTCTGCAGGGGAGCTCATACCTGGAAGGCTGGTTTGGGCACTGGGTTCTGTGAGAAGCCGCATCTTTGGGGACGTAGTGGAGAATCTGTGCTTGCTATGGAAAAGTGAATTGACAATACAAACAAACCATGTGGTGCCATTAGAACTTCCTCACCTGCCTGTTTTGCTATCTCTCTCTTCAGATACGTATATCACTTAGGTCTATGTAAAGGTGAGACAAGAACATCCCAAAAAGGGGTCCCTACTCTAAGTCTGTGATGCAGAGCCCTCCAGCAAGTGGCTATAGTCCAATTCTGAGAACCACTGTCATGCCCAACCCTGATGCTTCAAACCCAGACGGGAGAGTGATCTACCCAGGTTATAAGAGCTGTGCTATCCTGTGGTCAAAACTCCAGAGCAAGTTAGCATGCAGTCTCCTGTGGATTACACTTTGTATCCCCAAATTTCATAAGTTGAGGCCTTAAACTCCAAAGTGGCTGCATTTGGAGATCGGGTTTTTAGTAGATAAAGTTAAATGAGGTCGTAAGTGGGGGGGGGGGGGCTCATTCAATAGGATCGGCGTCTTTATAAAAAAGAGGAAGAGACTCTCCACGGGTAGACAGCGAGGAAAGGCCGTGTGAGCACACCATGGGGAGGCAACCACCTAAAAGCCAGTCCCCAGCTATGCTGGCACCCTGAGCTTGGACGTCCAGCCCCCAGCACTGTGAGAAAATTCATTTCTGTTCTTTAAGCGACTCGATCTATGGCATTTAGTTACAGCAACCCAAGTAGACTAACACCTCATCACAATGCAGGTGAAGGCTTCAACAAACGAATTTGTGGGGGACACGAGCATGCAGTTCATAACAAGCTACAGTGGTGAAAAAAAACAACAAACAAACACAAACCCCTAATGATGCTCACCACACACACAGGAAGGCCAATATTAATGAAATGATTGGTATATACGATGATGGAAAGGTGAAAGATGATGTAAGAAGCTCCATTGGAGGGATATGACTTAGTCTAGGAAAGTCATGGAAATTGTTTTTAAGGAAGTGAGCAATGTGAAGGTCTGAGAAAAGTATGAGTTACTCAGGTGAGAAGGAAGTGAGAGGGCTACAGGAGGGAGGTGAAAAGAGCAAAGGAGGCAGAGGGAAGAGTGTAAAGAAAGAACTCTTGGGAGAAGGAATATCAAATTGGCTGCCATAGCCACTAGGCATGAAACACCAAAAGCGAGTGGCCTGAGATGGTGTTGGACAGGCTGATTCCTAACCCTAGCCCTGTCCCGAACCCCAACCCCAACCCCAACCCTAACCCTTACCCAATTCCTATCCCTAACCCTAACCCTAAACCTTCTGGCCCTTGTTAAAGATAGAACATGCTGAAGGTTTTACATAGGAGTCTGAAGTGGTCATATTTTCATTTAGGAAAGATCCTCCTGGCTGCACAGAGAAGAATTCATTGGAGAAGGACAGCAACTGAAGTGAGAAGATGAACTAGGAAGATGCCACACAAGTGCACATATGAAAGGGTGGTAGCCTGGATAGAGTAGAGTTAACGACAGAGAAGCAGGAAGAGTACGAGAGAGTAGAGACAGAAGTAGTAGATTAGTATAGATAGGGAAGTGGGCAAATCTGACAGTTATTTTTCAGGTACAACTCCCTTCAAATGTGGTGCCTGATTAGAAAAGGTGAAGAGGAAGAGGGAGGTATGGAGGATGATGCCTGGTCTTCTGCCATCCAGAGGCTGAATGATGGTACCTCTCAATTTGAGGAGGAACCCTGGAAGAGAACATGTTTCAGATATGGAAACTTGGGGGTGTCTAAGTGGAGGTGCTGTGTAGACAGTAAGGGATCTGTGTCTCGTACTCACAGAAGTGGACTCTATGAAACTATCCATACATTCCTTGGACAAGTTGTGTAGTGGCTCAGAAAGTGAGTGTGTGGCACAGTCCAGGCAATGGGACACACGAATTCCTGAGCTAGATGGTCTGTTCTCCGTTTGCACCGCCAGATCCATCCTCCACCCCCAGGTTTATTCTGGCCCACATCACGTCTGGGAGGCAGACCCTCCCTGGGCTGTCTCTTGGCTCCTTGTTGTCTGGCTACTAGTTGGGTTTGCTCGGTGGGATGCTCTGCCAGGAGATGGAAGGAGAAACTGTGGGGCGATGTCTTCCCTTGGCCTTTCCTGTTCCTGCACCTATTTCTGATGGAGACTATAAGGCCTTGGTCCTTTATAGCTTCTTCCAGGACCCCCTCTCCACCCACAGATTCAGTTCTCCCAGGCTCCCATAAAACCACTTCCTCTCCCTGCCCCTTCAGTTCTAAGCGTTGGTAGTGCTTTCCTGATGTTTCTTATCCCTGGTTTCTCCATAACCCCATGTTGATTTTCTTCATTCTGCCTACGCCTCTATGAATAGTCACTTCATTCACTTTCTCCTAAAAAATACTATCTGAGGGTACCTTCTTTGTCCATCTAGAACCTTGATTGATACATCATCCCTTTTCATCATGGCTCAGACATTCAGCAATTCCTAAAGGCCAGCTGCTCCCCATTCTGTCATTTCTGCTTTACTTTCTCCTAAGCTGATGTAGATTTGACTGGCTTGGAAGAGGGGATGATACAAAGAGAAGGAAGGTTTGCTCCCCTGAGCTGCAAGTTTTCTGATCCCAACTGTAGCAAATCCCTTCCATCTGTTTGGCTGCTCTTGCCTCAGCGACAGTGCCAAGAGCCCAGGCAGGCTTAGAGGGGAAGTGCTCGTGCCCACCCCTCCAGGGCCTATTTCATCCTGCATACCACTCTCCAACCTGCCCCGTCCCTCCCAATCCCAATGCAGAGCTCTATCAATATCAATATATCAAGTTGTCCAAACAAGCCACATTACCTCCTGGTACCCACTGAGCTCTGCCTCCCCAAAGCAGCAAAATGCTCACCGGTCGCCTGGATGAATGCAACAGATGGGGCCTCATGAGAGCATCGTGGCAGACCCAGGAAAGGGAGGGAGAGAACGGGGACCGGGGAGAGTGGGAAGGAAGGAAGGGGGAGCGGGGTGGGTGGAGCTGCTTCTTCCTAATTGACATAGGAGAGATGGTCAAGTTTAATGAGAAGGAACCACAGGGGCCTGAGGGGGGGAGCCCTGGTCCCCAAGTCCAGGTAGACAGAGAATTGAAGAGAGGAAAAGGGAGGAAGGAGGGGGGAGAGAAAATAATAATGGAAAAGAAAACTGTGCTGGATGATACAGGTCAGGGGACATGAAACGGGAGGCAAAGAAGAGTGGACAGAAGAGGAGAGGGCAGGAAAGCAACGAAGGGAGCAGAAGAGGGAAGGACAGGAAGGACAGAGGAAGAAGCAAATAAGGCACGAGGAGGGCAGGGGGTGGACCCTGAGTGCCTTTGCAAAGGCATGAGGGATGTGTGGATTTTCAGATACCAGGCAGGCTTCCATCTGGTACCCAACCTGTAGAGCAGGCACCACACGCCGTATCTACCCTGATACTCAACAATTTTGCACTCAAACTCACTGCGTGCTCTCTCCCCGACACAGCCTGGGATATTTTACTACCAAAACGTGTATAGGTTTGTGTTCACGTTCCTGTTTCACTTTTACCATCCTTTTTAATTTTTCTAGACTCATCCAGCCTATGTAAGAAGTAAATTCACAATTAATGAATACCAACTCTTTGCCAAGCAAGGAGCCTGGTTTTCCTTGTGTTTTCACATTCATTCCTCCTAATGACCCTGAAAGGTAAGCATCATTAGCTGCTGTTCAGAAATGAGGAAACGGAGACTCAGAGCAGTGAATCATCTCCTCAGGTCACAGAGCTTAGATTCAGGCTATGGCAGCACTAATGACCCCGCTCCATGCACTGTATCACCCTACACAATCTTTCCCGCCTGCCTGATGGATGGAGATGGATATCCCAGCCTTGGAGTTTGGATGTGACTTATCTGGGCCTAAAAAGTGACTCTGCCAGGTCAACCCCTCTTAAGTCATCTAGAGGGCGTTCTAGTCACCATGGCCCTGGCTGGAGCCAGGGGCTCAATGTGGTTGGAGAATGACCAGCTGTGCCAGAGAAACCTTGCTCAGTGTTGATGGTCAAGACTGTCCAGCCTGGAGATCCTAGGCTCAGCTTATGCCACATTTTGCCAGTTCTGTCTCATTACAGAACTATGTTCAGAGAACCAAGCCACAGGTGGGCATTTGTCGGCCACATTGCCTAGTGCAAGCAAAAATGGGTTCCATTGTCAACTCTGCCATTGTGTAACCTTGAGTAACTCCCTTCCCTTTTACAGCCCTCAGTTTCCTCCTCTGTAAATGTCTGCAGGGTCTTTGGGAGCAGTGAATGTCATTATGCATGTAAATTGTCTAACAGCTTCAAGAACATAGTAAGTGCTCAGAAAGGGATGTCATTACCCAGCTTTCTCTCACTCACCCTTCAGCTTCGTGATTGGTCAATCAATCCATTCATTCATTTGTTCATTCACTTACTCATTTTGAAAGTCATCTGCACTATAAAATATCCACTTTGGAAATTCTTTAGGAGAGTACATATCACCCCTTTTATTCAGGTGTGAAAATAGAGGCACCAAGAAATAAAGTCATGATAACAGTAAGCAGCAGACCAAGGTCCAGCAGCCTCATCTCCCATTTCCACAACTCTTCTCTGCTTTCCCAAATTTGAGGATAATTTTAACTTCAGATCTTGTGATGTTCAATTTATGTGTCAACTCGTCTAGGCCATGGAACCCATGTATTTGGTCAAAAATGATTCTAGACCTTTCTGTGAGGGTAGTTCTTAGTTGAGATTAACATTTAAGTTAGAAGACTTCGAGTAGACTACTGTCCATAGTGTTTGTGGGCTTCATCCAATTAGTTGAGGGTCTTAACAGAAAAAAGACTACCCTTCCCCCAAGGAAAAAGGAATTCTGCCAGTAGAGTTGCCTTCAGACCCAAGCTGCAGCATCACCTCTTCCATGGGTCCCCAGTATACCAGCCTACGCTGAAGATTTTGGATTATCAGCCTACACAATCACATGAATCAATTCCTTAAAATCAATCAATCACTCTCTCTCTCAATATATAGATATAGCTATAGGTGACAGAGATGGAGATATAAATCTAGACATAGATATAAAGTTGTCCCTTGAATATCATCGGTTTGAACTGTGTAGGTTCATTTATACACACTTTTTTTTCAGTAAATATGCAGAATCAAAAGTTATACTTAGATTTTTGACTTTGCAGGGGGTTCTGCACCCATAACCCCTGCATTATTGAAGGGGCAACTCTGTATAGAGAGCTAGTATGTATATAACCAATCTATACCTCTACCATATTTATACCTAAAACTATATAGATATAGATCTATATATCTCATACTGTTTTTCTCAAGAACCCTAACTAATACAGGCCTTAGTTTGCACCCTAAGTCTTCGGACAAGGCACATTCAAATGCCAGGATTGGAGGGAAGAAAATAAGAGAAGATGTCCCAATTCTAAAGTATACCTCAGCTGGGAAGACCTTATATAAATGGAAAAAAAAAGAAAAAAACACATCAAATCTCGAAGTTGCATGAGTCAGTAAATGAAACCAACATCCCATCTCATCTAGGCGTCACTGCTTCATAAAAAGAAAAAAAGAAAAATAAGTAAGAAAGAAAACAGTGTTCCTTAGCCAGATGAAAACACTGCACTAGTAGAACCAATTTAAAACCTATGTATGTATTTTTAAAAATGGCCACCTCTTCCCAATTCTCAGGGATCAAAAGTTGATGGATGGAATTTTCTCCCTTTGTAGTTTTTTTCTCCCACATACCTTCTTAAACCTTTGATGTGTGGTACAGCTTATCTTCAAGCAAGTGCCTGCAGACAAGACAAATGAACAAATAGCAACAAATATAAATTGGAAAACGGGGAAATAGCCTTTTCTTATATACATGATCCTGGGCCTGTCAGTGAATACCGCAGACTTGTAGTGTGGTCATAATTTCTGCCAGAGAACGGCATTGAATTTAAATGATGGCGTTGAATGTAGCGATATTTCCCTCCGTTCTGTTAAAAACACAACACCTCCTAGGTTCTCTGGAGCTGCTGTCCTACCCAGGACACAAATGGGCTGTAAGATTCCTTCCAGCTCCATGGCTGCGTAGTTCGAAATGTAAATGAAATACGCTTTCAATAAAATGAACGCAATGACCACAGGAACTGCACTTTTCAGTTTGCAAAGCACTTTCACTTCTTTCAACCAATGTTATCCTTACAACTTCCCATTTTATGGAGCCAGAGAGGCAAAGGAGTTTTTCAAAGGTCAGGCTGGAGTTGATAGGACAGGCCAACAAGTCTAGGTCAAGAAAGAAAAGGTCAAGTGATAGACAGGCGGAGACAAAGGCTTCTTGGTCACTTTATTGCCCCCTTGGTGGCAAGGCGTGGCTGTGGAAAGTCTTTGGAACCAGCCACATTTTGGAACGTTAGCCGTGTTTCTCACCAGCTGTGAGACGCGGCAAGTCACTTAACTCCTCAGCTTCTCCCAGTGCTAAAATGGGGTTTGCGATTACAACTTCATAAAGTTATTTCTGGATTAAATGAAATGTTCAAATACTTATCACAGTGCTTGGTACAGAGTAAAGATTTTAAGGATGAGACTGAATAGTGTCACTGCCTGAAAGATCTTAAACTATCAATCATAGCAAATTCGGTTGTGCCAGCCAACCCTGGGTGGCACGCACAGGCCCAGAATCCGATGGGACCCAATTACGAGCCCGATTCCTGCACAGGAAGGCCATGTATGGGCCAGCACACCTTGGCACTGGAGGGCACCTATCGTATACATTTAGAATTCTTCATCCAACACCATTACTGGGCCCGGTATCAGAGGTGGACACTGGGGGCAGTGATGAGCTGCATTGCCCTTTCTTTAAAACGTGACACCGTTTAGTGGAAGAAACAGGTAAAGATAACGAAAATAGATTGTGCTAAATGTCCAGAGAGAAAGAGACATGTGACAAGAACACTGAAAATGTGCTCTCTACTTCCATCTGCAAGCAAGAAAAGCTTTGGAAATTTCCTAGAGGAGATGCTACTGCTCTGAGCGTAAAAGGATGCAGAACCAGGTAAAGAGACAATAAAAAGAATAGCCTCAGCGGGTGGAAGACACAAGGGCTGGAGAGAAAACCCCATGCAGTTTGGTTCCTCCAGAGCTTAAAGTGAGAGATGATTTTATTCTACTTTATTTTCTTTACCAAGAAAATCCATCTTCGAGCTAGGAAGAAGGGCTCTTTTTCCCGATCTGAGCTCAAAAAGCCCAACTATTTTGAGAGCCCTACTCTCCAGCCACGCCACCCTTTCCTGTGCCTGTGACTGTTACCTCAAATACACTGGGCATGGTGCGTGCATGCAGTGCAGCAATTCGACAGATTTGGGTTTAAGCCTCCATTCAATCACTTATTCATTATGTGACTCTAGGTATTGGATATGTTCCTTCACTTCTCTAAGCCCCATGTCTTCATCTGTAAAGCCTTGAACATAAATGTCCCTCAAGAATTGTGAGTTCTTGTGGTAGGTTATTGCATTTAAGTCAATCCAATCATATATGCACAGTGTTTACCCCAAATGGATTATGCACTCAGTAAAGTAGAGCTGTTATTACTGTTATCCAGCTTACGTGAGATAAACTCGTAAGGGGCCTTTGCCCCAAGTCAAAGCTTAATACTCGTTAGTTCTCTATTCCCCTTTTGGGTAACTCATGACCTTTGACTAAAGACTTTAGAATCGAATTCCCGATTTTTCTCTCATTTATAAATTGTACTATCCTCCCTGCCCCCTGTAACAGCCAGGTGTTCCATCTCCACGTGACTTCAGCCGGTCCCCTTTCCGGCCACACCTTGGTTCTAGCCATAACCTGGGACCTGGATACGGCAGCAACATGCATCCAGGAAACACAGTTTATACTCATGGTCCTCTGCTAACTTTCCTACCTCGCTGTGTCGTGCTTATCAAGTTTGTGCTTTGACCTCTAAGAGTTCACCAGGTCCTGCATTTTAGCTATATCGTGGCAAACATTTGGGAAGATACATGTCTGTTGCTGACGGAGATGTAGGTCTATCATTACGAGCTAGAGGAAGTTGTGCTGGCAGCTGGTCGGCAGGGAGAGGAGAATCCCTTGCTCGTACCCCTACTCCCTCCTGAGAAATTTAACTTCCTCTTGGTTTCCCTTCTTCCCCAAGAGAGTTAGCTTGAAATTTTGTGGTAGATCTGTTAGCAAGGTTCGCCTTACACGTACCATTCCAATGTATCAAGACCATTTTATGAGTCACGGAATCACGGTAACAGCGACAACAGTAACATTTACTATGTATGGAGTGTTTATAATGGGACCAGTATTATGTTAAGATAAATACGACCGTCGCTTAATGTCATTCTCATATTGACTGTGGAACCCTTTGCCTACTTTCTTCACCCCTTCCCTCACCCACACTCCTGCTATAGTGTCACTGTAAATGGGGTGTACTTCATTGACCCTTGACCTACGCTTGGCTGTGTGACTTGTTTTGGCCAATGGTATGTGGGTGGAAGTCAGCACGTGCCAGTTATGAACCTGGGCTTCAAGAGGCATCACATATGTGTGCGGGCACATCTACACATGTCACCACCACAAGGAGGAACTTTCCCAGGTAGCCTGCTGGTCCAAGGACAATGAGCAACTCACAGGTTCACAGCTCTGCAGCATGGAACAGAGTCAGTTGACTCCAACAGCCCGGGTCATTGACCTCAGCCAACCTGTACACGGTGAGCAAACCCATCTGAAATGAGCACAACACTCCATCTGATCCTCAGATATGCGACAAATCAATGTTTATTATTGGATGCCGCTGAGATACTATAATTGTTTGTTATACAGCATTGCTGTAGCAAGGACTGACTGATACACAACCTTCCAAGATATATATCATTATATCCACCTTACAAATGGGTAAGTGAGGTACACCAAGGTTAATTGGTTGTTCAAGGGTCATAGAACCTATAAATAGCAGAGCTGGATACACACCTTCAAATACTATTTCATGGCTTGTTTTGGGACGGGCCCAATAGGCCCATGGCTTAATGAACTGACTTCCACATTGGAGTGGATGGAAGGAACTTCTCTTAGCCAGCTTCCCTTTAGACCATATTCATGATAGTTAGGAAGGGGATTCCAGAAATAACAACCATCTGAAATCAAGGTATCCCTCTTCAGTGGCATAAAGACTGTTAACACATCTATTCAGAGATTTCAGGGTTAGGCTATGCTTGCTGAATGGTTGAACAAAGATTTCACAGGATGTATAACTAGGCACTGAATGAGGAATATCAAAACATACATTGTGACATATGTACATTACTGACCCATGCTATGGTGGGGGGGAGGTTCACAGAGAGCAGAATATGGAACTTGTGCAATTCTCAACTTCAACTGGAAGATTTTCTCCCATCTTCTTTTAAATTAAGGGCAAATTTTCCCAGTGTAAAAGGGTGGTTATAAATTTAAACACATGTATGTCAACTATAGTGAATGGCAGGGATTTGGGGAGTGAAATTAATGCAGCTGCATTGTAAGTATGCCCTATTTCTCAATACTAAACTTTTAAAAATAGACTGGCTAAATATATAGACAATAATGGATTGAGGCTGAGTTGGCGTTACTATAAGGCTCAGGATTTTCCATTTAATGACTTATAATTTCAATTTCCCATTTCTACATGACAGCTAGAGCAGACTTGCTTTATTATTCATGATTACATGCTGCCACCACACAAAAACGCAAGCAGAAACCTAGACAGCAACATCGGGGGAGGGGATAGCAGAAGATCCTGTGTCGGAAACTCAGCAGATCTGAAGACCAGATCTTCAGTTCCAGCTCAGCTGCTGTGTGACTTTGGGCACCTCAACAAACCTCTCTGAACCTTTGGAAATAAGCATTTCTATGAGATGCATGTTAAAACATTTGATAAGCTGGGTCACTACAAAGTTTGAAATGTTGCCATTTTACTTTTACTAGTAAAGGCTAGGGTTCTAAATTCTCCTCTTCACATCCGTAATCAAATAAACAGTGCACAAACAAAGAGGTGAGATGAAACAACATGGTAAAAACACGGTGTAAAATTGTGTTATTGTTAAGCTGAGGTTCGAATCCTGGATCTGCCTGCTAGCATGGGCCCACTTTTGATAATAATACAGCCTCTGTGAGTCTCCGTTGTTCTTCATTCACTAAATGGAGATGAGGACACCTACGGAAAAGGTGTAAGTAAACACGCTAGTGATACCATTAAGGCATACTTGTTGGCTGTTTATCTCAGGCACCATGACCTCCTATGCCGCTCACCAGAAGCCTGGGTAGTGGGTGACATTAGTACCCCTACATGGAGACAGAGCTTGATCTAGAGCCCAAGCTGGTCGGACACCTATAATCTTCATCACTGCTGAAATGGTGCAAACGGGAGGAGGAACAAAAGGCGGATATGGAGGGAGAAGAAAAGGGATGATAAGCCTGTGGAATGGTGGGTCCGTCCCACACACTTATGGAGGGCTGCCATGTGGACATGGGGTCACATGTGCATCTCGGGAATGAGTTTTAGTCCATGGCTACATAATTGTGAATTATCTTCTTCCTTCATTATTTAGTCCTGGTTTAAACTGGCTCAGCTAAGTATTATGGATAGCTCCTTTTTTCTCTATCCCTTTCCCAGGGAACAGTGGAAAAAAAAAAAAAAAGACTGAGCTAAGGCAGTAGAGAGAACAGGAAATCATGTCTTTAGTGGAGCAGAACAAATTCCTCCTCTGATGTTTTTTTTTGTGGAATAATAGAGATCCATCCAAGGGAGCCATTTGTACAGGGAGCCTGCAGGCACGGGCTGGTGGGTCTTGAGGAATACTCTCATTTTGCCAGATGTGCACAGTGAGGTAGAGAAATGGAATAAAGAAAGACAGAGACAGAGACAGAGGCTGTGACAGAACCGCCAAACCAAGCCCGTCTGGAGATTCAGACAGTGAGAGGCTCCCACTCTAGCTGCTGTGCTGATAGGAGTGTCCAGGATGAAAAACACTCTTGCTCTCTCCTCAGAGTAGTGGTCCCTTCTTCCCCACTCTTTATCTCTTATCAGTCACTTCCTGATTTAAACCTCCAGAAGCTGGACCCCGCCTGCATGGATCAGACGTGGGTACCCAATTAGATTTTTTGGAGTCCTCACCAATGATGTAACAAGCACACATTCAGTTGGGTGTTCTTCCCTCATCACCTTATATGCAATTTCCGTTCAATACTTTGGGCATCAGAGATCTCCGTGTGATTTCACAGGAAGGTGACCACTGAGAAAGTAACTTATAGTCTTGGGCTCCATTAATAAGAGCATCACATCTTAAAACCAAGAAGGGGACATCTTCACTGTGCATTGCTCAGATCACAGCTAGGGGGCTGTGCTGAGACCTGAACGCCACATTAAGAATATTATTAGCAAAGTAGAGCAGGTCCAGATATTAGAAGCTAGTCCGATACAAAGGCTTATAAGTGGCGTCATAGGACACTGTGAGGGAGTAAATGTTAGCTACCTCCAATTATCTGAATGGCTGTAGTACTATTACCAATTCTAATACTGATTAATATTCTTATTATTGTAGCTATGTCCTATGCACCAAAATACACATATTATATACATAATTACAAGAGGTAAATTTTTTGAGTGTTTACACTGGACCAGGCACCTGCCAAAGAGGGTGAAAAAAGGGAAGGGATTTTAGATGCACAAATTGCCAGTTATAAAAACAGTCACGGGGATATAAAGTACAGCACAGGGAATATAGTAATATTGTAATAACTATGGATGGTGTCAGATGGGTACTAGACTTATCGGGGTGATCACTTCATAAGTTATATAAATGTCTAATCACTATGCTGTACACCTGAAACTAGTATAATATTGTATGTCAACTGTAATTGAAAAATTTGAGTTTTTTTAATTAAAAAAGTGCTTGGCAGATATAATTTCATGTAATTCTCAATGATGCTTCAAAGTAAACTCTATTTATATCTCTCTTTTACATATGGAAAAACTGACCCTGAGACAGGTAAGGTTTTGAAAGGCAGAGTTTTGCAATCTCAGCATTACTGATGTTTGCCGGTAGACAATTATTTGCCGTGGGGGCTGTCCTGTGTATTGTAGGATGTTTACCAGCAGCCCCGGCCTCCACCAGTTAGATGTCAGTAGTACCCTTCTTGAGTTGTGATGACCAAAAGTGTCTGCAGATGTTGCCCAATGTTCCTTGAGGGGTAAAATCAACCCTGATTGAGAATCACTGCACTAAGGTAACTTACATGGTAAGTGAGAGGGCTGGCACTAAAATTCAGATCTCTCTGGTACCAAGATACATGATCTTAAAAATAGTATCACTAACAATCGCAATAGTAATAATTATTACTTTATGAGCCCACTATATGACAGAGCTTTCTAATTATGGAAAGAAGAGGTTGGGGAGGTGGTTAAGTCCTCTGAAACCAAAGCAATCAGGCAGAAGTGCCACATTCCAGAAATAACATAGAAGAGATTCACGTATTAAATAAGTGTGGACTAAAAGACAGGGCAGACCAGAGATAATCCTAAAAGTCAAGCGTTCTGTAAATGTAAAACTCGAGGTTCTAATTTTTATTCAAAGTGCATTTCAATACTTAAACAGAAAAAAAAAATCTTAATTCGAATTGTTTTCTTAGCAGAAACCCAAAGAAATTCACCTAGCTCTTACGTGTACATGATTAGAAAGATGCCATTCCCAACTCCCTTTCTTCAGCCCTCCAACACACACACACACACACACACACACACACACACACAGACACAAACCCTCTTGTCCATTCATCTGGGCTCAGAAACAATTGATCCATTATCTGATTTTAGGCAGAAGAAAGCTGAGCTACAATAGCAAGTCATCAGCTGTGCGGAGAATTGGCAATTCTCCATTGGTGTGTAATAAGTTAATGATGCCTGAGAAAGGAAGACATTGACAAGAGGAAAGCCCACAACCTCCCACCTGCCTCTTTTCAGGGCCAGAGCATCTGCATCCTGAACCACATTTGAACAGAGAGAAGGGAACTGGAGGGAAAACAGGAACATCTCTAGTGATTAGAGGCTGGAATAAAAAAAGACACATGGACCCAAGTCAGCAGGAAACCTGCTGGAAGCCTATCATCTAGGTGGCAATTCAGAGTCAGTTCTCAAAAAAGCCTGATAATGCAATGAATTATACCTAAATGCGGTGAAATCAAAGACTGGATTGAGTTGGGCTGGACCTGAAAAATAATTTTTGAATTAACTGGTGAGTCGAACAATAAAAAATTTAAAAAAAAGGGACAAGAAGAAGATGTAGAATTCCATATCCAGAGAGCCAGGTGTAGAGAGAGACCTACCTGTCTGGCCGACTTTAGCATTCACCTGCAAAGCACAGGGACTGAAGCCACACCTGCTGGGTGATGCTGGGTGTGGTACATTAAAGAAGGAGGAGAGAGTTTTCCCAGGTGGCACATATAAAGATGCGGACTTCTAAAGTCATCTTCCATTCAAAAAATGCTAAGTCATTTCGTATGACTGGAGTTCAGTGCTCCTGGAGGGAGGCACTGCCCGTGAGGTGGAAGAGCTTGTGACAATGTCCAGAAGAGGCTTGAACGCCAAGCTAAGCATATGAATGTGAGTCTGTATAATAAGGAAGAGTATACATAATTTATTGTAAGATATATGTACATATAGAAATATTTTGATCAGAAGAGTGGCATTATCAGAAAGATCAAGGTGTCAGTGTGGAAGAGAGATCTTAGGGGAAACACTGGATAGTGACCAATAATCATAAAATGAGCCGAAATGTATTGAGCCACTCGACACGTGCCAGTAAGTGCGCTAAGCATTTTATTTGAGTTCTGCAATTGCATATTCACAACAACCATATGAGGTAGGCACTTCAATAAATCATTCTCCGTAGAGGACAAATTTAGAGTTTCTCATTAGAGGACGAATTTAAGCTTAGAATTCAAATTGTGGTCAGGGTCCCAAAATATTTATTGTTGAAGTCAAGATTCCATAACCAAGATTTAATTCTGGTGACTACATGTTTATTCAAGGAGGCTGTGTAAGTCCAGACAAAAGACCATCCAAATATTGACTAGAGCAATGTCAAAGGAAATAGAAGAAGATAGATAGATAGATAGATAGATAGATAGATAGATAGATAGATAGATAGAGATAGAGACAGACAGAGATAGATATCCATTTCTATCTATCTAGTTCTATGTCTATATCTGTAACTATATCTATATCTATGAATTGGAATGGCAAAAATGATAGAAATTAGATCTAAACAGGAAGACATAGCTTAAGTTCAATAAGCTTGTGAATATCTCCATAGCTTTGCCTCATAAGACCAATCCTTGAAGGTTTACGGCTCTTCTTGGACAAGGCATATCGTCTACTCTGAATTTCACTGTTTTCTATCTTCAGCAAAGTCTAAATCCCTTTTTCCATCCTTGTGCTTTTGGATGTGCCTGACCCTCCCTACCTCATCCTCTCCCCGGTCACAGCTCTCATTCACTTCCAACTAATTGTCTCCATCCATGTGTGCAAACCAACCATTTATGGGAAATGCCACGGAATGTTAATTTCATTTGGAATTGGGTAATTGCAAAAAGTGCTTCCATTTTTTATTATATACAATGAATAAGTATTGTATTAATAGTACGATTTCCAATTATAACCACAATCGCAGGCCTGTCATCCCTTAACCGTGAGTTATTTTTCACGGAACATTTTTCTGAAGTTTTCTTTTTAAATTCTCCCTCCCCACCCCCCGCCGCTCCTTTCCTCACATCATTGTAATTAAGATAATGTAGCATAATTATAAACACATATTGGAAGCTCAAATGCCAGAATGCAATATCCAACTAGTGCTACATGCTTATTGAAATTTCTCAAGCAAAAACAGAAAATGTTGGAGTCACTGAGGGAGAAGAAATAAGGCTGGTGAAGTCAGCAAGGCAAAGGCCAGGGCAGTCCAGGACACCTGGCCAGAGTCCACATCTGGGAAGTGGAGCTTGGTTGGGTATTTCTAGGAAGCAACCAGGAAGCATGCTGAAATCTTTTGGGTATTGAGGGAAAAAAAATTACTGAGCATCTACTGTATACCAGGTGCTTCATATATATCATCCGATTTCTTCATCAAGGCAAATTGATGAAGTTTGCTTTTTATTACCATTCTATGCATGAAGAAATAGTCTACAAAGTTAAGTTAGCCAAAGTAAAGAGCTAGATTGAGTACGCTGAGATTTATTGAATCCTTGATTCTAGTATTAGCTGGTTACTGCTATTAGATACCGGTCCAGATTTTTAATTTTTTTTTTTTCATTCAAGACTGTAGTCATCTATGTGTCTGTGGGTCAAGTGAGGGTCAGGTTGTTCAGACTGGGCTTCACTTGCTTCGAGCTACAGGCTGGATCCAGGTCTTCTTCACTCGTCTCTCGTCCTCTTTGGACCAGCAGGCTACGTGGGGCATCTTCCCACAGAGATGTGAGAAGGCACAAGAAGGGAAACTCTATTGTGCAAGCACCTTTCAGGCTTTTGCTGTGTCACCCCGGCTAACGTGTCAGTGATGAGTCAGTCAAATGGTCATGGCCAATATCAATGGGATGGAAGAATATGCCTGCCCAGGGACAGATGGAGAGTGAATACTTGCTCAACAATAATCTCAGCTGTTGCACCTATAAATCTTTCAAGTTGCCACTAACCCATGAAAACCACACCACTTACAGTCTACTTCCCTAGAGTGTAGGGAGTCAGTTCAAAGGGAGGTTGCCATGGTGACACAGAAGTAGTAGTGAGTTATATGACCTGGAACTTTTCTCATCTATATAAATGGCAATAATACTCGCCTAATCTTCCTAAGAAGTCTGTTGAAAGGTGACTGAGATGCCTATAACACTGTTTTAAAACACAGAATGCTCAGGTTCTATCACCTTATTCTGCTTTATTTCACTTCAAACATAGCACTCCCAACATTACATTATGTCTTTATTTCGTTTATTGTTTGTCCCCCTCAACCCTTCCAAATGCAAGTTAAATGAATGAAAAGACGTTGTCTATTTTGTTAACTTTTATATCTTCAGCATCTGGAGTACTGACTGGAATATAACAGGTTCTTTGGAATATAAAGATTATTTACAAAATAAAATGCAAGTTCTGTGAACCCCGGCTTATAAATACTGTGTGCATGTCACACAAAAACTCAACTTGCACTAATCTGGGTACTGTCTTGAGCTCTGAAGAGGGGACAAGGTTTTTGACAGCTATAGTGGGGTGGAGGTGGTGATGACAGTGGTGGTGATGATGGTGGTGATGATAATGATGGTGATGATATGGTGGTGGTGGTGATGATGATGATGATGATGGTGGTGATGATGGTGGTGATGATGATGATGATGATGGTGGTGATGATGATGATGGTGGTGATGATAATGACAGTGGTGATGATAATGATGGTGATAATGATGGTGATGATGATGGTGATGATGATGATGATGGTGGTGATGATGATGATGGTGGTGATGATAATGATGGTGATGATGATGGTGATGATGATGGTGGTGATGATAATGATGATGGTGATGATGGTGGTGGTGGTGATGATGACAGTGGTGATGATGATGGGGTGATAATGATGGTGATGATACGGTGGTGGTGGTGATGGTGATGATGATGGTGGTGGTGATGATGGTGGTGGTGATGATAGTGGTGGTGGATGTTCGATGTTGATACTAAATATAATGAAAATTTATATATATAATATATATATATATATAAATAATACATACAAATATATAATATAATATATATATATATAATATAGTATATAAATATAAATTGATATACATATAGATTACGTATATATGTATATTTAAAAATCACTGCACTTGGAATAAAAAATACTGACGACTCCATATCTTTCCAGCTATACAGCTTTGAAAGGTCTCTTAACCCCTGCAATTCTCAGTGATCTCATCTAGGTCATTGGTTTAAGTATGTAGACTTTGCCAAAATATCTCAAGCCTCCAAAAAATATATTAAGTGCCTGGCACAAAATAAGAAGCTACCAGGATGATGATGATGATGATGATGATGATGATGATGATGATGATGATTCTCTACACTTGTAGTGTTTTCCTTGGGAAAGGATTATAAAGATGCCTCTTGTAAAAGCAAGCAGAATTAAACCTCATAACATACAGCAAAAGGCTGGGATTGAAAGTTGGAGAAAGATTCATGGAGCAAGAGTCTTTTGAACTAACTCTTAAAGACCACGTAAGATTCACATACAATTGTCACCCCAATAAACTTTAAATTAAAAAAAAAAAAAAGATTCACATATAGAAAGATGGGAAAGCAAGACCCCAGAAAGGGCAAACAAAACAAGAAAATTCCCAAGGGGCGACAAGGGCACAGGTAACAGTTACAACTGTCCAAACAATTTCCACACTTCTTTTAGGATTTTTTGGCTTACCTAACTAATTCCAGATTTATTATATAATCAAACCCTATAATAACCACGTATGATATATAGGAGAGTTATTATCATTATGTTATAGAGGAAGAAACAGAGGCTCAAAGACTGTGCATAATTTAATTTTGCAACTCGGTGAGAAATGGAAATTTTAGCTGAGATCCCAAAGTGACATATATCAGGCATCAAAAAGAGTTGAAGCTAGCTCACCCCACTAGGTCATGTGAAAAGCGGGCAGCTAAGAACCAGTAAGTGAACCATTAAACCCCTCAGACCCATCAGGGGAATGACAAATCACTTTTGAAGAAAGAATATATAGGCAGTTTCTTAGACAATAGCGTTGCTGTGAGCCACACCTCCTCCTTCCTGGGGGCAGAGACGGAGGAGTGGGGATGCCTGCCCTCCCAGCTCACCTAGTGAGAGGCTCTCGCAGAAAAACTCACAGAACTTCCTGTGTGGTCCCAGGCCAGTGAGCTGGCATCCAACTCTCAACAGGAGAGTGTAAAGGGGGGCAGATGCGCTGGCCAGTCTGCAACCCCCCAGTGTTCTGCATGGCCCAGGTCAGATGACAAGCCAGAGAAAAGCAGTAAGGGGCTAAAATACAGAATAGCTGGTAAAAGATTCCTAAACTAGACTGTGTGGCTCAACTCTTGGGTCCCTCCCATTGTAGCTATGAGATCTTGAACACGTTCCCTACACTTTCTATGACTCCTTAAGTTTCTGTACCTGTAAAATAAGGCTAATGATCATACCGATATAGGGCATTGTGAGGATTAAATGAGTAAACGTAGATAAAACATTCAGCACATTGTAAGTGTGACACAAGTGTTAGCTACCAAAATGATCTTAAGTTCTGAGGGATATGGCTGCCTGGAAGGGTGAACAGACTGCATCAGAGAGAAGCTGGAGAAATTACCAGAGTCAGAGAATGAGTGACTGAACCCAGGGAAAGAGGGATGCCTCCAATTACATTAAGGGACCTCAGAGGAGGGGTTGTTAGGAGTGGGGGTCTCTTAGGCGATCATGAAAACGCTTTTGGGCAGAGAACCAGCTATATAACTCTACCACGTTCACTGAAGATACAGCCAAGTTATAGCAACGCCAGTCACGTCAGACCTTTCCAGACCCTCTCATTTATCCTCCTTTCTCATCCACACCCCAGCCACAGAGGGGTTGGAAACACTAGCTAAAAAGGAGGGAAGCAGGTAAGTGAGAAAGAGAAAGCAAGCAAGTTTCACCTGCCTTTCTGAGCTGTGGCGATATCTACAGCCCTAGTTGGGGGAGCAGGAAAAGGAAAAAATAAAATAAAAAGAATTCCTTTAAAGGAGACTGAAAGGGTTTATCACATGATATTGGACAGCCCGAATTCAGATTGTGTTTTGCTACATTAAGTAAAAGCTGGACTTTGCATTACTTAATGCACATCAGACAAGTCTTTCTGTTTTTATTGAGGAGCAAAGGGGAAACTAATACCATAACAATTCCTCAACAAATACAAAGGGGTAATAGGAAACAAAACTAATGATGCTTTAGGACTGTATCCCATGGGCCATTCTTGGAGAACATACTAGTTACGACTTTCTAATACTGTTTTTTGTTACATTTACTTTTGTATTACATTAATACAGCTTTTCCCATTCCAACTACGACATTCTTCTTGTTTTTAATTTATTATAATAGACTCATCCCAATGCACCCAGATAAAAATTACCTAACAGGAAAGTGGCAGAATTTGACTTAAGTCTGTATTTCCCAACTCATGAGCTAGATCCATGCTATGACGCCACTGCTATATACAATTTGTAGTTCCACATAATGCATCTTTTTCTAGCTCAAAGTTGGATTGACCATTAAGTCTTTTTCCCATTGGGTTAGGTACTTTTTTTCTATATGCTCCCATTTTATCATGGACTCCTTGCTCTTGTAACTTCTCATATGTGTAATAATGTGTGAGTGCTACCTTCCCCAACTGAAAATGTGTTTCCCACTGGCGAAGACCATGTTTGCATAATGTATTACTGTTTCTCCAGTCTTTCTCCAGTGCCCAGGGCCTGGTGCAGGGTAGGTAATCTGTATACATTAGATAAATGAATGAATGAACAGACTATTTAACAGAGACTCATCACTTTGAGTTTCAAAGCACTGATCTTTGTGAGTTAAGTGACTACTTTTTATTTGTATACAATTAAATTATAAACAATTTCACACATCAAGTTATGTCTTAAAATATATCTAACTAGAATATCACTTCCATTAGGTTTTAACACCCCAATAAATTAAAAAAATAATAATAAAATAAAAAATAATAAAATTTTGAAGAAAAAAAATCGGTTCTAAACGTGTCACTTTTTGGAAGTACGGGAAACCTTCAAAACCGTCATTTATAGGTGGCAAAACTGGGTCCCAGAGAGCAGGCATGACCTCTGAGGCAGGTCCGCACAGGCGGGCAGCCTCTTCGCCCATTGTTCTTTCTGCCGCCCTGAGCTGGCTGAGGAAGACTCAGGCCCTGCCTAACTGACTGTTTTTATGGATTCACACTCCAGGGCATCACCTGGTGAAACTGTCACTGGGTGTAAAGAAAAAGTGCACAGAAGCCTGGAGGAAGTTTCCATTTTGACATTAATGAACACGTGGCAGAATCCCAGCCTAATGGTGCGTGAAGTTTGGGGAACGATCAATAACCATCAAATCAAAACAAACCTGCAGCCTCCTGGTCTCCCTAGACCCCCTGCCCCCACTCCTTCTAGGCAGCCCGTGGGCACTGAGTGTGTTATTCATGGCTGGATTTGAGGCTGTTAACGGAACATCTTTATGAGGCATGGATATGAGCCGAAACGGTCAAGTTTCCTCTAGCACAAAACCCAGGGATTCCTGACTTTGCCATAAGGTGTCAGGCCCTGGTAAAATTGTCCTGGCACAGGCCTCACACCTCTCGCATGAACTCTGTTGGGAGCTTCTCCCCTCCCGTTCTGGGCATCTGATTCTCAGCAGGTCTGCAGGAGGACACACAGCGATGGCCAGGTTGACTCAGTGCCTTCCCTATGTCGGCACCGCATCCATCATATATTCAGATTGTCTTTTACTTCCCACAAGAACCCTAAGTTAAATGACTCCTTATTCTGGCTATTTTACAAACAAAGAAACTGCAGTTCAGGAAGGCTAACCAACTCCCCTAGGCGCCCAGGGCTAGCTCAGGGTAGAGGAAGTGCTGGAACACACAGTCTGACTGCAGAGCCCACGCTGTCATCCCCCAAGCTCCCAAGCTTTCTAACTCCCCACAGTGACCAGGCACAGTAGCTGGGAAAGGCGATGACGTCTCCTCTAACGCCTTCCCTCTGCGGCCCTGCCCTTCTACATCCCTCCCATATACGCATACACACTTATGTAGAGTGTGTGTTAATTCACTAAACCCTTACCACGTGTCTTACCTGATTCAAGTACATTACACTCAACATCTGACTTCACCTCTGCAAAGGAGGGATAGTTATCCCTGCCTCACAGAGGAGCAAACGGAGGTTCAGGCAGATGGAATAACTGAGCCCCACCAGCAAGAAGCAGGGCTAAGATACCGAGTGGGAGGCCTGCTCCTTTCCAAGAGCCCCCGTATAACTCTGCCTGGCTGTTCCAGCTCAAAGGGCCACTCGTCTTTCCCTACTCCTCTCTCAGGGAACGCAGCACGACGAAGCATGAATGTCCCACAGTCACTCATGTTAATGAGCTAGTTGTGCCAAGACCATGGGTTCCTGAGAGCAAGGCCCACGGAGTTCACTCTTTACCCGCCATGAGCTCTTAACCCCGCACCCGGCTCACTCCAGGTGTTTGAAATTCCAGCGGCGAACATAAAACAAACCTAGTCTGTGTTCTCCACACACTCAGTGGTGAGTTGCTGAGCAAGCCGTGCTTCTTGAGCTCTCCGCCCCATGTGTGTCTGAATGGGCTACTACCACCTCCCCCGTAAAACTGTTTGGAAGGTGAAATGAGAAACTAGATGGAAACCATGAAGTATAATGCCCAACACGAAGTGTCCAGTTTAAAAAAATAAAAACAAGGTTATTACCATAGAAACATCTCTACTTGAAGCAATACCCTACTTACTTGAGGTTTCTAAATTTCTGGAACATAATCATGGAGTAGAAAGTATCTCTTTAGCAACTTACAACAAACAGTTCTTAACTTAGTTAGCTGGTTACCAAATACACAGGCATTGGGTCTCATGAATAAAAATAATAAGGATATTGTCGATGTTATCAAACATGTGTCTAATACTCTATAACTTTAGAGTGTGTTCGGTACGTAACAGTGGAATGGAAAGAAGGAAAACAAAACCAACGACGCAGATATAGGGTCAAGCCATGATAGACAGGACTTCCATTTGGGGGTTTTTCTCTTACCCTGAAAATCCCTTGGCTTGGTCCCACTGTCTCTCCCCTCTCCAGTCTCACTTCTGTAACACAGAACTCCCATTAGAGTCCATTTGATCTGCCAGAAATGCAAATGGGACCTTTGAATTCACCAGTTTAAACACTTTTAATGGCTCCCACTGCCCTTAGGACCACGTCAACAGCTTGCACATGGCTCCCAAGGAAAGCCCTTTTATGACCTGGTCCAAAACGTGCCACTATCCATTCCTTTGTGAGCTACAGGCAGCCCAACCAAACTACTTGCAGCAGTTTCGAGTGTCCCATCTTCCCTTAGCAAAGTGCTACTTGTCCTTCAGATCTCCAATCAGCTACCGTATCTGTGACTCAGAAAAATCCTCGCTGACCCTCTGGCCTATGTAGGTCCCTCTGGTAAATGGCCCACAGCACCAACTAATTCTCCTCTCATAGCATATGCTTATTGTTCAATATCTTCTTCTCCACAGAGGGCAATATCCCCTGGAATCAAAGCAGCCCACGACTAAGCGTCCAGCCCGGTACCGGGCGCATAATATGATGTTTAGATCCTTCCCTCTCACTACCTCAGTTTTCTCAAAGGCCAAATGATGTTGAAAACATCCATTCTTTCCACTGCACTGGGTCAGTGGGAAGGTGAGAGGACACATATATACGAGAGTGATATTAAAATGTCCCACCACTGTCCACATAGCATGTATTGGCCTTTAAAAAGAAAAAGAAAAAAAAAAAAAAATGGGAAAATAACCTAAAAAGGCAAACACAAACTGAATAAAAACATAAACTGGGATTTTGAGAAGAAAGATTGACAAACAGAAAAATACCATCAGTCGGACCTTGAAAACTCCCACAATTTCATGCCAAGTACAGTATTATCTACATCTGCTTTTCTACATTTATCTATCTATATTGTGTTGATCATGAATTTTTTTTCTGAAAACATCTTCCCTTAATTGCCAAATTCTTGTGAGTTGAAGGAGAAATGAAATATATACAGTTCTGAGTCATCTAAAGGTAAATCATGCAAACATGACTTAGCAATTACATTTTCATGTTCAGGAGATTTTGAAAATGATTCAAACAAATTCCCTAAAGCCACTGTTTTTTCTACCTTCGTTTTAACTACCTTTCCAAATACCTTGCCACGTTAAAGAAAGGAGCGATGCCCAAAAGAGAATTACAGTAAATGGTGAAAATAATGTGGAGACATGAACTCACACAGCAGGAAATGAAGTTCTGGGGGGTTGAAATTTTGCTGAAAATACTGCTGTGTCTGCTGACCTTGAGTGAGGCGGACAGAACAGTGTGAATCAGGAAAGAACGAAATCATCCATTCAGGAAGTATTAAGCACCTATTGTATATTAGGCTCTGAACAAGTTAGAACATCTGACAATTAAGTTCGAAGACTTGTTGCAACTATGTTGCTAACCTTTTTTGATATCAGAGGGAGTATTCATTATTAATTTGTACCAACTGGACAAACAGTTAACCGAGTTTACTATTTGGAAGTGCTGAAAAGATTGCGTGAAAAAGGTAGCCGACCTGAACTTTTCGCCAACAATTCATGGCTCTTGCATCACGACAATGCACCAGCTCACACAGCACTGTCTGTGAGGGAGTTTTTAGCCAGTAAACAAATCACTGTATTGGAACACCCTCCCTACTCACCTGATCTGACCCCCAATGACTTCTTTCTTTACCCAAAGATAAAGGAAATATTGAAAGGAAGACATTTTGATGACATTCAGGACATCAAGGGTAATATGACGACAGCTCTGATGGCCATTCCAGAAAAAGAGTTCCAACATTGCTTGGAAGAGTGGACTAGGCACTGGTGTCAGTGCATAGCTTCCCAAGGGGAGTCCTTCAAAGGTGACCGCAAAGATATTCAGCAATGTGACATGTAGCACTTTTTCTAGGATGAGTTCACGACCTCGTGCATTGATCCTATTGTTAAAGGACTTCTACATTAGAAAGGGAGATAGACATCAACTCAAGGTCTTTCACGAATGGCATGTGCTGCATAGCAGGCTCCATGAGTATTTAACAAGGGAATTGGATGTGATTCGGGAGGTCAGCAAACTTTCTCGTGAGGAAAGAATATTCATGCTGGCATCTGACTTTGCCTGTATCCTAAAAACAATGGTTTTCAGTCATGAGAATGATAAGAACTTGTCCACATTTTAGAAATATTATCTGATTGGCTTTAGGAGAAAGAACCGCAGGCAGTGTTTAGTGTGGCAGGATGCAGACCACTAACAGTGGCCACTCACTCAGGCATCTTCTTCGAGACTCAATCTCCTCACCTCTACAACAGGGGTTACAATCCTGCAGCCTCTGTTGCCAAGTTGCTGGAAGGAGCTAAGAGGACAATGGGAGGGGCTAAGAAGATGGTGGGAGGGGCTAAAATGATAGTGGGAGGAGGTCTGAGGATGATGGAGGAGGTAAGAGGGTGAGGAAGTAGCTAAGAAAATGATGAGTATGCAAACCCTTCACAACCTGAAAATGCCGTACCCATCAAATTAATGAGGATGAAAGTTGCTTTATCAATATTTTCATTTCCCTAAGGAAATGGATAGTGTAATGGCTTTTGCGCCCAGTCCCTCAAAGGAAACCTGATGAAGGATAGGGGCCTTAAACTTACACTTGGAGGTGGGAGTTCAACATCCTTGAGGATTTAATGAAATCTCCTTCCTTAGAAAAATGCTTAATTCAAGACAATGGTGTGCCATCCCGACTGGCTTCCAGGCCCCTGCGTGATGAAGTCCATACCTGAGGAAGAGACCTCAGGTAGAAGTCCAGGGGTGGAAGGAAGCATTCAGGCATCACAGCAGCACCGTTTTCCCTGTCAGACTGGACCCCTTCCTATTGCTACTCAATGCACAAAAGTTACAAGAAGCAATACTGACAGGATACACTATAATGTCTTCTGTGCTGCTCTATCTATTGTTCTCTCTTATTTTATTGCAGTCCATTTCTTGGTTTTAAATGCTGACTATGACTCCATGAATTGCACCTAACTTGCAGTTTGAAAAACACTGTTTAAAGACTGATGAGCATATGTTTGCCTCTGTCAATTAATTGCTGGTATCATCCTGGACAGAACACATCCTCTCTGAGCCTCAGTTTCCTCAACTGTGAAATGGGGATAATCATGCCTCCTTTAAGAGTTGAGAGGACTAAGGTAATAGCATGGGAAATCACTACCTAGATTTCCTAGCACAGAATAGGTGTTCAATAAATGGCAGTGATTATAAATAGAGGCTTCTAATGGGGGAATTAGAGCATAGCTAAATCCCTCTTGCCTGGGTGTGTGTGTGATGGGGGGGGGGGAGGAACAGGGGGGAAAAATCTCATTTGTTTTCTACCCAGGGGGTCTTTCTGTCTTCCAAATGTAGCTACAGTATTTGCTGTGCAGAGAGGAACTGGGTCCAAATGCCTCTGTTTGCTGTGACAGGATTTATAAATAAGTAAAATGCTTCATCCAACATTTATAGTTGTGTGTGAGAGTCAAAAAAATAATAAAAGGCACGTGGGCTGGGGCTTTATTTATAGTGACTCCCTGTTTCCGTCTCCGCCACGATTTCACAGTTTAGCTTTCATTTGTTTACGATTGTTCTTGGATGAACTTCACTTCCAAGCAGAAGGTATTAATTATTAAAACACAGACCAGAAAAAGCTAGCCCACACTGCTCCCCCAAACAATGACAGGATGAGGCAACAGAAGGGAGCCCCCAGAAAGAAGGGCTTAGAATTGCCTGCACATGCCTTCCCACACAGCCAAGCCTTGGCAAAACTCATTTCAACAAACGTTCTGTGGGTGCCTACGAAGTGACGTGTAGGAGCTGTGCCAGCAGCCATGGCAAGGGGCCAAGATGTCAAAGATGAATTAGACCCTTTCTAACTCATCTCCCAGTGAAAGGAGGGAGCTCACAGCCAAGGAGGGAGGAGGCGTGTAAGCACCCAACTACAAGAGTGGGGGGGGGGGCACGCGGCTCTGCACAAAGTGTACAAGGGATCCTTCTGCACAGGCAGCCTGCTGTAGGGAAAGAGTACCTTTGCTGTCAGCCCGCGTTAGGTTCCAAGCCCTGCTACAGCGCATCCTGGCTCTGTGATCTTGGGCATGGCACAGTCTTCCCACTTGCGACACAGGTGTGGCAATACCTCCCTGGCAGAGGCCATTGCTTGGATTAAATATAAAAATTCATGTGAATTGCTAGACATACTGTAAGCATTTATTAAAGAATAAATATCTCATAAGGTAGTAAGAACATGGGCACATATGTAGCACATAGTAGGTGCTAAGTAAACAGTACTTCCCTTGCTCGTTTCTCTTGCTTGAGAGTATTAATTTGAATCCACATTGTGCCCACCTTCTAATCACGCTAACTGCAATACACTTGTATATCACTGATATCCGTCCTTCCGCAGTAAGTGCAGTGTATCCTCCTTACCTGACCCAGACTCAATCTGGATCAGAATGTGTCCATTAATTTATTGATTTAGCACCTTATAGTCATTAATATTGATAGAGCACCTGTTATGTGACAACACTAGTGTAGACACCTGGGATTCAAAGAAGAAGAGAGACAAAACCCCTACCTTCATGAACCTTCTCAAAGGGGGAAAGCTGGCCATAAACACACTGATAGGGGAAACATAGGCTATGACAGGCGGGGCTAACACTCAAGAGAAGAGAAGATCAGGAAGGGGAAAGAGGAATTTCTGGGAAAGGGAGATGCTACGTGTATGTAAAAAAATCAAGAATATACTTAAGATGTGTGCAATTTATAGACTTCACTGTATATGTGTTATCCCTCAAAAGTTAGTTAGGGTTATTAATTCACATGCATTTCCTCATACGGTCCTCACAGGTTCGAGGCAACACAAGGAGGACAGTCCCTATTTTGTCCATTTCTGCAGTGGCTAAAGTGAGGCTCAGAGAGGTGGCTGTGCTTTGTGAGTGGTCACGTAGCTTGTAAATAAATGGCAGGGTGGGCAAATCCATCCACGTCTCTTCTCACCAATGAGAAAAGGGCAGCACAAAATGACCAGCTGAGATGATTCCATTCAACAATTCAGTCATTTAATACACATTCTTTTCAGCACCTGCTAACTGCCAGGCACAGTTCTCTGGGATTGAAATGGAGCGGTGGACCAAGCAAGGAAAAGCACCATCTTTCACAGAGCTCCTATTGAAATCTTTGCACATCTGACACTCTTGCTACGGTGTCAGCGTCCGCTACCTGAGCTGACTTGGACATGAGCCATATTGTATGAAATCAGACTCAGCTAAGCATGTATCAGGTGCCTATTTTCTGTCAGATAATCAGTTTTGAATTGTGCTTCTTTTCTGAGCCAACGAGCCTACTTGCTTTTCTGAAGCCTAGCTCTTTCATTTATAAGATAAGGGATGAAACAAGATATACTAGAAAAATACCAACTAAAAGAAAGGCAAAAAGCATGATTAACAATAAAGAAACTCATTACCTAATGGTAAAGATTAATTCCCTAAGGAAAAAATAACAATCTAAAACATTATTCACTTAGCAATGTAGTCCTAAAACATAAAAATTCAAACATTGCCAGAAATAAGTGAAATTGAATAGTCTAGATTTTGAGTGGAAAATTTTAGCATATCAGTCTCAGAAACAATAACATTAACAACAACAAAAAAGCATACACAATTTTAGATATAGAAATTTTGGTTAGTAAAATTAACAAGTAGGATCTAATGGTTACACATGAAATCTTTTGTCTGATAATGAGAAAATACAGGATAGTTCTCAAACACACTGGAATCATTTACAAAGAGTAGCCACGTGCCAGGGAGCCCAGCAAGAACGTGACAGCATCAAAAGCATATTCTCTGACAAAATGCAAGCAAATTAGTATCAATAACAATTAGCTTTAAAAAAAGATATGTGTAAAATTTTAAATAAAAATGTTTGATATAATTAATTGTTCAAATAAGAAACAACTAAATTTGAAAAAGTATTTAGAAGTGAATAAAAACATGCACGCTATATAGCAAAACTTCATATCTAGAAATAAGGCAATGCTTAGAAGAAAGTTAAACATTTACTACATATATTAGTAAAAGAGAACATTTGAAAAATTAATGAGCTAGACTTTCAATTCAAGAATTTAAAAAATAACAGTAATAACAAAGGGTGCCGGAAGAGATAAGTGACTAAGATACCAGAAATAGCATACAGTACCAACAAACCATAATCTAATTGAAAAAATAATAATAAAATAGACATAACATCAACAAGATTGAAAGCCGAGACGCAAATAAACCATATCTAGAATTAAAATGAGGATATTGTTATAGATATGGTAGAGATTTGAGATTTTTATTTATCACACACACATTTATAAATACACACACATACACATGCATTTGGATATACATAAACA
Organism: Rhinolophus sinicus; assembly: GCF_057876585.1. NCBI lineage: Eukaryota > Metazoa > Chordata > Mammalia > Chiroptera > Rhinolophidae > Rhinolophus > Rhinolophus sinicus. Next base: position 15,522,292 of record NC_142516.1, on the reverse strand, counting down.
CATACATATATACAAATACATATGTAATACTATATGCTAAATATTTAAAAATAGTATTAAACACAAAAACCTTATACCCATAAATAGGACAACTTAAACAAAAATCAATGATTCTAAGGTAAAGCACCCAATATAAAAACTGACTTAAGAAGAAAGAAACAACCGAAATACCCACAGAAACAAATAATTGAATCGGGTAGACAGAAATGACCATCTAACAAACAGACAAACAGAAATATCAGGCCCAGATAGATTTAAGCTAAATTGTAACAAACTTTATGAGTTATGACTTATATTATGTAATAGTTATATATACAAATTGTTTTACACAATACCATGATCATATTCAAAGAAATGCTGTGTAAACTCGTATTTTATGTAACTAGGATAATGTGGATATTGAAACTTGTCAAAGTTATTAGAAAACGAAAGGGCATTTTACTACTAGAATACATATTACTGAAATACACCACATGAGCAAGTAAAAAAAGAAAACACAATCATCTCCATGATGATAAAAAAGTATTTAATTAAATTTAACCTCCAATCATGATTTTAAAAATTCTGAATACATTAGGAATAGAAGGGGGATTTCTATACTTTCAAAAGCTTCCTAAATGGTACTATTCAGTTATCTACCCAAATCTACAGAAACACAATACACAACGATAGGGTTTTAGGATCTTCCCTTCAGAAAAAAAATGACATGCTGTATATCATTTTTATTCAATACTGAATACAAATCCCAGCCTGTAAGAGCAACAGGACAAGGAAAAACAAATACAAGATATACAATTCTGCAAAATGACTGTTAATGGTAAATTAGATGATGTTTTTCACGTGGAAATTAAGACAAATCTAGAGGCAAAGAGTAATAAAATAATGAATCGCATTTTCTGGATTCAAGATGAATGCAAAACTAGTATTACCATATACAAGAAAATAACAATTAAGAAATATAATAAAATTGAAAAGATTATAATTTGCAATAGTAACAGAAGTGGTAACGCTCCTGGAAAGTAAATGTAATAAAAGGGGTGTGATACGTACAGAGAAAATTTTAAAACTTTACTCCTATATGAAGAGACATATTATTTCATAAATGGGAAGTCTGAGTTTTGTGTATTTTGCAAATTAGTCTGTAAATTCAATGCAATCTCAATCCCAAACCCAGCAGGGCCTTTCCTAAAATAGAATAAATTTACTTTACAATTCACATGGAAGAGGAAAGAGAAAAGAATAACCAAGGCATTTAAAGGAGAACAATGAAGGCATCTTGTCCCATCTAATATCAAGACGTTATAAAACTACAATACTTAAAACCAGCATGTTCCTGGAACAGGAATCAATGCATAGACCAGTGAAAAGAAAGAGCAAGTTCAGAAAATGACCTGCACATATACAGGGGCTTGTTACATGATGACAGCAGTATTAGACATCAGTGGAATAATGATAGAGAGTGGACAGAACAACTAGCTATCCATGTGGAAAAATAAAGCCAATTCGATCTCTAAATCATACCAGATACAGACAAATCCGTGGCTAAAGACCTAAGTGTAACAAGCAAAATCTTAAGGATGTAGAAGAAAATCGAGGCGTATCATTAAGACGTTAGCATAGTGAGAGATTTCTTCCATAAACCACAGGAAGTATAAACCAGAAATGGAAAAACAATTTTGTAGCACTAAAATGAAAATCTTCAAAATGAGGAAATGATTCTCTTAAAAAAACAAAATAAAACACACACATTGGAAGAAGACATTTTCAAATGACCAGGGTCTATTATTTTTTTAAATTTGCTTTTTATCAAAGAGGAAAAGAAAAGCAACCCGTTAGAAAAATGTGCAAAAGAGATAATCAGGAAGTTGACAAAAGAAGAAAGCTTAATGCAAGAAAAGATGTTTAACCTCATTAGTAATCTCTGACATGCAAATTAAATCAGCATTGAAGTCATAAGCTCATATTCTACAGATGGGCAAAATGTAAATCACCGATAATAAGTGTTATGCAGAATTTGTGAAAATGGTGGTTTAGACATTGCTGGTGGGAGTGTGATAAGATATTACATTTAAAAACACAGAGGACAGTCTGAGATACAATCATGGACACTAGATATGAAGTAAAAGTATAAAAACTCAAATAGAAGGTAAACACCAACTTTAGGGTCGTGAGGAATCCACAGAGATGATATAACTTTGTGATTCGACATTTCATTTATAAAAAAATAGCTGATGTATACCACAAAATATTTATATTTATTCTAATTTGGCAAGAATATGTGTATATTATTATATTTGTTGTATTGTATGGTTAAAGTAGCTCCAAATTTAAAATAAAATAAAATTTAGGAGGATTTTTAGAAAGGATGCAATTCTAAAAAGAAAAATAGATGTAAGGACATCAAGATGAAACGAAGGGGAGAAGCAGTACTCAAAATGAGCACTTATAAAGTCCAGTACAATTCCTAGAATTTCAGCCTCAAATTAGACTCTAGATATCCCTGCAGACAGCACAAGTTGGGGAAACTGGTTATAAGATCCAGGTTTCCGTAAAATTAAAACACCCATCTGGCCATAGGACACAGCAATCTCTGTTCTGATTTCTGAGGTTGATGTTTGTACCTTGTTCCCCGTGTAAGATATTAAACAATATCCCCAACTAGACCCTCTCAGAAATCAGAGTGAAATGCAACAAGGCCTAATGATAAAAGCTGTATCTACCGGTCTACAGGCCATGCCACTTTCCAAACAATTTTAAGCTTTATAACTTATTTAATACGTACAAGTAGCTTTATTTTATTATCCCCATTTCATGTATAAGGAAATTGAGGGAAAGGAGATAAACAGCTTACCTCAATCCTACAGCTCTGAAGTGGAAAAGCCTGGAATAGAACGCAGACAGTCTGGCTCTCCATTATCGTGCATTAATGTCATTATAGCAGAGCCTGTTCCATAAAAGTCGTTTCATGATCTCATAGGGAAGTGGTCCAGTGCGCGGATCTGAATGTCAGCCTTTACAGCAACTACCCTTTTAGAGCAGCTAAACCAGCGTTCATGACCCTTGCTTACGTCTGAGAAGTTTCTGCTTGAGCGGCAAAGCTATGGATCCTACTCCCAAGCAACCGAAAACACCCCACATTTTGCAAATCATTTTAGGGTAAAATTCAAACATGAGCTTCCCACCCACCATTAAAAAAACCCTACTCTGGAGAGGAGTGAACAATTTGTATGTTCTCAGTTAATGCACCATGGATATAAAAGCTCACCCCTGGGGAGCGTGAATTTGGGAGGGCTGTGGCTGTAACTCACACAGAGCACACAAGTGCTAGCTGTGTTTACAGTACTGATTGCTATTGTTATACGCAGCCATTTCCCAGCCGTTCCCACAGCTTCCATGCTTGTTCTCTACATTTTCCTGTCTCCCCTTAGCAGCAGGACCGAGCCTTTCAGAACATAAATCTGAATTTGCCGCTCCTCAGCTTCACACCCCCCAATGGCTGCAAGCCACTCCTCGGACAAAATCCCAGCTCTCCACCATCACCTCTAAGGCCCAGTGTGATCTGGGAGCATGTGAGGTCTCCAACGTCATCGCCCGTAATCCCCCCTCTTCTCACTCTGCGACATCCCCACTGCGTCCCTTATTGGACCCCAACTCAAACCCTTGGGAGTTACACTCTGATGGGCTGTCCTCTCTGCAATAGAGTCGCTACACCTTCTCGAACTCTTTCCTCTCCCCATGCATCATCCACTCATCACTGCCCCGCATTAAAGTTTCTATGAATGGGTCGCTGTGATTAACATCTGTCTTTCCCTCCACCAGCTCATTAGAATGTAAACTCCATGAGGACGAGTACTTATCTACTTTGACCATTGCTCTGTCCCCATCATCTGAGATGTCCCTGGCACACAGTAAGTGCTCAATGATTGCCAGTGAACAGGAGGAAATGAGGGAGGGAGAGAATTTAGTTGGTGTTCATAATGATGATGCCTGGACACTGTTTTAGACACGTCCATGTGCCCAGGCGTGAAGGCATCACAGGGTAGATTGGCTACATCTCCAGCACAGAAAAGCTGTGGGTCCAATACAAGGGGACATCATAGACAGAAAGTGGCCTCAACTTCCCCAATGCAGGGCCTCTCAGAGAAGTGATAACACTTACGCCCTGGAAAGCATGAAACCAAAAGGGCAAGGTTCCAGGTCCCTGCTGGCAGGACAAGTGGGGTTCTCTTCCATGCCCCCCAGCCTGGCTCCAGACCCCTGACACTGTGATCTAATTAACAAAGCCCCAGACAATGAGCAGGCAAGGGAATCAAAGCACCACGCGCTGCGAAACAGTATCTGCAGGAGGAGAGGGCAGGGCCCAGCTGAGCTGTGCAGAGAGGCATGGGCGTTAATTAAGTTATTAGACACACACCACTGCAGCCGGGGTGTTCCTGGGCCCGCCACCCACAGACAGCGCTGGCTCTGTGAGACGCTGACAGGGAGGGTATGGCCTGAGCTGCCCCAGCCTTCTCACAGCCCTTTTGTTCCCTCTCCTTCCTTTCTTCTTGTGGAAGCACGATACCCACGACGGATACTCCCCCACAAGAATAGTAACAGATAGCTTGCAGGTGCCCAACCCTTTACCGTCTACTTTCCACACCAGTAGCTCATTTCTTTTATTTATTCAACCAATACGTACTGAGGACTTACCATATGCCAGGAAATATTCTAAGTGCTGGGGACAGGCTGCATGGGAAGAGATCTCAAATTACAACTGTCTTGGAGCTTATTTCTATTTTAGAAGGGGCAACACTCTATATGTATGTACATACACATATGAGGTCTGGCAATTAAGTTCGCGGACTTGTTGCAACGATGTTGTTAACATTTTTTGATATCAGAGGGATTATTCATTATGAATTTGTAGCAACTGGACAAACAGGTAACCAAGTTTACTATTTGGAAGTGCTGAAAAGGCTGCATGAAAAATTAGACGAACTGAACTTTTCGCCAACAGTTCATGACTCTTGCATCACGACAATGCACCAGCTCACAGGACACTGGCTGAGAGGGAGTTTTTAGCCAGTAAACAACTGTATTGGAACACCCTCCCTACTCACCTGAGCTGGACCCCAATGACTTCTTTCTTTACCCGAAGATAAAGGGAATACTGAAAGGACGACATCTTAGTGACATTCAGGACATCAAGGGTAATATGACAACAGCGCGGATGGCCATTCCAGAAAAAGAGTTCCAAAATTGCTTTGAAGGGTGGACTAGGCGCTCGAGTCAGTGCATAGCTTCCCAAGGGGAGTACTTCGAAGGTGACTGTAGTGATATTCAGCAATGAGGTATGTAGCACTTTTTCTAGGATGAGTTCGTGAACTGAATTATCAGACCTCGTGTGTGTGTGTGTGTGTGTGTGTGTGTGTGTGCGCGCGTGTGTCTGTGTGTGTAAGATATATATACAGTTGATCCCTGAACAATGCAAGGGTTAGGGTTAACCCCCTACTAGACCCCTACACAGTCGATTACCTACACAGTCTAAAATCTAATTTTGATTCCCCCAAATCTTAACTGCTAATGCCTACTGTTGAATAGAAGCCTTACCAATAACAGCCAATTAGCACATATTTTATATGATATATGCTGTGTTTGTATAACAAAGAAGCTAGAGAAAATAAAATGTTAAGACAATCATAAAGAAAATACATTTACAGCATTTATTAGAAAAATCTGCATATAAGTGGACCTGCACAGTTGAAACTTGTCATTCAAGGGTCAACTGTTTATTTGATACATATAAAATATCTGATACACACACACACACATATATATATATATATATATATATATATATATACTATTCAATAATATATATTATATATATACATATGCATATATATATATATATATATATGCATATGTATACATAATGAGCTGGAGACAAGTGAGCCAGCATATTACCATTTCCATCTCCTACATGATGGAACAGAGTTGCCAAGAGGTAAATGGACTACACAGTATGAGATGCCATCCTAAAACGAGACCCCGTGGTTTGTGAAGACTGGAAAGAGATTGGGGATGTTCTCCTTGCTCCTGAAAGGAAGTCTCTCATCTTCCTCTTCTCAGATGCCTCCTTCTTGCACCTTTTTCTTGCCCTGTCCCTCCCTTTCCCTCTATAAATCAAGGTGCAACATAAGGACATCAGGGATGCCCCCTGCCCCCTGCTTGCTGCATTACGGGCATGCTGGGTCAGGGCAGTAACAGGGCCAGTCTGTCTTACTCTCTCTTAAGTTCCCAACCCCAGGTTTCCCTTCCTGCCTCACTGTAGATCTGCCACTAATGGATCTGTTGAAAATCAGTGTTTAGGGAGTTCTCTTAGTCCCTCCTCTATTTATTTTACTATCTGCTCACCTCAGTCATGTCCTAAGAATATAGGATGTAGGAGGTGAATGTTCCCCTGGAGATCACTGGGTCTCCTTTGACAGATGGGGTAGCTGAGGTCCAGTGGAGGGCACCTAGGTCAATCAAGTGGCATGTGTGTAGAAGAGCTTTGAGTAAAACGCAGGGAGGTCCACTCCCAGACAAATACTGTGGTGTCTACTGGACCGTACTACCTCCTCACCTCTCATTTGGATCACAGCGGTGGTCTTCCATTGATCTTCCTGCCCTTAGTCTAATCTCTGCTTATGCTGCCACCTTAATAACCTTTCCAGGAAGAAGACTATCTGGACACGGCACGTCCTACTGAAACGTGTCCAGTAGCTGTCCAGTGCCTGCCAGGTGGAGTCCAAGGGCCCTGTGATCTGGCCCCTGTCTTTCTGTCCAGTCTGCTGTTCCTCTGCCTGTCCTCTATCTCCAGCCACTCTGACGTCTTAGGGCTCCTGGAACGGGTCATTCTTTCCTGCATGCCTCGGGGCCTTTGCACACCCCTTCCTCCTGCCCCTTGGGTTCATTGATGAACTTTGTATCGTCAAGATTCAGCTCACACATCACCCCCTGAGGGCAACCTTCCTGGCTTCGTGGGCACATTTAAATGCTATTTTCTGTGTGTTCCCAGGACACGTGTTCAGCACAAGCATATTCCAGCACCTTCCCAGCAATAACTTATGGCTGCTCACTATGCACCGAGCACTGTTCTAAGCACCTTACATGGAATATCTCAGTCAATCTCCACAACGATTTTTAATATGGTTATGCTCATATATCCGTTTCAGAGATGGGAAAACTAAGGCCCTGAGAGGCTAACTAACTTGCCCTGGGTCATAGAGCTGGTAAATGTAAGAGTTCAGGTTGTATACTGGCCACAATCTCAAATATATGTCATCCTGCTGTGATCTCTCTCACACACCATGAATTTGTCAAAGATATTAATGGACCCCAAACCCCAGCACTTGGCACAGTGACACGGGTCTCTGCATAGTGTGTGGAGTTTGTAGGTGGCCATTGGATGAATGAAACCGTCTCTTGCTTTTTTTTTTTTTTTTTTTTCATAGCATGCTAGATACCGTGATTCCCTGAAAATCTGATCTTCCCTGAAAGTAAGCCCTAGCATGATTCTTCAGGATGACATCCTCTGAACATAAGCCCTAATGCATCTTTGGAGCAAAAGTTAATATAAGACCCAGTTTTATTTTCAGGGAAACACGATAGTAGGATGGTGTGGGGGCTGAAAACATAGAGTCTGGAGTGAGACAGACACAGAGACAACAGGTTCCAGTTGTAGCTCTAGCACGTCCTAGGGCCGGGGTCCCATTTTTTTCTGGTGTGTAAAATGGGGCTCAGGGTGATACCACATATGTTACCATGAGGATTAAATAAAGAAATGCATACACAGCGCATAGCATCGTACCTGGAACTCAAGGCAGAGCAGGTACTCAGTATTCGTTATGACGGCCGCTGTCACTCAGTGTGTTCCTTCCCTTGCTAGTTCTCTCTCCCTCTTGCCGTGTCTTGCCTTAATCAAGAGGCATGTCCTCTCAGCAAGACTCACTTGGGGGCCGTGAAGGCCGAGAGGGGAGCATGGCGGCTCTGGCCCACTAAGTCCAGGGCTCGCCCCAGGCCACACTGCCACCTTCCAGCTGTGAAATAGAGTCCCTGCTCGACTGGGCCCCAGAGCTGTCAAGGGGCTGCCAATTTCACAGTTCACAAGACTGCTGTACCCCCCTGATGAATGGGGTGTCAGAAGCCATGGGCAGGGCCGTGACACTAGTCACACGGGCTCCACCGCCCACCCCCTGGCCACGCTTCCTGAGGAGGAGAGAACAGACTAGCCTCATGCATATTTATGCAGGGAGAGAAATGACTTTGTGCTGCATGCCTTCCGAAAAAATAAATAAGATTTCACCCAAGTCTCTCGTGCATTTCCTCCCATGAACTCAGCATGCCTCAGGGAAGAAAATGAGAGAGAGAGAGAGAGAGAGAGAGAGAGAGAGAGAGAGAGAGAGAGAGAGAGAGAGAGAGAGAGAGATATGAAAAAAACTAAAACACTTCATGCCCTGATCTTTCTTTGCAGCGGATTCTCAGACCAAGGATGACCCAGGGAACACAGGCGATATTAAAGCCTGCAGCACAGATGGGGTTATTTTGAAATTAATCCACTTCTATCCTATAACCCTAGAGGAATTAGAACAGATGAGGTCCAAACTTAGCTGGGCATGTGAGGCCTGCCCCACCACTTCCGAAGTCACCGCCTTCTATCCCCACCATCCCCCAGCTCTGACACAGATGTTGTCTCTTCCCTATAAAAGCAAACCAGAGTCACCTCTCATGGTATTTTCCCTCGCGGGCCTGGAACAAACGATTGCATCTCAGGCAGACCCTAACCCCTCCATCTCAGATATGTCACCTCTGGAAAGCCACTTCAGCTTGCCGTGCCTCAGTTTCCCGATCTATGTAGAATAGAACACTCTGGCCCAGTTCCCCTCATTGTTTTCTAGCCACACTGGACTTGTGGGACACCGAACAGGCCAAACTCTTTTCTTTGCCAAAGTCGCTTCCTCTGGGCTTCAGCTCTTCATTTGGCCAAACACTACGTAGCCTTCTGACTTCAGCTTAAAGCTTCTGTTTTCAGAAAGGGCTTCCTCCACAGCCAAGTACCCGGTTTTCTCTCCCAGAGCGCTCAGTACACTTCCTTCCCAGCAGCTCGGTGTAAGTTAAACCAGTAACTGGCTTAGGGACTCAAGTCTGTCTGTCTTCCCATTAGAGGACGCCATCTCTGAGGGCAGGGGTCATGCTGCTCTGTCCTAATGAGTGTTTGGTAAATGAAAGAACGGATGTGAGAGTTACAGTATCGTATAGAAAGTGCCTGCTCTCTTTGCAGAGCAGTACTCTCAGGGCACTATAATAAGTAGCACCCATTGAGCCTTTGCTTTGGGAAAAGCACTCTTCTGAGTCCCCTGACAGCTCTTACCTCACGGAGCCCAACAGCAACCTAAGGATGAACACTCTGACTGTCCCCATTTTGGAGGTCAGGACAGTGGGAGACAGGGACACTACACTGACTCATTTGTCCAAGGTTACACACGGCTAGTAAATATCAAAAAATACCAGGAGTTAAGCGGGACAGTTCAAGAGCCACGTGCCTAAGCACTGTGCTGTAGAGAGATTTAAGTTTCATCCCCTCACCTTCCCTCGTGGAGCTTTCTCAGCCTCACAACCCCTGGCTGAAGGCTCTCCCCTGCTTTGCCAAGTCTCCCCTGATTTACCAGCCCCTCTCTCTTCCGGAAACCCACATCCTCTTTCCCCCACACCCATGCACAGACAATTAAGGTTAAAGAATGCAGCCCATGAGATTAGAACATTCTCTACCACCCTGGCCCTTCTATAAAAGGGGCAAGCCTCATTTACCTAGGATGGCAGGAAAATTCCTGCTTTTAAAGGGGGCATTTCTTATAGTGCAGACATTGCATTCTCTGCAGGGTGCTACAGAGAGACAATCAAACCCTTGGACCAAACCAACCTCCACCCAGGAGCACCCTCCCCGCAGAATATCGCTGGCACCTCCCTCCTGGGTTAAGGACAAGTTAAGATGCCATCGTGCATCTGACCAGGCACAAATGGTCAGACTGGGGTCCAGGAAGGAGGACTCACCCCAGGCCACTTGGCGCACGCGCTGAAGGCAGAGCCTGAGCTCCCTCATCTCCACACGCCGCCCTCCCTTCTGCCTCCTCCTGCCCTCTCTTCCCCAAAGGCGAGCCATAGGTACAACACACAGTCACTGCCAAGGACACAGCTGGATGGGAGGGGGCTGTGCTGAGCTGCCTGTGTGCCCCCTGGGCCAGGCTGCTTTCCTGGGGTGATGAACACAGCCAATCAGTGGGCACTTAATGTAATTATAATGAAGTGGATGCATCTGGTCTCTGAAGGTTTCATTCACAAGGGAAGTGATGAGGACGTGCTAGTCTCTCTCTGACGACCTCCTTGGGATGTTAAGGGAACAGTCCTGGAGCCGGAGGCTATAAAAAGAGGCAAGACACTGGCCCCGGAAATGCATTAGCCTGGCTAGAACGCTAGTTGCTGGTACCCCTTTCCCTTCTGCATCGTCTCTGTACAAGGAGGTGTGAGGAGATACGGGTTTGCAAGAGAACACAGTCTTCCTCTCTCACAGCCCTTCTGTTTTTCTAATAAGTTGTGCCCCCCTATTCATGCCAGCGAGGCATATGGCACTGAGCTCTGGCTCAACTTCCCCTGGTCTCCTGCCATATGAATAGCACAGCCTCAGAATTCTGGTGAAAGCGGTAGAAACTGACGAAAATTGGAGTTTAGACCAGCAAGGGGCCAAGGTGATAGATGGGAGACTAAGACTCAGGAAGGAGATACGATTTTCCGAAGATCATGAATATTTGTGGCGGGTGGCCTCTGCACTGGGCTATTCTTATATTGTTAAAGTGTGCTCTCAAACCAACCTTAAGAATCTGACACTACTATCACACCAGTTTCACAGATGAGGAATCAGAGATTTAGAGATTAGTTAACTTGACCAAAACCGAGGTGCTGTGTGGGTACAGGATTCCTATCCAAGTCTGCCCATTCCAAACCCAGTGTCCTGTAGCTGGCCATTTCCCAGAGAGCCCTGATATTATGGTTTTGATTTAGTTTCCACACTAGTATATCTTTAAACATGTTTGTAATTGAAAAGCTGGTTAAATCCCACCCTCTTTTCCAGGCACTGGTGGGGTGCTAGGTATTGAAAGGAATCCTGTGGTGAATGCTTTTGCAAAATAAAGAACCGTTCAGGAAAATAATCCATCACTCCCTGATTTATCTCTTTGCTAAACTGAGCTATTCACAAACCAGGTTCTTTTGAAGCAACGCACACAGGTCCTGCCTTGAGCAGATGGACTCCCCACTGTTCTGGACAGGATATGATGCTGGAGAGTTTGCCATACCCACAGATGCCTGCTTTAGTGAAAAGTCGCCGCAGGTGTTTCATAATCTAGAGGGTGTATTGCTGTGTACTCTGAGAATCCATCATCCTGGCAAAGCTGATGGGCCCAGAGCTGCACGTCAGAGCAGAGGAGGTAGCCCCAGATTAGTTTGAGGATGGTGACGTGGTCTGGTGTGAGGATTTGCCCATTAGGACATTCAATATTGAAGATGACAGATTTTCTCATGGGGCGTTTGAACAGGAGACACAAGAAGACAGAGACGGAGAAAGCACAGGTCATGGGGAATGGGGGGGCCAGGGGCAGGAGCAGAAGCAGTGAAGCAGTGGGGCCCGTGGACACACACAGGTTGCAAGACAGAGAGAGGTTGTCTCCAGATGGAGGCAAAAGAGGAGCCGAGAGAAAATCCCCGATTCGTGACTGCGGAAGAACTACCTGAGGCAAAAACAACGTACCAATTCTTATCGTAGCCTAACCATGGCTCTTTCTCCCTGGACCTGGGGCAGTTTTGTGATCTGCTCTGGTCCCACTGTTCTCTAACAGTGAAGGCAACAGAATAGTGGTGAAGAGAGAGCATTTTGAGGTCACACAGAGCTAAGGACAAATCCTGAATTTTATACAACGTGTGTACCTAATCCTGGGCGTGCTACCTGAGTTCTCCCAACCCTGGTGTCCACCTTCGTAAAAGGGGAAATGAGAGGTACTGACCACACCAGTTTGGGGTGTGTTTTTTTTTTTGAGGATTAAATGTGTAAATATTTATTAAGCTAATCACAGAGCTTGGTCCCTACAGCCTAGCTAACATTATTCCTATTGCAACTAAAAATAAATCCTCATCAGCTGAACCAGTCGTCTGCTCTTTGAAACCTGAACCAGTTGAATAAAACTCTCAATGTCAGCCACTCATTCAGTCATTTACTCAGTCAAGTCACCATCCACTCAAGAAACAGTTATTTGTTGTCTGCATTAGGCCAGGCCATGTTCTAAACAACAAGCCTACAGCCTCGAACAAAACAGATGAAAGCACCTAGCGGGAAGACAGACAAGCGATCCACAAATATGTGCAATGGGTCAGAGTGCTAAAGGCTGTGAAGAAAAAGAGAGGAGGGTAAAAAAGAACAGAGAGTGAGATGAAGGAGCATGTGATTGTGTGATTGTGCTGTTTTATGTGGGGTAAGCAGGGATGATCTCGATGGGAAGGTGACTTATAAGGAAAGACAAGGAGTGAGAGGGGATAAGCCACACAGGTATCGGGGGGAAAAACAGTCCCAGGAGAGAATAGTGATGCAAAGGCCCGGAGGTAGCTAACCTGAAAACAGATCCTTATATGTGATGCTTTAACAAGTAACAGTACAATAATACATCCCCATCCTATGTTTGTATAGTGTACTAGTTTACAAAAACCATTCACCTCCACCATTGCTCGGTTCTCCCATACTCTTTTACCTCCATTTTACCAATATGACAACCAAGGCTTGGAGCAGAGTTTCTCAACTTTGGCAATATTGACATTTTGAGTTGAAGAATGCTTTACGGTGAGGGGCTATCCTGTACATTGTAGGGTGTTCAGCCATATCCCTTCCCTCCACCCACTGGATGCCAGTAGCACCTCCTACCCCTTCCCCAGTCATGACAGATAAAAATGTCTCCTGTAAGGAAGGGAGGATGGCAAAATCACCCTTTGTTGAGAACCACTGGCTTAGAGAAATGAAGTGACAATTCTAAGATCTCAAAATGAGTGGGCAGATAAGGTTCGATTCTGACCTCGAGCTCCTAGACAAGAGAGGGTTAGCCCCTGAGCCTCTCCACAGCATGCAGAGTTTTCCACAGTCAGCCTGTGTATAGTAATACTGCCTGGGTGCCATGTCGTGCATTGGGCGGGACGCGGGGTAAGGTGAAGAGGAACGGTGGGCGGTCCTCTTCAGTTTGCTATCACTGGTCTCTACCCCAGTACAGAGCAGCAAGCTGAGGAAGGGAGATGCCTACGTCTCCATTCTTGTGTCAATGCTGGATACCCAGGAAACTTAGTGGCCAAGAACTCTTTAGAAACCAGACTCCTATCCTGCAAGGGATGTTCACCACCTAACACAGAATGGCTCCTGACCAAGTTGCAGAGGTGCTTTTTCCTTCAGTACTCATTCCACAGATGAGGAAACATGCCCAGAAAAGAGTGAGCGACCTGTTTAAAATGCAGAGAAGAAAGGTCACTCAATAAATGCCCAACGTGGAAAGGCCAAGGAGCAGTGACTCTAACGGGCCACTGACTATAAGATCAGCCACGTCCTAAGAGTTGCACAGGAGTCAGGCAGGTCGGGGGCTTCTCTAGCCAGTGTGCAGCACTGGATTTGCAGCTGACTGCCCATCTCTGGATGTCCTACCCCGAGGAGCCTGCAGCCTCAGAGCTGGCCTCAAGGCTCAGCCTGCATCATAAGCCCTGTGTCCTCCCTGCCCCACACCTGAGATAGACGGGAAGAAGATCTTATCTGTCAGACAACCCACCCCTCTCAGATAGGAGCCCTCCACCTGACAGAGGAGACAAAAGCAAGAGACTATAAGGAAACAACTGCTCTGACAGTGCTCAGGGCGTGGTGCTAGCAGAGCTGGCTCAGCACAGATGCTGTCCATCTGACTCTCTAAGGAGCAAACAGCCCCTTGCAGTCAGGAATTCACTCACTCATTCATTCCTTCATTCATTTATTCATTTTATATGTATTTAGTAATCTCCTACAATGTGTCAGGACCAAAGTCCACATCTAGGATTTGGATAGAAGAAAACACCCCTTCAGAAGGAGTGTGGTAGAAATGTTAAGGTGACATGGGCTGAAAAATTAGACAATCTGTAGTAGAGCAAACATCTCCACTACCTCCATTCCTCAATACAGACAAATTCCCCATATTAATTTGCTGTGCGACTTCAGATAAACCGTGTCCCTTCTCTGGGCCTCTGTCTGCTGAGTACAAAGAGCATTTGGGACAAAAGAACAATAACAGCTTTTGTTTATTAAGTCAAAGCATTGTGCTAAATATTTTACACACAGCATCTCCTTTAATTCTCTCAAGAATCCTGCAAAAAATCATCCCATTTTACAGACGAGGAGCCTGAGTCTCAGATATGTCGGTGACTTGCTCCAGTTTTCACACTTTGTAAATTGCAGGAGTCAGACTTTCCCCCCGTGTGTGTGATTTGAGAGCTGGGCTTCCTAACTACTTTGTACTCGGCTGCTCAAGTTCTCAAAGGCCTCTTGGTCTCTGATCTGCAGCCAGCTTCTCTCTGGCTGGAAACACACAAGTCAAGGAGTTGGACAGAGAGAATGATGCCCCCTCCAGCCACCAGCCTGGGCAGCCCTTCTCTTTGTACCCAGGGGGAGTGGATACACATGTGTTCTAGAAGGTCCGACAAATCCTTATGTCCTCTCATGTTGACACAATGCAGGAGGGGGATTTATTGCTGCCAGGGGCTTCTCTGTTCCCACTGATCAGATAGCAAGGGCTGTCTCGATCCCTCCTTCCTCTGGGAGTACACTTGAGTTCAGGAGTCCACAGGGTCCAGGGAGGACTTAGGCTGAGGAAGCACAGCAGGTGGTGTCTGTGTTGAAATGGAGACAGAAGATCTGCCAAAGGAGGTGCCACCCCTCAGCTCCTGCCAAGTCTTGGAAGACCTAGCGTTCCCAGATCCTCCAATAATGAAGTGAGGCAGAAACGTGGATTGGGATGTAAACTTTCCTGATTTATAACTATTGACAACTTAATTTTAAAAAATGTAAAATGCACACTGAATGCAAACAAAAGAAAAGAAAACAAACATAGGTGGGGGCTAAGTTCTACCCATGAGCTTCCAGAGTGCAATTTCTATTCTCTGCTCTCCCGGGCATCTTCCCTTCTCAGTGTCAACTCCATGCTGAAATCCCCCTTCTCATCTGGCCCCGACTGCCCACCACCTTTGTAAAAACTTCTGTTTTCCAATGGTTTCTCATGTCACTCACAGCCAAAGCCAATATCCTTAGCATCAGGCCCTACACATATGTAACTTTCTTTTCAATGTCTCTGTGACCCAATTTCCCATTTTTTTCCACTGCTCTCTTCCTCATACTGCCCCTTCCTATTCTGTAAATGTTCCCAGCACACTGTTACCCCAGGGCCTTTGCACTTGCTATTCCTGCTGCTTTCAAAGCTCTTTCTTTAAATATCCAAATAGACAATTTATTCATTATTGCAGATTGATCCTAAAATATCACCTCATCATCCTAATTCCATTCCTTCTTTTATTTATCCCCATCACAATGATCGTGATTTGATATTGTATCTATATAACTTTATACATATTATATAGTTGTATGCTATTTATTCTTAGAACATTATAAAATATTTCTGATATATATACACTTTTTTTTCTTGTTCATTTGTTTAGGGTCTTCCTGCACTAGAAAGTAAGCTCAATAGAAACACACTTGCAAATATTGTATTCACTGCTTTATCCTCAGTGCCCTAAATAGTGCCTGATACACAGAAGGCACTCAATTAAAGCTTGTTACAGTAATGAATTAAAAAATAAATGCAACATTAATATACCTAAAGAAGTGATCACCATGATAAATCCAGCAATCATCTGACACTGTATCATGCTATCACAGTATTATTGACTATATTCCCTATACTGTACATTACATCCCCATGACTTATTTGTTTTATACCTGGAAATTTATACTTCTTATTCCCCTTCACCTTTCCTACCCTTTTAAATTTTTCAATTAGTTGACATTCAATATTCTCCTGAAACTAATATAATATTGTATGCTAGCTATATTTTTAATAAAAAATATTCTTAAAAAATAAAATAAAAATAAATGCAAAAATATTTCCTTATTTAACACATTTTCTGAAACTTCCTGACACAGGGGTGTTGAGCTAAACATATATCAAGAACTTTAAAACAGTCAGACCATTTGACCCAGTAATTCCACTCCTGGGAATATACCCTGAGGAAATAATACAGAATGGCGAAAACCAAATTTAAGCCCAAGAATATCTGTTGCCGATGCAAACAAACAGCAGGAAAAAAAAGGTCGGGGGAAGCAACTGAAATGTACACCAATAAATAAACTATGAGGTAGTTAGGAATGATAAACATGTTGACATACTTTGGAAAAATATTCAATAAAAATATAAGATATAAAATATATAGGTTTTCATCTTCAATATATAACAGGAGTGAAGACAAAAAATAGGAAAATAGGCAAAAAAAAGTGACTATGGCTATTTGATGAGGTATTCTGAAAAAAATGTGAATTTCTATTTTATTTTTTAACTTATTTACAATGAGCACACATAACTTTTATAATCAGGAAGTATCAGGAAAAATAGGACCAATCCTCATTTGCTGGTAAAGGATGGAGACTGACTGCATCCTTGAGGTGAACGGGGTATGGGAGCCAGAGGCAGGCGAGGTCCCCGTGGGAGACCTCTGGCTGAGCTGCCAGGACTTGATGTGACAGTCAGGCCCCCACTGGGTGATTTCCAGCCATTTCAAGGGTGGCCAGGACAGGAGGTGCAGAGACCCCTGACTGCTGGGAAATTGCTCCAGCTCTGATCCATCAGGGAACCGTCCCTTCAGCCCCTAACACTTATGAAACCTCCTTCCCCCTCATCTGTTAGTGTGTGGAGGGGGCTGCGTTGCGGAGCACAGTCTAATTGAGTCAGAATGCCCCAAGGGTCCCTGGAGACAAAGGTGGGGGGTTCCGTGGGCACAGGAAGAAAGAGGAGACAGAGAGATAAGGAGAGGATCGTGGGGCGGGGAGAGCAAATGTTCAGAGAATGCCCCTTTGCTTTGCAATGGTCGCAATTAATGCTGGGAAATAACATTTTAAGGGGCTCTAGTGACAGCGTTGGGGACATTTCTATTTGTGATTCCATGACAACTCTCCATCTATATCTCATGTTAGGGAGTGTGGAGACAGCTCAGAGGACGGCTGTCTGGGCCTGCCACTCTCCTGTTTGTTGGAGGCATTGCTCTGTCTGGCTCTGCCAAGCCAAGGCGTTCGGGTACCAGGACCACCGTCCAGGATGGGAGAAGCCTAGAGATGAAGGCCAAACAGCTTTGCTGCAGAGTCAGGGTCTGGCCTTCTACTGTGTGGTGTCTTTAACTGGAGCAAAAAGAACTTTCTATCATTCTACAAGGCGTCAGTTGGAGTTAAAATAAATAAATCAATAAACAAATGAACTTCTCAATTCTGAATACTTTCCAGGCTGGCTAGTTCTAAGGAACCTACTTTTTCAGCCACAGATTTCGCCACCCCCCACCCCACCCCACCCCGCCTTTGTTTTCTAAGTACTGAGAAGAAAATGGAGTGGAAAGAGATTCAATTCAAATTTCGTAATCTGAGAATTGGAAGGGATTACTTACATGGCGTCTAATCTCCAACCCTGCTATCCCATCCTTGACAAATGACTACCTAGTCTTGTTTGAATACTTCCAAAGACGAAGAGTTTATGATCTTTAAAATTAAAGGGGGGAGGGCAATGTGGATGTAACAACTTATCTGTCAAAACGATATTCAGGATGCTGCAGGGCTACGTACAATGTGGCGAAACACCGAGAGCAGTGAACTTGAACTCACGAAATGGGGGTTTGAGGAGAGCCTCATCACACAGCCACTCTGTGTCCTGGGGTAAGTGATTTGATTTCTCTGAGCCCAGCTAAGACTCTTGGTCTCTCAAAAAAGCTCAGTAGCACAGTTTATCATATAATGTGTATGAAGCCATTCTATAAATGTTTAAGGGTTATGTAAAATAGAAAGGATATTACTGTTTTATACCCCTCTAAACTGTGAGCGCCTAGGAGAAAACTATTTCCCATTTTGTTTTGTATCTTCTGCATTAAACACAGTGCCTTGCACATAGTAGGTGCTCAGTGAACAGCTGTTAAATAAGCGAGGAAATGAGTGGATAACTGAGTGAGTAGCGAGGAAGAGGTCTCCCCAAAGGGAAGATGCAGGGGCTAAAATGTCAGCCCACTGTTCTGTACAAACAGCAGATGAAAAGGCAAAAAGGTACTGGAAAACCTCTGGGATGTTGTACAACGCAGACTTCAAAGAGTATTTGGAACAAGAAGAGAGGGTAGGACCTCAGGGCAGAGTGGTGTAAAAAAGTCACATCCAAACTTTTCTTCTTTCTTATGCTGGGCAGCCTATCTTTCAAAAATAACCTCGATGTGGCATCTCAACATTGAAACAGCTGAGAGTGCCCTGCTCTGGTTATAATTCTGCCGAGTCTGCTTTCCTCTCATCCCCAGGTAGTCCAGGCGCACCCCTGAGGCTCTGTCCAAAAGCAAGCTCTTGTTAAATGAAGAGTTTCCCCAAGCTCTTGGAGAACCTCCGTCTGGGGCTCCTGGACAGCTGGGAACGGGGAGGTGTTGAGCTGCAGCTGGATGGGTGGCTGGGTGGTATGTCCCAGGCAGGGAGCATTGGGGAAGAACTTTTATTGGGGGGTAAGGGACAGAAGAGAGAGTGTCCAAGGAAAGAAGACAGAGGAGACACAATGTGTCCTATGGGAAGGCAGAGAACGTGGGGGGAGGTGATGGGACCAGTGGGCCAGAGGGCTGGGCGAAAGACCCCGACGGGTTGGCCAGGGGGACAGTATGAGACCAGAGGCACCTGTGGGTCTCGCGTGTCTCAGGCACCACTCCTAGCTCCTCCGTCAGCCGGTTCCCTTGAATCCCTTGGATCTTAGTCATCCTTCTGATCTTGGGGCAAGGAGCACCTCCAGGGAGCCGTCACAGACCCAGTGGTCAGGGATCTGCCCCTGTGGATCTGTCCCTCCTCTAAGGCTTAAAAAGTCTTTGAAGTTCAGGTTATGACCCACTCATAAAATGAATTAAATTTGGTGCTTCACACCCACATTTAAAAGATGACATAAAAAAGAATAGAAAACATCAGAGCATGCCACGTGTAATAAGGGTAAGGATTCTTTTGCAAAACTTGTTTTAGAAACACACACACACACACACACACATATTCACATGCCTATATATCTGGTCACTGTGCACAATACATTTCTCATTGTGACCGGTGTTCACCATTTTTGATTAAAGCAGCTCTAAGAGACGGTGCCTGCCAGCTTCGCAGCCCATGTCTTACCTTTCCTGATGACATAAATGGACAGGATTAACTCAGGTTGTGTTACATTCAGAACATGCTTGGGTTTAGGAATCAGACAAAGCTGGGTTCAAATGATGGTCCCATCACTTTAGCTGTGTAACTTTGAGACAACCTCTAAATTTTGATAAAGGTAATTTTTTCCTTGTGAGATGGATGGGAAAATTCAACAGATAATTGATTTGCAAATACTAAATGAGGTTTGTGCAGTTCAGAAAAAGGGTAAGGAGTCCATGCAGAGGTTACCCGCCTGTGGAAAAGCTCTAAGACATCTGTTTATCCATTCATTCGTTTATCCATTCCTCCACCTACTGACCCAACACGTATTTTAACATCTCTTATGCGTTAGTCACTATTAAACACAAAACAAACCCAGAAGACCTGGTACACAATCTCATGGAACTCTGAGTCTAGTACGAGGATTAAAATATTTAATAAATCCAAGTAATAAGAAGTCCTATTACAGAAACAACAGGGGAGTTGATAGAAGACAAAAGAGGAGAACTCACAGAGACAAGAGCTTTGTCTGACAAGGTATGATTAAAGCTAAGACCAAAATGATGCAAAGGAGTCAGCCATGACAGATGGGGGAAGGAAAGAGGAGAATTTATCCAAGCGAAAAGAATCATGGCATATGCAAAGGGCCGGTGGTAGAAGTCAGCAAGAGGATGGGGAAGGAAGAGGGGAAAAGGAGGGGAGGGGAGGGGAAGGTTGTAGAGGGAGGGCGAGGGAGAGGGGCAGAAAGAGGAAGAAAAGGAAGAAGAAGAGGAGGAGGAGGAGGAGGAGGAGGAGGAGGAGGAGGAGGAGGAGGAGGAGGAGAAGCAACGGCGGCCATGGTGGCAGAGCATAGAGGATGGGAGTGAACAGCAGTGAGACCTTTGGGGAAACTGTAAGCGTGAGACTGCTGTCACCAGCGGGGCCATAAGAGAGTCACTGCTGTGCGTAGAATGGATGAGGAGGATCGGCCCGCAAGCTGGAAGGTATGTGACGATGAGGTGTTTTGGGGTTGTCAGGAAGACTGACGGGGCTTGAAGAGGGGATGGGTGGGCAGGGGTCCAGGTGAGGGGGCTGGAAACTTCGGCTAGAGCCTCTGTGTAAAGGCATGTGACTACCCAGGTAAGGCACTGAGAGAGGTGCTGGTGATGAAAGCGCTCTGAAATTCTAGAAAGCGCTGCACAAAGCAGCATGGACATGACATTCACAGGGGCTGTCAGAGGGTGAAGCAGTACACAGCTTCTCGGTTCTCCGTCACCCTACAGTGCTTTACTGACACCAAACATGAGTTCCCTGCACCTTTGGGGACCACTCAAAACACTCCATAAAACTGGGATCTCCCTGTTGCCAAGTCCCTTCTGCCATTTTAGCTCAGATGTACTATGTGGCAGCTTCCTGCCTCGGATAACAGCTGTTAATTACCTATTTTTCTTCCCAGATTTACGGGTGAGGTGAGCTCATCGTCGCTAAGCTTTAGCTATCCTTGGGATGGAAGGGCCACGTGCCTTCCGAAGGATGACAGAATGCAGTGTGGCATACTGTGTCCACAAGCCAGCTCTGCCCCTTACCGTGCCAGCGCTCATGCTAGAGTTTTATCCTGACTCTGCCACTTTCTAGCTGTGTGACCTTGGACAGGCTATTTAAGCCCTCTTTGCTGTGATCTCCTGCTCTGTAGAGTGGGGGCACAATTAGTACCTAACGAAGGCGTTACTGTAAGGTGTAAAGGACATGATTCATGGAAAGTTCCAGAACAGTGGGGCTCACTAAGTAGAGGCCAGCTGTTAGCAGTCAGCACTGGTTTTCTAGCCACGCCTTCCCTCCACCTTCCACTCAGGGTTAATTACAAATGACTAAGATAACCCATAGATGGCAGAGGGGCTCTTAGGGGCTCAGTAAAGGTCCTTCCCTCCCCTTCCTCTCAGCAAAGGTCCAGTTCACGCTGAGACAGTCTGCTCTGTGAGCCTACGCAACAGTAAGCTTCACCCTACGGCCCCATGTCACAGAGACAGTAGCCCTCCCGACCTGTCACTGGGCCACTGCTGGTACGTGGTGCCATTTCTCTTCCCTTCTTCCACCTGAGGTCCTGAACCGAAGTCGGAGAGTGAAGACAAGCCTTTCTTCTGCATCACTTCACCAACAGAACCCTAGCTCAGAGGACGGATGAGCACTGACTATTTTTTTAATTAAAGTTTATTGGGGTGACAATTGTTAGTAAAGTTACAAAGATTTCAGGTATACAATTCTGTAATACATTATCTATATCTCACATTGTGTGTTCCCCACCCAGAGTCAGTTCTCCTTCCATCACCATATATTTGATGCCCTTTACCCTCATCTACCATCCCCATCCCCCCTTACCCTCTGGTTACCCCTAAACTATTGTCTATGTCTATGAGTTTTTGTTCCTTCATTTGTTTGTCTTGTTCTTTTGTGGTTTTCAGTTTTACATACCACATATCAGTGAAATCATATGGTTCTCTACTTTTTCTGTCTGACTTATTTCACTTAGCATTATAATCTCAAGATCCATCCATGTTGTCACAAATGTTCCTATATCATCTTTTCATACCGCCGAATAGTATTCCATGGTGTATATATACCACAACTTATTTATCCATTCATCTATCGAAGGACATTTTGGTTGTTTCCATGTCTTGGCCACCGTAAACAAAGCTGCAATGAACATTGGAGCACACGTGTCTTTATCTATAAATGTTTTCAGATTTTGGGGGTAGATACCCAGGAGAGGGATTGCTGGGTCATATGGCAATTCTATTCGTAATTTTTTGAGGAACCTCCACACTGCCTTCCATAATGGCTGCACCAGTCTGCATTCCCACCAACAGTGTATGAGGGTTCCTTTTTCTCCACAGCCTCTCCAACACTTGTTACTATTTGTCTTGTTGATGGTAGCCATTCTGACTGGGGTGAGGTGCTATCTCTTTGTGGCTTTTATTTTCATTTCTCTAATGATGATTAGTGTTGTTGAGCATTTTTTAATATGTCTATTTGCCATTTGTATGTCCTCTTTGGAGAAATGTCTCTTCAGGTCCTCAGCCCATTTTTCAATTGGGTTGTTTGTTTTGTTGTTGTTGAGTTGTATGAGTTCCCTGTATATTTTGGATATCAGCCCCTTATCAGAAGCACTGTTTGAAAAAATCTTCTCCCATTCAGTTGGTTGCCTCTTTATTTTGTCGATGGTTTCTTTTGCTGTGCAGAAGCTTTTAAGTTTGATATAGTCCCATTCATTTATTTTAGCTTTTACTTCCCTTGCCTTTGAGGTCAAATTCATAAAATGCTCTTTGAACCCAAGGTCCATAAGTTTAGTACCTATGTTTTCTTCTATGCAGTTTATTGTTTCAGGTCTTAGGCTTAGGTCTTGATCCATTTTGAATTAACTTTGGTACATGGTGACAAACAGCAGTCCAGTTTCATTCTTTTGCACGTGGCTTTCCAATTCTCCCAGCACCATTTATTGAAGAGGCTGTCTTTCCTCCATTGTATGTTTTTTGCTTCTTTGTCAAAAATTACCTGTCCATATTTATCTGGTTTTATTTCTGGGTTCTCAATTCTATTCCATTGGTCTGTGTGTCTGTTTCTCTGCCAGTACCATGATGTTTTGATTATTGTAGCCCTGTAGTACAAGCTAAAGTCAGGGAGTGTGATACCTCCAACATTGTTCTTTTTTCTTAGGATTGCTTTGGCTATTTGGGGTCTTTTGTGGTTCCATACAAATCTCATGATTTTTTTTCTTCTATTTCTTTAAAAAAACGCCCTTGGGATTTTGATGGGGATTGCATTAAATCTGTATATTGCTTCGGGTAATATGGCCATTTTAACTATGTTGATTCTTCCAATCCATGAGCACGGAATGTCTTTCCATTTCTTTGTGTCTTCTTCAATTTCTTTTTAAAATGTCGTATAGTTTTCAGCATATAGGTCTTTCACATCCTTGGTTAAGTTTATTCCTAGGTATTTTATTCTTTTTGTTGCAATTGCAAAAGGAATTGGTTTTTATTTATTTATTTATTTTTCTGAGATTTCATTGTTAGTATATAGGAATGCAATGGACTTTTGTACATTGATTTTGTAGCCAGCAATTTTACTATATTCGTTTATTGTTTCTAATAACTTTTTGATGGAGTCTTTAGGGTTTTCTATATAGAGTATCATGTCATCTGCAAAGAGTGACAATTTAACTTCTTCATTCCCAATTTGGATGCCTTTTATTTCTTTCTCTTGCCTGATGGCTCTGGCAAGAACTTCCAACACTATGTTGAAAAGCAGAGGTGATAGGGGACAGCCCTGTCGTGTTCCTGAACGTAGAGCAAAGGGCTTCAGTTTTTACCATTAATTATGGTATTAGCTGAGGATTTGTCACATATGGCCTATATTATGTTAAGGTATTTTCCTTCTGTATCTATTTTATTAAATGTTTTAATCATAAATGGATGTTGTATTTTGTAAAACACTTTTTCTGCATCAATTGATATAATTATGTGATTTTTGTTCTGTATTTTGTTTATGCGATGTATCACACTGATGGATTTCCGTATGTTGAACCATCCTTGTGCCCCTGGGATGAACCCCACTTGGTCATGATGAATAATCTATTTAATGCATTGTTGCTCTTGATTTGCTAGAATTTTGTCTAGGATTTTTGCATCGGTATTCATCAGAGATATTGGTCTGTAGTTTTCTTTTTTTGTGTTATTCTTCCCAGGTTTTGGTATCAGGGTAATGTTGGCCTCATAAAATGAGTTAAGGGAGTGTTGTCTCTTCTTCAATTTTTTGGAAGAGTTTGAGTAGGACAGATATTAGATCCTCTTTGAAGGTTCGGTAGAATTCACTAGTGAAGCCATCTTGTCCTGGATTTTTGCTTTTCGGAAAGTTTCGGATGACTGATTCAATTCCCTTTCTGGTGAGCAGTCTATTTAGATTCTCCAGTTCTTCGTGATTCAGCCTAGGTAGGCTATATGTTTCTAAGAACTTGTCCATTTCTTCTAGGTTATTGAATTTGGTGGCATATAGTCCTTCATAGTATTCTTGGATGATCCTTTGTATTTCTGTGGCATCCGTGACAACTTCCCCTCTTTCATTTCTGATTTTGTTTATTAGTGTCTTTTCTCTTAGTGAGTCTTGTCAAGGTTTGTCAATCTTGTTAATCTTTTCAAAGAACCAGCTCTTTGTCACATTAATTTTTTCTACTGTCTTTTTGTTCTCAATTTCATTTAGTTCTGCTCTGATTTTTGTTATTTCCTTTCTTCTGCTGACCTTGGGTTTCATTTGTTCTTCTTTTTCTAGTTCTTTAAGGTGTAACGTGAGGTTATTTATCTGGGATTTTTCTTGTTTCTTCAGATAGGCCTGTAGTGATATAAACTCTCCTCTTAAAACTGCATCCCAAAAATATTGGTAGGATGTATTTTCATTCTCATTTGTTTCTATGTATTTTTGGATCTCTCCTCTTATTTCTTCTTTGACCTGGTCGTTCTTTAAAAGTATGTTGTTTAATCTTCAGGTATTTGTGTTTATTTTCCTGCTTTGTTTTTGCAGTTGATATCCAAATTCAAAGCCTTGTGATCAGAGAATATTCTTGGTATGGTTTCAATCTTCTTAAATTTGCTGAGGTTAGGTTTATGTCCTGATATCTGGGACATATATAGTCTATCCTTGATAATGATCCATGTACACTAGAAAAAAATGTATGGTCTGATGTTCTAGCATGAAGTGCTCTACAAATGTCAATTCTGTCCATTTCATCTAATGTGTAATTTAGGGCTGCTATTTCATTATTTATTTTCTGTTTGGATGATCTATCCATAGCTGTCAATGATGTATTTAGGTCCCCCACTATAATTGCATTTTGGTGAATTTCTCCCTTTAGTTCTGTTAGTAGTTGCTTGGTATATTTCAGTGCTTCCTGATTGGGGGCATAAATATTGATGACTGTTATGTCTTCTTGTTGTATAGTCCCCCTTTATCATTATGAAATGTCCATCTTTGTCTCGTTATCTTTTTTATCCTGAAGTCTGTTTCATCTGATATCAGTATGGCTACATCTGATTTTCTCCAGATACCATTTGCTTGGAGGGTCAATTTCCACCCTTTCACTTTGAGTCTATGTTTGTCCTTATAGCTGAGATGTGTCTCTTGGAGGCAGCATATGGTTGGGTTTAGGTTTTTGATCCAATCTGCTACTCTGTACCTTTTTATTGGTGAGTTCAGTCCATTTACATTTAGGGTGATTATTGATATGTGAGGATTTCCTATCATTCTATCTTTGGTTTTGTGGCAATACTGTGTCTCCATTGTTTCTTTGCCTTTTTGTTGTTGTCTATTATTTCTGTGTGGTGGTATTCTATGCTTTTCCCCTCTGTTTCTTCTTTTATTATGTTACATATTTCAGTTCTGGATTTTCTTTTGAGTGGTTACCATTAAGTTTATGTAAAAGAAAGTTTTATATTTAGAGTATTCCATTTTTTTTCAGCATGCTTACTTTCTCCATTCCTATATTCCAGTTCAGGCCTTTACTCTCCCGCCTTTTATGTTTTGATTGCCACAAACTATCCCTATTTATGCTGGTCAAATAGCCTCTTTCAGTATTTCTTGTAGTGCAGGTCATTTGTTAGAAAATTCCCTCAGCTTCTGTATGTCTGGGAAGGTCTTTATCCCTCCTTCATATCCAAAGGATATCTTTGCTGGATATATTATTCTTGGCTCATAATTTCAGCTGGCTATTTCATTCTTCATTTCTTTCAATAGTTTGAATATTTGGTTCCACTCCCTCCTGGCTTGTAGAGTTTCTGCTGAAAAATCTGATGATAATCTAATGGGCTTTCCTTTGTAGGTTACCGTCTTCTTTTCCCTGGCTGTCTTAAGGATTCTTTCTTTGTCGTTAATTTTTGACAGCTTCAATACAATGTGCCTTGGAGAAGGCTTGTTGGGATTGAGGTAATTAGGTGTTCTATTTGCTTCTTGGATTTGAGAATCCAGTTCTTTCCACAAGTTTGGGAAGTTCTCGTCGAATATTTGTTTGAATATACTCTGTTCCCTTCTCTCTTTCTTCTCCTTCTGGTATGCCAATTATTCTTAAATTGCTCTTTCTGATGGATTCCAAAAGTTCTTGTAGAGTTCTTTCATTTCTTTTAAGTCTCAAGTCTCTTTCTTCTTCCATCCATGTCATTTCCAGATTTCTATCTTCGATGTCACTGATTCTTTCCTCCATCTGGTCAACTCTACTACCTAAGCTGGCTATTTCATTCTTAATTTCTTCTATTGAGTTCTTAATCTCCAGAAATTCTATTTGGTTCTTTTTCAAAATTTCAATCTCTTTGGTAAAATGTTTATTTTGTTCTTTGATTGTGTTTCTGAGTTCATTAAACTGCTGTCTGTATTTTCTTGAACCTCATTGAGTTTTTTAAGAACTGCAATTTTGAACTCTCTGTCATTTAAGTCACATATTTCCATATCTTTAAGTTCCTTTTCTGGAGACTTTTCACTTTCTTTATGAGCTATCTTGTAACTTGGTTATTCATGGCCATTAATGATTTATTATTTCTCTTCCTAGACATCTACATGAGTGGGTTCTGCAACAGGTTAATAGAAATGGGTATTTCTTTTCTTTTCCAGTAGGTGTTGATAGAATGTTTTGTTTTCTCTCTGACTGCAGCCTTTTATTCTCTCTCACAGTGCAGTAGTATATTTTCTCTGCACTATTCTGGCTTCTCACACAAAAGGGGGATTCCCTGGAAGGCGGGCTTCCCCCCTGTGAACAGTTCGCCTGGGTCCTAGGGTTCTGCCTTCGTGGGGGGATGTGGAGAGCTTCTAACTTCCAAAGCTCTTCCTGCACCAAATTCAGAGCCCATGTGTTTCAGCAGCTCTGTTTACTCTTGCAGGGATCCGTCCAGATAGGTGGGGACAGGGGCGGGGTGGGTTGTAAGATGTGGCCCAGAGCAATGGCGGCGACCACCACCACAGCCAGTCCTGCTTCCACAGGTCCCTCCCCTTTGCCAAAACTAGTTGGGCTGCAAGTCTGTGTCTGTGGACCACAGTTCTCAGAACAGCAAATATTCTGTTGTTTTGATCTGACACTGCTACAGTTCCACTTCGAGCATCGGGCAGGTGGGGGCAGGGCAAGCTCTGGGATGGCAGGGAGAGGACAGCTAGGCTCAGTGCTTAAGGCTTCCGTTCTCTGCTCGGTAGTGAGGGCTTAAACCACCATTTTCAGCCTTCCTCCCTCAGTCTTTGCTCCAAGGTCTCTGCTGTGAGCGTTGGGCTCAGCCCTGTTATATGCTGCCTGCTCAGCCCTGTGGGCCATAAGTGGAGCCCAGCAGTCTGAGTTCTTCCCTCTCCTGCAGCTGAGGTAGTTCTGGGAGGCAGCGAGCTCGGAACACTGAGCTAGGTCTGCATCCTGCGTCCATGCGTCCCCATTTCCGCACTTCTCCCTTCCTTCTGCCCCACTTGCACAGTTTGCTCACCTTTAGATGATTTCAGTAGTGGGCCTCTTAGTCCTGCCTGTCTGCTATGCAGGGAGACCTTTGTGGAGTTATAGTTGTTCAATTTGTTGTAAATTCCAGGGGAGATTTCAAGAGGCTCACCTCACGCCGCCATTTTTATGTCATCATCGAGGACTGACTTTTCTTTCATAAAGAAAAGAATCGGTTCCAATGTGAATCAGAAAAAAAAAAAAATCAAATAGAAAGTGGCACACATAAAATGATGGCAAATATATACATAAAGGCCAGAAGGGACCATGATAATATCCAAATAGTCACTGTGATACAGGCAAGGGTCGCTTGTGCAGATTGGTGCGGAAGAGTATGTGTAGCCGCCCGCCGCTGAGAGCATAAGACACATTTTTAAAATGAATAAATATGGCAGTACTTACCAAAATGACACATGTGCAATGTGCACCCTTTGATGCAGTGATTATGCTTTTGGGCATTTGTCTTACAGAAATAGTCTTACACTTTGCAAGCTTTATATGCACGTGTGTGTGTTTGTGTGTGTCTGTGTGTGTGTGTGTGTGTGTGTGTGTGTGTGTGTGTGTGTGTGGGAGGGAGAGAGAGAGAGAGAGAGAGAGAGAAAACCAATGGGGGTTGTAAAGTAAATGTTTGTGCATTTCATGTGTTTATTTTCTGGGATCCTACACAGCTTTCCAAAGAATAAGATATGTGTTTGGGACTGATATGGAAAGATGATTTTCATACATTGTTGGTAAACTGTCAAATCGCTGCAGAATGACATGTGGCTGAGATAGCCCCACTGCTACATATGTGGGTTCAAATTTATGTGTGTGTGTGTGTGTGTGTGTGTGTGTGTATACATATATATAATATATATCACATACACATACATTCCTTATATGTATACATTGGAAAATGCTAGGAGAATATAGATCAAACTATTACAAAGGATTAGCCTCTCAGTCCTGTCATTGATATATGATGGAGAGACAAAGGTAGGACTTTTAGTTATTACTTTCAAAACTCAGACTTCCTTCCTTCCTTCCTTCCTTCCTTCCTTCCTTCCTTCCTTCCTTCCTTCCTTCCTCCCTCCCTCCCTCCCTCCCTCCTCCGTCCCTCCTGCCCTCCTTCCCTTCTTCTCCCTCCATTCATCCCTCTTTCTCTCCCTGCCTCACTTTCTTTCTCCAGTCCTCCCTCCCTCCCTCCCTCCCTCCCTCCCTCCCTCCCTCCCTCCCTCCCTCCTATTACAAAGAGCATGCATTTATTTCACAATAATAAAACAAAATTAAGAACACCCACTATCCATCCAGCCTTCCCTTACTGTAGGCCTTCATAAAGTGATAAATGTGTTACTTTAAATTCCTTGAGTTTCCATGCATAATAGTCAGGCAAGGGAAACATACATTTAAAGAGGATAAGAAAAACTGGAATTACAATGTGTCGGGTTTCTGCTGTGTACAAACACAGTGCTGAGCACTCACATACCGATATGATTCAATTCTCCTTTTCTCGGGTGAGATCAGGGGTGATATTCACAATACCCGAGAACTTCTAAAGCACAGGAACCAACTAGAAAGAAAGGATGACAGCCATAATACTGGAGTAGCATTCTAAAGCCACCCTATTCCTGGACAGTGGAGACTTCAGAAGGGTCCTTGGGGAGGGCCTGGGACTGCCAGGCAGCAGGAGTGGATGGGGGGTGGGCTCAACGCTGCGAGCTATTTACCAACTGGCGCAGAAGTACTTTAATATTTACCAAAGGGTCCAGCCACACAGGTGCACATCACCTGGATGTCAAACCTGATTAGTACAATGCTCTTAGCATCTGAGAAACCAAACAGTTGTCCCGTGGTAATAAAATTTTCTCCCTCTGCTCTCCAGATTAGCCCTGTACTATTTGCAGGTCCAAGCTGACACACAGGCAGACAGAGCTCACATGTGATAGAGACTGAATTGATAGGAAAATGCTAAGTGTGAAACATACAGGCGGGATTACCCCTTGGCAAGGCAATTCCAAAGGGCTTTGGGACTGATGACCTTTGTACGGACTGTCCAGCCTCTGACTACCTGCCACGCTTGACAAAAAGCTTGGGTGTGCCCACGTCACCACACAAAAGAGAGTCTCATGGCTCTCTTGCAAAGGCCACCGGAAGCAACAAAACACAAATTTGGTCTGAGCTGCTGCTGTTGGACCTTCTGCAGTCTGCCAGCAGAGCTGTTCCACTTTTGTCCAGGCAACGAGGCCCTGGTGCTCAGGGACAGCTGCTAGCACCCACGCCCCCCCCCCCCACGGTTAGGGTCCCCGGTATCCTGCCTGGAGTCAGGAAAAGTGTGCCCTCTACTTTTAGAACCTCAGCTTCTTCCTCTCCTACCCCTACTGGATCTAAGGGTACTTGAGATACAGCATTAAATGAAGTGCTTTGTTTTATTTTAAACTGTACTTTGCTTTAATGCCTACTCAGAGGAACAGTTGAAAACATAACTGTGCTCAGATGAAAACAGGTGAGATGAAGGCATGGGCGGGCAGGGTGGTAAGAGTTGTGCCCAAGGCCATGCAGCCAGTGAACTGAAAACTACGGTTCAAGTCAGTTCTGCACACCTCCACTCCACCAGCCTGCCTTGCAAGGAGGCTTGTGTCTTATTTCTCGTGCACCTACCACTTATTTCTCTTCGGATTTCTTTTTTTGTGCTTCTCAATGCCAGAGTTGAGATTTCAGAAAATAACGGTCTAACTTTGTTATTGTTTGAACAGAGCTGTGCTTGGAAGAAAACACGAGGGGCGGAGTCATCTTTAAGCCACGATGTGGAGGTAGGTCTGAAAGCATGCCGACTCTAGAGAACCCCATGGGGGCGAGAAGGCCAAGAGCACCTGCCCCTACTTCTCGGGAGTTTGTCTAGTGTATCCTCTGGATCCAGCACAATTCTACCTCCTGTGCCTCTCCATCATAGAAGAGTCAGGTACCTAGCCCCCCTTCCACCATGAGAGGAACTCAGAGAGACTTTGCAGGCAGCTAAAAGGTACAGCAGCTGAAATGGCAAGACTGCGTCTTCTCTTTAAGGAGTATAGGACCTGGACGGGCCTAGTTCCCAAAGAAACAGGCCATCACCACAAGACTACGTGGGCACAACAGCTACCTGCAGCCTCCTTCTAGCCAGGAGTCTGGGTCTTCGTGTTAAGGATCAGGCACTTACTTACCTCAGCTCGGCCACATCCTTTGCCGTGTGGCAAAGATCTAGGACTATTCCAGCTTCAGCTTGGGTTTCCTAACCCCTACCGCCACTTTTCTCTCGGGAGGATTATTGCGATATTACTGCCGTCCTCACCTCTATCCCGGGGTCTATCATAGCATCTGGCACAACATCACAACTTTGAAGACTGATGGCATGAATAACAATATCAGAAATGTGTATTGAAAGCTTACTAAGTACCAGGCACTTTATGGGAGTCATGCTGTTTAAGTTTCCTAACCACGGCGCAAGGTAGAATCCTAGTAACATGTCCCTTTAATGGGAGAGACGCATATGCCACATCCATGGTCACAGAGATAGTCAACATACTTTCTGTAGCATTATGCCTCCTGAAGGCAGACTCGATCAACATATTGTACTGCCTTCCAGCTCGGAGAAGGACAGGTGGAGGTTGGGAGGGAGAGAGGGACAGAGGGACAGAGGAAGGAAGGGAAGGAAGGAAAAAAAGATCAAATAAGATAACTGGCAGTGACCTGACTTCCCCACCTGCTTCCTCACTTTGAGGATCCTTGCTATTCTCCATCTGGAGCTGGGTGGAGGCAAGGGGCGGGTGGGGGGTGAGTGCATGGATCATAAAAAGATGCATTTGAGAGGAAAGAGCTTAGGGGAAGAGGAGAAGAATGTAGAGGTTAGAGGCCCAGGGCTGGACCAAGCAATCAGGGTTCCTCTCAGCTCACAAAGCAGAGTGGGTCAGCGTCAGAAGTGGGATGTCCAGGCCAAACCTTTAACCCAACGTTATCATCAGCATCAGAACAACAGTGCAGAGAAACAGCAGAAAGCTACCTCTGTGGCATTCATCCAAAGGAAAATAGCCAAACTCCATCCATAAACAAGCTGGAATCACGGACACTTAATAAAGACAAATATAAACAACACATCTTGTGCATAGGCCCAAATTATCAGCGGTCCTCCAAAAGAATAAAGGGAACACATCTTTGCAATAGCACATATGAAAAAGAGTGAGAGGTTTTCGTCATCAAAAATTCCACTAGGAGCCAGTAATAGCTGGGAAAATATAAATGTGACCTCAAGAAGCCGCATCAACAGAAGCAGAGTAGCTGACAGAAGGAGGTAGAAGTCTGGTTTAGCTCAGTACAGGAGCACCCCCCTTGAGGAAGAAGAGTGTCAGTTCTCGTGTTACACTCCAGGAAATGAAAAATTAGAATCTCTACCTGGAGGACACGGACCACAGTGGTAAAATGTCTGAAACACATAGCCCATGAGACTAGCGGAAGAAACAGGGATTGTATATTTTAGGTTGATTTCTAAAAGCTTACAGGGTGCTATTTTTTCTGTTGTCAAATTTCCTAAGAGTTGCCTTGGAGAAGGAAGGTTGATTTTCTTTGTGGACAGGGAAGGCTAGGAAGACCAATTTCAACTCAATATAAGGAAAAACCTTCTAATCATAGTATCTGGAAATGAGATGAGCTCTCTGTTCGGTAGTGAGAAGGCCATCAAGAGAGGTAATTAAGACACGGGAGACATGTTGAACTCAAAACTCCAATTCTAATAATATCAGCACTCTTTTATTTTACTTTCTTTTTCTTCTCCCATCACTATTAAAGAACCAGAGAAGATAAACTCTGAAAACTCAACAGACAGGTTGGCCATAATCCACAATGGCTTAGCCCAGAAGACACGGACAGTGTCCACCCAGCTGCTGTGCCTCTTCCCTGCTCCCCCAAATGCCCCCCTGGAAGGTGGGATGAAACAAGGAGGACTCACCTTTCTTCTCAAAGTCCCCTTTCTCTTCCCCCGGCCTTCCCAGGCTGTCCAGGGTGTGGGTCACCTGGCTGCCGAACTCGTCCTCACGGGCCACGTGATTGGAGCGCCGGGGTGGGTCCTCGTCCTCTTCATAATCGTAGTCGTCCAGGATGGGCGTCTCCCGAATGGGCACGCCGATGACAGAATTGTGCGCCTGCAGCCGGGAAGAACGGAAGCTTTCCCGGGCCTGGGGGCCCAGCAGCACCGATGGGATGTAGTGGATTTCGTGAGTGGCTTCTGTGCTCGCGCTCTTCTGGGGGATGCGACGACGCTTCTGCCAGCGCCGCTGGGCGAACAGCGCCACGGTGAACACCAGCAGTAGCAGCAGCAGAGCGATGAGACCACCCTGGAGCAGGAGGGAAGAAGGACAAGCACGTGGGCCGCTGTTCTTCTGGCCAGAGTGCTGGAGGGAATTTTCCTGGTCACCACACTCAGCCCACAATCCCTGGGTTTGGTTTCTAAAGCCTCGAGAACCACCAGCCATGACTTTGAAGCCGGAGAGACACTGTTTCCCAACCTTTCTCACCAACACGCTGTGTGACCTTGGGAAAACGGCTTGACTTCTCTGAGCCTTGCTTTTCATATGTATCAGTATAAAGATGAGTAAGAAAGCCTGCCTTTCCTTCTCCATAAGGAGCAAATGAGATGGATAATGCTCATGCCAGAGCAAGGCAGACTGCTCAATGTTGGGAAGCGTCAGGGCTGTGGCTTCACACAAGTGAATGTCTGAGCCCTGACTCTGCCTCCCACCAGCTGAATGGCCCCAGGACATTTGTTCATACTCTCTCAGCCTTGCTTTCTCATTTCTAGACTGAGTCCACTGAGGGCTCAATAGATAGCCTTTCTTCCACCCTGCTGCAAATGTCAGAGACTTATTCAGTCAAACATAATTTCTGCATAGTTTTTATTTTCTTCATTATCAGAAAGGCAATCTTTTAAGGTTTGATTCCCAACAAGGGGCCTGGGACAACGTAGATACTCCATAAATATTCCTTGAATGAATGGGAAAAAAACAGTACCTTTCTGGGGCTCCTTCAATCAGAAGTTTAAGGCAAACAAAAGTTTATTTTTCTTGACTACATCCAACTGGTAAATACTTGATTTAGGCTGCGTATCATACGTTAAATTGGAACCCACGAAAGGGTTCGTGAACATTTCTTATGTGATGCACGAGATTCATGAAATACCCTGCTCTCTGAGTGCCCTAAGGGCAGGGGTATTTTCAAAACATGACGACACTCCCCATAGCACGTGTTGAGGGCTTAAGGTGGCAGGTTTGCATCCTCCTGGACTCCCCTCACTTGCTCTGTGCCAGAAACATCTCTGAGGAACAGGGATAGGCCCTCTGAGTTAGCTTGCTTTTCTGCATTCTATACTGCGCTTTATGTCTGGGAGGTTGGAGGCCACTTGGTTGAGTGCCTGCATGTCCTTAGAATCCAGAGTAGCGAGGACTACCCGGGTTGTGTGGGGGGACACGGAGAGATCAGCAGAGCGAGATTGGTGCCGTGTGTGTGTGTGTGTGTGTGTGTGTGTGTGCGTGTGTGTGTGTGTGTTTGGTTTGGCTTTTGAGCTCTGAAGCCTATATTCTTTCAACCACACCCGTATGGCCGATTGACCTTCCTCGATCTTCCTTGACTACGGCCTCATTGAAGGCAGGAACAATTTTTGATAACTAAATGTATGACACCTAACAGAGATGACAGTGGTTAACCCCGAATACATCACGTTGGGGTGGGGGGAAGGTGACTGCGATTAAAAAGACCTGTTTAGGCCAAGAAGAACATTATTCACTAAAATAGCTCAGCCATCCTGCTAACTGCATTGGAAATCTATAATGTTCTTTTTGCAAGGCTCTCAGATCACTAAACTAGAATCCATCACCTCCACAGAGGGTGGGAGTGTATGAGAAAGGGGCCTAAGGGTGGCCAGGTGGCGGGTATGGCTGAGAGCCCTGCCTTGAGTGATGAGCTACTGTGGGATCTCCAGGAAGGTTTCTCTGAATGTCAGAACTTAAAAACAAATACAGAAACCGAACAAAGCTATAAGTATGTCTATTTATATATATATATATATATATATATATATATATATATATATATATATATATATATGGTGTGTGCGTGTGTGCATGTGTGTATAAGTGTGTAATCTGACAAATATATATAAAGTGTGTGTGTGTGTGTGTGTGTGTGTGTGTGTGTGTGTTTGTAGTTCATCACTTCTGGAGCCCTAGGAAAACAAGAACACATCCATTTACCCTCCACAGAACAGGAACATACAATAATGATTTTTCTGTGTCTACAAATCACGTTTGACATGGTATTACTTGTCGTTTTTCTGCATCAGACATGAGAAAGGAAGGAGACAGGGGAGGACTGTGGAGGAATGAGAAGGAAAAGATAATAGGAAAGGAGAGAGAAGAGAAAAAGGAGGCAGGAAGAACTCTAATATTTGGCAAAAACAATAGCAGGGTTTCTCCGTACTACTTTTACTTAATGTTGTTTTATTTAATTTTAAGGATGTGAAGACAATCATACTTGAAAGGGATTATAGTTTCCATTCTATAAATGAAATATGGGAAAGGTGGTTCAGAGAGGTTAAGTAAGTTGCTTGAAGTCACACAGGTTTTGATCCCAGGTCCAACTGATACAAAAGGCCAGGATGTGGTAAAGCAGCAATTTGAACCCAGCTCTTCATTGTACAGCCACTGGCTATTTTGTAGCACAGTGGTTCTCAGAAACCATAGGGAGGGAGAAGAACAAACGGGAAAGATGGTGAGGGTACATGGAGAGAGAGAGGATCCTGAGAAGGAAAGAGGGAAACATTATTTTCAAATCGAGGGTTCAATGGACACATCTTTGGGCGGCTTGTTCAGAAAAGCTTTTCATTTTGGTCCACTGATGCCTTTGGGGAAATCTTGCCCAACTCGTCCCTCTGTCTTCTCATGTTTGGGGGTTTGACTTGCTGTGAGGGTTAGGCCTGTCCTGTCCAGAGCCCTTCACCCCCAGCCCCTTGTGTCCACCCCAATTATGGGTGTTTGACCCTGTGGTCAAACCCCAGTATTAACACTGACCTGGGGAAGACGAGGCCTAACCAAACCATCCACCTGCCACCATGGCCCCTCCCTGTCCTCACTGCACCCTACCACCCTTCCTGGTCACTCCTGCAGCCCTGGGTCAGCTTCTAAGCCCACACAGGATGCTCCTGGAAGGCAGAAAGCCTCATCCTTTGCCTGCAGAGCCCTCCAGCAGTATCTGCCGCCATGGCTACAAGCTGACTTCAGAGTGACATGGTTTTCGTCCAGGTCCTACTACTTAGAGCCTGTGTGACCTTGACTAGGTCACTTTACCTTTCAGAGTCTTTGTTTTGTCATTGGTTCAATAAAGGCAGTATTCACAGTGCCACCTCATTGGGTCATTGTGACGCGAAATAAAATGTGTGGGGAGTATTTAGGACAGTGTGGGGCACCTGGTAACTGCTCACGGATTGTTAGCTATTGCTATTGTCAACAGCATACAGCAAGGGTGTGCTGAATGCTGAATGGATAAATACAGGAATGAATGAACGCGTGACTTGACCTTTTGCCCCGGGATGCCTGTTCTGCAAACCTTGTCTTGGGTCCCCAAATCCTTCTCAGTCTGGACAAACGCTTCTTACATGCTCCGTTATTTACCTGTATGACTGTGCATGTTAGGCATCATGGTCACATGTTAAGGGAGGAAACTGAGGCCCAGAGACAGGAAGTCCATTACTGAGATCCAAGCTATAAGGTCAGTTCAGCACCGCGTCACAGTTCTGCTCGGGGTAGGAAGGGACAGGGCCACCTAAGGCCTCATTAGCCCCTGCCCGGCCCCACTTCTGTCTCCACAGATTACTTAGGCAATTCCAGGCACACATTTCCCAACATGAAGAACTTCTAGAAGGAGGTGCAGAGGGACCCTGCCCTCTCCCCTCCCCTCCCCCACTTTGGCAGAGGCTAAGCTTGAGGGTCCCACTGGCTTAAGGATCTGCTGACTCCTGTAACATGAGTCCGGGTCTGTGGCTCTGGCCCTCCTGTGTAGGCACAGGCTCCCCATCCTCACTCCCCAGCCTGCCCTGACCTCAACTCCCACCAACCTCAGTTGACCACGAACCATGTGGCTTCCGTTACAGAGAGGAATTTCAGGGTGCAAACTTGGCCAAAGGAGAATTCCAGTATTCAAAGGCTCACAGTGACAGTGACCTACTGATACAGACGTCCCCACATGGGCTCCTGCAGGGGCTTTGCCCAAGACATAGGCGCAGCTGGGTACTGCTGCAATCACCACTGAGCAGCCCTATGCTCCTGACCCTAAAAAAAGTAGACCGTAAAAAAAGAAGAGCATGAGGGAAAAGGTTCTGAATTCAAGTTTACTCACTGTGTGATCTCAAATTCCCCAGCTTCCTCTATGAACCTTCAGTTTACTCATCTGTAAATTGGACTTGGCGATAATTGGAATAGCATAGCGCCCGGTTAGGGGTAAAGACTGGGGGTAGGGAAGACTTCTTTAAAATCTCATGCTACCACATATAAGCCAGGCGGTCTTGGACAATGGGCTGGATCACTCTAAATCACTATTTTCTCATCCATAAAACTGGGTCAAAAACATCCTTGGAGAGGGAGGTTAGATGTGAGCTCCCGGACGTGGAGTGCTGTGCTCAGCCCCTGGCACGTGGTAAATGGGAGATACACTCACATCTGTGCTCCCTAATGGGGTTGATGAGCAGATCACGTCGGAACACTGCTGTGATGGCCCTTACACACCGAAGGGTGCCGTGCACAACAAGCCAAGGAGCTGAAGAGAGCCATTTGGCCACCTCTGTCCGAGTGGGACACTTCACCCAAAGGAAGCAGATGGGTAACTGAGGATCAAGAAGAAACGGCAATCTGCATCCACCTGGATTGGTCCAGGCTGCTGTACCGCTCCACTCCTGCAGAGCTGCACCCCCACTTGTGTGCGGGCTTCCTTCCACCAGGCCTAGCAAACAGCAGGAGCTGCCGCTGGGACGGTGAGCAGGCCAGAGTGTCCTGACCCTGAGTCTACATGCCAGCAGCAAACACAGGTCTTGGCAGTGGAGAAAATGCTTCAGGGCAAGCGGGCGCCGGAGGAGGGAGAAGGGGCTGTTGGGAGAGGGGGGGAAGTTTTAGAAAGCAAGTAAGGAGGAGGCCAGGGCTCCAGGGGTGGCAAGCTGAGGCCCTGCTGGCCTCAGGGATGACCCGATGCCAAATTCGATTTGGGCTGTGTTCACTCTAGGGAGGCCCAAGACAAACAGGCTGGAGAAGTGGCAGCAAGGCCCAGAAATGCAAATGCCCGTCTGTGAGTTAGGGGTCCGTTTCTGTGAACTCATGAGGATCACAGGTCTTGGGGTGAACAGTGCCACCTTCTCATCAGTCTGAGGATTTCGCTAAGCTGCAGGCAGGAAGCAGGAAAGAGACAGGAGAAGAAATGTGTGGGTCCCCATCCCTTCTGGAACTTTCCGTACTAGAAGTCTCTCCAGAACAGGATCAGCCCACTCGTCCTGTTGTCACTGACAGTGAGTCTCAGATGCCCCAGGAGCCAGACAAGGGCTGGGTATGTGATGCCAGGGGCAGTGAGATGATGGGGAAACGTGGGTCTGGGGAACAGAAGCCGCATGGGTGTCTGCCTGCTTCCCTGCTTCTGCTGGCTGCGCGTGACAAGCTGCCCATGACATTTTACCTCCATGGGCTGCAACAGCCTCACCTATAACATGTGCTGATTGTTCCCAATGTGGTGGGTTATGCTAAGGATTGAACAACACAATGAAAGGCCTGGCACCACAGAAGTCAACAGATACCAGCCCCATTACTTCAGCCTCTCTATTCCTCCCACTTAAACCACATGCTAACAACTCTTACTTAAAACCCTTTCCTGGCTCCTCGCGACCCTCGGGATAATGCCTAGAGCCCTAGCCTGGCTTCCAAGCCCTTCCTGCCTAGGGGCCTGCTTCTCTCCCGGCCTCAGCTCCCACTGTTCCCACCTCAGGCCCGACTGCAGCACCACACACCGTGACTAGCGTCCCCACAATGTGACGCTCTGAGCTCTTCCATCGTGGCTGCGCCCTCAGCCCAGAGCTCTCTCTCTCTCTCACTCACTCCTTGTGGTGGTTTGGAAAATGACCCCCCAACATTCACGTCCACCCAGAACCTCAGAATGTGGTCTCATTTGGAAATAGGGTCTTTGTGGTTGTCGCTGATTAAAATGAGGTCCGAGTGGATTGGGTGGGCCCTACATCCAATGACTAGTGCCCTTCTAATGAGAGGAAAGGACACAGAAACACACCCCCACACAGAAGGAGGTCACGGGACATGGAGACAGCGATTGGAGTGATGCATCTACAATCCGAGGAACACCAAGGACTGCTGGCGACCGTCAGGAGCTCCTGGGAGGCAGGGACACTTTCTCCCTCAGAGCCTCCAGAATGAGCACACCTGGCTGACATCCTGACTGCAGTTCTGGTCTCCTGACCTGGGAGACAACGCTGGTCAGCTCTGACCTGGCATCCACAGGGCAGCTGGTCTAACCCTGGTCAGCTCTGACCCGGCATCCACAGGGCACCTGGTCCGATTCTGGTCAGCTCTGACCCGGCAACCACAGGGCACCTGGTCCGACCCTGGTCAGCTCTGACCCGGCAACCACAGGGCACCTGGTCCGACCCTGGTCAGCTCTGACCCGGCAACCACAGGGCACCTGGTCCGACCCTGGTCAGCTCTGACCCGGCAACCACAGGGCACCTGGTCCGACCCTGGTCAGCTCTGACCCGGCAACCACAGGGCACCTGGTCCGACCCTGGTCAGCTCTGAGCCGGCAACCACAGGGCAGCTGGTCCAATCTTGCATGGCCCCTCTTTGCTGTTCTACCTTTATCCCAATGCTAGTACCTTCAGCTGGTTTGCTTGCATACACAATATCAAACACTGAAAAATATATAAAGGTGAAAAATAAAAGCACCCACAAACTACCCCACAAGGAGAGACTTCAGATAAGTCAAACTTAAAACGGCATTCAGCCTGGACTCATTTTAATCTATTTTTCATGTTAAAATATTGAGGCATGGGAGAAGGCGCCGGAGAAAGGAAAGAAAGGGATAATGTGAGAAATGCTTTATTTGACAATGTGTCATTTGGAAACTGATTATTTCTGTCTCCGGCCTTTTTAATATTCCCTCACAACGGCCAAGCTGCAAGGGGATTTGGTATTCTAAGACTGGATTTATAATACTCTGTTCAGCAGTGATAAGAACATGGGCCTTTAATCCTCAGAGCTGTGAACATGCATATTCTCCCAAGTAATGTCCTTCCCTTCTCGTCACTTGTGTCTCGTCCTGACAGCCATCCCCAGGATAACCAAGGACTATTGATCCACTGGCTGTTCCTCCGGCCATTTGCAAAGTGACAGAGCTAGTAGGGAAGGGGGCTGGGCCTCCAAGTTCTCTGGGAAGTCTCCTTTCAGGCCCCAGTCTATGTTTAAACTGGAGGGATTATTAGAAAATAGTCCAAACCCTTGGTGTTACAGATAAGAAAACTGAGGTTCAGAGAGAAGTGATTTGACCAAGTTTACAGAACAACCTAAAACGGTATTGGAGGCAGACTATATAACCGACACCCCCAAAAGCTGCTGAGAAATCCACCACCTTCCCTTTCTCTCCATCCTACGGCTGTCCTAAGTCCCAGTAAGGGCTGCCTTGCATCCTGGTAATTCTGATACACTCCGGATGATCCCCCAGGCTCTGTTCCCTCCCCCACTATTCTCAATTCACCTTCCCTGCCATAACATCCCTACCATAACAGAGGCACAGCTGGAAGCAGAGCCCCTCCCCATTGACTAAGCCTGACAGTCCTGCAGTTTGACAGTTCCAGTTCTTCTCAATCAGGCTTCCACCTCTGTGGATAACCTAGTCTCAAATCACACGGTTTCAAAATACCTTTCTCAAAATGTGTGCATCACCCCTCCACGCCGCTAACCTTACTGGGCACCGACTGCAAAGTAGGCAGTGATACATATCCAACCCCATTGGCACTCACTCTGTACCAGCTGTCCTGAGGTTTTGCTCAAGCCACTTCCTCTGCCTCGAAGGCTCCCTCATTTTTATTCCTCACCCCCACATCTGCACGTCGAAATACCACCCAGACCTCACAGCTACTTCAATGCAATCTCCCCAGTGAACTCTTCTGGGACGGATCTCTTCCCTCGAGTCTCAACCCTAAGGAACCTCTTTATCCTCTGCACTCCCACAGGGGTTCACCTGAGCCCTCACTTAAGAGGTGTTAGCATTTTCTACCTTGTAATAGAGTTAGAGATGCTTGTTCCTTAGCTCCCCAACTGGTTAGATTATCACACTCATTGCACAGATGAAAACGTGGAGACCCAGAAGATAAACTTGCTTGAGAATACACGATAAGGTGGCCAATATATGGGATAAAGCCTTGCAGCCGGGGCAGTTTCCAGAAAATTGCAGGCTCGCTCTCTCACGGACTAGAAATGTCCACTGGATGCTGAGAGAGCTTCAGGAGAATGAAATAACGCGGGTCAGATAACACAGCCATATTGCATAAGGCCTGACTGGTCTTCAGGCATTAAGAATCCAGAGGGTTTTTTTTAAGCAATAGGGTGTCCAGATCACATTGGGTGTGTATGGTGGAGAGACTGGAGAAGGGAGCCCATTCAGAGAGCTGTTAGTAGTGTATGGCAGTACTTCTCAACTGGGGGTAATTTTGCCTCCCCAGGAGGCATTTGGTAATGGAGACATTTTTGGTTGTCGAACTGAAAAAAACCTCTCTGGATCCTTAATGCCTAAAGACCAGTCATGCCTTATGCAATATGGCTCTGACCCGTGTTATTTTATTCTCCTGAAGCTCCCTCAGCATCCAGTGGACATTTCTAGTCCGTGAGGAGAGGGTGTACTGGAATTTAGTGGGTAGAGACCAGGGAGTCTGTAAGCACCGTACATGCACAGGACAGTCATGTACAACAAAGAATTACCTGGCCCCACACGTCACTAGTACAGAGATTGAGGAAGTCCTGGTCTAAAAGAGAGACGATGAGACTTGAAATGAGGGTAGTTGAAGCGGGTAGTTAGGTCATGGAGCAGAAAGCGGATATGTGCCAAAGGGTAAGACTCGGCGTTTGACTGGCTGGCAAAGGGGAGGGAGAAGGTACCAACATGACACCGAGGCGTGGACTCTGTCACTGGATTAGAAAGGAATCAAC
This sequence comes from Rhinolophus sinicus, assembly GCF_057876585.1. Lineage (NCBI taxonomy): Eukaryota > Metazoa > Chordata > Mammalia > Chiroptera > Rhinolophidae > Rhinolophus > Rhinolophus sinicus. The sequence continues at coordinate 15,480,051 of NC_142516.1, read as the reverse complement.
CTCTTTGTTATTTTCCCCCGTAGGTAAGTTCTCAGTAGGTTACGAAAGATCCCAGCACATAATCAAGTAAAGAGTTAAGTTCACATGTGTGAACAATTAGGAGAAGATAAATGTACAACAGATAAAGATTTGCGTCTATACATACATACGTATAAAAATAGCCTCACACCTATCTTTATATATCTATAATTAGTTATATTTATCTATAGTCATCTATTTGCCTCTAGACAGATATATGGTGACCTATTTAAGTAGGTCCCATCATAGAAAATGAAACATTTTTCTTTTAAACTAATCATCTACTTATAATGTATCTATTAGAGACACTATTTTATATCCCAAGATAATGCCAAGGAAATAAAGTGAAAACGCAACGGTTTTTTGGAACATATTCATTTCCCACCCAGATCAATCTTCCTACATCATCTGAACATCAGATCAGAATAGGGGCCAAATCCTGGGAGATCGTTCTGAATACTAGAGTGATTTATCAGGGGGAAAGCTAATGAACATTGGGACACTAGTGCTTGCCAGCGGCTCAGACAGACAAGGATTTGAGTCATGGCTATACTGTATTTCAGCCGGGTGTCTTTGGGTACATCACTTGAGTTTCCTCCTTTTTCACATCTGTAAGTTGGGTTACTAACACCAAACTGAGAGGGTTTGGGCCAGAGTACATGAGACTGCATTACAGAACACATTTAGCGTCCCGGCTTACAAGTAGTGGCTCTCGGGAAACATTAGTTCTCTTTTTGATGTAGAGCCTTGTTTCCTGAAAAATCAGATACAAGGTAGTGGTGGGGCCACCGATTTTCCTCCACTACAGTAGGAGGTAGTATATGTGCGGTCTCCCAGCTTCATTCCCATGTTCACTCCTGTTGTCCTCCCACAGGGTCCACGTCGTGCGACCTTGACCATGGCCCTTCCCCTCTTCAGTGTGAGAAGGTGAGACGAGCTGGCTTTGAACAGTCATTCCAGCTCCAGTATTCCAAGCGGGAAAGGCAAAGGCAAATGTGAAAGCGTTTTTGAACAGAAGAAATATATATATATATTCTTATGACATGCTGCCTAGTATTACAGCTGTGCATGCGTGTACTTACAGCGGTTAAATGTCCTGTAGCCGTCACACGAGCTCACGCATCTGTGCTTTTTGCTCAGGCTGCTCACTCCGCCTGAAATGCCCTCCCCACACTTCCTTGTCTAGTCCTGTAAGCCTCAGCTCTTGGATCATGAGTTCCCAACAAGCCTTGTTGAACCTGCTCTCTCTGGCTGGATCAAATCCCCTGTCAGGATCCTCAGTGATCCATGCTTCTGCCTGCCAACTCCCCTCCCATCACCCTGAGTATCCCTGGAGGGCGTCCTTAACCATCTCTGGATACCTAAGATCTAGCCCAGAGTCTGACAGTGACAGCCCTCATTAAGCACGCATTGCATTTCTACACTGAGAGGCAAGGAAGAGAAGGGCAGGGTTTTATTTGTCTCTGAACATATTTGAATGGCACGTGGTACATAGCAGATCCTCAATTACTTGTTGAAAGAATTAATGAATGGAGCCAGTATAAGCGGCTCTCTGAAGGCAGGTGACTGAAATATACCTACATCTGTTTGGCAATTCTCCATTTGTGTGTGAGAGAAGGCTGGAGATAATTCACATGAGCCATTTAGCACAAATCAGTATCCTATTCTGTATCCTCAGGTGGCCTCTCAAGTTCTGTCTGAAATCCCACTCTGAAGGATGCATGAATCAAGAGGGCGGGAGGAAGCATCTTCGAGAGGACTGATTTTCTTCCTGTTCTCTGAGTCACGAAGACAAACAGAGGAACCCAGGCAGCCAGGGAGGAACCTTGCACCCATTCACTGATTTATTCTTTTGCCAGGTGAAGGGCATGCCTGAAAGCAGACAGACCCACATTCAAGTGCTTCTCGACCAGCCAGAGGTGTGACCTTGGAAAATTCTTCCCGTGAGGCTCAGTTTTCACAGCTCTACTATGGGAATAATGCCAGTCAACAAAAAGGACTGTTGTGAGGCTTCGCTGAGCTGATGTATGTGAAATATATCATGCAGCCCTTGGTCTATAGAAAATATTCAATGCAAGGCAGTTCCTTGCTCAACCGTTCCTACTATTACTGTTGTGCCTGGACCCTATGCCAAACCTTCTGCCTAAATTGAGGAACACACGTGACACGGCATAGAAGAACCCACAGTTGGTTTGGGGGAATAGATAAGTGAGCAGATAATTCCTGTAATGCACAGTTTCACAAGCTCTATGCCAGAGGGAAACGTAGTAAGAACAAAGAGTCTCTTACAGCTTCTAAATGTAAACCAGAGGGGAAGTGGAAATCAAAAGAACTTCCTTACAATTTCAAGTATAGTCAAGTTCAAAGGTGGGGGCGTGGGCTGGCCCATCCAGTCAAGTATACTCACACCCGAAATGTGACAGAAAGACTGGACAACCAACTAGATAGCAGAACGACTGACAACGCGGGCTTTGGACTTGACAGTCCTGAGTTCCACTGCCGACACTGTCACTGCCCCTTCACTGCGTTTCACGGAGCCCCGGCATTTTCCACTGAAAGTTAAAGGCAGCAGTCTTAACAGAATGAGGCTATCATGAGCATTAAACAAGTGAACGCACAAAGAGATTCCAGACAGTGGCTAGAACACAGCCAGCCGTCAGTAAATGGTGTCTAAAAAAATTCTGCCAGAGGAAAAACACATTGAGAAAGAAATCAGAAAACTTACACCCTAGTCTTGGCCCTGCTCCCTCATAAGTTAAACACATCTGCAGAACAAAGATCCTCGCGTACATTTTTTAAGGAGGCAGCCACAGCAGCCGCATGAGCCAGGCATTCTGAACAGACAAGGGAAGGGAGTCTCCAAGAAGGAACTTTGCCAAAGGTTGCAGAGTCGGTGAGTGGCAGGGCACGCATTTGATTCCAGAACCCAAAGCCTGTCTGCTGCAGGCTGCTGTGAGGAGCCTAAGACTCGTGGCTTTTCACAAGAGGTGGCGGTACATGGAGCCCACGTCCACTGCTCAGAGCGTCTTCCTCCTGGCACGTGCTACAGACTCACGGGATCCATGGAGAGATCCCTAAAGCTGTGCGACCCTACATGACCGAGCCAACAACTCAGCCTTCTGAGACAGAAGAGAGGGCTGAGGCTCAGAGTAAGCCTGAGGCCACTGAGAGCCGGTACTTAATACAGGCAGGAGCGCTTTCCTACAGGCAGGGAGCTTCCCAAGCCAGCTGGCTTCTCTAGACAGCAGGAGCGGGGAAGGAAGTTTGCGGTGGGGCAAGCCACCGAGACATAGCCTCATCAGGGAATGTTCCCTTGACCCCTTGGGATGAGGCCCTCGTCCTCTCTCCATCCCTGTCTCCTTCCTTGCAGTTAACTTTCTTTAGAGCACTCACCTCCCCCTGCCGTTATATTTTACATGAATGTGCTAACTTTCTTTATGCCTCTAATGGACTAGAACCTCCATAAGGTGGGACCTTTGTTCTGTTTGTTACTCTATCGTCAACAAAACAACTTAGTGCTTTGGTGGTGTTTACTGAATAGTTTTTGGGTGGATGGATGGATAAACGAGTGGTGGGCAAGGGCTGAGTCTGAATAATCTGAGTGCCATCCCAGGGCTAGAAGACTGGAAGACACTTAGCGAATTAAACAAACAAACCAAAATACATGGATGTACGGATGCTAATTCCCTTCTGGGCTGAGGAAGGGAGACTGATTAGAGGGGAAATTACGAGGCAAATATGACAACTATCTGGCTATTTCTCCCAGGTTTGGGGGCAAAGGGGAGAAGTTGGTCTGAATTCCAAGCTTGTTTAATCCTTTATTTACTTGTAAATACTCAAGACAGGGAGACAGAAACCAAAGAGGTGAGGTGATGCCAGTCCCACAGGATGCAGTCACCTTCCGTTGAAAGCACACAGCAGCTGTATCTCTTTGCTGTTCTTATATCTGCATGGAAATAATAGGACTTTTAGTAGAAGGGGGCATCCATGATGTAGCTCAAAGAACACTGGGTTTGGGTTCAAATCCTCGCTGTCACTGATTCACTATATAGCCCTGGTCCAGTCACATGCCTTTCCAAGCCTCAGTTTCTCCAGTTTTGAAATGATCTATGATAACAGGTGCCTTTCCCTCTTTCTGTAAAAACCCCATCGAGCATCATGTTTACAAAAGAATTTTATATGTTACAAAGCGATTTACGCATAACAGTGCTGAGCAACAAACATGCTGTAAAAGAAGGAAGAAACCAAACCCAGGTGGGAACCGGGCAGAGTTAACTGAAGTCACAAAAAGGAAAGCTGCAAATCCAGAGGCTTTCCAATATCCCCAAAGCCTCCATCATCTATCCATCAAGGTTCCTCAAAAAAGTCTTCCCAGTCACACCACACCATGGGGGTCTTTTCAAGGCACTGTTTTACTGACATCTTTGAGCAAAAAAAAACCACCCTGGTGATGGAGCTGCTGATTGTCTGCGAGGCACGTTGTGATGGCCTCAGGATTTCCCCTCCCGGGCCTGATCAGGAAAACTCCAGGAAGGTTAGTTACTAAGACAAGAGTCAAGTACAGAATGCTGAGCGAGGAGAAGGGAGAAGAGAAGAGGGCCCGCCTGGAGGCTGCTCTGTGCAACCACGGAGCAGGAGGCCGGAGCTGTTCAGCGTCCAGGATGTACCCACAGGGGCTGAGCAGGAAGATTCAATTCACCCTGCTTTACCTCCCTGCCCCGTGTCTCCTGAGTTTTTAAACACAGAATTCAGCATTTCCTGAGTACCTTGAGTTAGGAGCAAATGGCCCCGCCACCTCCGGCCTTCCTCTTAGTAACCCTTCTTACCTCTGAGATGCCCTCCACCGTAGCCATCACATCCGGCAACCACTGACCGCAGGGGAAGGTGGTAAGCGATGCTCTCTTCCCTTGTTCAGGGAACATCGCAACTGTAGCATTAATAACCTCCCCTGCCCCCACCATGAGTGATAAGCACCTCAAACTGTTCCTGAGACCTTGCTGTCACAAACTCGGCGACCCCAAGACATCTCTCCAAGTCCGCTTCCCCTCCCTCCCTACGATCCTGTGCCCTTATCCGCCAAGGCCCACCCTCTGCCCAGCCCCAGCCCCAGCCCAGCTGGGCTTCAAAGCCTGGGCATTGTCCTTAGCTCAAGTCCAGGGTGAAGTCCAGGGACCCCAAGCCCCACCACATCACAGCCTAAAGCGGTCAGTGATAGCTCCCCCAAACCAGACATCCAACAAGACACATCATTTGCTGGGGCTACTAGAAGCTTCAGCTGAAAGGGTGAGGTCTGGGGTTGCCCAGGGACTGTCTAGAGTACAGATGAATTTGATGCAGTTGAACTTAAAGGCCCACGTCATGGATCCACCTCCTTCCCATGTTAGTGAGGGGCTGTTCATACATGAACAACTAGCCTGGCTTCCTGGACCCTTCAGAACCCCGTGCATTTGAACCAACCAGGACGCCCTGAAAGAAGAGGTGGAGGGGGGATGGGGACTGCCCCAGAGAGAGTCCCTGTTTCTGAATCTCATCTTGATCCTGCGCCACCAAGGAAGCTGGGTATGTTGGTTTCCTAGGCTGCCATAAACATCACACAAAACGGGGGGCTCACCACCGAGAAATGTATTCTCTCATAGTTCTGGAGGCTGGAGGTCTGAAATGCAGGTGTTGGCAGGGCCAGGTGCTCTCCAAGGGCTCTAAGGGGGGTCCTTCCTGCCTCTTCCAGCTTTGATGGCTCCTGGTATCTCCTGGCTTGTGGCAGCTTCATGCCAATCCCTGCCTCAGCCGTCACCTCACTTCTTCCCCTGTGTCTCTTTCTGTTTTCTTATAAGGACACCAGTCATTGGATCTAAGACCTACCCTATATCTGGGATGGTTTCATCTTGAGATCCTTAACAAACGACATCTACAAAGACCCTATTTTTAAATGAGGTTACATGCTGAGGGTCTAGGTAGACGTGAATTTTCCGGGGATACTATTCTACCCATTACAAGTATGCTAGGGGCGGCTATGTAGGTGCATTATTTAGAGCCAAGACTTTCTGAGTAGGTGGCTTTCCATAGTAGGTGAAGCGAGACAATTCAGCCAGCAAAGAAGAGGACTAAGAAAGGGTAGAAACAAGACTTAGGAACTCAGCAGAGACAACGCAGACCACGCCCCAGGACCCTGCCTCCCAGCCCCGGTAGGACCAGCTGGTCTCTTCTGAGCAGGACAGGTATCTCCCAGCATGCTCAGCAGGGGGTGCAGGGAAACCCACTGGGTACAGACTCACGCATCTTTCTAAACTAAAATCTCACTTTCCCACTGTCAGAAACGAAAGAAAGGAACTCAGAGATCTTAAAGTCAGCTGGCATTGGTACGATTATCACTGCACATGAACATTTTCCTTTAAAAAAAACTTAATTGGGCATCCGTTTTTGAAAAATAAAAACAAAAAAACCTGTTCCAGTTCAAGTGGCCGTTGGGAGTCTGAAATGTCTAGGGTTCAATGGGACAGAACTAGAAAAAAGTATTCTTTCATTTTGCAAAGGAGAACATCAGCACTGACAACTCAAACTGCACAGGCAATCTAAGGTTGGTGTTAATATAACCATTTTGCAGATAACAAAATTCAAAGAGGTTACGCTATTTGCTCCATGTTACAACACATCTGTAGCAGACGGGTTAATAGAACCCATTTCTGTAAAACTCAGTAGAAAACCTGAGCGGGTTTCTTCTGCTCATCAGAAAACTCTCCTCCCATCTAAAAGTGGGTTACTGTAGCTACAAGTAAACAATATAAAACAAACCACCACTGCAACAAAACAGAGTCATTTGCAGAGCACTTAGGTTTAAAAGGTTTTCCTTACTGTAGTACCTCATTTGAGCAACTGTGTATTACGAAGCCGAGATGGCGTGAGGTCAGTGAGGACTCATCTTGCATGCAAAATTTAAGGGGAGGCCAAAAAACTCAGTAATCAAGATAAATAATATTTTCACGCAATATTTCAGCAATCAAAATAAAGGCATTCCTGGGTATTTTTGCAACCATTTCAATTCCATGTCCATGGTGAGTGAGGTATGTGTTCCCTCACTCTAGCCCTGGCTCTGATGTCTGCAGATCTCTGAAATAGGGAGAACATGTATTTTTGTCCCAGGTTTACAGGTGAATAAAGTCAGTCTCAGAACATTAAATAACATTTCCAGGGAACGAAAGGCAGGTCTTTCTGACTCTAGGACTTGAGTTCGTCTTATCCAGCTTTGGGTCTCACAGCCCTGGGAATCCAGTGAGGTAGGTGTGATGACGGGAGGGGCGGGGGTGGGGGGAGACCTGAGTCACACACACCAGAGGCCCAGTGTGGTCCAATGAGTTGTCCAAGAACCCATGGCTACTGTGTGGCCTCGGGCAGCAATAAACTCCATACGGATTCTCATCATTACCCAACATGAGGATTACAATGTTTCCTAATAATACATGGACACATTGAGGTGCTCAGGGAGCCCATACACAGCCAGGGCTTCAGTCCAGGGCTGGAGGGAGGGAGGGGGAGAGAAGCTGGCAGTAGGTGAGCAGTGGAAGGCTATTGGTTGGATGGAGACTTGTCCAAAAAAATGCCATGAGCAATGGAGAAGGCACGCAGGGCAGGAAGTGGGATCCCAGGGGCTGGCTCTGACATGTGATTCTCGCTCTGGACTGGACCGTATGCTCCCTGAGGGCAGGGGTGGTGTCTGTTCACTGCTTTATATCATCAGTGCCTAAAACAGTGCCTGCCACGGAGGAAAGGCTGGATAATGGATGGATGGAGGACAGACACTCTGAGGTTCAACAGAGTATGGCGAGCCCTGGCTCATGAACGTCCTCTCTGCCTCAGGGTCCCCTCCTGTAAAATGAATACAATGTACCTCAGAGGCGTATTGTGAGAGTAAAGGCAGTTAATGCACATCGAGCGGTGTCTGACACCTAGTAAGGGCCACATAAATGTCCGCTACTATTAGGCAGAGGAACAATAAGGAGAGTTAGCCCCGAAATGCAGACAAAATCCAGGCCAGGGGTGCCTTCTCCTTTGCATCCACCCTTGATTCAGGCCCAGCAGCTGACCGCCGAGCACAGAATGCACAACAGTGCCCGGAACCATGGGGGGCACTCAGACAACCAATTGTTCCGCACTTTCTACCCACCAGTCCCTGCATGACCCACGTTACCTACATTATTTTACTTAATCTTTGCCAGGTTGTGAAGTAGGTTCCGTTATTATCCCCCTTTCATGGGTAAAGGCATTGAGCCTCAGAGACACTCATTAGGCCATTTGATCCAGGGTGTCAGGAGAGGGGCTGACCAACGCAACCAAGTATGTAGTCGTGAAGGCCGAGGTCAGCCTCTGGGCCGTGCTGCGCCCCACCTAACTCTCTGTCTCTGCACACACCCATCTGGAACAGAGGGTGCCAAAGAGGAAAGGCTGGTGCCGGGCACCTCCTCCCGCCAGTGCTTGGTGGATGCGGGCTGGCCAGTCTCCCTGCAGACAAATAGTTGTTTCCAAGGAGCCTGGGGCAGCGGCTGTCACTGGCCACGGCAGTGGGAAGGCGGCCCAGGAAAATCCTACCATCTCACAGAGTTGCAATTACAGTCCCACTCCAAGAAGGAGGGGAGAGGGAGAGGTGTTTGTTTGTTTGTTTGTTTGTTTGTTTGTCTTAAAGACACCCCCAGCCCCCGCCAGAATGGGAAGGAAAGGTAGACATGCGTCCTGGCGGCTCTGGTCAGAGGCCCCACTGTTCCCAGGCATTCCCTCCGGTCCCTTGGCCCAGCCACGTGGGGACCAAAACTGGGCCCCCTCTGCAGACCCTCACCAGGGAACAGTGGGATGTCTGGGATGTAGGCGACAGAGATGGAATTCAGACCCAGGCTGGCCTGACTCTGGGAGGTTTACGAGTCACGTTGGTCAACTCCTTGCCCCTCTCAGAGTCTCAGTTTCCCCACTATAAGAAAAGGGATTGTACCAAACGGTCTGCAAGGGTCCTCCCAGGGCCAAACATGTTTAGGGGTCTACGAATTGATAAAGCCACAGCCGGCATCTCTGGTTCTGGCTCTGGCCCAGCCTGTGGCTGACTCTCTTCCACAAATCCCTTCAGTGATGACAAACTTATTACTTCTTGGCGGCATAGTACCCTGGAAGGAATTCTGAATGACTCTCTGACTAAATGTGTGACTTAGAGTGAATTCTCTTCTCTGACTCTCAGTTTAATCATCAGGGACTAATCAGCAGGGATGCCGGCACCCACCTCGGAGGACTACTGCCAAGATTGCATGAGCGCCTGTGAGGGAAACTCCTGGCTCCCAGTAGCAACTCAACAACACTGGCTATTGTTCTCCAAGTTGCCAGGCAGCCACGCTCCCAAGTGAAAACAAAAAGGAAATGATGCGCCATTCGCATGCAGATATTACACTTTCTCTGGTCTTTCCCAGCTGTAAGAAGTTCCATAACACCCAAGGGTTAGTCAGACAGGGGTTCTTCTTCGTAGAACGTGAGTCACCACTTTATCAGTGTAAAAACCAAGGTCCAGAGAGTGTGTCGGCCTTGCCCAAGGAGATAGAGCAAAGCAGCAGTAGAATGAAGATTCCTGAATCTCCACCTTGTCACACCGTGTTTCCCCGAAAATAAGACCTCACTGGAAAATAAGCCCTAGCATATGACTTTTCAGGATAACATCCCCTGAACATGAGGCCTAATGTGTCTTTTGGAGCAAAAATTCATATAAGACCCGGTCTTATTTTCGGGAAGACATGGTATCTCCAGTTGGGTAACAGAGGCCTTGCCACCCTCAGCTGATGCATCACCCCACACACATGGCAAAGGCAGCTCGGAGTCTCTACAACCACTGTATCCAGTGTTTTGGAAACTTCTCCTTCCAGCCAGGCACTGGGTGAGGCACTGGAATCACTGACATAAATGAGAAGCGCCCCCCCCCCCCCGCCCTTAGGAGACTGCCCGTGGGGGAGGGGCAGCAGGAGGTATTGGGAAAACCTGTCCAAATGTTTCTGGAATAGGATCCTTCCTCACTCCTTTGTTTCCATTCTCTCTGTAAAAGGCCCAGCCAAGCAGACAGATGCTGGCAACATCTGGGCCACTGTAGTCTGGGGTAGCAAGTGGCTCTGGGCTGCTGCTGGAGAAAAGAAGCTGTTGGTGTTAGGAATAATAATAAAGAGATCACATGTGCATAGAGTTGTCTCCAGTTTCAAGAGACATACCCACCCCACCCTCCGTCACTGCCATTCATTAGCCCCAGTGAGTGATGCACATGGCGGCTGTCTGACAGCCAGGTAGAACCTCTTCCCTTCCTTAGAAGGCAGAACCCAGAGTAGGCTTCCTCCCCCAAATCCCAGAGCTCCTGTGGGAGCAGCGCACCCAAACACAGAGTCACATGACTCCTACACCAGTGCTCATTCTCTCTGCTCAGGTCAGAGGGGGCTGTAGGCAAGCACAAACATGCATGCAGCCCTACCTGAAGTACCTCCGCACTTCAAAGAACACATTTGATGTGCGCTTACGAGGTACCTGGCACCACGTTAATTCTTTCAACATAAGAATTCTTCTTATCATCCTTTTCTGGATACAGAAGTTGAGACTCAGAGAGGTCAAGTAAGCTGCCTGCGGTCACAGGTCACCCTGGTGACTAAGATGGGCCACTGGGGGAGAGGGAAGTCCAGTGACTTGGGGAAAAGAATTGGGACATTGGGTTCCTGGCCCTGCCACCCTCACAGACTGTGTGACACTCTTGATAAGTGGCACAGCTGGGACTGGAATCCCAAAGCCAGTTGACTTCCAGTGTGACAGGGTGTGTGATGGTGGAAGGGGACAGGGAGGTTTCGAGGAGGAGGCACTGAGACGTGAAATGTAGGATTCTGCCACAAACAAGAAAAGGGCATTCCAGGCTGCAGCATGCCCCTCGGGGACTTCTGCAAGGCATTTTCCCGGGACAGGAGGTTGCTATGGCTGGAGCAGAGTGAGGGAGAGGAGAGGAGAGGAGAAAGAGACGAGGGTGGGGCCGTACCGTGGGGCCTGACAGCAGAGGGCCCAGGGACCTGGCAGTGACAATAATTGAGTGCAGTTGCTGTAAATTCAAAGCAGAAGTTGGAGCTCCCCTTAGATAAACCGTTCTACGGAGTTGCCCTTCAATCTGCATATTTCTTCAGCTACATGTGCCAGTTGTTTCTCTATGATATGGATCTTTGAAAGGGTTTCTAGAGCTTATCTAATCCAATCCCCGTTTTTGCAAATGGGGTTCTAACGCCCAGGAAAGGAGGGGTTTTGCTCAGATTCACTGGACACAACAGGGGCTTGACTTGGGATCCAACCCAGGCTTTCTGCCTCCCAGGCAGACACTTGTCAGCACTCCACACCGTGTTCCCTCTGCCCTCATTTTCCGCACATTACAAGGCTTTCACATAAGGTTCCCATTTGCTCCCTGACTGACCGAGTCCCAGTTACAATTCTTACCATCTGAGACTTTCTGGGCTTCCCCTTTGTCCCCGTAAAAGAGCCACTCAAGATGAGAGGAAGGAAAGGACAATTCTCTCTCTGCCAGCTGCTCTTTCTGAGCCTGAGGCCATTCAAAGCCAGCAGGACCGTCAGCTCTGACATGAACTGAGCCCAGCAAACAAAACGCCACTGAGGTGAATCTGTCCTTTTGATGCTTTTCAGAATTGACACAGTAGCTTGTCAGAGTCTGCATGACTCATGAGTTCTTCGTAATGGATTCGTTTGGGTACATTTTCAGCTAGAAGAAACTCTTGACAACTGCACGCCTACAAGCCAGGAGTACCTTCTAAAGGCTCTATCTGATTTCACTCAAGCTAGAGGTCACTCTGACATTTGTATCACTTCAAGCAGTGAGTATCTTGTGAAGAAGGGGCATAAACACAAATACCGTCAGAGAACGTAAATAGGGAAGTAAGCGCAATACAATAAAAGGGTAGGTTGGGACTGTGGAAAACTAGAGCACATGTGATCTTTCTAAGGCGGTGTCTGCTCCAGAAATTCAGCTACTTGTTGCCATCACAACTGTGGACCCATTGTAGGTAGACTATAAAAGTTTCACACAGACAAACATGCACACGCGCCATCTATATTTTCATTTGAAATCTGATTTTCAAATTGTGGGCAATCAATTATGTATTTGTTTTAACGGGGTGACCCACCTGTGGACAAAAGGAGCCCCATCGGTGGCCTAGATATGGTCTTGGGGGGCCCAGCTTACAAACTCTATTCTACAGGGTCCACTTAGTTTCCCGTAATTGGGAGCTAACTTTGCCATTCTCAACACTATAAATCCTCTTAGCGTGTCTCCCACTTGGAACGGTTCCCCGGGACTTCGCCGACGCCCTCCCGAGCATTGCTACATATCGCTGGACTGAAAACTGGCACGTTTCCACCGAGAGGCTGCAACCTATAAATATAGCTCCCAACCTCCATTCCTTTTACACTCTGCTGGTGGATATAATTGAGTTTCTCTCTGTACCAAATGAGCTCTGAGTTTTTAGTACTCCATGTCCCTAATGAAGGAACGTCAGGAGGAGTCTGGACAAAGAAGAATAACGTGGAAAGGGAACAGGGATATGAGGGCTGGAGGCACCATCGACGTTTTATCACCTCTTGTTAGAAGAGAAAAGCGTAAGTAATGGCATAATCTCACCCTCGGCGTAATATGCTCTTTCTGGTACCCTGCCCAGCTACATGCACAGCCAGTATCCTGGAAACACAGATGAAGCCTTACTCCTGCCAGGAGTTGATTCTCAACAGGAGGCGAGTGGGCCTGAGGTGGATGACAGGTGATGCTTGGCTGGGGAACCTGCTCTCCTAGGGCCGTGATAAGACTTTCCTAAGGGAGTCCCTCCACACGTATTGTGTGGTCCCTGCTGGGGCGTGGGGTCTGTCACACAAGGCTGAGGCTGCCAAGAGCAAAGGCTCAAAGTCAGATCCCACAATGAACTTAGCTCTTCTGTGGGCCCCATGCTTGGCTCTGCAGAGGGCGACACTAACTGCAGAGGCTTCCAGTTTGCCCACTGACGCATTTATTCTTTCATTTATCCGTCCATTCCATAAATAGGGAGGGATGCCTCCTCCTCATCATCATCATCATCACCATAACCCTCACTGGCATTTATTCAGTCTTCTATCTCGTAGGCATTTTGTATTTGCATAGATAATTCCCTTCAGTGTGTCCAAGAAATCTGCAAGGCAACTATGGCTATTCCTTTTCACTAATAAAGAAACTAAGACTCAGCAAGGTCATGTGATACAGCCAAAGTCACCTGTCTAAGAAGTGGTGGAGGTAGGAGGGTGTGAAGCTAAGTTGTCTGACGCCCTCTCCCCCCCCCACTCCAGCTCATGATTGCCCTACTAGAAAACACAAGCTTAATAATAGTATAGTGTTTTGGTGTGTGTTGAAAAGTAGTTTTTTTGATTCTCGTAACAGAGAGTAGGTCTCATTATCCTTATTTTCCAGAAATGAGATTGAGTCTCAGACAAGCTAAGTGACTTGCCAGAGGCCACACAGCCATCACGTGGGTCTCAATCATAGGTCTTCTCAGTCCAAACCTGTAATTCTTTAAAATAGGATACAAGACCCACCCCTATGTCCTTTCAGTGATAATGACAAACATTAATAATCCTGGATGTTACCAACGGAAATTGATGCCTCACTGTGTGCCAGAAGCCCTTTAATAGAATTCCTTTAATACAAAGCCCCTTAATAGAAAGTGCTTTAATAAGCACTTTAATAGAATTCACTCATTCAATCTTCATAACCGCCTTATAACGTCAGGGTGACAGTTACCCTAGTAAAGAAACTAGGCTCCAAAAAATTAAACAAAGTTTGCCCAAGCCACACAGCTAGGAAATAGCAGAGCCAGCATTTATACCAAGGTTTATCTGACCCAAATTCTTAACCCAGATTTTTAACCCTCCCCAGGATGTGCAAGGATGGCTAAGGCTGAATCAGACCCAGGCAGCCTGTCAGTACTTCAAGGTACCTGTCCAATACGCATTCTCGTTTCCTTCCTCAGTCACAGACTCAGACTTTAATTTAAATGGGTTACTTCTAGTTAAGAACTGCATTTGAGTCAGGTGACAAGGTACTGGCCAATGAGATGTAAGTGTAAGTGCGAGGGATTTCCCAAAAGGCTCCTGAAAGGGAGCTGCTATTCTCTTCCCTTGTTCTCCCTCCCTGAGGCATGGGACTCAGATATGATGGTTGACTTTCCTGTAATCATCTTGGACCATGAGGATAGATGCCACAGCTTAGGATGTTAATGGGGGTGGCGGGGGTGGGGGGGAGAAAAGGAATAAAGGGAGGGAGGGAGGAAGGAAAGAGGGAAAGAAGAGTGGGCTGAGTCCTTGAAGATATCACAGAGCTGCTATGCCAGCACGGGCTCTCCTATCATCAAACTTGTTTTATATGAGAGAAAAATACCTGTCACTTGTTTAAGGCACAGTGATTTTGGCTTTCTTGTTATATGCAGTCAGACCTGATGCTACTTGATACCAATCTGCCCTCCAGTAGCTCACAGTCTGGGAGGGAAGATACGTGGGCAGCAAATTGATACCCATCATACAAGAAGGTGGCAACAGCCCCCCCCAAAAGTGAGAAAAGGGCTCCATTCATCCTTCCGGGGCCTCCACCAGAATGGCCCTCACAGCAAGATACACCGGCCAGGCCGTGCTCTCTGTGTAATGGCAATGGATAAGCTGCCCGTTCTGAAAGGCGAATGCATCCATATCAATTAGATGTGCCCAGTGCTAGGATTGTAACCAATTAATCCTGCCCATCTAAAGGCTGATGAGTCAGAATATTGGGTGAATGGATAACAACAGGCTAATAAGCCTGCTATCTGAATGCTACCACGTGTCTTTTTTTTTTGCCACAATATTGCAGATGCATTTGCAGCATCTGTGACTAATCTTCAAGTGGCAGGAGGACCACTTTGCAGAATGGCAGTGGGACACAGGTCAGGGGCACTGGGGTCTGGGCAGCTGAGGCCTGCTGGGCAATCACCGCTTCTGTTCTGGACCCAGGCTCTCCCTCTAACACGCCCTTCTGCTTTCTGAAAGGTGGAGACCTGCAATGCAGCCAAGGAGGCTGGACACGGGCTGGGAGGTGGGAGGTCTGTGCTATGGTTTCAGATCCAGCCTGAATCCGCTGGATGACTCAAGCCAGTCCAGTCCCCTCCATGGCTTACAATGTCCTCATTTGTATTACTCACAACCATTTTTGTTTGTTTGTTTGTTTTTCAAACTGAGGTAAGAGCACTTACCACAAGATCTACCGTGTTAACAAATTTTAGGGGTACAATACAGTATAGTTAAGTACAGGCACTGTGTTGGTCATCAGAGGTCTAGAACGCACTCATCTTGCATAATGGAAAATGTACACCAGTTAAATAGTAACTCACCATTCCCCCTCCCCTGCCCCAGCCGCTGGCAACCACCACTCTCCTTCGTGCTTCTGCGAGTCTGACTATTTTAGATACTGTGCAAGTGGAACTGTGCAGGATCCATCCTTCTGTGCCCAGCTTATTTCACTGAGCATAATATCCTCCAGGTTCATTCATGATGTTGCACATGGTAGGATTTCCTTCTTTTTCAAGGCTGGATAATATTCCATTGTGTGTGTCTGTTCATCTGTCCCTGGACACTTAGGTTGTTTCCACATCTTGGCGATGGTGAACAGTGCTTTATTAACCTGGGTATTCGCACAGAGTCCCGCTGCCCACAGCTTTCTTTCCCACCACTCTTTGCCTCGTCAGCTTCTTCCTATTCTTTAGCTCTATCTCTCCTTTTAGAAAACCTTCGCCCACCGCCCCCTGTCGAGGGCTCTCTGCTGCACAGAATCCTGTGTTTCGGGCATCCTAATAAGCATTGCAGTCTGTTATAACTGTGTGTTTACTAGTCCATCCACCTCTAAGCTGCAGGATGGCAGAGGCCAGGTCTGGCTGCTCACAATTGTATTTTTGGTGCATCACGTGGTACGTGGCACAGAGGACGCAACATACAATGTGTTTGCTGAAGCCTTGTTTGCCGTTCCACTGAATCAAATAAGAGGTAAAAGGAACTGGGATTGAAAAAAAAAATCACTCTGCAAACGTCTAAATTGATATACAAACGTAAGGGATTCGGTATAATGAAGAAGTCCTTGAAGGTACAGAAAGAACGCAGTTCCATTCTTCCCAGAGCTTCCCACTTGCTCAACGTGTCACCAATAATTACCCTGGCTTTTCCTTCCCTCATTCATTGTAATTAAGATACGGTGTCTTTGTTAGGGGAGACACCAAGGTCCAGAGCAGTAGAAATCCTGCAGGGAATAAATGTCTGCTCTGTGACACACGAGTTGTGTGGCCCCGCTAGTCCCAGTCCCTTCGAGTCTCTGCGTTCTCCTGTACGGAATGGAACAAAAATCTCTATCACTGTGCTCATAGAATTGTTGTGAGAACCAAACAGAGTTAACATATGTAAAATGGCTTGTGATCTGTAAAATGCTATGAAAATGTCATCTCTATAGCTCCCCACTGGTGTGTCTCCTAAACAGAGAAGAGATATTAGAACTCAAATTTCCAATCTGCAAATCCTGGGGAAGAGGATAGAGGTAAAAGAGAGTGTGGGGTGTCTGAGGCATTTCTTCACTAAATTCACTAAATATTAACTGAGCATCTAGTACGTCTGAGGTGCTGGAGACTATGGATCAGGGGTGAATTAAGCATACCCTTCCCTCAAACACATTCCAGCATGGTAGTTGGGGGTGAGGTGAGCAGGCAGGTGAAGCAATGACTACCCCATGGCAGGGTGTCTCTGCAGGGCTGCTGGCATGGAGGGATGGTGGACACTGACCCTGGACCAACTGCTTGGACCTGATCCTGAATCAGGAACTTCTGGAGTAAGGGAAGGTGCATGGATTCTACCTTGTGAGGGATTTTAAAAAGGAAAATAACTAGGTCAGATATATCAATCAAGAGAACATTCTGGAAGCAAAGAGGCACAGCAATGACAAGGGAAACCATGGCCGGAGGCTAGTGGAGACTATTCAGAATTGTGGAGAGAAGAAGGGATAAAGAAAAATTGTAACAGGGAAATAAGAGGCAATCAGAAAGGACTGTTAATTGAAAATGTGAGGAGAGAATGTCTAATGAGAAACTTGTAGAGATAAAGACAGAAAAGCAAGGATTAATGGCTTGCCTCCTTATCTTGAGGCTTTCTGAGACCATCCACTGCCTACAGTGTTCCGCGTTCAGGCTGTTCTCCAGAAACACATCCAAAGAGACCCTGTCACTGATGAAGGTGTGAGGTGCAAAGGGAAGTACAGGTGTGGACTCGGATCCCAGCTCTGGCCTATCCCCGCTAAGTGAGGAGGGGAAGTTACTTAACCTCTCTGATCTGCAGTCCCTTCAGGTATCATCAGGTGATGGAGGGGAGGGAGTCAAATGAAGAACATGTAAGAGACACCCAACATGGTTCCTAGGGCAGAGGAGCATTTTCGTGCCCTTCCCCTTCACCCATCCTTTGCCTAATTCCTGGCCCACACCCAGCAAACCATACTGAGCACTCACTATGTGCCAGGAGGGACATGGAGGGACAGGACCAAGGAGACTGCTGTGCCTCCCTGGACACTCAACGCCTCTCTGAAGTAAGCGCAGGAGCAAGATTACTGTCCTGCAGATACAGGACGCGAGGCCAGGCGAGGGCAAGAGATGGGCCCTGCCCAGAGCTGGGATCTTGCGGCGAACCCAAACCTCTTCTGCCCCAGTGACAGCCAGGTCCTTGCACTGTGATCAGAGGCTGCTCCTATGGCTCAGAAGAGCCTCCTCCCAGCCCTGGCAGATGCAGGCGGAGCCCTATTGTGTAGCCTTGGTCCCAAAGTTGGGTAACCGGCTAAAAGTTTCCTCCCTCCCTTCCCATCATCTGGTCCTAGACAAAAACAAACAAACAAACAACAAACAAACAAAAAACTGGTAATTTCCGTTTATGCCTCTTTTGCAAAGTTTTAGTTGCCCGTGGGAACCTCAGGAAAATGACTTCATCCTTTAAGAACTTACCTTCCTCATCAGTAAAATGGGAAAATCCTCTCCCATCCTGCTGTCTTCACAAGGGGCTATTACTAGGACCATTTAAGAACACATGTGAAAGTGTCCCCATGGTACACACATGGTACCTTTGGCAAGAGTACTTTTCAAGCAGATTCACAAGAAATAATGTTTAGTTTCTTGCCTGCTGACGTTCTTAAGGCGGTCCTAATTTTGTTTGGATCTAAAATGCCTGCTGGGGTTTAAGCTTCAGGAGAGCAAAGACTCTATCTTGAACATCATCATACTTGGATGGTGTCTAATATTTAGTAGATATTAAAAAAAATATGAGTGAAAGGATGGATGGATGAAAAGGGGCATAATTTACCTTCAGGACACGTTGTATTATGAAGTGGACATACATACACACGCACACTCACACGTCATACAGGTGGAAAAGATCTCAGATACAAGGTAATTAGACTCTACAGTTTATAGGGAAGGAAACTGAGGTGAAGGGATGGGAAGGGAGAGTGGTCCAAGGACAACAGCAGATGAGTGACAGAGCGGTGAAACTCTATGGTTCAGGGAAACACATCATGAGCTGGATGGTTCCAGGCTCTGGGTCCTTCCTCTGCCTCTATTTGAGTGTATACTTTTGGGGAAAACCTTTCCACTCTGCCCCTCAGTTTTTGTGTTGTAAAAGTAGACTGGCCAAAGAGTGGGAGGATGTCTGTAATGAAATGATCTTTCCACGATGTGGTATCTTCTTGTTCTCTTTCCTTGGGGAGTTTCAAGGGCAGGTGAAGGGGTGAGCTAGTTTCTTCTCTTTTAAGCTCCCTGTATTCTTATTTCCTTTTCTTTAACCTGTTTGGAAGAGTAGACCAACAAGTTGAAAGGCAAGAAGAGCCATGTGCGAGGGTCCTGGGTCTGGGATAATGTGTCCCAGACACAGTCCTGGAATTAATCGGGGTTTCTCAGGGATGTTGCATGAAGAAATGAGCGCTCTGGCCCAGAAGGAAGGTTCCTTTCTCACAGTTGAGGGAACATTCCAAGGGGGGGGGGGGGCGAAGGGAGGGGGGGCATGAACAGATGCATGTTTAGTAACTGGGCTGGGCCCTCTGCACTTTTCCAGTGAGACGAACATCCACAAAGTAAGGTCGATGTTGATTGTACCTTTCTTGAGACAGGAGCGGAGTATGTCTACTTTCGGCATAGTTTACACAATGATGGGTTTGATCAAAAAGCAGAAAGGTGGCATGTCAGCCAGACCCTGAACAGGCTCATGGATGGAGAAGATAAAAGACATGGAAGACGTGTCAACAATCTGCATTGGAATTCAAGGTCAGCAGCCCCCACTTCCTCTTCGAAGCACTCAGCATTGCCCACCTCCATCACCCCCACCCAGGCAGGACCGCGCCCTGACTGCTGGGGCTATCGGGCTGCACACAGTGGGACTTTGCATGAGGCTCTTGCCTCTCCAGGCCTCAATTTCTCCATCTGGACAATGAGTGGATTAAAGCAGATGCCTGTGATCGCATCTACCTGTGGCATGTGAGGAGTCTCGCTTTCCAATCAACTTTTCCATGAGTATTTACAACATCCATTCTCATGGACAACTTTCGTAAGTCACACTTGTGAGAGAAAGAACACAGCTTTATCAAGTTAGAGCTTGAGAACCCGTCAGTGATGACGTCCTATCAAGAGCCTCAAGCACGTCTTTGGACAGAAAAAGAAGGAAAAAAGGCAATACCATCCTGAAGGAACAGAGAGAAAGAACAGATTCCTGGGAAGTCTGTTCTCCCCAGGCTTACATCTCAGCCACAGAGAATAATGGCAGCTTCTTTCTGTCCCTTCCATTCCATCCCACATCTGCCTCCCTGCAGCCTCTCCTCTTTCTTTCCTCGGCTGAGTACTGGAAATTGAAGGCTTTATTTTCACTCTGATTCTCCTTTCACAGAACATCCAAACCGAAAAGCAACTTCAGATCATTTTGGCCAGAGGTTTCCCAATTCCATTTTGTAGCAGAACCTTTTGTTCAAATGCAATTGTATACTTAGAATCCAATACACAAAACCCATAAAAGGAGAGTTTCTATTAGAGTGAGGGTGCACATTTTTCCTTTCCTCACCCTCCCCCACCTCCCCCCATCCCACTATGGCCCAAAAGCACAGCCACAAATCCCCCAAATCCCAAGGAATATGATCTGAAAACCACTGATCTAGTCTTTTTTTTTTTTTTTCAAAGATGGAGTGACTGAAACCCAGATTAAAGAAGGTACCTTCCTGAGATGCACTGACGGAAGGTAACAGAGTTGGAACCAAAATCCACGTCTCTCGGCTTCCAGACCAACACATATCACACTGTCCTGTTTGCTTTCTTTGTCCCAGCTGTGGAGACGGCAGCCTCAAGGGCCCTCAAGGTGATATTCTCTCCAAAACATGTCATCACCTCCTCATCTCCTTCCTCACTTTCCTTGGAGAATCAACTCACTCACCTCGCACACTCAGTGCCAACTCTGCTTTTCGGTAGCAAATACATCAGCCTCCCCTGACCTGGGAGTCATATTCCCAAAACCTTAGGCTTTTCCACTTCCTGCCACCCCTGCCGGGACTTCAGAGCCCAGATGGGACCAGAAGGCTTCCACTGAAATACCCCGCAACCCCCGGCCCCACCCCCAACACGGCGTCTTCAGTGTCTCAGACGTAGGAGCTGGCGAAACCTACGAGCTGAGAGTCACACACGGAGTTTGAGTGCTGCCCCCATTCTTTTCGAACAAGTTGATCTTGTTTTGACATAAATTTCCTTGAGCCCTTTGAGGTCACCTCGCCCCCCCCCCCCGCCATCTCACTAGTTCCTTGTGAAAGATCCAGTGAAATAGTAAAGGCAGAAGGATTGATAACATGCAAAGTACTTCATACACGTAAGTAATAATTGCATTTGGTACATTTTTCATTTTCCCATGGGCTGGACCTTTTCATCAATTTCAGTGATTACTTAACAAGTATTTCCATTTTCTATTAATTTATTCATAGATTTTTTTTGAAGAAAAAGAACTGTTCTAATCATTACTTGATACTGACCTATACTCAGACCATAAGACTGAGCTTTGGGAGGGATCGGAGCCAGTGTTTGGCACATAGTAGGTGACAAACACGCAGGGAGGGAGCGCTCACTATGAGTCAAGCACTGGCTCTGGGCCTCGCAAAGCTCACAGGCACAGGAGAGGTGCAGACACCAGGGGCCCTGCAGGCAGTGCTGGGAAAGGAAAACACAGAGACAGATGGACGCACTCAGAGGCACACACCCAGCCTTGGGGGTGTCGCCAAAGGATTCCAAACACGTGATATCTAAGCTAATAGCTGAAGGTTGGCTTGGAGTGACCCAGGAGAAGGGAGTGGGGTGGGATAACACCGAGGAAAGCACAGGACCACCCAGATGGAGAGAACAGGTGGCAAGAGGCCTCAGGGGTTCAGTGGGGCTGGACCAGGCAGGGAGCGGGCAGGGATGAGGTGGGGCCAGAAATAAGCAGGGGCCAGAGCAGGATGGTTCTGTAAGGAAAGCTAAGAAGTTAGAAGTGCCACGGCTTCCTTGTCTTACAGAGGAGAAACTGAGAACAACAGAGATGAAATGACCTGTTCAAGGTCACAGAGGGAAAGCCATGGAAGGAGAATGTCAACCTATGTCTGTCCCTCAGCTGGAACTCTACTTCCCCCAGACGTCTGCGTGGCTTACTCATCACCTTATCTCAAACAGAACCACCTGTCATTCTCCAGCCCATTACCCCACTTCATTTTTCCTCATGCCGCTATTACAGTCTGATAATATAATACAAATGTATGTATTTGTACATTAGCTTCCTCTCTGATGAAAATATAACCTCCCCGAGGATAAAGATTTGGTTCTTCATGTTGAATAACTGGTGCTTACAACAGTTCCTGGAACATGGAAGGAAGTCAATCAATGTTGAATGAATGAATGAATGAATGAATTTCAATCTATCCACAATCCTTGGTGATACTCAATACTGTATTACATTCTCTTGTCTAGTGGGGAGCCTCTGCCCTTTTAGTCACTGTTGCAGGAGAATGACAAGGTAGGATCTGGCCTTAGAAAGCCCAGGGTGTTAGCACTGTGCAGAATGAATCAGAGAGAGAATTTGGAGGCCAGAAGAACAGTAAAGAGGTAGCTGCGTTATTCCTTGTAGGGAAGATGATGGTCCAGACCAGGGAGTAGTAAGAGGAAAGGAGAGGAAAAGCCCCCAAAGGACCTGAAACTTCAGGCAGACCATCAGCCCAAGGCTTAGGGGTCCTCTCGGAGAAGAAGTCACAGAACGAAGGACACATCTCCAGAAGGCAGGGCTGTTCCCATTTCTGAAGATTATAAAGGAACACGGCTAAAATAGCATGTCAAATTGTTTTTTTCCAGAATTGCCTCAGATGAAATTATACCCTCTAAGGGTTGGAAGAGAGAAGTCTTTGGAAACGGGAAAAGATGTTTGCATTGCCTAATGATGATGGGGAAGCAGGTCTAATCATATGGACGGTATGGCCAGATTCACTTGATAGTCAGACAGGCAGACTTCTCGGAGGATGGAGCCTAATACCCCCAGACCATCATTCTAGCCTCTGCACATGCGTGTCCAGCTGTGGCCAGAACAGGAGAGGCACAGCTAAAAGGTGCTGGTTTTTATGCCAACAAAGCTTTGAACGAAAATTAGAAGACTCTGCAAATACCTAATTCAATTGCATTCATTCATTTGTTCATTCATTTAGTCAATCAATCCACTGGCTTCACTCAACGGATGCTTCCTGATAAAGCTCAATGTGCCAGACGCAGCGCCACCGCCTAGGAGAGAACACGCAGCAGGACACATCCGTTTCTGTCTGCATGGAGGGAATGGCCCGGTGTTTCCCGATGTTATTTGCACAAGGCCATTAAAAAAAAAAAAAAAAAAAAATCACATCATCGTTATGTTGTTAGAGTGTTTTGTATTTTCCAGGGACTAACATGTCTTGTACCATTTAATCAGCAACTCTATGAGGCAGTTATCATCACTCTCATTTGTCAAATAATGAAGCTTGGGCTCAGACGGGTGTAGGAATTCGCTACAGGAGGCAGCCTGGGAAGTGGGAACACGGATTGAAGTCCCAGTCAGGTTTCTCACCAAAGCTTCCCATGGTCCTGTGCAAGCACGCGCCTTGGCAGAAGCCAGGCTCTGAAGTCAGACAGACCCCTGAGCAACTTCTGACATCACACAATACACGCCCTTCAGGGCACTTAGAATGGCGTCTGGCTCTCGGTAAGTGCTGAGTTATTAGCACTTGTTAGTTACTATTAATAGTCCAGTCACTTCATTCCCAAGTCCCAGCGTCCTCCTCTGTGAAATGGGAATACTAGTGGATCAGAGTTGTGAAGAGAATCATGAAGATTGAAAGAGATGGTACATATTGTGTCGAGTTTGCTGCCTGGCACATGGCGTGATCATGGGCAGCAGAGTCAGAGCCCTTGACCGTGGCTGAAGGGCACTCGGGCAGCCCTGGAGGGCAAACCTGGGCCTGGACTCAGAGGCGCCGCTTGATGAAGCTGTTTTACTCCCCACACCTGGGGCGACGGGTCCCGAGAGCCACACCTCTGTCCAGATCTGTTTGTCTTGCCCAGTTTCTCTCCAGCAAGGGGAGGGGATGAGAAGAGAGGATGAGAGGAGATGCTGGGTCATGAGGCCAGAGAAAGCAACGCCTCCCAGAGTCCTCAGGCTTAGGGACATGCCCAGAGACCTCTCCATCCTCTCCATGGCCACCGTCAGAGATGTCCCCTCCGCCTGAAAGGCTTCCCTGGGCTGCATAAAGAACTGGCACAGCAGAAACCCAGTGATTTCAGTCCCGCTGGACACTGACACCCAAGGGGAGAGTCCCCCCATCAACGAGGGCCTACAACGCCAGGCCTCTGCCGCCTCCTTTGCCTGTGCTCCCCTTCTCATTCTCAGCACATCTCAAAACCAAGCAGCGATTGTCTGCTCCATTTAATACAAGAAAATGGAAGCTGGAGAAGTCCAACCACAGTGGCTGGCTATCTCTGTCCCCCTGACCAGGCACTATATCATGTCTGTGTCACAGCAGCCATGACAAGTAAGGCAGGGCATGACGGGGGAGCGGTGGGTATGGAACGACCCCAATTCCCCCTTGCCACGCCCGTGTCCTAGAATAATGCTGAAGTCAGCCGTGGGGACGAGTGGCGTCAGAAATCCAGTTGCCTGATCCGTCCCTGTGCCTCCTGCTCGGCATCTCCCTCCAGCCACACACCTAGTTCTGTTCGCATGAACTGCCAGCATCAGGAAGCCTTTCTGTGTCTGAACACTCGCCTGTCTCACCTGCTTGAGCAGCTTCCTGACACGCTTAGAGGGCACAGAACTCACAGGGCAGGGGTGAGGGCGCCAGTGCCAGCCCTGCTTCTACCGGGATCATTTTCTTGGCCGAATAACCCTGTGTCTTTGAGCCTCAGATGTTCCCATCTGTTGAATGGGGACTTTAATAGCTACCTCTGAAAGATGGAGTGAAGAATAAATGACAGGAGGCATTGAGCCACATAGTAAGCATTAAATAAGTGGTAGTCACTGTGGGGGTGGGGTCATAATGATGAAGGCCACCATTTATTGAGCAGTTACTATGTGCCAGGCCCTATTCTAAACATTTAAGTAGTGACTCATACCCAGCACTTGTTATTATTACTATTACTATTATTATTATTATTATTATTATTATTATTACATTCCCTTAAATCCACTACACACTTCAGCTGCCACGTCTCTGTAGGAACTATTACAATAAAGCTCAGTGATTCCTCAGACATTTGATTTCACTCACAGACCCTGAGCGTCTATGAAGAGCCAGGCCCAGGTTTAAGGGATGGGGAGACCCAGTAGGGGGTCAGTTGTGGTTCTTGGTCAGGGAGCTCAGTGTCAACTTAAGCAACAAAACAAAAACATGGCTGAGGACCAAAATATAAAGTAGTAACATTTAATTTATTTCCCATTGGAGCCCACAATAATAAATGCATACAGTTGTACATATGTGTATATATGTATGTAATTGACCTGAAAATTTTACATACACACACACACACACACAAACTTGCCTTTATGACAATGGACGTATGCCAAATTTTTCTGTTCTATTCTATTTCATGCCATTCCATTCAATCCTTTTATGTTTTAGTCTGTCATTTTCAATCCTTTTCTATTCCCTTTCATTCTGTTCTGGACTATTTTATTCCTTTCCGTTGCATTCTGCTCTACTATTTTCTATTCCATTCCATTCTACTATTTGGTAGTCTCTTCTATTTCTCTTAAAAATAGTTGTTGTAAGCCACTCAATATAAAGGAATAAATTGTTTCAACCCATTTTTTAAAAGCACTTATATAAAGAAGCGGCTTTCCAGTTCTTTATAACTGAGAAACTCTCTTGAAATTAAATCCTAGCTAATACTAGTACCTTAATAATTGTTACATAAATAACTGGCTAAAGAGGGTGGGGACCCAGAAATGACTGTTGGCAGACCTCCACCGTTCTAGATCCCTAATAATTGGTGATGACTAATTAGAGCTGATATTGATTATAAAGAGTCCCTCTCTGCTTTCAGAGAAAGGATGGGAGGTGGATAATTTAAAATTTTGATTAATTCAGCTTATTTTTGTATACATATCAGATGCCTACTGTGTGCAAAGCCTAGGGTTGGGGATATGACAGAAAACAAGCCACTTGTTATAGTGAACACTCACCATCTATTAAAGTACTGTACACGCAGCACCACATTAAACCCTCCCTATTCCCGTGAGAGACTATTGGTTGTAACCATTTTACAGATGAAGAAACAGGCTCAGAAGCAGCCAACGGTCATACAGCGATGCACATTAGTTGTAGGATGTAAACTGAGGTTGATTAAATCTCAGAGTCTTTACTCCTAGTCAGGAGAGTGTGGCAAACCGTCTCAGAGGAGGTGGTTTCTGAGACGGATCTATCTGCAGGGGTAAAGGAAAGCCTTTCCCCTGCCGCTCAAGAAGCAGAACAGTGTGAGCAAAATACAGAAAGCTGGAGCTGCAAGGTGCTTTGGGGACACAGAGGAGCTAAATTTGGCTGAAGCTCAGAAGGCACGGGAGAGAGAATCTCAAGGGTGCCTGGAGGTCACACAGAGCACGGTGGGGGAGGGCGGGAGGCAACTCAGCTCCCTCCAGAGCTACGTCTGGCTGGGACCCTCCAGGGCAAGTCCCACGCTGAGGAGCAGGGTTGACAGACCTCTGGCAGAGATTCAGCTTCAGCCTTGATGTGGGAAGGACACAGCTCAGGGCAGGAAACAATGATTTGGAAGCACATATCTAGAGATGGCCATCTCTCCAGGAAAAAAAACGTATTTGTTCTGAATTAAGACAATGTCCACGACAAATAAAATCCTTTTACGTGCATATTAACAAACCGTTGCCCCATTCTCAATTCCATTTGATGCTCACACTCAGCCTGTAAGGGGGGCAGGCAGAGATGAGCGTTTTCTCCATGTGATGATGGGGAGATGGAGGCTCAGGTGTCATGACTCAGGAGCTGGTGTAGCCTCACCCAGGGATCCTGTGACAGTCCTACGCTTCCTCTTCCCATGCTTTCCAAGGAACCTATTTTTCTCCTTGTGCAA
Source organism: Rhinolophus sinicus (assembly GCF_057876585.1). Taxonomy (NCBI): domain Eukaryota; kingdom Metazoa; phylum Chordata; class Mammalia; order Chiroptera; family Rhinolophidae; genus Rhinolophus; species Rhinolophus sinicus. The sequence continues at coordinate 15,453,328 of NC_142516.1, read as the reverse complement.
AGGCTACTACAAAAGTGCAGCACACACAATGATTCCTGGAATCCTGAGGCATCTGCTGCTGGCACAAGCCTCAGAAATGCCACTGTTTCCAGGGCATTAGAGAGAAACTCTGTCACCAAGAAACCCTCTTGGAGAGGGTTTCAGACACATCTCCCTTCCCTGTTAGTAGCTCTGGATTCAGCCCAATCCTGAGCAAAGAGATTGCCTTCAATCAATTTGAACATGAGTCTTTCTGAGGGATGGGGGTTGGGAGTAGGTGGGAGAGCATAAAGGGACCTATTATGTACTGAGTTCTCGTATGTGTCATGCACGCTGGATAACACATTGAATTCTGAAATCTTGTCACTGTCTAGGTGTTGGGATTCCCATCTAAAAGGTAAAGCAACTGAGGCTTCGAGAAGTTCAAAGACTTCTCAAGGTCATACAACCGATGAATGGATGAGGTTGGATCTGAACTTAGGTCTGTGTGTTCACAAAGCCCAAGTTCATCTCATCAAATGATGTCCCGTGATTTAAGATACAGTAACGTGAAATCTAGACGGTGCTAAGCAAGCATTAAAAAGTAGAATCATAAAAAGAGGAGGAGCAAGGCTAGAAGACAGAATAAGAAATTGTCCTTTCCCCCTTGACTAATGCCATCCCACCAGTACTCTTCTAACTCAGACCCTCTCACTTTCCAAAGTAGTTTCACATTCAACATTCCTCACCGAAAAATGCTGTGAAGGAGACAGGACATGAGCCACTTTCTCTGCATTTAAGAGATGAGGAGATTGAGGTTCAGAGAGGTTAAGTGATTACTGAAAGATAGGCAGTTACAAACCTGGAATGGTACCCAGTTGAGAAACGGGGTTGTCCAAAAAAAGGACTTTGAACAATAGTCCTTGAAATATTTTTTATAGCACCACACACGGTAAGAAAATATTTTTCCAGCTTTATGGAGATATAAATGACAAACACCATTGTGTAAATTTAAGAGCCTTGTACAGTGTTGGTGGGAATGTAAATTGGTATAGCCATTATGGAAAATAGTATGAAGGTTTCTCAAAAAATTGCAAGTGGAACTACCATATGATCCAACAATCCCACTTCTGGGCATATATCCAAAGGAAATAAAATCACTTTCGAAGAGATATCTTCACTCCCATGTTCATTGCAGCGTTATTAACAATAGCCAAGACATGGAAGAAAACATTTTGCAGTGGAACCCAGTCCACACACTCACACACACACACACACACACACACACACACACACACACAGGCATATCCATTCTTTCTACAATCCATTCGGGTATTCTCCATTCCATTCTATTCTATTCCATTCTATTTTGTTGCAGAAAATGCTGGTCCTGATTCATGAAATAGATTGAATATCTTACTAATGGATCAAACACAGGATTTGGGGAAAGAATCATTGACTTTCAGAGCATGAAAGCATGAGAACTAGTTCAAAAAACCCAAAGGACTCCCACATGGAAGAAAAAATAGATTAATGCGTCACTGAGAGAGATGGCAGAATTATGACCAAAGGGTGGAAACTACATGAACACAAATTTTAGGTCAACATGAAGGAGGCTTTCTAACTAGGCAAAACTGTCCCAAAGTAAAAAGATGACCTTGAGAAGTAGTGAGTTCCCCAGCCTTAGAGCCACGCAAGATAAAACTGGAAGATCACTTGACAGAGATGCTATAGATGGAATTGAAGGCGCTTCTTTCTAGGCCAGAAACACAATTTAATGTATTTTTCTCATTTTGGCTTTGATGTCAGAGTCAGAGGACACAGAGGAAATACAGAGATGCTGAATTCTGGTTCCACTGGCAAACTGGGGGATGTAACAGGACTGTCTCCATGCTCAGAAAATAGGAGAAATGAAGAATAAAATTGCACCCTAGGGCAGGAATCAAGGTATACAAGAATACAGGAAACCAGAGACCAGGAGAGATTTGTTTTAGTCCTGTCCTATTTTCTCACTGTGGGACACAGACTCATTTTTCCCAGCTATGTAGCGGGGTATCAGTTGAAATACATCTCTGAGGACATTTCAGTTCTCAGATCCAGGTATTCCTATTGCATTATCCCTTGGTTCCCTTGTCTCCTCTCCTGATGCCCGTTCAGCAGCTGAGGAAGGCAAACAGGACGAGAGCAGGATGGCTTAGCCTCACCTTTGGAGGGAAGAAGAAAGGAACTATTAGGGGCCATCCCCATCATCTTGTGCTGACTTAGAGACTCCCATCCCATCAAATGCATGGGTCAGAGAGTTCAATTCATTAATTTGGGTGGAGAAGGGAGGCTGACAGGCCTGGTGCTGACATGAATAATGATGAATCACCAGGAGAGAGCCCAGCAAAATCTGCAGCTTAATCAGACTCCGAGAGTCTCCTCCGGCATCAATGTAGGCCAAGTGCTTGCCAGCCAATCAGACCCAATTTCAATTTAATGTTGCAAATTGTTACCATGCAGCTCAGCCTCTCACTGCACAACTCAGACTCAAACTGGGTTACTCATTTGTTCCCTTTCCCTGTTCATTTGGAAACACCTGCCTAGTCATTGTCTGCCCTACGGCTTGCAGCAGGGGAGGTGGCTAGACTAGGGTGGCAAAAATTCACACAGTGCCATGCAAAGCCCTGAGCCAGCATCCCTTCTCTATCACTTTGTAGTCTTGTTTCTGAAGTTCATTCTTTGCTTGTTTGTAAAGAAACCCGCTGTTTCTCTACAGCTTGCAGGATGGAATCCAGGTCTTTACCACTACAGTTCTCTAGCCTTACCACCCACCATGCTTCCCCAAGCAACCTGTGCCTCCGTCACAACAAACCACTTCCACTCCCAAGGGAATATCGTGCCCTCGCATCTTGAAGCCTCTGTGTGTCTGCATGTGCTGTGCCCTCTGCCTGGAATACCTTTATTTGCTTACCATCTGTTCTCTGCCTCACCTGCATCTACCATCCTTTAATCCAGAGGACATTGGTCACCGAAAAAGGCACACACCGAACGAACAGGTCCTTGAGGGGTAGGGATTGTGTATTTTACTTTTTGCCCCTAGTAGACACTCAATAAAAGTAGAATAAATGACGGAATGAATGAATGAATGAATGAATGTGTCGATTGGAACTAGACTTTTTAAATTTGTATTCTGTTTTCTCAGATATGAACATGAGAAAAACAATAAAAGCAGCTGCCATACAGACATTAGTGGGACTACTCGTGAAGGACACGTTCCTTTCAGCCCGCCCGTCTTCCTAGCTCCTTTCAGAGCCCCTTTTGGGCAAAAGTATCAATGTTGGTCCTTGTCCTATAAAGCCCTCCCCTTAGCGGCCTCGTGCTTCACTTCTCGGCAGCTCAGTGTTTTCATATGTCAAATGTATGCACTGAATTCTAAAGGCTTGGGAAGACTAAAAGCATCCACCCTTGCATCCCTGCTTTCAGTATACATGTCAGATGCAAGTTGCTGAAACAATGAATGTAAATGAGACTTTTATAGGACAAGGCACAGAGTGGATGCTCAATCACAGCTTTCTACCTCTTTATCTCATATCCTGTCCGAAGTCCCGCCCCGCCCTTTCTCCTGCCCTCTAGCATTTCTTCGCTAACTGGCCCCTCTCATCTTCCTTTTCTCCAAGGTATGATTTTGGAATTATCGTGGACTTGGGGGAAGGGGAACAGGCACTGCCTAACTTTATCCCTGAAGACGCTGATGAGACACTGATGCCATCTACCCCTTCAACAGGACACATTTATAATGCAGAGTAGTGAGTGTAATGCAGAACTTCTGCCCCTGCCAACTGTTAAATATGTTAGGCTTTGAGCTCCTTTGAGCAATCTACCATGTGAACAGAGAGTGAGAGGGTTATTATGAATCAAGGAAATTGAGAATCCCTACTATTCCTCTTCGGACCCATCATTAGAAGTGCCTCTCACCCTAACACTCTACCTCCTAGCAAATGAGTGCCCAGATTGAGGGAAGAGCTGATGCCATGTGGTTGTAATTCCCAACCTCACGTCTTGGTAACATACTCCATGTCCTGTAACACATAAATAAGTTACACCCCAAATTGCCATAAACCACACGCATAACAGGAACCCACACCTTACCTGGTATCAGGGAAACATTAATGTTGCTGAGAAGAATTGCAAAGTCAGGGATTTCAATTTTTTAATGTGGTCTTTAAATGTAGTCACCAAAGTGGGGGGATTGAAAGGTCTGGAGCATGACACTGTGTAGGGGGAGCCAGGGGAAATGTCATCATTCTCTACCATTAATTAATACTATGACCTTGGGCCATCTATCTCTCTCTGAACTTTAGGTTTTTTTAGCCAGTGAATTTAACCTAGTTCAGTTCAACAAAAAATACTGGGCACCTACCATGTGCCTTCCAGACATAGGGGCAGACGCAGATACAGAAACAAATAACATATAGCTTAATTGACTGGGGAGATTGAATTTGAAAGTATTCCATACATTACAAAGTGTGCTACAGAAATACTCTATAGCTCTCTTGATTCTTTGTATGTGTATACATGTATATATGTGGGCATGTATGTGCGTATGTATGTTCATATGTAGGCAGGTATGATTCCAGTAAATAAGTGGGGAAATGAAGACAATATGATTAGTAAAGCCCTCTGACCCACATTTAGCACATGTCTGGTATGACTGATGTGTTATTATTCTCAGCACTACAGATCTAGCAGTGAACATAACAAGTCTCTGCTTTCGTGCAGCTTACATTCTAGGGATAGGAAAGTCACATTTGGGGGGGAAAGAAGGAACTGTGGGATTTTTCACCCAGTTATAGAAGCATAATTAGAGGCAGGCACTGCACCACAAACAGGAACCAGGACAAACTGAGACTGTATTCTTCAGCAGAAGTTGGGCCAAGCGGTAGTTTGACTGAGTGCATATTCAGCACCTGGGACAGCACCACACCCAGAATTAATAACTATGCTTTACACGCTCATGGCTGGGGCAGCTGAGCTGTTCAACCTGTCCTGGACTCAAAGCACGTGAGATATGAACAAGACCTGACTCCACTTTCACAGCTATGCCTCAATTGTTCAGCAGTAGTCTCCATCAGCAAAGGTCTCCCCAATAAGTGCCCAGCCTGGCCTCCTGCTGGAACACTGGGGACTCCAAAGCCAGATCAAAAATGTAACACTACATCACGCCTCCTAAAATGTCTCCCACAACCCTTCCTCATTCTCACCTCTGCTTTCTATCTCTTCCACCACCTGCAGCCCTAAAGTGTGCATTTGACTGGAAATGCATCACTCCAGGAACCTGTGGTGGAGTTAAAATTGGTGAGGATTTCACGGTCCCATCCAATTTCACCTAGCAGCAGGCAAGAAGGGGAAAATGTTCAGTTGTGGAAAGCCCCATACTTTTTTGTTTTCTTAAAGTTTGGAAACAAAGGCTTTATTGTTTTTGTTCTTCTTCCTCTAGAGAACCTTGTCCCTTTGGAATTATTTTGTGGAATGCTTTTATAAAAATTTTAAATATATGTCCTTAAAAATACTGTCCTCGGGTAAGATAGTCTTTTTTCTTGATTTCTTAAAAAAATATTACATCAACATTTTTTAAACTAGCATTAACCTAGTAGTTAAGCCTCCTGCTTGAACACTTTGGACTCTAATGTCTGAAAAAAACTAATTTATACGACATCAATTCTCCTAAAATGTCTCCCGTGCCTCTCACTAGTTGATTCCATCATCTAGGAGCCAGGGAATCACATAAACAAGATAGTAAATCTGGGCATAGGGATTCCCAGGGCCTCATCTAGGAAGAGAAAATAGAATTTATATCATTAGATGAGATCAGCTCTTTGCTTTCTCTGCAGTTAGGCATGGCTGTAGGATATGGTCTCTAAACAACAGAATACTCTGTGTGTGTGTGTGTGTGTGTGTGTGTGTGTGTGTGTATATACAATCACAAATTTCATCCCCTCCCTAATACTGAATATCCCACCCTACACTGTGGTTGATTTATTTTTTCCCCTCCTTAGTATCTCTTCCCTCTTCCTTTGTAACAAGGACCTAGTGTTCCTTTAGGAGACTAAACGATACCCCCTTCAAGACTCTCAGTCACATGCTGTGGCTCTGGCTTAACTGAGTCCAGGTCCAGCAGTGGCCACCTGGCCCACGGTTGACCAGCTGGACCATCACAGTGACTTGCTTAGGGATTGCAGTAGGAAGAATGCCCCAAAGACGCTCGTGTCATTATCCCTGGGACCTGTGCATATGTTAGGTTTCATGGCAAGGGAGAGTTAAGGTTGCAGATGGAATTAAGGCTGCTAATCAGCTGACTTTTTGATGGGTAGATTGGCCTTGATTATACAGACGGGCCCGATATAATCACAAGGGCCCTCATCAATGAAAGAGGGAGGCAGAAGAAGAGGTCAGAGTGACATGTGAGAAGAACTCAACTCACTTTTGTTGGCTTTGTAGATGGAAGAGACACATGTCAAGAGGAATGTGGGCAGCCTCTACTCTGCGAGCTGGAAAAGGCAAGGAAACAGATTCTCCCCTCAAACTGTCAGAAGGAACACAGTCCTGCCACCAACACGGTGATTTTAACCCAGTGAGAACTGTTTGAAATGTACAGACTACAGAACTATAAGCTGATAAGGTCTGTGTTGTTTGAAGTCACAGAGTTTGTGGTAATTTGTTACAGCACTAATAGAAAAGTAGCATACGGATGGAGACATGAACAAATGACAGTTTGCTCATGGACTTTAGTTAAAAATAAAAAGCCCTCTTCTTTCTTCCTGGTGATGCTAAAGTATCAAATAATCTTATCACAGTCTGGGGAGAGTTTACCCAAGAAAGAAACCTGCACAAAGGAAACGAGAGCGAAGGAACACAGACATATTCCTGATGACTCTGTGTGGACATTTTCATCTTAACCATTTCTGCACTAAAGGTGGCCTTAGCTATCTCAGTTCCTGGAGGAACTAAAGAACTTATTTGACATTTAGCCAGTTTGAGTTGGATTTATAGCACTTCCAAATGGGAAAAATAAATCCTCACTAACACAGGCACAGTGGAGTAAACACCTCCTCTTGAACTGTCCTGTTCCATTTTGGGATGCTTTTGTTATCGTGTAAAACAGTGCTAGAAGCGTCTGTCACGTGGCTTCACTCCATTGATAATTCCCACCTCCCCCACAGAGATATTTAGGATTTGAAGTGGTAATCCCCACCAAGATCCCCAAGTCTTCTCTTTTCCAGACTAAATCCTCCCAGATAGTTTAAGAATCATGGTAATATTTTAAACTCTTTCACCACCCTGTGGTTAATCTTTCCTGGACACACTTGATTCTGATCTTGTTTTTCTTGAAGATAACGCCACATCTGAGCACAATAGTCCCCAAAAATGAGTGGCCACATCAGAATGTCCCTGTTCTACGTGAGACACTTATGTTGATGAAATCCAAATTGAAAAAAAATGGAAACAAAAAGAAAACACCTTTTTTCTTTTTTTTTTTCTTTGTGGAACACTGTGATTGTACTCAGCTGATTGTCCAATAAAATCCATATGTGTTTTCCCTGGGTGCTGCTCAGTCATTTCTCTGCCCCTCGCTCTACAGTTCTTATGAATAATGTTTTAAAGTACACAGAGGACTTCAGAGTAATACCTGCTGATGTATTTCATGATGCAGAGAAGCAGGGCGTGAGGAAAATACAGGCTTTCAATTCAGACAGGCCTCGATTCAAATCCTGGCTTCACCACTAACGATAGTTGCGTGACTTTGGGCAAATGCATAATCTTCCCCAATCTTACTTCCTCATGATAAAAATAATACTATAATAGCACTTTAGTAGCACTTCCCTCAGAGGACTGCCGTAGAAATAAACAAGATAATGTATGGAAAGTGGCAAAGTGCCTGACATGTACTAGCTCCCAAAAAGAAACAACGGTACCTAGGATTACATTCAGTCAGGAAAAAATAGGTCAGAGCTTTCAAGCTCAGGGCTGTCCCCTCCCAGGAGTGCAAATGGAGAAGTCCTTGTGGGAAGAGGGACAAAGAAAGATGGGGAGCAGGGAGAGGAAGCACAAGTATCCTTCCTCATCTTCTGGGTTTACATCCAAAGCCAGAGACTAGTGCTCCTAGAAAACAGGATGCCCAAACTCCCCGAACCCCGAAAGTGTTCAGCTTAAGAGTTTGTTTTGGAAACAGGACTCGGTAGGCAGGAAGCATAAACATTTCCTTAGCAAAAATTAAATAAATTCCTAGAAACCAGACACATAATGGAGAAGTGAAGGTGTTTGGAAGCTGAAACCTCAGAATGAAAACTTCGGAAAGAGCTTTGGCAACACTGGAGCCAATCTCTCCCCTTACAAATCAGGATGTCGTCATCTCAGAGACTGACAGTGTTTCGCTGTTTCAATCAGCAAATCTGTTTCAGAGACAACTGGAAGTCAAGGTCACTTCTTGCTCTTTCTCTCTCTCTCTCTCTCTCTCCTTCCCTCCCTTCCTCCCTCTCTCCCTCTCTGTCTGTCTGTCTCTTTTTTTATTTATTTTATTTTCTTTCTTTTTTTTTTCTTTCTTTTGTTTTTTCCTTCTGGGCCCAAACTTCCTGGTCAAAGAGGCCCTAAAAGAAGCCCATTTGAGTTTGTCTTTCAGAAAACAAGAAATCAAGGAGTTGAGTATATGTGGCCCTGTGAGAAGTGATTCTGGGAAACACTGTTAGAAGAGTAGAGAAATGAGGCAGGTCACGGAAGGAAACCAGTAAGTGATGGTGGATTAAGTCAGATCTATCATGGCAACAGGGGCTTTATCTGGCTGGGGTGGCAAGGGCGGTGGGGTAAGTATTATCAAACCCCCAACAATCATCATTTTAGGGCTGCCATTGAAAGGGCAGTGGATCCCTTGCTCTCTAGCCTGCCTCACGCATGAGCAGAGGGTACCGAGCTGTCAGAGACCCTCTAGCCAGACCACCATGTGCTACCAACTGGAAGTGGGCCCGGCACTCATGGAAAGGGTTCGTCCTGCGGGGCCCTGAGCTGGACACCAACAATGCATGCTACAAAGTTCCAGTGGTAAATCTACCAACCCGCGGACCAACCCACTAACCAACTAAGAAACAGTAATACTAACGATGTTGGCATCCCCAGATGTTAAAGACACAGAGAGAACATTCAAGAGCTTGGTCACTCTCCTGGTGCCAGGAGCCACATCCCTACACAACAGTTCCTGAGATTCAGAAATAATTATAGGCAAAACGGGTAGGAATTCACCCAATATTTTAAAGGGTAGGGAATTTCCTAATATCCTTAGATTCTTGCATGCTAATTTCTGTCTGGAATACTTCCTGTCAACCTCAATCCTTCAAACACCATTGCAAAGGCCGTATTTTCCATGAAATGTGTTCCAGGGGCTAAATTGTGCCGGTCTGACATGCTCAACTACCAGTGACTCACACCAGATACTCCCAAGATGCGCCAGGCCTGGGTGGTTTACACACCTTCCTGTACTTCCTCACCCTTGAGCTTTGTCAGACATGTTTTATCAAGATCTTATGGAACTTCTGCTCTAAGTGACTGCTCAAAGCTAAGATACAGGCCAAGGAGGGACCTGTAACCCCCTCCTCCCTAAATGCCATGTGACCCAGTAGTAAACATACGTATAAGGCAAAAAGGAAGCACACACACAACATACTACACATACAACATATAACACACACATATACACACAGAAGCATAGATACTATCAAGTTCAGAGACACAGCTTTACACACGTCTTCTGCGAGGCGTGTTTTAAGATGACATCTAGTGCCGACGGGCAGGGAGATGATCAGCTTAGTGTCATTGCATTGCTCCACACTGACCTTTACCTAACAGAGTTCAAAAGCCTCCTTTGCCTCAGAGACGGTTACTGACAGCGCCATGGTGATGCCAATTAGAAAGGCCTCGTGTTGCGATAAGGTCAGCAAAGATGGGGAGGGCAGTGCAGCCCCTTTTCCCCAACACCTACCTAGAAAAGAGCCTGGCTTTAATAACTGCGCATGGGTTTTCTTCTTCCTTTCTTGTCTCTTTCTTTTTTCCATATGTTTTTTTTGTTTTGTTTTGTTTTGTTTTAAACTCCCCTTTCTCCACTGCAATAATAAATCACTGCAGGCAAGATTCACTGATAAATGCTAAACGGAGCGGGGAAAAACCTTATGGAGAAACAGGCTATGGCAGAGTCTCAAAGTATCTCTCCCAAACATGGATTAATTATTGCGGTGGTTTCAGCAAATATCCCCAAATTCTTTGGCACTCCTTTCTCCAGGAGGTGAACCTTAATCCCTGTATGTGCTGGATTTAGTAACTTCCTGCTAATAATAGAGTACAAATAGAGAAAAACAGGAACTTCAGAGTGAGAAACTACCTTAAAGAAACCATCAAGGTTAATATGACCAGAAATAAGTCTGGTCGCTACCACGGACCTCCTGGCATGATGTGATGAGGCCACTTCACCTCTGTGGTTTCTTCCACCAAACCTATAATCCAAATCTAATTATGAGGAAGCATCAGACAAACCCAAATGGAGGGGTATCTCGGCAAAACACCGGACCAGTACTCTTCAAAAGTGTCGAGGTGATAACAAGCAAGGAAAGGCTGAAAAAGAAGGAAACTAAGGAGACAGGACAACTGAATCCAATATGGTGCCTGGGATTGGATCCCGGAACAGAAAAAGGACATCGGAGGAAGAACTGGAGAAATCGGAATAAAGTGTTTAGTTACCAGTGTTTCATCAATGTCAACTTCTCAGTGTTGACATGCTTAAGGGAGACGCTGGCATAAGGGAAACTGGTTAAAGTGTATGTGGGGATTCTACGTACGTTCTTTGCAGCAGTTCTGAAATTTTTAAATGACTTCAAAGTAAAAGGTTAAAATAAATAAATAAACAAAAAAAGAAAGAAAAGAAAAAACAATCTCTTGTGTGAATGTGTTGTAGAAGGCCTTGGGTGACGACACCACAGGGCTGGCTCCTGGCTTCATCTTGCTCATGGACTTCAGTCTTGAGCAACTTCCCCTGTCAGGGCACAGTGTCTCCATCTGTTACATGACAGGGGGGTGGATGGCTTCTCAGTAGTTTTCCAGGCATCGTCACTAGGGCACAGATTTGGTAATGCAGGGGGTACACTTAAAAAACAAACAGATCCTGCTCACCCCTTACCCCCCACCCAGCTCCTCCAAACTTCCAGCCAGAGCAGATCCACTTTGGTCTGTTATATATTCAGGGTCCACATAACATTTCATTTGATGAAAGTTTCCTGGTGTGAAATGCTAAAAATAACTGGAGTAGATTTACAGGGTTCCTTGCTAAACTTACATTCATCTTTTCCAAGTCAAGTCTTCCCTGAAATAACTAAGAATAGCTTCAAACATTCCTTTCCCTTTCTAGGCTGCTAGTTTTCCATGGGTAGAACCATGTCTGTTTACCTGTGTTGACCAGTCCCCAGCCCTTGTCATGGGAGAGGAGTCAATACCAGGGGAATCTGGGGCTGAACCAGATGCTACAAATCTAATTAACTCTTTGGAAAGTGAGTGAGTGTGGAGCACATCCCTGACCCCAGGGTCTTGCTAAGATCATCTACCTCAAAGAGATCTTGACTGCAAGATAGAAGGTGTAAATGATTGACAGGTGATCCAGTCAAAGCCACAAATGAAGACCTGGACCAATTTTCCCTTCCTTGGTCCCTCCAGCTGGAAGTGACCTCTTCCTCCTCTGTGTCCCCACTGTCTTTGGTCTGTGTCTCTTATACAGGGCTACCTTGTCTTCCCTGAATACCGGACTCAAGGACCCTCCCCAAAGACAGGGGAAGCTTCATCTTGGCACCCCTGCAGTATTGACCACAGTACCTTGGGCCCATGAGATGCCCCATGAAAGCTGGCAAAGTGAATGAATACTTCCTTGTTTCAAAGGGATCAAATCAAGGCTTTAGCAGATCTGGGTTTAAATCTCAGCTCTGCCAGTGTGCCCTTAGACATGTCACTTATTGTCCCTGGAGGCTCGGTCCCAAGTTGGCCTCTGGTTAGTGTTGTTGATAAACCCTACAGACCACATGACACAAAGCCAAGGGTCTAACCCAGCACTCCACATACAGTGGGTGGGTGTTCAAGAAATACTAGTGATATAAATAAGTAAACAGTAGCCTCCCTGAGCGTCAGTTTCTTTATCTGTAAAATAATAACACAAACAGTACGTTGCATCTTTATGGTGAGATTAAACACGAGAGCTTGGCCATGCATTCAGCACAATGTCTGGTGCTTGGCAATTGCACAATAAATGTGGTTTCTCTTCTAGTCTTTTCTCATCAGGTATTCTCTCCAGGGAGGGGACTAACTTAAGCACTTCTTCCAGTCATGTGCTTCATTAGGGAAGCCAAATTAAGAATCCAAGGTGCTTACAGTTGAGAAAAAGCAAAAGATGCTAGACCATGGAGTGCTGCATGGGGTGTAATGTATTCACAGGAGCTCTGCTAAGAAAACATCCTGGCCCCCAGTTGAGAGAGGAACGCAGCACCATTTGCATAACAGGTGTTTCTGCAACAAGAATGACACTTTAAAGAGAACCCCCCAGTGCATTCCCCAAATGTAGGAGTGCATATTTAATTACTCTTAATGCCATCTTTTTCTCCAGCTTTGTGCTTGGAGGGGCTCATCACTCCACAAAGTTGGGAGGATGTTTATAGGAATGGCTGAAATCCAGAATGGCTTCTAAGCTGCAGTGCCCAGAGGAGAAATGTCAACAGTGGCACTCCAGGGAAGGAAATGCCGGCTTTTTCTTTGTTTGCTTAGAGAACATCTAGCTGAGAGGGAAATCCATGGGGCAGCACACACTGGAACCCACAAGAGCTGAGGGTCACTGTGGGCTGGGCCCTCGGCTGATCTTATCAGGGATTACTTTTAATTCACAAAGCACACAAAATGGAGTAGGTATAAGTCACTTGTAATTTTTACAGCAGCAACTGAGGTTAAGAGGATTTGAGTCACTTCTCCAAGGTCATAGAGCTAATGGCTGAGGAGCCTTGAGTTGAAGTCAGGCCTGCCTGGCCCCAAGCCCATGTATGTTTCCCCCAGGTCCCCTGTCCCAGTGACTGTCACTTAGTGGGCACATGTTCTATGACATGCATTGTGCCACCACTTTCACACACATCATCTCAAAGAATCCTTATGTGCATTCAGAAGCATTTTAGTTTTTTGTTTTCTTTTTTTTCTTTTTCCCTGATTTTACAGAAAAGAAAACAAGGGCTCAAATAAATCAATTAATTTAACCAAAGTCATAAATAGAGGTGATAGAAAATTTGGGATTTAAACCCAAATTTGTCCATCTTTTATCCTCAGTTAATTTGCTGTGTGAGTTTGAAGAAATCAGTTCCATTCAATGAGCACTGGTTTTCCTCGTTTTAAAAATGAAGGTCTTACAAGCAGAGATCTTAAAGGTTCCTTGTGCCTCTCAGGTGCCATGATTTGATGTGCTTCTCTGCCCTGAGCTCTTCCCTGTTTGCACCCTCAGGCCACCCCTAACTTTTCCGTTATCCCCAGGGGATGCTGACATATTTGGGGAAAGGAGGTTTGGCTTCACCATTGAGTCCTGTGTGATCTTGGCCATGATGAACCTTTCTAAGCTTCAACCAGGGCTGATGATAATAATAAATAATAATAAATAAATAAATAATAATACTAATAATAATTGCTACAATACCAAAGCCTAAATACCCAAGGATGCTTTTGAAGATAAAGTACAATGGTAGATACATGAATATCATCTTGAAACTGCCAAAGCACTGTACAAATATTAGCTAGGATTAATATTATTATAATTGCTAAGGTGAAATGCATTCTTGGAGGGTGATTCACATCTCTCTTAGCATAGAGTTGATTCATGAAAGTATAAATGGTCCTCACTGGCCCCCGCTCCAGAATCCTGGTGCTTTATCAGATCTGCTTTTCAAAATCCCTCAGTCAGCTGTTAACAGATACTTGACATGTGTTATCAAATGGATACTCAGAGCATTTCATTGGGAAGGTGAGGAGCTTCTACTGCAGCACAGCAGCTGACGGCACAGACCTTGGTGTCCCACAGCCCTGGGTCAAGCCTGAGCTTTCTCACTTCTAACAAAAGGGTTTGCCCCTCTGAGCCTCGGTTTTCTTACCTGTAAAAGGCAGTTACTATTACTAATAGCCTCCTTGCCGGACTGCTGTGGAGATTAGGTAGGCAACTGCATGGAAAGCATTTAGCACAGGTCCTGGCACATAAAAAAATACACATAGCAGACTATGCTGTTATACATGCCATCATGTTACTGATGCACAAACTGCAGCGGCCAAAAGAGTGGGCCACGTGCACCAGCACACAGCAGTGGGACAAGACAGGGCTCAGGTGTTTCTTTTTGAAGCCTGTTTCCTGGGGACCCTGCTCTTATACGTATCCTTTCACATGGTGTGAAAGGGTGAAACATGCATTTGCTTAAAATCCAGCTGCTTTTTCCAACTTCCAGAAACCACAGCCTGCAGGGGCAGCAATTCCTCACTGTTCCTGACTGATTCCTACACAAAACCCACTCTGGCAGCTGCACACTTTACACAGCCAGTTGACCTCCTGGTGCAGAAACGATGACACAGGTGCTGGTGCTACTTCACCACCTCGTTTTTCACTTTACACGACTTGGTCAGACCAGCCATGTCTTCACCTTCCCACGAGCAGGAGATGGTCCCTGGGGTGGCTCTGAGAACCAGCTGTCACCTCCCAGGGCTGACGGCCTTTTTCCACGCAGGGGTCTCCCAACAGCATCCTGGGGTGGAACAGGCCAGGAAAACATCAGCTCGGTCTTTGGTTTAGCGAAGAGTCTCGCAGGTTGAGGTCTCTCTCATCGGTATGGTGTTTGGGAGGTCACAGGTAATAATAATCACAGTTGTCATGAACTGAACATCTATTAGGTGCTGGGCATTCTGCCTGGGTTATCTCATTTCATTCAACACAATCTTTTAAGATATAAGTTACTGTCTTCAGTTTAAAGTCCAGGAAACATGACATTGGAGACAGGAGCAGAGGTTGCACAATTGCAGAGCCGTAATTTACAGAGCACTTCCGACAGGCGAGGTACCATGTTACCTCACAAAGCCTCTCTCCACCACGATGAGGATCTCTGACAGGTCAGACAAGATGCCCAGGTCATACAGGTCATAAGTGGAGAGACAGAAACCTAACAAGGTGCAGGCCTCTCCTCTGAGTTAGCTGTTCTTCCAGTTTCACTGGTCTTAATGTGTTAATGGGGACAGCATGGGCTCAAGACTCACATCCCAGGCTTTGTGGGCAGTCTCAGTTTCCTCATCCATCAAATGGGCATATTCTCATACATTTCACTTGTGAATGACCATTAACCATTTCGTAAATTTTAATGAAGTGCATGTGCCAAAGACCACACTGGCCTGTAAATGCACTCTTAAACAATGATTGCAATCACTAAGTGGAAGCCGTCATCGTCAGCTCCTTTCCCTGCAACCTGCGAATGCGCACCCAATGCTAAGATGTGCTGAAAACATCACGCTGTAACACATGACATGACCCAGCCATCTGTCTCCCCATCCATTCATCTAACAGTTTACTGGGTTGCTATTATATGCCAGGCACTCCCCCTGTCTTCTCAAAACCTCTCTTCTTCTCTTTTCTTCCTTGTCCATCCTTCTTGCTTTCGGATTACCTCCTCCCCTATTTCTGTTTCTCCTTTTGTCCCAGGAAGAAGAGCAGAGGAAATGGAAAATATTCATTCCAGCTTCCCCATTCCCTCAGCCATTGGTGGCTGGGGAGGCACTAACCACAGTTCTCTCCTGTATCAGTCTGATTGAGCTGCCAGAAGAGAATTCCACAGACTGAGTAGCTTAAACAACAGAAATTTCTATTCTCACAGTTCTGTAGGCTGGAAACCCAAGATAAGATGCCAACAGGGGTGGTTCCTGGTAAGGGCCATCTTCCCAGCTACCTTCTCACTGTGTCTTCACATCGTCTTACCATTACGTACATGTGTCACCAGTGTCTCCCCCGCTCCTTATAAATACCCAGTCCTATGGGATTAGGGTGTCACTCTTACAACCCCTTTAACCTAAACTGCCCCCTTAAAGACCCCATCTCCAAACGCAGTCACATGGGGGGTTAGGGCTTCAGTGTATGAAATTTGGAGGGGACACAATTCGGTCTATAACACCTGCCGCTCTGACTCTCCAAACAGCGGCCAGCCCAAATTTCACCCTGGACCTTAAATGACCTGACGTCGGGCAAACGTCCACCGATGGCCACCTACCCAGTTCTGGCAGGGGTTCAAGAACTTCTTGTTCTGTCACTGACCAACCATGTGATCGTAAACAAGCACCTTCTCTGAGGCTCAGCCTGCCCTGCTATAAAGCGATGTTACAAAGAACACCTACTTAATATACCGTCAGGAGGTTTTAGTGAGATGGTAGGAACATGTTCCATTAACATTAGTGGGTCAATAGTGTCTGAGCTTTAAGAATAGCTACAATTTATTGAGACATTTCTATTTATCAGACACCAGCTGGCATGTAAAATGGATACTTCCATTCCTGGCAATGATTTTATTAGAGAAGGTAGTATTGTCACATCCAGTTCACATTTGAGGAAACCAAAGCTCAGACAGGGCAAGTCGCTAGCCCAAGACCACACAGTTAACAAAAGGCTGCTGGTCCAGGTCTGGCCGATGCCCTTCTCCCCTCATCCATGCTGCTGTCATTATTATAATGACACAGACCCGCCCTGCGGGTGAGCTTCCTTTACCTGAGATCACCTGCCACGAGGGGAACAATGGGGCTGCCACACATCTCCTCTCAGAAAGCCTCCGGTGGCTCTCTGAGCCATATGAACAAAGCCCTGCACCGACACCAACATATCTCACTCCTTATTAAGGAAGGCCGAGACAGGGCAGGCCTCTAGACGCTTCATTAGGGGAGCATCAGGACACATAAAGACGGTAATAAAACAGAAACTGAAGACAGTGTCCGTGGGGAAAGCCCAGGACCGCTCTTGTTTGCGCCTCTGCAGACTGTTAGAGAAGGGAAGGAGGGCTGGGGCACGTAGGGACAAAGACGGGAACAGATGAGATGGCGATGCTATGTAAAAGCAAGGGCTCTACGGCCAGTGAGACAAATGCAGGCTCTAGAACACAACTTGACCTCTCCTTAGCTGTGTGACCTTGGGCAAGGCCACTTACCATGTACCTCAACCTTTCAGTCTGTAAGATGGAGCCAGGAATGCCTGCCTAGCAGGATTCTGTGAGAACTAAATAATAATCTAAACAATGAGGGGATTGAGGCTGTGACTTTCCCACTGCTGGTCCCAGTGAGCTGCGGGTTAGTGATTTTCCACCTTTGCTTCCGCAAACATTAGTGACAGAGCCTGCCATAAAGCAGATTCCCAGAACCCCCACGCCAGGGGTCCAGTCCCAGTATACCTGGGGCGGGGCACAGGAAATTAACTTTTAAAGAAACACCCAGTGTAATTCTTATGTCAGAAGATTTTGCTCCACATCTAGTAAAATACCAACAGTAAACAGTAGAACTTAATATCAGGTAATTTTTAAAAATCCTAACGTATAGTTGTAATGCAAGGGTTTCAGAATCAAAACAATTATTTCCCAACCTTATGTTGCTTATGTTGGATGAAACGCTTATCACCTATGGATGTCAGGCTCCTCCCAGATAAGATGGACAAACCACCCTAAAGAATTGTTTTACGGATTAAGTGAAATGATGCTCACTCAGCTCCCAGCATATGCCCTGGCGTGTAGCAAGTACTCAGCGTTAGTTATTGCTATGACAGATTCATTTCCATCTAGCCCTTGAAAGGAACTTGTAGTAACCCCACAACTGTGGAAACCCAGGAGGGGAAACACGGACACACACAAAAAAATGTTTATACCTTAATTTCAACCTCACATTTTGTTTAATCAAGCAATTTACAGGGGGCAAAACTAATTAGTGGTTTTAAATGCTTTGATACAAGCAGGCACTGCAATCATGATAAATCATCTCCGACATATGCCCGGCTCCTCCAAGTGACAGATGACAAACAAAAGAAGGACAAGGTCCTTTATCACAGGCAGAATCATTGAGTTAATGGAAGAATTATTGCTTCTGAAATCCACTCCAGTCCTACTGAGAGGAACGTTCCAATTTATCAAAGCCAAATGAACATTAATTGCAACAGTCTGGTAAGTTTTCCAGCCACTATGACCTTCATTGAATTTTAATCCAAAACAGATAAGATTTCCTTCCACACAAGAGGAAACAACACAATTAGCTCAAAATGACAGCTAGATTACGGAGCAGGCATACACACACACACACAACGCACACACATTCACACGCACACACGCCCCCAGTGAAAATATTGATTCTGCTTGACTTAAAATTCAGCACAAAGAAGCTGGGCAGAGAAAAGGTAAATAAATACAATCACACAATCTGTATAACAGCCACCCCCCACCCCCCCTTCATTCAGGAGATAAATTTTGGAGGCGGAAGCCAAGATGGAGAAGGTGGCAGGCAGTAATGGAGACAGAATTTCTGTTAACTGCTGTAATTAATGTTATGTCTCACCGGGGAGAGATTAGGAAAAAACAGAGAGGGAAGGAAGAAAATACAAGCATTATTTTGCTATTAAAGACACCCTTGAGCTGGGGTACATTAGCGGCAGAAGTTTGAAATGGGTAATTGTTTGACTGCATTGGTGGATTTGCAGAAAGGATGATTCCATAATGTAGTGAAATAACATCGTGCTGAACCTGGATGCTTACAGCTCAGCACGGAGCGAGAGGCCGTCTGCTGAGAGCACAGCACAGCTGGGGAAGGTTTAGGAAGACACACACTCCTAGCCATCATGTGATCTAGACGGGAAGGCCAGGGCTGTCACTGACCTGCCCCATGACATGGACTGAGCCACTCTTTGAGACCTACAGGCTTCGTTTATGTATTTGTTTTCACTCTAAAATGAAGGAGTTGGATTAGATGGGTTTTAAAGGAGCTTTTTGTTTTGTTGTTTTGTTTTGTTTGAGAATTAATTCAATAATTTGCATTTTCTTCTCTTTTAAGTGTTGATGGCCAGGGAGAACCAGCTGTCTTTTTCCACAGTTCAAGATCAGGCCTGCCTTAACAACACTTAGAGTCGGGTAATTAGATGATTATGGAGATGTGACCCTAAGAGGTAAAGGTTCTTACCCATCTTTGGCCCTGTAAGAAAAGGAAATACTACCGCATGAGAGATCACTGGGGACAGACACTTACATTGAATTCTGGGCTTGGGCACTGGCTGTGTGATCTCACAAGAGAGTTGTCTTAACTTCCGAGGTGTTGGGTTTACCATTTGCGAACTAGAAACAATCGTTTGCATCAATATTCATGAAATTGATGAAAACACATTTGTGTCGTAAACACTGGTCTCATTCTAACTCCAGGAGTGAGGAACTGTTATGACCACCATTTTACAGTGGAAGTAACTGAGGCACAGAAAAATGCCTTAACCAATGACACTGTGAATTAAGTGGCGAGGCCAGGAATCTAACCCAGGTGGTCCTGCTCTAGAGTTGATACTCTGTCTTTAATCCTTTTATTTTGAAATCATTATATCCACGAGAAATTGCAAAGTCGGTATAGAGAGTTCCTGAATACTCTTCACTAAGCCTCCCCTAAATGTCTCCATAACAAAATGGAATAGTCAAAACGAGGAAATTAAGAATGATGCAATACCATTAACTAAATTGCAGACCTTATTCGAATTTCACCAGGTTGACCTCTGATATCCTTTTTTCTTTTCTTTTTATTTTTGTTGGTCCTGATCTAACCTAGGATCCCCCATGGCATTAAGCTTTCATTTCTCCCTAGTCTTATCTGTGACAATCCCGCAGACTTTCCCGTCTTTCATGATCTTGACACTTTTGAAGAGTGTTGGTCAGTTATTTTGTACAACGTCCACACTTTGTGTTCAACTGATGTTTTCTCATGATTCGGATGAGATGATGCATTTTTGTCAGGAATACCACAGACATGACATTACGCCCTTCTCCGTAAATCCGACCGGAAGATTCATGGTGCCAATATGTCTGATTTCCGGTGGTGTTAACCTTGATCACTTGGGTTAAGTAATGTAGCAGGTTGGATGATGGACCCAAAAATATATGGCCAGAACCTAATCTCTGGAACTGGTAAATGTGACCTTAGGTGGGAAAAAAAGGGCCTCGGCAGATGTAGTTAAGGATTTTGCAAGGAGGAGATCTTCCTGAGTTATGCAGGTGGGTCCTAAAATCAAGTAATGCATGTCCTTATGAGACACACAGAAGAGAGGACACCTAGGAGGTGATATGAAGACAAAAGCAGAAATTGGAGTGACAGAGCCACAAGCCGAGGAACACCTGGAGCTGCCACAAACCAGAGGAGGCAGGAGATGGCCTGTCCCTAAGGGCACCCCAGGAGGCACGCAATCCTGCTGACAACTTGATTTGGGACTTCTGATGTCCAAAACTGTTAGAGAATAAATTTCTGTTTTAAGCCCCTCAGTTTATGGTAATTTGTTGCAGCAGCCCTAAGAAGCTAACCCAAGGGTATCCACTCTATTCTCCACTGTATAGTCACCATAAATACCTGGGGGTGGGGGTGGGGGGTGAAACTTCGAGACTCCACAAATTCCCCGCTTCTTCTTGAAGTTTCCCCCGTTAATTTTAGTAGACATCAGTGGATCTTGTCAGTAGTAATCATTACCGTGGTGAGTCTCCAACAGTGATTTTCTATTTCCCTCTTTCCTTCTACATTTATTAATTGGGACTCTACTGTAAGGAAGGGCTATCTCCTCTATCCCATGTATTTATTTAGTCAATTATTTATACCTGTAGTTTAGGGTCGATATTCTTAATGACTCCTGCCCAACTCAGCTCAAAGGATGATTGTGAAGGCCTAGCCCGAGGGCAAAATTCGGAGAGAACATTTTAAAAGGCAAAAAAAGAAAAGAAAGACCTTTTCCCATGTTGGTCTAAGGCATTTCATGTGTCTTTTATTATTTAGTTCTCTCTTCAGCCATATGAACGCAGGATCCGAAAACTGATGAGAAACTAAGAATCAGAGAAGTGTAGGAAGATGTCTAAGGACAAACAGCAGTGAGGGTAAGAGTCACGATTTGAACCCCCATCTGTCTGTCTCCAAACCCACATAATTTCCAGCAAACTAAGCTGCTTTCTGAGGATCGGGAGGAAGGGAGAAAGGAGAATTAGTTGAAGGGGGAGGTGGAAGCACCAATGTGTCCAAAACTAAGCTCACCTCCTGTTTTTACTGCGGGCGGACTTTGCATGTGAGAGCGGCACTGCACATGCACACACACCCCATTCATTCATGGGATGTTAGAAAAACATACAAAACCCCCAGGATCTTGAGGAAAATAAAATGTGGAACAAGAGGCTAGAGCGAAGGAGGAGGGGTGTGGCCACCGAGGGGACATTCACCTTGACTCTTCTGCCAACCTTTCTGCCCCTGTCTGCACTGCTTCTCTGCAGTGCCTGGATCTCCCCTCCCCCTTTCCTTCCGCAGGTCTTGGCCCTGCAGCCTGGCTCACCATCCCCTCTGCCCCTCTTCTGAGATGCACTGACTCAGATGCCTCACCTCAGATGTGCCTTGTCTCTCTGGACGCTGCCTGTCTGAACCCCCTTCCTCCTCAGCCTCCTCCTCACCCCTAAAGCCCTAACTTTCACCCCTCCAGCCCACCTCCACAGCTCTTCCCTGCGATAGGGGTCCATGTGCCCCTCTCACTCTGCTCTCTGCTTAGCTTGCCTTGTTTTCTTCTCCCGGTGTGACTTCCTCAGGTTTTTATTTTCTGTTTCCTCTTTCCCTGCCCCTGCTTCTATCGCTAAGTCCTTTTCTGCCTGTTCCTGGTAATTTCCCGTTATGTTTAGACAGCTCTCTCATTGTCCTTGGCTCCCTTTTTCTCAATTTCCCTCTATTTATCTCTGTCTCTGGTTGTTTCTATAGGCCTAGTATAGTGGCTCAATAAATACTGGTGAATGTCTAGTTTTCCCTGTCTGTGTTTCTGTCTGCCTCCCCCAGACTCGTATTATGAAGACGTTTCTTCTTGTATGTTCTTACACCCCTTCCCATCCTGCATTCTAGTTTGGCCAGGAGGTTTAAAGGAACCGCTTCTGGGCCCTCTTCCTGAGCTGCCTCTTGCCATCTTCGGATACCTTTTTAACCTGTTCCATCTGGGCTTGATGGTTGGCCCAGGTAGACTCTGCAGGGATGGACAACAACCATTTTCTGGCCTCCTTCTCTCCATCTGTAAAGTGAAGGCGGGGTGTAGTTTACTGCCGTTTGCAATTGTTGACATGCCCATTCAGTATAAAGATTTACATACCCCTTCCGGTGGCTTTGGGCATGGCCCTGCGAGATGCCCACAAAATGTGAGAGAAGCCATGTCTGAGCTTTACCTTTAAGAGGTAGCCTAGATTTCCACCAGCACTGTGCTCATTCCCTCTGCCAGGAAAACCAAATGTCTCAGCTTGGGCCTTCCCTTCAGCCACGGTTCCAGGATGAGAAGACGTGCAGAGCTGAACCACAGTGACTACAACGGCTGACATGTGATGTGCATGAGGAATAAAGTACTGTTTGGTCAGTCACTGAGATGCACATAATTTGCTTGTAGAATAAACAAGCAGAAGCTGACTCATTAAGAAGAGTCAGATCCTGTAAGGTCTAAGGTGCTTTCAGCTCCAACGTTCCAACCATATTTGATAGTGCCTTTGATTGGGGAAAATCTTGCCAAATGCTTTCATGTGCATTATCTTTTTTTCAATATTATGATTTTAATTGTATTTCCATTTTTGCAGTAACCAAATGAGAATCTTGAGAGAGGTGAAGGCTTGTTTAAATCTCTATCGCTGGGATGAGGTAGAGTCTGAGCTTGAAACCAGGCCTCCTGACACCCAACTCCACGCTCGCTCAACTTCCCTAGGCTGCGTCCCTCTGTGTTGGAGTAGATAAGCCACGTTTCCCATACACAGAAGCCACGACTTACTCCGCTATAATAATTTTCCCATAAGGCTAGTTAGAGACCCCACAGGCTTTTAGTGAACCCTTGTTGAGGCAAATCGAGGCTAAGCAACAAGGTTCCTGTGATTTACAGTTCTAAAAATTTTTTTGAATTAATAAATAAAATAAAATTGTGATTTAAATAATTCTACTTTCTGTTAAAAAAAAAGTAAATGGGATTCATGAGTTATGGCTCACTTACTTAAAAATGTACTTGGGATAATTGTAATGTCAAACTTCATCATGTCTTGGCAACTGGTACAAGCTTGCTGATCTCAATTTATGGAAGGGGCTCCTAAGGCTCAGGAAGGGGATGTGACTTGTATAAGGTCACGAAGCACGAGAGCGGCAGGGCTGGGACACCTAGTGCCAGGCCACGGCTTTTGGTGCTCTGTGTATCACATGGTTTGTCCACTACTAGATTTTTCCTGCCTTCCCTTTTAAATGAATCCCTCCTAGCCAAGATGTTTCCCCCACTACTCTGCCTTCTCTCTGAAAGGTTTCTGGACCTGCCTTCTGTGATGGCTTGGCCTCTCCTACATTGCTTGTCCTGGCATCCTTCAATAATAGCACTTATACGTAACACAGCAATAACACTTATGCTGTCAGTTCGGTTGTGTCCCCTCCCTCCAAAGCTATGTTGGTCTCTTAATCCCCAGTACCTCAGATTGTGACCTTATATGGAAATGGGTCTTTATACAGGCTATCAAGTTATAATAAGGTCATTAGGGTAGGCCCCAATCGAGTATAGTTGGTGTCCTTATAAAGAAGGGACAGATTTGGACAGAGACACGGACATGCTTACACAGAGAACACCATGTGAAGACTGGATTTCTGCTGACACAAGCCAAGGAAGTACCAGGAGCCGGGACAGAGGCCTGGAACTGCCCCGTCCTTAGTGCCATCAGAAGGAGTGCGGCTCTGCTGACATCTAGATCTCAAACCACGAACCAACAGAACCGTGAGACAATCACATTTTGTGGTTTGAGTCACTTAGTTTGTGGCATTCTGTTATGGCAGCCCTAGGAAACAGACAGACTTATGAATCACCGAGCGCTAACACTTATGAAGACCTCACTGTGTGTCAGGCTCTAGCTTATATGTGCTGCGTGTGTCATCTTAGCGAATCCTCACAGCAGTCCCCTTCAGGAGGCATTCCATCCTCACTCTGTTCCAGGTGACATGGAAGCAGAGGGAAGAAACATGTCCAAGTCACAAGGCCAGTCAGTCAGGGAGCCCAAATATAAACCTCGGGACACCAAGTCCACAGTCTTTGCATGTTAGTGACATTCTCTGTGCGTACAGTTTCTCAAAAGGAGAACAGGGGCAATCACGACATACTGAACTAGGATTGTTGTAAGGATTAAATGAGTGAAATTGGTGTCAATAACGGTTAACACCACCCATTGTGATAGCGTTGTTACTATTATTATTAGAAGGTTCTTCAATGCTGATTATTTCCTCAAAACTTGTCCAGCTAGTTATTTTCCTCTTGTCATGGAATCCCCAAAAGTAAACACAATATTTCAAGTCTCACAGAACCTCTAAAACTAGTTGAACAGAAAATTATTCCTTCATTCATATGACTTAAAATGCAGGGCTGCTTTTAGCAGCCAGACCCATATAGCTGGCTTCTTCTGAACTTGCGGTTGATTTTTTAGAAAGCTTCTTCTTTTCTTCTTTTCTTTCTTTTTAACAGATAAGGTTTTCATTGTTAGGTTCAGTCGGCAAGTAAACCATTGCATGATTGAGTGATTAAATCAATGAGGTAAGGAATGCATGATATGCCGGGAATAAATAAATGCAATGGTTGGGGAAGTGATCTAAATCTATTTTTCACAGAAAGATTTAAAAAGTATTATCCCCGTTATCACACAGATCCTTTAAACAAAGCTACTGATTGAGAATGGCAATAATAATTTCTTAGATTTATGTGACATTTTATAATCCTCAAAGTATTTTTCTATATATTATTATGTCATAGAATCATAGATCTTCTAAGTTGGAAGCAAATACAATAGTCATCTAATGTAACTATTATTCCTCTCAAAATCTTGATGAATAGGGCTTTGGGCCTTTGATTGCATACCCATAGGAACAAAGAACTTAGTACCCTCTGACTAAGTCCACTCTACTGCTGGATAGCTCAGATACTTTGAAAGGTTTGTTCTCTGTCCTGCCATGAGCAGGAATGTTGGTCCCTTGCAGCCCCGCCCCTCACTGGGGCTCATCGGTGCACATCTGCATAATTTTCTGTGAGATGGTCCCTTTGAAAGAAATGGGTCTTTAAAGGTCTTCTCTTCTCACACCTCAAATCAGACATTTCCTTTCTTAAACTATTTTGTGGCCGATATCGTCACGCCAGCTAACTTTTTGAGTACAATGACCACTTTTTGAGCACTTAGGGAATGTCAGGCACTGCACCGTGCAGAATTATGCCCAAGAGCAGAGTCTCAATTTGGACCGACAGGAGTTGGACTCCAAGGTTCAGGACTCACTGGTGTCGTGAACTTGAACAAGTTACAAAACATCGCGAGTCCCAGGTTCCTCGTCAGCCATGTCTATCTTACAGATGTATTAATAAAACAATGAAATGGAATAATGCATGTGGTACCCCTAGATTGTGCAGGACGCTTGCGTGTACATCCTCATTTGGAACTTAGAAAACCTCTAAGGATTGGGGAATGTTACACTGGTTTTACAGAAGATGAGGAGGATTTGGCCAAGGTCATAAAGCTAGGGACAGAGACATTGTTCCATCTTGGAGTTCACTTCCAACTCATAAACTCCCTTATCACCACGGATTGCATGTAAGGAGGGAGGCTTTGTAAGACCTTACCCCCACTACCTTATAACTTAAGCCAGCAACGAATGCACAGAGAAGAGAAATTGCGGTCTACTGTACAGATTAAGGGTGGAGATTCTGAAGTCAGTCTATAGAGAGTAAAATATTGCTTTTACTATTTAACCTTTGTGTGCCGAAGTCACACCACTGGCTGTTGAATCTATTAACATCTCAGGTTTCTCATTTATGAAATAAACATAGTAATAGTATCCACCTTAAGCTTTGTTGTGAGGATTAATTGTAACAATGCACGCAAAGCAAAATTTGGAACTCAACCTAGCACCTAGTAAATACTCAATAATTGCAGGTATTATTAACTCTCTAGATCAGGGGTGTCCAAACTTTTTTCAACGTTTTTCACCACGGACCATATGCGGTAAAATACACAAACGGCTGGGCCACTCACTCGACGTGAAGTACGTATTGACTCACCTGGTTTATTTAAGTAAACTAAATATATTTTTGGAATTGGCTGCGGGCCTATTAATGATGGATTGTGGGCTGCAGTTGGCCCGCGGGCCGCAGTTTGGACACCCCTGCTCTAGATCAATAGCAAAGTGAGAGCAAAAAGAAGACTAAACCCAATGTCTTCTGACTTCCGGATTAGAGTCCATTAAACCTTGCTGCCAGGATAATATCGTGTGCCCATGATGTGCCAGGCTGGACATTAGGTACTGTTTACGCATCTATGTTTCTTTCACTCTTCTCAATAACCTAATAACCTTGTGAGATTGGTAAGAGCAGTTTTGTTTCATAGATAATGAAACTGAGGCTCAAAGAGGTGAAGGGACTCCCTCAGAGAAAAAAACATTATAAACCAGGAAGTAAGAGAGACTGTGGATTCCACGCCTCTGCTCTCTTCTCTGCATCACGCTGCCTGCATGGCGGAGGCATGTGGGTGACGGCTCAGAGCAGCTGAAGCTGGAGCCGAGGATTAGATGAGATGACCCCCCACTCTCTCTTTCTAGCCTGAGTCCACTGAGTATCTCCTCATTGCATGATCCTTGGGATATTAATAACCAGATAAAGCAACCTTCTGGGACAAAGTAGATGCTCAACTCAGGTTTTAGCAAGCCTGAAAATTATGCTGGCTCCACTTCAGTGAACACGGATTATAGCACGTTCCAGGGACTGAGCTGGAGCTGGTTGCCCTGCTCGGACAGGCAGGACGTTTAAGAAAAGCGGACGGAGAACACTGACCTCTAGATTTCTTTCAGATTTGACTGAATGATTTGGGTCTTCTCCCAAACCCTCTCAGATCTTCACCAAAGACGAAAATAGTGCAAAGTGTGACAGAGTGACAGCCATGGTCTCATGGGTAGTCGGGTGACATGAGTTTGGAATCTTGGGAAAAGCCTCATCCTACAACTGTCCTCTTACTAGCCACGAAGTCTTCGGCAAGTCAACTAAAGTCACTGAGTCTCAGATTTCTCATCTGTGAAATGGGGAGACAGAGCCCAACCTCTGTGAAGGCCCTTCTGTATAGCTGCTTGGGGGGACAGAGGGAGCACTCTTTTTAGTTTTGCTGAATTGTCTGTGGCCGGAATGGCAAGGCCAGAGTCTGAGCCACAGAGAGGCCTATTCTCCAGGCCAAGCCCCACCGACTGGCTGGGAAATCCTGTACATGTCCTAGCCTCTATTTGGATCTCAGTTTCTCCCTCTATGAAATACAAGGATATAACAATCAGCATGTCTCAATAATAAAAGTTCTCCTAATAATAAAAGCTAACTCTCATATGCCAAGCTCCTCTGATCCAAGTGCTTGGTGAACCTGCACGGTAAGTATTAGTAGAACCCTCATTTATAGTTGACAAAAAACAAGGCATAGCAGTGTTACAGGCTGTGCCCAAGATCACTCAAAGTGTTCAGTTAGTGGCAGAGTGAGTGGGACATTGCATCCAGGATCTATGCTTCTAACCTCCCTGTCACCCGAACTCTACATAGAGGGCAGTGTTCACGGAGGTGTATCCCACCTCTGACAGGCTGGGCTGCCACCAATGGCTTCCCTGGAGTTCAACATTTCCTGGACATGACTCTGTCTCCTGTGGGTAAGATAAGAACAAGAAAGAGCCAGATGTGGGAGCCCTGAAAGAGGAAAAGAACCGGTGGAACCACGGGTCACTGTAGCGCATGGGCAGGGAGGGTCTGGAGTGGGCCACAGGACCTACTCTGCCAGCCACATCCTACATTACAAAGAACTTCAGAGACAGCTGAGTCTTAGTGAGTCTTTCCTTCCAAGCTGAACTCACTGAGCAGAAAGGAGAGGTGAGAAACACCTACAGCCCTTGCGGATACAGTCTGATTCAGTGGAATTCGCACTGGGCCTGGAGGCAGAGAAAGCCCATTCTAGGTCCTTTAAATTGAGATAGTGCTATCTAGGTCACTGGGTTATGGCAAGGATGGATGTGCCCAAATACAGAAAATGCCTCATAAATATTAGTTAAAACCAAGCCCCCCCACACACGCCCTCCCTCCTTTCTCTCTCTCTCTCTCTCTCTCTCTCTCTCTCTCTCTCTCTCTCTCTCTCTCTCTCTCTCTCAAAGAAGAGCAGCAGTACCACCCCCTCAGGCCTTCTTAATATTAGATGGTGCCCATGCTTCTCGAGGAACTCAGCAAGTACCCTGAGATGGTACTTACAAACTTGCACCCCAAGGTGAGCACACAGGTACCCACTTGGCTTGACATGTGGCTGTGTGTCGTTCTCTAAATATATATGCGGGAAAAGTCTATCACACTTGCTCCGTGAATAACACAAAGGCCTTGATTTGTTCCCCCACGTGATGAGCATGCATTAGGTCCAAAATTAACATCACTGTCTGGCTGGGGTTTGGGTGTGTTTTTCCCAAAAGAGAAAACTTCCAAGCCATTACTCAGCCCTCATCAGAATGTCTAATGCAGTGTTAGTTGAAGAGGAACCGAGAGAACAGAGACCAAACGCTAAGATCTGCTCCATAGTAGACTCTCAAAAAAAAAAAGAGGAAAAAAAAAATGTTGACTGCTGCACAGAAGGAAGAAATGAAGAGGTGGGTGGCAGGTTTACTTACGTGAGTGGCTTCATGCCAATCACTTCACCTCTTCATCACTCAGGTTGGGAGTAACATTTCCTACCCTCCTGCGTCTGGCAGAGCTGTGCTAAAGGAGCAAACTACGTAAGGTGGGCTGAGCAGTGAACGGCACCAGGGGGATGTCAGTTACAGCTATTATGTGATCTCTCCTCCGGCCAATTAGACCCTGTGCAGTCTGCATACTAAATGTGTCTTTTTGTACTTACCATGCAAAATCATTAATCACAACTTTTTAGAGAAACCATTAATATGAGCCCACATCCATTTCAGATTACCATTCTTGTGATTGCGGCCTTAGTAGCCTTCGCTGAGGAGGCAACGGACTCAGAGAGTTCTAGATTACGGGACCCATAGAGATGGAAGGCCACTTTACCTCTCTGTGCCTAGAACTTCACCTCCAATGTGGAGGTGACACGCCTGACTTCATGTAGTCTTGGCAAGACCACAATGAGATAAGGTCCGTGATGTGACAGTGATTAAATTCTCACCCCGAGAGAAAGAGTGCAGAGGGCATCATGTAGGTTTTGTAGCCAGACGCACTTGGGACTGAAGAGCACTTCCCTCTCTTACCAGCTGTGTGATCTTAAGGACGGTTTTCTGCCTTCTTTATAGTATTTCCGACTATAAAGTGAGGGCAGTGAGGAGCTTCTGTGTGTAACTGCACCTGCGATGTCCAGCCCAGCTCCAGGGACCACCATGCAGTGTCTACACTGCAGGGGGTGTTGTAAAGGTTAAACCACCTGCCACATCAAGGGCATTTGGGAAAGAGCAGCCCCATTCCAATTTTGTTCCAATTCTGTTTGTTCAGTCATTCTTGGAAAGGCCAGTTCTATTGAACCTCAGCCCTCAGCAGAGCAGGCCAGGCACGTAACAGATGTTAAACAGCTATTCCCAGAGATGTCAGACAAAAGGCCAAGGAGTTGGAGACCCTTTATTTTCTTCTCTGAAGCACAATTAGTTTGTCACAGCTGGCAGATGATGGATGGGTATGCATCAGTCCAAGTGACACCACGGAATCCATCTGACCTCTCTTCATCAGTCTAACCTCTCGCACTTGGCCAGCTCTTTCCCTCCATCAGCTGACAATCCCCTGCCCCGCTCCATCCTCTCTCCCCCTTCTCCTCCCCTGCTTCCGCCCCCCCCCCCACCTCAGTCCCACTCACTTACCATCACGGAAATGTGGAGAATGTGCATTTGCTCCTCTACAATCTCCGAGGGCTCCTGGAGTGTGGGGGCAGTGGCCCGGGCCAGCTGCCCGGCGCTGCTCATGGAGACGTGGAAGTACAGGGTGCCGTTCTCCAGCCACTGCTGTCTCCAGTGCACCAGCGAGATATCAGCTGCCGTGCCTGACATCTCTGCAAGACAAGACCCAAGGCACTGGGTGAGCTCATGCCAGCCTCGCTCTTCCAGGGAGGGAAGAAGCCACACATATTCGGGAGCTCAGGAGACACCTACTTTGTATGAGGACACCTGTCCTCACATCAAATCTATGAGCCAGAGGGCATTATTTCCATTTATAGATGGCTCAGCTGTGGCTAAGATTCACCCCAAGCAACAGAACAGCAGAGGCAGGACTTGAACGCAGGTCTGCCTGTGTCTTTTTCTTTTTTGTAGCACCATGCATGATAACGTAATTCCTTCTGTGCCAACAGTGGAACCAAACTAAGCAAGAGGGTGGAAGTGCTTCCATCCTTCTGAGGCCATGAAACTGGAAGATGAAGGAGGCCATGGTGAGAGGAGTGGGAGTTCAGAGTGTGACTTCTTCAGAAGCTGAGCTGGAAGTACTCACGGCAGAGCAACAGAACCTCAGAGCTCAAAAGACCCAAGAGAATCAGACCAGCCAAGGTACCCCAGGGTTATCCTTTGTGGGAAGGGAGTTTGATGAGAAGAGGGTTGTTCTGAGCCTGTTTCTACAGCTTCAATCAGAACAGCTCCAGTTTGGGGTGGTCTATATGCTTCACTCCCAAGCAAGGTGTTAGCACAAAGGTGTCTGTGGCTTAAAAATACTTGAGAAGCTACTTTCCCACCCCAATGTTCTCAGATAACCAATGGAAAGTTAGGGCTTTCTAGTAACTGGTAGTCACCTGACTTGATGGATGGGTATGCATACAACCCTTGCCTCTGTGCTGTTTTTCCCTCTGTACATACAAAAAAAATCATTTTAATAGTATTCCCATTCCATATAATCATACCAGCACAGCCTCCTGTTACATAGAAGGCTGATGGCAGACAGAGAGAGGTACCAGAAGTGTCCTTGTAATGGAATGCTCCAAGTTTTTCATAGTGCTACCTACTAGAGGGATAGGTCCTTGGAAATGTCCTCGAAGGATACGGCCTATCAGTGTGTCTTGCGAAGAAAAGGAAAGTGTGGTGTTGTTCTTGGAGAATTAATTGTCAGGTCTTCACTTCAGTGAGATTCCGTACTAGGAGACAGAGGCAATCCAGCAGGAGACAAGCAGCCTCAATAGCGTCTGAGCCTTGGAACTTTGGACCCTCTTCCCAAGACATAGATCTGACCTAGAGACAGTATTTCTACAGTTCCCAAGGACGTCATGTACATGTGTACACACACACACGCACGCACACGTGTGCGCTTGAGGAGGACGGGCGGGGAGGGGGAGTTCAAACTTCTTACAGGTCAGCTCTCCCCATCATTCCCCACTGCAGCACCCATTGCATCTGTGACACTGAACGCAAGAGGGTCACCTTGAAGACATGAGGAGAGGGTGTTTGCCCACCAAATTTGACGGCATTCCTTTCATATCCTCCATTCCCAGTAGACTAAGTCCTTGAAGTTCACAATGAAAACTCCTAGGGGAAGAGCATCTGGCACTTACTAAATGCCATAAAAGAGTTAGCAGTAATATTTATTACCATTATTATTATTCATAGGGACAGGAGCTAAGTCACCCTTCAGCTGCTCTGAAAATAATCCTGATACATCTTTGACTGCTTGTTTTCTCCCCCACTCCTCACCCAGTCCATCAGGCAATCCAACAGCCATCCAAACGCAGCGCTTCTCAGCGAACCGACTGCAACCGCCTGGGTGGGCCAGGCACCATTCTCTCTCGCCTGGTTTAGTGCAAGGGCTTTTTAACTTGACTCTCTTCTTCCACCTTTGCCTCCTCTCTCTCTTCTCAACCAGAAGCCAGAGGAATCCTCCTCAAGCCACCCCTTAGCTTTAAACCTTCAACAGCCTCCCACCCCATTCCATGGAAAACACAAAGTGACCTGAACATTGTACGTTCTTCGTCCAAGCGCAGATCTGCTCAGGCCTCCCCTGCTGCACCAAGACTCGAGAAGGGAAGGAAATAACCACAAAAGCTCATTGGCTCCTAGAACATGGGCCCCAAAGGACCCCGAGAGCTCACTGTGGGGCCCAGGATGGGAGGCTGGCTCGGTGTCCAGTCTGTGAAGCAGGTATCTCCCCAGCACCGTCTCTCCCTACCACCCCACCTCCCAGCCTCAGCACCTGAGGTCCTGGCAGCAGCTTCTGTGGCAGCCCGCCAGCTGGGCCAAGGCAAGGTGAAGACACCATGGTAAATGGCCTTGCTCAGGACCTCACCCATTTCTCTCTCAGTGTGTAAAAGCCCAGAACTCTGTGCCACCGGGTAGGCGGGCACGTCCTGTGCTAAGAGTCCCTGGTGTGGCACGGCAGAGAGTCCCGGGGCAGGCCACACCTGGTTGACACAGCCTGGTACAGACAGAGGCAGAGTAAGTGGACGCATGCTTCCTCGCTACACCCCTCATCCTAGAGCTCTCCCCAGCCTGTGTCTGCAATCCTCCCTCGGAACAGGCTCGCCCTCCCCGTGTTCAGATTAGAAAACCGAGGGTGACCGAGAGTTAATGACTTGCTTAAGGTCATTGGGGACTTTGTACCCAGCTGGATCCCCAGTTCGTGCAATTCCTGCTATGCCAGTTGCTCTCAGAATATCTCCTTTTCCTTGACTAAATTAGCCCATGAACCGAAACCAGATTGAGCTCTTTGTTTGCTATGGTGATGAGTGCACAGTCAGCAGACAGTAAACGTTAAATGATAATAACAGTGTGTGAAACACAGTAAATATTGAATCACAGAGAATAGGTCTGGACTTACTCTATTACAAAGAAAAGAAACCGCTGTTGGGGTGGGAAGGAGGGCCATGAGAACTCAAAGCGAAAATTGCCTTGGAGGAAACAGAAGGCTTTGTTCATTCTTCTGTTCATCTTTCATTCATTCATTCATTCATTCATTCATTCATTCATTCATTCATTCATTCACTCATTCATGTGTTTCTTTAGTCGTTCAACACACTTGATTAAGGCCCTTCTCAATTGCGGGCAGCTTAGTAGCTCAGAATATGAAGTGAAATTAGACATAGCCTTGTGTTCAGGAAGCTCATAGTCCTTTGAAATTCGACCCACCTCTCTCGCCCCTGTAACTGCCCACACACGTGCCCACTCTCCATTCAATGTGGCGCAGGACACGGTGTACCCTGACCCACATCCTACCATCGTCCCCTCATCACGTGCTCAGACCCTGCAGAACTTACAACTGTCCCTCATCCAGGCCAGGGCACACAGCAGGTCATGTATTCTTTCTACCTAATCTGTCTGGAACTCTCCCCCCAAAGCTTTAAAGCTGGCTTCTTCTCAGCGTTTGTCTCTCAGCCCAAATGACAGCTGCACAGAGAGGCCCTGCCACTCTCAGCTGAAGCACTCTTCTCCACACACATCCAGACGCTACTGTATCCCCTGTACAAAAAATGTCTGCAGCATTTGTCACTATGAGAAATTCACCCTACGTGTTTTATTGAATATGCATTTCAAGCTTGTCTCTCCAGGAGAGCAGGAATCTTACATGTCTCATTTCCTGCCGTATTTCAAGTACTTGAAAAATACTTGGCACATAATAAGTGCTCAATAAATAATTATTGAATCGCTGACGACGAATACATATACACACGTGCACGTGCATACACACATACTTACATATATCCATCACAAGATGAGGAAGGTAGTCTTCAGCCTCATTAGAGAATTAAAGCAAGAGTAAGTAAAGATCCATCGGGGAATCAAAGGAGGGACAGGACTCTCCGAGCTTAGGGATAAAGAAGTACTCTAAAAGATAGTGATATGGGCGTTGAAGAGGATGGGCATATTGTTAGCCCTCAGAGGAGAGAAGAGCCCCTGGCCATGGGCTGAGGGGCTGAGTATCTCAGGGCACTGAAGCCACATGTGTAAGTAGAATGCAGCAAATGTCAGGTTGGAAATGGAGTTCAGACACGGAGTTAAGGGCTTTGAATGGTTGGTAATAGACTATGTTTTATTCCGGATGCAGTAGGGAATCAGCAGAGTATACTCGATCAGAGAGCCAGTCCTTTGTCCATTAAAAACAGGTCAACAAAACAAAACAAAACACAGTAACATAACCAAAGCCAGCTCTTGAAATTCCCCGCTGATTGATTTTCCAATTGTATTTTCCCTTTCCTCATCCCCTAGTCTTCCTATATAAACATTTCATTGAAGTCTTCAAGTCATATTACAATCAAACTTAGAGCAAAAGGGGGACTAAACGCATTTGGTCGGGAACCAAGATGATTCCCATAAAGGCAGATTATGCTGACATGATGAATATAAAATGAAACAGCAGATATTAAAGTGGGAGAATTGGTGCCCCATGCCTTCCGGCTGTAGGCTGACTCCAGTGCCTGCCTCCCTCCCACCAAGAAGAGCTTGATTATAAATTGGAATCATAAAGAAACCCAGGGATTGCTTTTCCACCTTTCACTGTTCTCCCCCCATGGGCTGCAACTTGTGAAATATTCAACAGGCGCAAATCCCCTCAACCACCCTGCTAAAGCCAAGCTAGAGGATCAGCCTTCATCAGTGATTCTGGGTAGAATGCCATCCTGCCTCAGCAGCCACAGATGCCTTTCAGCCTCCTGGAAAAGAAATAAAAAAATCCCAAAGGCATGTTGTGCTTTTAATTGGCTTGTTCTTCCTAATCTATGGCACTCATTGTGTTTTTATTTAATTCCTGAAGGTCATTATGAAAATAAGCAGCGCTTCTGATCATCAGCCATCTTGGTAACATCTCCCAAGGGGCTAACTAATCCGCCTTCTGATTCCACAGCACCAGATGACCCTCCAGCCGATTATTTGCAGAAGGCCAGAGAGTACTTCTGATGAGTTTGCAAATGGTCTTTGCCTCCCTGGGAGGAAAGCAGACATGATGTGAGATGAACTCACTGCCTAGGCAAAGAGTTGGACGTGTTAGTGATGGCAACTCCAACCAACCACCCTGGCCACAAGCTGCCCCAGCATTCACGGGGGGTCATCTCCAGGAAGCAAGTCCCGATGCATGGGCTTGGGAAATATATCTGAAACCCACACCCTCACTTTCATCTCGGCAATGGTCGTCTTAATGAAAACCCGTATCCTCTCTCCTGTGGACTATTTCAAATGGCTCTGTGGCAGTCAGGGTCTCGTCAGAAAAGAGACAGTGAGGGCACTAAGAAATGTTGACTGATGGGACCGTTTACAAAGGCTTTGGGAGTATATTAGTCAGGGTTCTCCAGAGAAACAGAACCAATAGGACCATGTAGATATACAGAAAGAGACTTATTATGAGGGATTACGACGGCTAAGAAGCCCCACAATCTGCCGTCTTCCAACTGAAGACCCAGGAAAGTTGATGGTGTAGATCGAGGGGAGCCAGTGGTGTAAGTCCCAGTGTGAGGCCAAAGGCCCGACAACAGGAACGCTGATGCCTGAGGACAGGAGAAGATGGGGTCCCAGCTCAAGCATAGAGTCAGCTGGTCCTTCCTCAATCTCTTGGCTCCATTCAGGCCCACACGGATCAGCTGATGCCCACCTACATCGATGAAGGCCTCTCTCCTTTACTTGGTCTATGGTTTCAAATGCTAATCTCTTCCAGAGACGTCTTCACAGACACATCCAGAAATAATGTGTGGCCAGCTCTCTGGACATCCCTTAGCTCAGTCAAGGTGACACACAAAATTAATCATCACACACAGGGGCAAGGCAAACCAATGATGAAGCACCTCAGAGATGGAAGCAGCAAGAAGCTGTCACCACCCTAGATCTGAGAGGCAAAGGGAGGCGGGGTTACAGAACCCTGAAAGAGCTACAGCTGTAGGAAAGGCCTGCGAGACAGGAGCTGTGCCCTTCAGTAGAATAACCCACCTACTGACAAGGTATGGCCACCAAGCAGGTGGTAGGTAAGAAAAGCTCCAACCTCCTTCTACCTGGATCTCTCTTACAGGTGCCTTACGTGGCCTAACTGCAACCAAACACCCAAGAGTGAGGTAAATCATACAGGTCAGCCTTCCAGGGCAAATAGCTGGGAGGGAAAAGGTGGGAAGTGGACCTCAAGGGGCAAATGGAGACTAATCAGAAGACCCCAACTGGTGTCCCTACCTCCAGGCTTCCTTCCTTCCCACCATCCTTCAGATGGCTACCAGGATTAAATTTCTAACTTATAAATCTGGCCATGTCACCCTTTTGCTCAAAACCGTTCAAAGGCTCCTGGTTGCCCTCAGAATCAACCTAATCTTATGAGACTGACACCTGCATTTTTCCTCCACCTTACCTCTTTTCACTTCTTTCCTTGCATTTATGTTAAATCTGCTTAAATGTGTATGTATCTGCCCATATATACTAGAGTGGTACCTCGGTTTTCGAACATAATCCGTTCTGGAAGACCGTTCGCGTTCTGAACCTTTGAAAACAGCCCACAGAGAGGCCTCAGGGTCTTGCACTCAGCGGAAGCCACGTGACATGTTTGACTTCCGAGACGTGTTCGAAAACTGAAGCATTTACTTCCGGGTTTACAGAGTTCGTAAACCAAAATGTTCGTCAACGGAGACGTTCAAAACCGAGGTACTGTTTCCTAGTTCAAAGTCTTTTTTGTTTTTTTTTTAAAGATTTTATTGGGGAAGGGGAACAGGACTTTATTGGGGAACAGTGTCTACTTCCAGGACTCTTTTTTTTCCCAAGTCAATCTGGGAGGCAGCTCAGCTCAAGGTGCTGTGTTCAGTCTTAGTTGCAGGGGGCGGAGCCCACCATCCCTTGCGGGACTCGAGGAATTGAACCGGCGACCTTGTGGTTGAGAGCCCACTGGCCCATGTGGGAATTGAACCGGCAGCCTTCGGAGTTAGGAGCACGGAGCTCTAACCACCTGAGCCACTGGGCCGGCCCCCTAGTTCAATGTTTTAAAAGATGTGTTTTCAGAGTCTGGAATAGCCTTCCCCACTGAACCCCATTCCCTACTCCAGATTTTCCCCTAAGCCCCCTACGAGCTAGGTGTTCCTTTCTGCTTCCACAAAAAGAAAACACTGGATGCCTCAGGCTGCACAGACGGCAGATCAATTGCATGAATCTGAATCCCAACTCTCCTGTGTTCAAGTTGTGTGTTTTGGACATGCTTTTCAGCTTCTTTGTGCCTCAGTTTCCCCACCTGTCAAATGAGAATAATAACAGAACCTGCCCTATAGTGTTGCTGTGAGCATTAAATGAGATAAACAAATTAGTTTTCAGCATTAACCTTGATCTTCAGTCGGCGTTCCACAGCTACATGCGTTACATATCACTGCGTATACACTGTTAGCATATCCTATTTTACCACCATTCTGGTCTGAGTATGTCTCTGTGTTCAAATGATCTGTTTATACAGCTGACCTCTCTCATTGGACTTTAGTACAGGGACACATCAGAGCCATTCGTGTAGCCTAGTTCTGGCACAGCAGCCAAGTACAGAGTAGAGGAGTCTGTAAATGTCTAGTGAGGTGAACTGAACTGTCCGCATATTTGCATTCAGAAGGACACCCCCAAAGAACAGAGAAGAGATGGCAACTCAGGATGTCAATGACGGCTTGATTCCCATGTAACAACTGTATAAAAATTTATTTAACATCTGGCTCAAATTTAGGTACCCTGGAGAATGCAAATGAAGGGAAAGACAGAACTTTAACTTTCAAGGAGCTTGCATTCTCATGAAGAGAGACAGAAAATTTATACAGAAAATAAAACATCATCTGATTCTGTTTAGATATAAGTTCATATACGTACAGCTGGAAAGAAACGTACTGGAACATCAAGAATGGTACTCCTTAAATGGTCGGAAAAGTGTTGATTTTAATCATGTTCTGATTTATTTTTCTACATAGAATATATATTACCTCTGTGGCAGAGGCACATACGTGCTCATTTTAGAGATTCATTTAGTCAACCAACCTTTCCCGAATTATGGCATTACGGGAATCTATTCTCAGGAGCTCAATCTAAAGAATGGAGAAAACACAAGCTATAAGTAGCTATAAATCAAAGTAGGAAGCTTAGAGGAGAGGAGGTGACTTCTGGATGGATCTAGAAAGTCTTCATGGAGGAGTCTTAAAGGATGGGTAAGATTTTAAAAAGTGGCCATGTAGAGCACGTCAGATGGAGGAGCGACACGCAGGCGAGAAGGCAGGAGGGTTGCAAATGTGCAAAAGGATGCAGTGGGAGGATGCCGAAGGAAAACACAGAGCTTCATCACTAGCAGCAAGCAGAGACTGCTAATGGCCAGTCTGCAGAGGGGAAAGTAAGAAGGGGCTACCACTTCTTACCTGTGAACTATCTCCTAGCAGAAAAAAAAGTGCCAGGTCCCACTTGGGACTCCTTTATGCCATCAGACCAAACCCCAGTTCAGAGGCTGATTTACATACGATAAATTAAAATGTCAAGGTAGACAGATTGGATGGATGGATATGAATGAACGGGCAGATGGGTGGATGGATGGATAGGTGAATGAATGAATGGCTGGATAGATATATTCCAGTCTTTCTGACATAACCAATAATCACACAGTTTGGGTTAATGAAAAGAACACTGAATTTGGAGTTGGAAGCTTAGATTTGTGTGATGCCTCTGTACCAACTAGCTGGTTTACCTGCGGACATATCACGAAGCATCTTTCTTTTTATGTAAAATGTGTTAAGGGAAGGGTCATGATCTGTCCTACTTACATCACATGTAACATAGAACTGAGAAAAAATAAGGCCACACCTAGCAATGTGCTTGGAAATCTACAAAGTCCCCCCAGTTAGCCCTGAAAGCAAATGCAATATTATCCCCATCAGTTAGCCACCTGCCTACCATAAATATTTCTCAACTGTCTAACATGTGCCAGGCACAGTGTTAGGTTGTGTGGATAGACTGGATGACAAGATAAATTTGCTGCCCTCACAGACCTTCTATTCTAGTCTGGATTTTCCTCAGTTCCTACCAACCAAGAGCAGTGGTGGCATTTTCCCTCATCTCAGTTAGCTCCTTTATTCAACCATTTACTCATTCATTCATTTATTCATTCATTCATTCATTCATAGCAAAAGACTGTATTTGTCTCAGTAACCGCTATTCTCAGTGCCTGGCATGCATCGGGGGCTCAAATATTTGTTGAATAAACGTATCACTCAATGCACATTTTATGAGTCCCCTGCCCTCAAGAAAATCACAATCTAGGAGAGAAGAAAAGGGAAAATTGACAAAGGAGACAATAATCATGTGGTACTGGCCGTGAAAGAGGATGCATGGGATGTTACAGGAACATGTGTCAGGGGAGACTTAATACCCCTCCTTTATCAGGGGTTTCGATAAGGCAAGTAGGCAGAATCCGTAAGTCTAAGATATCCCGATGCCAGACCAGGTTCCATGCCCACAGGATGACGTCACGGCAGTGCTGGGTTTGGGAGGACACCTGGAAGGGTGTGGAGAGAAGGTGCAGAGATGGCAGGAGCTGTGACGCAGCCTGGCCCTGCAGCAGCAGTTGGAGGAGAATATCCCAGGTGTACCTCAGACGCCCTCCTTCCCCACCCCCATCGCCACTTCTTATCTCTGCCTTTGCCTCTGATTGGCCCATTCCCACCTCCTTTGGGAACTTTGCCTTTTACACAGAACTGTTTACCCAAGCCATTCGGTGGAGATAAATAATACAGTTATACCAGGTTAAACAGGGAGGGGAAGAGAAGAATTAAGAGATATTGGCAAGAGAGAACAGCATACCGTTTTAGATTAGATTTGAAAATAGATGGAGGGTCGATGGAATGGATTCGCATTACACCTCGTTACTCTCTCCTGAACAATTTCCCTCCCTCCTTGCTGCATTTTCCCCTGGTATTTCTTTGCCACTTAGCTTTGCTATATACGCTTGGTTTCTCTGTGTTTCCTTTTCTTCCTCTTCCTCTTCCTCTTCTTCTTTTTTTAATGCACCCAAACAGTCAATGAGTCTTTCTGCTTCTCTACCCTTCCTCATTCCCCAACACTGCAAAGTGATGCTGAGAGCACCCAGAGAATGGAGACCAAGACTAACTTTCACTACCATCTCCTTACATGCCAGACACTAGGCGAGGGGCTTTCATCCATTGTCTGTTAGACGTCATGGAAACCCCACGTGGAAAGGGTTGGTAGCAGAACACCACATTGATGCTGAGATATCTGAGGCCCCAACAAGTGATGGGATTTCCCGAAGATCTTCCCTCTAGTAAGTGACACAGCATGGATTCAAGATCTGGTTTCCTGACTCCAAATCCAGTGTTCTCCCATCTAACCCAGCTGCGCTGAGAAGAGGAGTTTCACATTGGAGTAAAAAAACTGAGAGATCGATTCGACACTGGGTAATGTGATAAAAGTACCAGGACAGGTATCCTCCCAGGTCAGTCGGACGCTCTTCATCCTTCATCTTCATAAGGTCATTTGCTAGGGTCAAATGTTGCTCCCTATACTTTTAAGATGCAAATATGTCCTCTGAGAGAGGTATATGGAGCATTCTGTCTCATAGACAATGCATTTTTAACAGCACTTTGCTCCCGCCTATATTTCACTGGGTGACCTTTCGTATGCTAAGTTTCCCTCTCTAATCTCACCTGCCTCCTATGGAAAACAGGGATCGTAAAGGCAATCTCTTATAATGGTGGTGAGTATTAAGGGAGATCAAGTGTTTGAAGGAGTCCAGCATAGTATTAGCATACACATGTTCCCAGTCAGATGTCTGTCTTCTCTTCACGCTTTTTTCTATTTTACCACTGACAACACTAGAAGAATCAGGTTGTTTTGAGAGTAATGGGAAATGACATAGTATCAAACACAGAGGAAAAGGTGGCAGAGGTCACAGACATACAACTTCATAATTCACTTGGAAAGTCTCTAAGACCTTTTCATCTGGTCCTCAGCGACCCCCTCCCTTTTTTAGTCACCCCTATTGGCTATGACCTGGAATCATGGACAATCATATTACAACGGGTATAAAGGGATGAAGATCAGTGATCTACCCACCACTTTAGTGACAGGCAAATGAAGACCAGAGAGGGGTTGCAACTTGTCTTAAGTCACACAGCCTCATAATCCAGTGCTCTTCAAGAATTAGAGACAAGGATTCACAGAGCAGCCAGGACAGAGGGAAGAGGTGGGGCCTCTCTGACATGTAAAGGTGATTTAGCAGCTTGGGGAGAGGATACAGAATTCCCTCAATTCTCAGCCTTTCCTGAAGATGCTACTAGGATGGCTCCTTAGGTCATTGCTGAGTCTGACTTGTTAATCCCCAACACCCTCACCTCAACACAAAGGGTTTCACATCTGAGTGTCACATGCTGGGATTCAGGTGTGACAGGCAATAAAATGTGATGAGTCAGGAGAACATGGTACCATGCAGTGTTGTGAGTGAGGGGAGAAAAGCAAAACCTGTAAAACCAGCAACCGCACAGAGACTAAGACAGTGAACATACTTGC
Organism: Rhinolophus sinicus; assembly: GCF_057876585.1. NCBI lineage: Eukaryota > Metazoa > Chordata > Mammalia > Chiroptera > Rhinolophidae > Rhinolophus > Rhinolophus sinicus. Next base: position 15,411,595 of record NC_142516.1, on the reverse strand, counting down.
CACTGACTCCACCAGCTATTTGCAGCAAGGTGGGATAGGCTGGACTTGGAGGGATACCTTTACACGATGAATTCTCCCGGGGCCAGACACTGGCCTGGGCCTATTGCCTCTGCACTCCTGGCCACCGTCCACCGGCCCAAACAGCACCCCAGCCTCATGCTGTGCCTCCTGCCGGAAAAACCCTAGTCTCTTGTGCACAGAGACATTATCCACCTTTCAAAACGCAGCTGAAGTGAGATCTGACCAAAATGCCCCTCTCCATCCTCTGAGCCCTGCACTCCTCTGGCAGGTTTCTGCGTCCTTCCCTGCATCCCTAACCTCAACCATTCGCATTTCCTTTGCTGGGTCGTGAGATTCTTCTGGGCCACGAATTGCTGTTGTATCTTCTTGGTAGCTCAGCATTTTTCGCAATTGCAGGTGCTTAATAAATATGGGCTGATACAAAATGAAAGTAGAATCCCAAGAGGGTGGGACTCCAAATTCCAGTTTCACAGATGGGATTACAGACAAATCGTGGCTGGGAAAGACACTTAGAGAGACTGAGACCCAGAAGTGGGAGGGACCGCGTGAAGGACTCTCAGTCTAAGGAAATATGGGTTGGCCTGTCCCCCACCTTCACGCCCACCCCCTGTGATAGCTCCTTGTAGCATCTATCAAAATAGCAGCAACCGGGATCAAATGGCATTTGCTCTGGTCCAACCATGACAAGAAAGCCTCCGTGCCTTCCCTACGTCTGCCGTTGTGTCATTCCCTCCCTGTCCCCCTGCCTTTAGAAGCACAACTTCATGGTTTTGTTCACACTGTTCTCTCTACCTAGACTGTTCTTCCCACTCTTTTTTGCCTGGCTAACCCTTAATCTTCAGGACTCAGCGGTAAGTAGACTATCTCAACAGTCAAACCAGTTTTTCTCCTTATAGCTACACCGTGTACGGGGGCACTGCAGATCCCCCATCAAGAAGTGAGCCTATGTATTGCTCCTCCCTTTGAACCCCAGTCAGTCACGTGACTTTCTTTGGTCAAAGGGACAATGCCGAAAATGATACAAACAGAGGTTTGCAAAGTGTTTGGATACCAGGGCTTGCCCGTATTTGCTTCTCTTGAGAGTCCAGCAATTGCCACGTGAAGAAGCCCCGGATAGCCTGCTGGGTGATGAGAGAAACACAGCCCGTTTGTCCATGTCGGGCCAGATAAAGCCTGCTGCTAACCGCAGGACATGTGAGAGAAGCCACCCTAGGTCACCCAGCTCCCAGCAGCTGACCACAGACTCATGAGAGAGCCCAGCGGCCAAGGTCACTAGAATTGCCCAACTAAGCACAGCCTAAACTACCAGCCCACATAATTACGAGCTAAAAGCTGTTTAAAGCCACAGAGTTCTGGCGGTGTTTGTTACACAGCAATAGTTAACTGAAAGGGCAGTTGCAGATATCTCCTCCTCCGTGATGCCTCCTGCCCCCCAAGGCTGGCTTAGCCCCATGGCTCAGTGCTTCCCTCCACACAATATTGTAATTGCTCCTTTAGTTATTTCACACCTCACCTACCCTCTGTTCCCCAAGCCTCTGAGCTTCTTAAAACTAAAGGCCTGAAGACATGGAAACAACCAAAATGTCCTTCGATAGATGAATGGATGAAGAAGTTGTGGTATATATACACAATGGAATACTATTCGGCGGTAAGAAAAGATCATATAGGAACATTTGTGACAACATGGATGGATCTTGAGAGTGTAATGCTGAGCGAAATAAGTCAGACAGAAAAAGCAGAGAACCATGTGATTTCACTGATATGTGGTATATAAACCAAAAGCAACAAAAGAACAAGACAAACAAATGAGAAACAGAAACTCATAGACACAGACAATAGTTTAGTGGTTGCCAGAGGGTAAGGGTGGTGGGGGGTGGGGGTGGGAGATGAGGGTAAGGGGGATCGAATATATGGTGATGGAAGGAGAACTGACTCTGGGTGATGAACACACAATGGGATTTATAGATGATGTAATACAGAATTGTACACCTGAAATCTATGTAATTTTACTAACAATTGTCACCTCAATAAATTTAATTAAAAAAAACAAAAACAAAAAAAAAACTAAAGGCCTGGTCTATCTGCTGCCTGCTACCTAACGCCTAGCTTAGAGTACATGCTCAGTGAATGAGAGCAGAACAGAACAAACAGGTAGTGAACATTTCCCAAGGCGGGATCCGACCATATCTCCAGCAATGCCTCCCCCTCCGAATCAGAATCTCCATGGCCCTGATTTGAGCGAGTGAGTAGGTATCGATTGGCTCCAAGTGCACAGTATCGGGAGTGTAATCTGTCTGCATATTCCTTAAATAAGCTCCTCGCCAGTTCGGTGTGTTCAGAGCCCCCTTGATTATAAAGCCGTCCCTACTCCATTGCCCTTACTTATAAGGCAGCTGTGGAGCACAGAGGCCTGGGGCCCGTCGGTGGGATGAGTATAGGACCCTTTCACTTGCAATTCCTCACCATTCAGTCCAATTTAGAGCTGCCACAGATGGTGCCCAGAGGCAGGGAAGGGACAATGAGAGGATGCTGGGCTGGGAGTGGAGAGGAGGGAAGGACCTTCTGGATTTTCTCCCTGTGTCAGAGAAGGACGAGAAACAAGGTTCAGATGTTCAATGTCCCTCTTGACCAGGACAGTGAGTACCTGAGTGATGGCAAATCATGCCCTTCTTCACAGGGTCAGGCCAAAGACTCCTGTCACCACTCCTGAGACAACGTTTTATTCGACTTACATAAGTGTCAGGCTCCTCTCCCCAGTGAGATGATGGAATGTTGTTCCCACATTGCTAGGTTAGCAGTAGGGAAAGATAAATTCCATTTTGGTCTTGACTCTGTGACCTTAGGCAAGAGGTTTGTACCTCCTGACCTCAGTCTTCTCATCTGTCTAATGGGAGGACTGATCCCTTGCCTGGCTCCTTCACTAGCTCATTAGGAGAAGTAATGGCAGACATTCATGAGAGGGTACTTTGATTAAACTGTTCTCTGTGCCAAGGTTGTAGTTATGATTAATACTAATCAACCTCATGGAAAATATCTGGAAAACTGAAACCAAGGGGTTCAATGAGAAAGGCTAAAATCCTCTCCCATTTTTTAATACCCCCGCACTCTAATACAGCACAGGATCAGGCTTGGTCTCTAAAACGAGCCACCTGGGTTCCCACCTCCGACACTCTAGTTCTTAGTTGAGTAACCTTGCAGAACTCACATTGTTTCTCAAGGTCACACCTTCCTCATGTGATCTCAAGGTCTCACTTTCCTCATACAAACTGGAAAGAATAACATTAGAATAATCCCTGGAGTGTGAATGTCAGGAAGGCAGCTGCTGTCCTATTCATCCCTGTGTCCCAGGGCCTAGAACTCTGCCTGGTATAGTGTAGCCACTTCATCTGAAATAATAGAATGGCTAACACTTATCAAGTGCTTACTGCACGCAAGGATCTGTGCCTAGCTGTTTGCACATACGATCTCCTTCCATCCCCCCCATTACAATGCTTCACAGTAAGGCCACGTGTACCTTTTCTGAATGTTTCTCTGCAATGACGTGGTGGTCCCACTCCGACCACCCTCACCCCCACCACCCTGGTGCCTGTCCGCAGCATGATGTGAAACATACTAGAAGGAACCGGGTTGCCAGGATGCCCTTGGGGTGGGCAGTTGTGCCAATCACAGGGAGAGCCCAGCCGTTTGCTGGCATTGGGAGTGAGGACCAAGTCAGATAAATCATCTCTAGGGCATTTACAAGGCGATCAGGCCAGGGGAGGCACAGGTCCACCGGAAGTCATGTCTGCACCACCTAAATTTACCTTCAGAGATGCCCAGTCAGGTGAGCATACCTGTGCTCCCAAAACACAAGCGAGCTCCCAGACACATGCACCTCCTCATGAAACGACGCATCTGTGTCACGCCAAGAAAGCATCCGCATGGCTGCCATAGGAAATGCCCCTCTGAGCCCTGGGGATATCTCTGGGTCTGTTCCCCCAGAGGCTTGGTTTTGCTCTCAAGGAGAAAGACGAAACCCTCTCCCACACCGTCTCTGAAAGCTATTTCATCTTTTCCGTATGACCATCATGGCGCAAAGGAGAACAGAATAGTCTCTGTTCCTGAGTTGTCCATCCACTTAATCCTCTCTGATTTTGTCATGGGAAAAAAAAAAAATTCCACTGATTTGGTATTTCATCCCTTCCGCCTGAAGTCCTGGAAAGAGACATACTGACACCAGGCAGAAAGAGGCCCACAGATGCCAGGCCCCAGGCAGCCTTAGTGACATGCCCAGCAGGCTCTGACTCCCACGTGCTGCGCAGGGAGCCGGAAAGCCAAAGCTGGTGCCCTGGCCATGAAGGCAGGAGAATCCAGAGCAGAAATGATGCATTAATACCCCTCATTCTCTTCTCAGAGCCACACGTTACGCTCAGCACCACCACACAGTGCCACTGACTGGATCATCAGAGGATTCTCAGGGGAACTATAAAAGCAGCCCATTTTACAGAGAAACTGGGACACCTACAGGTAAAGGCACATGCCTGCGGTGCCACTGCAGTTAACAAGGAGCGAGAGCGGAGAGCCGCATTCAGGCCGGCTTGCCCCGAAGCGCTTTCCACACTCAGGGCACCCTGGAATAAAGCTGGCCCGCCATGTGTCAGTGCCTGGCCTCTGGAATCATCCTCGTGTCAAATGCACTCTCAGGAGCTTCATTCCACAGATGAGGACCCACTGTATCGCAGAGGCATGTTCCCAGCCAGATCCGGGAACAGGGAAATGGATAAGGAGATAGGAAGGAACGGATGTTTTGGGGGCAAAGGAGGAAATGAGTAAAGAAGGGGAATGGGAAGATGAGGCGGAAGAGAAGATGGACAAGTGAGGCCATGGCTTTAAGAGGTGGTAGAGTTCACTTTTCCTTTTTTTCTAATAACATGTACTGAACCCGTTCTCGGTGCTGGGCCCCAGAAGAGATGCCCAAGGTATTGAGGGGGGCAAGGCAGGTCTCTCACCCAGGGAACGCTTAGACTAGCGGGGCTGATGTCTGTTTGATAGATCATGTTAAATCTTGACCAGATGTTTTTAAAATATTTGCACAATCAATTTCCAAACCAATGAGGAGAGATGCAAAAATGGCCTCTGACATACGCTGTCCCTTGCCAACAGCCTGCTCACAATGACAAGCACTAATTATTCTCATGCTTTTGATGCACATTTTCTCTCATCACCCTCACCACTACCTTTAGAGAGTTATATCCTATTATTTATTCATGCATATATGTGTGTGCATGCATATATGTGTGTGCAAGCATACAGGCATATTTGGCTGAGAGAAATGAAGACACTAAGTGAAAATCAGACAGGATTTCAGCAGCAGAGGCAGCATTCACACCCACTCCGCCTAACACCACGGTCCCTGCCTAAGGCATTCTCCTGACTGCCCGTCCGGCAGCTGTACTCGCTACCTGCAGTGGCTGACTACTTTGCACAATATTGGCTGTTTAGCACAGGACAGCGGAGCTGGATGAACCCTAAGAGATAACACAGAAATAGCAAAAGGAAGTGGGGAGGGGAGAAGTGGCTGGCTTAAGGTCACTGTACAACGAACGTCGGGGCTGGGGCTGGGACCTGCCCTTCTGATCCCAACATGAATACTCTTTCGAATGTGCTTTGTGTCACATTTTCAAGGTGAGAGGCCCACATCCTGAGGTCACTGCCCTGGAAAGCAGAAAAGCAGATAGGAGAACGCAGATGCCTCTGAGCCCTCTTCTCCTAAGCAAGGGTGAACATTCTAGAAGGAAGGCAAATAATCCTTCCATCGCTGGGGCAACAGCATTAGCAACTTTATTTTACAGATGATGCAACTGAGACCCAGAGAGAGAAAGGGATTTCCCTAAGGAAAAAAACAACAAAAAAAACAAAACAACGGAGCAGCCTTTTCAAATAAAATCCAGGCTCCTTTCCCATGGAATCGCCTCTGAAATCACTGGAAGTCACTGAGCGTTGTGGTTTAAAAGACAAGGGTTAGAGATAGGCCGACCAGCAGCTCCCGAGGTAACACTTTTCAGCTCTGAGATCTTTGAGCGGGGCCAGCTTCATGGGCGCATGAATTGTGAAGTCACACAGGGACTAGCATTGAGAAGGCCAGCACACCTCATTTCAGGCTCTGCTGTCACCATCTTGAAATCCTAAGTTTTTGAACAAGGTGCCTATTTCCATTGTGCACTGGGCCCTGCAAGTGTCGTAGCGGGTCCTGTTGTTGACACATCCACTTTCTGAGCCTCGGTTCCCTCAACTTGAATGAGGATAGTCATGGCACTAACTTGGCCAGGTGTGCAGCTGACACTGTCTGTGCCTTGTCCAAACCCTCCTTGGCACTCACCTTTCCTGTACAGTTTCCTCCTGTAGAGCCTGTACTGTGCCCAGGGCTTTCCTCACGCTCACTCAGGACAGGCCAGAAATACCAAGGAGCTTTAATGCCCTCCCATCCCCCACCCAGGAGTAGCCCCTAGCCAATGACAGATGGGAGATGCAGGATAAATGCCCCAGCCCGAGATAGTCCTGAGCTGGTTCTATGTTATCCCCCAGTGTTCCTCTGTGGGACTGAGCCCCAGTTGCCCACAGCAGCCCCCGATCAGCCATGCATGCTTCATTGGCTCCCTTCCCTGCCCTGCCTCACTGCCCTGCTGGGGCTTCCTGGGACCACCTCCCAAATGGATGACTTGCATTCATCGCCTCATCCTAGGGTCTGCTTCTGGAGAACCTAATTTAAGACAGAGCTGTGAGCTTAATTGAGATAATGCATGTAAAGTGCTCAACAAAGCATCAGGCATGGATGCAAGCCCTCAATAAACGGTAAGTGTATCCAAAAAAAAAAAAGCCACTTTATGAGAAGACATGAGGAAGACAACAGAATGTTTATAATTGATTTCTAAATTTACCCTCCTACTGAAATCATTCATCTCCGGCAGACCTTGCTCAGGACCAGTCAGGAATGAATTTCAGGCCCCTGCTTCCCACCAGAGGCAGGTGTCAGTTACTGTGGCTCCTAGGACGCAGCCCAAAGTGAAAGCTCTCACAGTCACCATCCCTTCTCTTCCTGGCCTTAGCAGCAAAAAGAAAACACAACCCTGCCTGGCATCTCAAAGCCTGGGGTCAGACATCTTGTCTACCCTTTGTTTCACAGACGCAGAAACTGAGGGACAGAAATATGCCCACAGACACTAATGTGTGACAAGCAAGTTCAGAAGAAGCAGTCAGATGGCCTGCCACTTATTCTCCGAATAGACCTCATTATTGACTGATGGATTAATTACTTTTAATTGCCCGTGTATACACATGCATACTGGCAAATTAGAGACACAGATGCAAGTTTGCCTGTTTTGTTTAATAACGTATCTTCCAGGAGGCACGGCACCTGGCACATAGTAAGTGTTCATTAATATTTATTACATGAACAAATGCTCACCTCATGACACCTATAGTATATCCCTGATGAAGCTCTTCCCGACCTGCCTCAGTAGGACAAATCCCAAGGGCCTCAGAGCCTCCCCCTATTATGACCAGAACAGCAGGGGTGGAACCTGGCTCCACCAATCAGTCCCTAGGAGGCCATGGGCAAGTGACTAACTAACCCTCAGTCTCCCCATCTTTAAATAGGGCAGCTGACAGCATTTATCAAAGGAGGTACATACAATATGCAAAACACCAGCCCCACGAGAAGCGCTTGGTCCAGATCAGCTACGTGATTAATGTAAAAAGAAAGCCCCGTTTGTCCCAAAGGCCCCTCTCTTGCTGCTAATATGTGAGGGGAAGTTCCCAAAGTGTGAGAAAATGCATTAATGCTGGTGCACAGTTTGAGTCCATGCAGTCCACTTTCATCAAATTAATGAACAGAGAATCACAACAGGAGACACTTACATGCTCTCCTGTCTCTAACCATCCTTTCACTGACCTAGAGGCCAAAGCCTCGCGGAGGTGCTACGTCAGGCTCACACCCCCCTGGCTGTGAGCACCAACTGGCTAGGACGTATAGCGTAACTTGGCTTTCGTTGTACTTATTTTTATAGTGGCCTTCTAATTGTAGTAAGTGATGCTGGTTTTCCATTTATCATCATGACATTAAAGTTTCCATTTATAATACATGCACTTCTTTAGAAAATACTATGAAGTAAAAAAGAAAAGGCAGCTATATCTCTGCAGAATATCAGATAATCACGTGATGTCCCTGAAATGACTGAGATTTGGGAATTCCATTAAAATATACACATTACTATAGGGGGGAAAAAATAAAAGATATGATGTAAAAAAGAAAATGCAGGTCTACATGTGCAGAATCTCAGCTATTCAGAGGACATCCCTGACAGGACTAAGGTCCGGGAATTCTGGCCTAGTCTTGGCTGATAAATCACCTTACGACGGGGCAGGGTCCAGGGCTCCAAGCCAGCCCTGCCATTCACTTATGCTTACGCCCTGGGACACATCCTCCTATAGGAAAATGAAGGCTTCTGAAAATGTTTGAAATGTGTGGATTCCTTTCAGCATTCCAATAAAAACTGTAACAAACCCGTGGAAAATGCATCAAGGCCACATGACGACCTCGCCTGTCTCCATGATGTCTCACTCCCAGACGGAAGGCTGCAAACTCCTGAGCCTCGTCGGGACCCATTTGTTTCTTAAGGCGGCTTCCCTTTTTATGTCACTTTCTCTCTGCCTGCCTAACTCATGACAAAGGAAATAAAGCCCACATTTAAGGAGCCATGTTTAGAAACCTCACTCATTACAGCTCCCAGTTGGTCACACACTTAGCATGGGGTGCTACTTTCAAGCTCCTCAACCCCTCGCTGTCTGCACTGAAGACCCCTGGGTCATGGTCTGATGGGAAGAGCCTTGGGGAGGGCACGTGCATTGTGAGGGCAGATTCTCAGGACAGTGGATACCTGGGTTTTGGTTCTGACGTGGTTCTTCTGCTTGAATTATCTCATATTGACTGAGCTCCAGCTCCCAAGCAGCCTGTGTGCACGGACACCCAACAGACAGGGAGGAATCAAAGCAGGTCTCCCCTGCTTCACTGAGGCCTCAGGTTGGCGGGATGGACGGACATCCAGCTCATCGAATGCACCAGAACGCAGCATGAGAAGTGCAGCTCCAGAAGCATGCCCTTGACAGAGAGGTAGCACAGAGGAGGCAATGATTTACTTTGCCGTAAGGGCCAACCATGGAAAGTTTCCTGGACAGATGACATCTGAGTACAGTTACAAAGAGAAGAGAGATGTTTGCCTGGTGAAGGTGGGAGAAGCTTTCTGGGCACAAGAGTGCAAAATGCCATGCTGAAGATATACAAGTCATCGGGTGCCACTGGCTCACAAAGTTGAGGCCACTGTCTGCTGGGTGACCTTGCAAAATCACCAAACCTCTCTGACACTTGAGCCTCCAGCACTGTCCCATTCACACAGGCATGGGACATGGGGGAAAGACACACGTGAGACAGGTGATCCATCTGTGACCAGATGGCTCAGGGGACAGTCGTGGATGAGCACTGAGGACCGAAACCTCAGTGTCACAAGGCAAATTGGAAAAGGACATGCAGAGCCTAGACGACCAGACACAAGGAGAGACATTTCCACCTTCTAAATGTCCCCGGAATCTCACTTTTCCCTGTGTGCTTTGACACTAATGCCCTTGCTTCCTAAGCTTTCTCTCCCATTCCTCCCTTTTCACAAACCCCCTCCTTCTCAGGAACAATACAAAAGCACTATATATCACTTCCCTAACTATCAGGCAGAGGCTTTTAACAGATTTTTAATGCACTGCTAGACGACGCCTTAAGGCTTGAATCCCCAAGGACACCTCACTGAAAAGGATAGAAAATCCGTAGTTATTGGGGCTTTGGATTTTATTGTTTTCATAAAACACTGCTAACAACCGTCTGTTTCACTCACTGGTAAGATACACACAGAATCAGTCTACCCACCCTCACTCTAAATGTTTAAGCGAAGTGACATACAGATGGAAGTCTAATTCGCTGAACAAACACCATCCCAGGAGGACCAGGGTCTGTCTACATTAGGGATAATAATACAGGGTTCAGAGAATGGGTCAGTGGCCAAATCTGAAGATAACTTCTATCTCCCAAAACCTCATTCAGACCTTTTTTGCCAAGACCTAAACATCGCTCGCCCCTTACAAACTCCAAGCCAAGGCCTGGTGGCCTTATGGCTGCCCTCTTAGCTGCCTGGGTTTTCTCAGCTCTAACCTGAGTAGGGTCATTTAATGACAATCTCTTCGATCTTTTCTCTACTGGTCACCAAAGCCTGCCCTTCTTAAGGCTGATCCTTGAATATTTTTACACATATTATCGTATAGGTGATGGCTCAGGTTCTTGCTGATTAACACGGCACCGTAGAATATTCCTGGAGCCACCCGTGTCAGTTAAGAAAACTCTTGGGAAGTGTTTGCCAACAGAAGAAACTAAGAATGATCTGAAACGGAGACACGGTAGCAGGGCCGTGAGAGAATTTCTCAGCAGTATGTTCTGGCTGGCTCCTTTGAAAACACATCCATGACACTAATAACAAATACTTACGCTCTGATGTTTCCCATCAAAATCCCCTGAATTTAGAACCCCTAGCTTTGCGGGAACCGTAAGTGCTTACACCTTCCGAAATGGCCCAAGGTATTTCACAGTGTTTTATGAACTTCTAAATATGATACAAGGTAGTTTTCTCTCCTTTTCTATATTTCAAGGAATAAGCACAGTAACGTTTAAGAGGTCCTTATGGAATCCTCAGCACCGAAACTCTTGTGCCTATTTTCCAGTTTCCTTTAAAAATCACATCCCGGAGGCACTGTATGTACCCAGCTGAGTTGCTGAGAGAGCAAAGGTGCCCTGCTTTGCCAGCTTTTCCCCAGTTGCCAACCTATGTCCACGGTGGGTAACTGGCCAGCATGTGCCTCTGGAACCAGCCTGGATTATGATCCCAGAGGGACTCCTTACCAGGCACATGAACTTGGACAAATTAACTCTCTAAAGTTCAGATCCCCCATCTATAAAATAGATGGGGATAATAACACCTGTTTAGCCAGGGCTGCTGTGGTTTGCACAGAACCTGGCCTAAAACAATTATCAGTCAATGTCCATTCCCTTCTCTTTCTTTAAAACTTTGCACGATTGTTTCTTTGAACCCACGAACAGTCCTTTACATGACATAAGGTTCAGTTCCCTCAATTCAGCTCAGCTCTCCACAACTCGGCCTGTTTGAGATTCATCTTTGCCCGGAGGTCTTCTTAATATGAATCTCCCGCTCTTCAATAGAAACTGGGGGGTGGGGGGAAACCAATGTTGAATATTTGGACATAGAAGAACTCCAGAGAGTAAATCTGCAGGCATGCAGGTACAGGTAACCCAGACTCCACACGAAATCATAGGCAGATGGTAATCATAATAGGTAATGTCTACTGAGTGCTTGCTGTGTGCCCGGGACATCTAAGTGATCTAAATGAACTACCTCATGTCACCTTCACAACAATATCAGGAGGCAGAAACTCACGTCAATCCCACTGTGCAGAGGAAAACAACTGAAGTGCTCAAACATTTGAGAAATGACCTCACATCAAAGAGCTCGGACTCAAACCCTCCACGCTCTGGCTTTCCAGCTCATGAGCAAACCACTGCTCTGCCATTAATGGCTGTTGGAATCAGACAACATCGTGACGCATGTGGGCTCCAACGCAATTACCTGAGTACTTCCGGGGAAGACAGTTCTTCCCTCTGTGCTTGCATATCTCATCCATAAACTGGGAGAAATTAAAAATTAAACATAACTTACAGGACAGTATTGAGAATTCATTACAGAGAGAGACACACAGAGAGTCGGAGACAAACAGAAGCAAAGAGAGAAAAGTAAAGAAGGTAGAATGCGCTTGCTCTACATGGCAGTATCTTCACTCTCCCTCACGAGAGCTTCGTGGGGGTGGGAGGGAGGAGAGGCGCTAGAAGGGCTCGTGCTGTTGTTCCTGGGCCACAGGTCTCTAAGTGGTCAGGAAGGAGCCTGGAGCCCTGCCCAAGAGGCATACAGGATGGTGCCCTCCCTCCTCGGTGGCCCCCTGGCTGAGACCCACCGAATGGCTACAATCTGACTCCCTAAAATCCAAACACTTCTGGGCTTCCCACCTTTAGGTTTCCCTGTGGGCACCATGGAGAGAATAAACCACAGACAGACAGATAGCTTGTACAATGTAGACTCAGGCCTGAGGAATTTTTTATCCTTGTGGGGGGCCAAGGGAGGCCAGAAGTCTTCCCAGAGTCCATAAAAGATGGAGTGGAGCTGAGTGGAGATCAAAAGAGTACGTCCTTTGGGTATTTCGAGCCCCAGGCGCATAAATGAAGAGCCCCCTGATTCTGTTTAATTCTCGCGTCTTCTTACCTCTCCCATTTGTTACTTCTTCCTCCCTGTTCCTTCCCCACTTGCTTCCCCTCTATTTTCCATCCTCTGTCTCTCTCCACCACTCTCCTGAGTCTTCTCTTCTCTCACCTCCAACACATACACAGAATCTCATCTTCCTCAGAATGCTGAAATTAGACAAATTTGGAGCTTTTTATGTTGTTTAAATAGCCTTGAACCCCTAGATGGGGTTTCAGAGCTTCTGGAAGATTCTTTATATCTCTGGACTAAGAAAGAACTTACTCATGGCTGGCTCTGCTCAGCGATTACTCACTACTGACTCAGGAAAGTCTTAGACAACGCCTAGGAAATAGCCAGCACACACTAGATTTGTTGAATGAATAAATTAATACAATTAAGTTCTTGGCTCCATTTTATAGGTGGAGAAACTGAGCCCAAGAGAGCTGAGTGCCCTGCTCCAGATCACATATTGAGTTAATAGCAGAACCAAGATTTTAACTCACATCTCCCGGTGTCAGCTCATTTCTTACTCCAGGCACTATTGGTATTGTTGGTCCCAGGCCTTTCACTGAAGGCATTTAAAGCACCCCAGTGAGCCTGCAGGTTGTCCAGAGAGGAGCGGTACGCCCTTCCCTTGCCAGCTTTTAACACCGCAGCAGAGGCTAGCTTATCAGATCCCAGCTTTGGGAGAACTCATTTGAGGACTCCCCAGAGATCTGGGTGCTGGATACGGACGCAGCCCTTCCCGGCCACAGTAGCATCAGGACCCCTGGCATGCTGTGAAAGCGGCCAAGTACCAGCCCTTATCTGTCCACTCCAGACAGGGGCTGTGATCCAGGGCAGAGAACTGGCAGGACTGAGTGTGGGCAGGATGTCGAAACCTCCAGTCAGAGGTGCTGGGAGCTCAGCAAAGCACCAGATCCGAGGTGCCCAAGGGTATCTCCCCTTTCCGTTTGGATCCCTGGGGAGCCCCAGTGGCAGTGTGCTGTGAGGCCACACGAGGCTGACGTAAAGGTATGGTCTCTGGGGCCAGCCTGACTGGGCTCAAATCCCACCTCTGCTAGTCTCTGATTTGTGTGCTTTTCAAAAGTTGCTCATGTTCTCTCTATGCCTCAGTTTTCTCATCTCTGAAACGGGGATACTAATAATGTGTCTATCCTTGAATTTTGAGAGGGTTAGATATGTTGTTATGTGCAACACACAACTTTGCCGAGAGGAAAAATCTACACCTGATAAATGTTAGTTACTATCGTTGTGCATCTGAATCCAACGTGGCCTCGGCAGTCTCACAATTCCAGTTACTCCCAGCTCCCCAGGTCCCTACTCAAGGCTTGGTCCAATCTTAGACTTTCCATCTTCCTGGCTGGAGGGAGAAGACACTTGGGAGACTGACACTGAAGAGCCTCTGGGACAAGGCCAGAACCCAATGTCAAGGCTAATTTAGTCTGGGTGTGCTCTCTGCGGAATGAGTCACCGCCCCACTTCTGTTTGCCCAGCTTGGGGCTCTCTCAGTCAGGTTTCTGGTATAATAAGCTAACAGGACCCCTGGACATGCTGCTGGAGAGGCTTTAGAATAAACACTTTCAATGCTCTCATTTTGTGATGGGAAACAGAAGCCCCCCGTGGGGAAGGGGCATCCCTATGGTCCCCCAGCAGGCACCCATACTGGTACCTAACCTGGATCCTGGGTCTCAGCCATTCATTGCTGCTTCTCCCCCAAGATGCTGCTCTGCAAAAGGCCTGGGGTTGAAGAGATCCTGAGACCTTGTTGTTATAAAGCACTTTGTAAAAACAAAGTATTCCAGAAGGACCTAGTCTCACGCCGATTCCTTGCTCCTCTGAGGGGAGGCGACCCAACTAGTCACTGTGGGAGGCAAATTAAGGCACATTTATTTTATACAGGGCACCACTTAGAAAATTGCTTCTTCCAAAGGCTCCTGGGAAAACCCCCTCTCTTCCAAGGAGAGAGCCATTTGCTCTACGAGAATCATTTATTCTGATAAGATCAAAGTAGTCATTAGAGGCCGTGCTCCTCTCTGGATATACTTTTTATTAAATATGTAGCAAGGCCCCACAACGGGAGGTTTTATGAAGATCTCCAGTCACACCTTCCACGTGACAGTCTAACACTCAATGAGTTTTCATCTGTATTTTAATGTAATGCTTTCTCTTGGCAGCATAGTGAGGCATTTAGTTCAGCAGGAAAAATAAAATAAAACCCGGATCCTACCACTTTACAACGTGGTATATGGCATCAGACACGTTAGTTTATCGTCCTATAAAAATGGGGATCACAAATGTGTCTCACTCAAATTCACAGGATGAGATGGAGTAAATGAGATATCTGAGTCTTTGCCCTGTCAGTGGTCCACCTTCACACATCAGGAAACTGAGGCCAAGAGATCCGGACATGGAGACAGCGATGCCCGAGACCCACAGACATGCAGTGGGAGACTGAGTCTGCCCACTTCCCAGCCCGTAACCGCTCTGCTACACTATGGCTTGGAGTCAATAACACTGGAATTGATGCATTACCAGCTGATTCAAATAAGCTTTGTCTCATCCACAAAACGGATGGCAATGAAAGTATCTACTTCACAGGTTAGCAGCGAGAGTCAAATGTAACCACCAAGTGACCTTGCGTTGCTGGCAGTGAAGACATGAATACATTTAAGAGATCATCGAGGATTATTTCACTCTTTCACTGAAGAAGAAACCAGGCTTAAGGTCCACTGGGGTGCTCCTTGAAATGCAGATTCCCGGGGCCCACATTCACTGGAGTTAAACAGGAAACTGACAAGAGCCCAGGTGTCTGCACTTTAATCAGCTTCTGCCTGGGGTGACCTCATGCCCAAGTTTGAGAATCATTAAACAAGGCTATTCTGCATCCGTTTCAGGCCCTTTCCATGTAAGATAATATTTACTTTTCAGAATCAACCAATTACGTAATAACCTCATACAGGTTAAGTAACTTGCCCAAGGACACAGAGCCAGGAAGTGGTAGCTCTGGGCTTCATACTCCAGAAAGGCCTAACTTTAAAGTCAAGGTTGACTCTGTGTCACATGCTGTCCCTTCTTAGTAACTAGAACCAGTATCTTCTGGCTCTTTTCAAGGCATTCCAAGGAGGAAACCGCTGCTGAGTTCCCACTCTCTGGACAGCTCTGTCAGGCACACAAATCGCCCCTCTCACAGCTCTTTGCTTTCCTTCCGTACTGCCTAACCCAGGAGTGATGTGAGAGGGTCCCGCCCCCACCCGAAGTTCCCCATAACTGCCACCCACACACACCTCATCACACATCGTCAGTCTGAAGAATACCATCCCATCTCCTCTGTGCATCCCTGACTGGGACAAACAGAACAGCAGGAATCAAAGAAAGCCCTTGGGAATGAAAATGTGAAGGGTACAGGGCAGCAGGACATTCCAGCTGGTGGCTTGCTCGTGCACATTCTAGATGCCCCCAAATGCACGTCTCCTCCACCCCTCTGGCAAGCAGGGACAGGGGCTGTGCTCCATCAGCTTCCTTCACTTAATGCTATCCAAGCAGAATGAAACCAAAGTGGTGGTCCAGCTGAGAAGAGGGACACAGCCACTTCAATCCATGGTAAGGCAACCTGCCTGGTAATAGGTACCCTGGATGTTAGTCCAGGTTCTGTGGTTTTTGGCAATGGCACCCCTCTATGGGCCTCAGTTTGCTCACCTGTGAAGTGGGGTGGTAACAGCCAAACCATGAGGTCCGGCTCTTTTCACAGTGTCTGGCATACAGTGGGCACTGAGTGAATATTTGTAGACCAGATGGAGGAATTAATGAGGTCTGTGGGAAATTATGCAGTGACATGCCTACATCACTTCCTAGGTCAAGAGTAGATGCTCAACAAAGTATCTGTGCCCCTGGGTAAACCACTTAAACATCTGGCTGCAGGGATAAGTCTAAATCACAGAGTACTCTTTGGCTTTCCTGGCCCCCTAAACAATGCAGTTCCAGAACTTTACATGCCCTCATGCAAGGCTGTGTGCCCCACTCAGCACTTCCTTGCAAAAGAGCTGGATAGTGTGATGAAACAATTCAAGCTAAGGTGTAAATGGCTGCTAGTGACTCATTCAGGTGGATGGAAGGAAGCAAGTCCCAGACCCCATCTGCATTTCATTCATTGTCATGAATATTCCATTCTAAGACAGGAGCGGTCAGCACTGTGACAATATCAGGGGATATTTGGTACAAAGATGGAGGATGCTCAAATAGGTCACCACCTTCTCTGTCAGGCCAGGTACTTTTTGTTCATTTTCCCCCCCAATTAGTTGTCATTCAACACTATACTCGGTTTCGGTGTACAGCATAGTGTTTAAGCATTTATATAACTTAAGAAGTGATTCCCGCCATAGGTCTAGTACCCGCCTGACACCACACGCAGTTATGACAGTATCATTGACTATATTCTCTATGCTGTAGCATAGAGACTATTCTCCCCAGGAGTACTTTGTAACTGCCGATGTATACTTCTTAATCCGTTCACCTTTTCACCCAGCCCCCCAGCCCCACTCCCACCTTCTGCCAGGCCAGGTTCTGAGGTTCTAGAGCGAGGTTTCTCAGCCTCGAGAACTCCTGACATTTGGGTCTGGATAATTCTTTGTTGTGGGGTCATCCTGTGCACCGTGGGATATGAGGCAGCATCCCTGGCCGGGCCTCCTGAATACGTACCAGTAGCATCTCCACATCCACCCGTAATGACAACCCAAACTGTCTAAATGTCCCGTAGGGGGCAAACTTGCCTCCCATTGAGAACCATTGCTTTAGAGAAACAAAATCATAAAAAGAAATTGCTAATCTTACAACACAGAACTAATCCTACATTCTTGAACACACCATGGTATCTGTCACCACTCATTCCTGCCCATCCTGTCCCCTCTATCTGGAATCCTCTCTCCCCGCCCCATTCCCACCTCTCCGCCTGGCAAACCTTGACTGTCCTTCAACTCGGGGGTCACCTGCTCTGCAAAACCCTCCCAGGGCCCCCTAAGGCCGGGATGGCAGAGACACTTCCCTTGTTGGAAAGCAAGTGGTGGTCCTCTCAGTCATGCTGTGGTTATTTCTCTGCACCCTTGAACTAAACCTTGCATTCTCTGAGGGCAGGTTGCCTACCTTATTCATACTTAAACTCCTAGCTCCTAACACCATGGCCTAGGATTGAGTAAATAAATGCATGAACAGAATGCTAACAATCACTGCGGATTATAGAGATGACAATGTGGCCTCAGGCTATTACCATGTATTTCTAGACGGTGATCGCCTCCCAGAGAGCAGAGATAACTCATCCAGTGTCACAAAGGCAGCGAATGTCGCAACCGGGCATTTGAACTTCAGTCTGTGTGGCTCCCATTCTGCCAGTATGACCACCCATCTTTCCACTTGCATGCTCTCCTGCCTTGGTTCCCCGGGGAGCCCAACCGCAGAAGTGTCTGCCCCTCCCCCTGGGGTCCTGCAGGCACCCCACTGCTTTCTCTCACCAGGCCCCTGACCCTGCTGACTCTGGGCAGAGCAGCAGAAGACAGATGGGTGTGCGCGCTGCTGATGTGTCTGCCCGGCCTTCAGCACTGGCACAGGTGGGCTCCAGCCAGGCAGCCAGGTTTCTCCCTGCCGCAGCACAAACCTAAACGGAGGACTGTGGGCATTTTCAACGCACTCTCCTGTCTCCGGCGGTGTTATTACACTCCTTCACCTTAGCCAGTAATGGGGACCTTCAGGGAATGGAATAGAAACAATGATTTTTCTCTCCTCTACCAGAGTCAAGACCAGAATTTAATAAAGGTAAAAAATATATACGATACTAAGGTATTTCAATTCCTCCTCTCTGCACAATTTTTTTTTTTTTTTAATTTAGTTTTAGCCATGATGTTAGATTGACAATCCTGAGGGCTGAAGTTTATCCATTCCAATAACGCGTCTGGTGCAGATAAAGCAAAACATTTTATGTGCACACAGACACACACACATACACACGACACCCCAAAAAGAGCAATTTCTTTTACGAAAACAAAAATCAGCTGCATTAAACTGATCTGGGCACAGTCTGTCTGCCCCACCTCTGACCCCTGAAGCCACATTCTCAAGTGTAAACTGACATTCCAAACAATCAGTTAAGACCTTCCCTCTGGCAAAGCAGCACCACCTCCACCACCACCTGATCCTACCTGTTTTCACTCAACGCCTGGAATCGCTCTCTTGGCTCTAGCTCTTCCCAGATAGACTCTCTTTGGGAGACATGAACCTTTGCTTCCAAATGCTTTATGACTTTGCCAAACTAAGGACCTCCTTCCCCGCATTCTGCATAATACCATCCAGTCTGCTGCTTTCATCCTAAAGGACCAGCACTGGATTCACTCAAAGAAGTTGTAAGAGGGTGGGGGAGGTTTCACTGACCACAAAACAACAACATCAAAACAACAACAACAAAAAAAACAAATGAAAAAGAACCTTCAATATTAGAAGTCAACATGCTTTCACCGTGAAATATTATGTCCAGGAGTGACTCACCCTACTAGCAATTAATCCCCTCATATGGAAGCATATAGCAGACATTCTAATTGTTTTTCTTTCTTCATGTACATTTTTTGTCCCTGTTGTAGGCAGGTAGATACTATGCCACACACACTTTGTAGATGAGGAAATAAAGACTCAGAGTAAAACCGAGTTGAATCTACTTGTATGTAACTCAATCATGCAATCGATCACCAAATATTTATTAATTGCCTGCCAGCTGAATACCATGTTAAACTTGGTGGACACAGTGAGAAGACAGATATGGCCACATGCTCTGCTCCCTGGGGAGAACCACGTGCCAATCAGCCTACCTGATGCCCAACACCATGGGAAAAGCACTTGATGGAGTAAGTGCACCGTGGTTATGGGAGACCAAGGAGGAGACGCAGCCCGGCCGAGGGCATGCAGGCCCACGGGAACACACAGCGTCTATGCTGAGGGATATAGGGTGAGTGGAGCTTTCAAGAGGAAGAATAAGGACAAAAGTGTTTCACCCAGAGGAAGCAGATGTGAATGAACATCCAAGAAGAACCAGTGAATATGGAATCTTCAACAAATGGGGCAAAAAGAGAAAAATCAGCCTGACTGGGACGTAGGTTTGAGGACACAGGGTGAGGACGTAGTGAGCATTGAGGCTGCAGAGGTGAGCTGGAGCTGGACCAGGCCAGGCCTGGCGGTCCACGCTCAGGATGTGGAATTCCGCCTGATATCCAAGGGCAACCACTGCAGAGACTTAAGCAGCTTAAAGGAGACGAGAACCATCAGCCAGCTTTCTGCCTACTCAACCTACAAAAGGAAGAGCTGGGCCCTGAAGGCACTTAGGGTGGGGAGGGGGTGGGACTTAGGGAAACTTACTATGGAAGGCAGGACTTGTCTTGGGTGACCCTATAGCTGGAGAGGAAGGGATGGGCTGCGCATTATGAAAACTAATGGGTCTAGGACACTGTGTGTCGTGTTTCAGGATCATTAAACTTGAGAAGAAAGGAGTTAGATGTTGCTGGAGCAGCTGACTGGCAAGACAGTGGCATGTTGCTTATTTAATAATAAAAGAGGCAGACAAGAGACGCCGTCTGAAGTGTAGATTCTTGGCCCTGATCCCTGAGGGAGGGGGGTCGATGACAGGCCAGACTCCTGCAGGTCCAGCAGAGAGCCTGGCTTATTTTTCCAGACAGCACGAGACTATTACAGATTATCTACAAAAGGATGTCTGGGCCACAGGGCAGGGCCCACCTCTCCCCTTCCAGTCCCACAACCAGACCCAGACAGCACAGCCCTCCTCCCATCTCCCTGTCGCCATGGGCTCTCCAGACACCCTCTCTGATGTTCATGGGAGCAGTCAGCCCAGCCAATCCGACTCGGAGCTGGGCTGACCTAGACTGATCATGTGACCGAGGAGATGAACACTTGGGCTGGGAATTCCACTCTCCTTCCGGGATCCCAAGTCTCCTCTCCCCATCTCTCTTTACCACCAGGCTCCTTAAGGATAAAGAGCGTCTCATCAATTCCCCTTCTAATTACCTGCACTATGTCCTCATTCAGGCTGATAAGGAAGTAATTAGGATGGACAAGCCAGGATTACAGGAAGTGAATATGTTCCATTGTCAAGATAATGCCACTTTCCCACCACTTCCTTCCCTGACAAATGACTGAACAGGATTTGGGAATTTTTAGAGATAGAGAAAATAGAAGGGGCGTGAGAGAAATGGGGTGGACGAAGGGGGTGGAACTGAGCATTTCAAAGCTGAAGGGGCCCTTTATCCATCACCTAACTCACAGGTTCCAACCTCAAGCCTTCGGACGCCAGGCAGGTAGTTAAATGAGAGGAGGAGAATGGATGGAAGAAAATCAGCAGCATGTGCATGATGATAAATGACAAGTGACGCTGGGCCTTATGGAGGCACGGGAAGCTCACATCCCTTTAAGAAGAGACAACACAACAGTCCAATCAGCACATTGCCATGTAGGAAGGAAGCCCAGTTTTGGCAGCTCTTCTAATTTTTCCAGAGAAGCTGGAAATCCAGCTGTCGTGTGAAATTTCTCCTTATTTATTTTCATTTTGGAAACCTCTCCTTTTTTTATTTTTATTTTTTTTTGAACGAAATACTTTACAAGCCAAGCAAAATGATATCTGCATGCCAGATGTGGCCTTTGGGCTGTTTGCGATCGCTAATTTTAGTCCAACACCTTCTTTATAGACGTGGAAACTGAACGTGCATTCCTGGTTACAGGGGGCCTTGTCCAAGGTCATGGAGTAAGCAGATGGTGGAGCCAAGGCTCAAACAAGCTTTTGCTCCCCACCACCCTGCCTTTCACAATACTTGAAGCTGATCACAGATCACAGAAATAAAGCAGGCATGTAAATAATACCAGTGAGTGCAAGTGGAGATATCAAATTGCACAAAGAAAACTCTGCAATGGGAAATGAAGAAATCACTGCTGGCTCTGGGTGAGGGGGGAGGAGGAAGAGCAGACGTAAGGCTTCACACAGAAGGGACAAGATCACGTACTGCTTCAATACCCACAAGAATCTGGGAGCACCCACTTCTGTATTAGGGGACTGAGAGTGGGGACTTGGGTACAATCCCAACCCTTCAGGCAGCTAGTAAACTGGGGTGGAGGGAGGCAGAGTCATACATCGATATGGGTGATAAAGTGCTACAAGTGCCAAGAAAGAACATCTTCAGGAAACCGGGGTGAGCCAAACAAATGGGACGTCTGATCCATGTGGAAGTGACGATGACAAGAAGGTCCCCAAAGATAAGATGACACTTAAGATGAAGTATGAAGGGCAAACATGCTACCAGTGGATAGAATCAGCGGATATAAGTTACACCCTCAAGGATACAAAGGATTTAGGACTGAGTGGAGAGCATGGATTCCAGACAGTGGAAACTATAAGCAACGGTCCTGAGACGGAAATGCACAGGACTGTATGTAGCGGGGCAATTCAGGACATCGTATCTAGAGTGTATGTTTAAGAAGGTCGTCATGGGAGGCAGAGGATGGAAATTGAGCCCACATCAGACAAAGCCAAGTGTGCCAAGCAAAGAAGTATGAAGCCTGACAATCAAGTTCACAAACTTGTTGCTATAATGTCACTAATCTTTTTTGACATCAGAGGGAGTATTCATTATGAGTTTGTACCAACTGGACAAACAGTTCACCAAGTTGACTATGTGGAAGTGCTGGAAAAGCTGAGCGAAAAAGTTAGACAACCTGAACTTTTCAGCAACAATTCATAGCTCTTGTATCACGACAATGCACCAGCTCACACGGCACTGTCTGTGAGGGGGTTTTTAGCCAGTAAACAAATAACTGTATTGGAATACCTTCCCTACTCACCCGATCTGGCCCCCAATGACTTCTTTCTTTACCTGAAGATAAAGGAAATATTGAAAGGAAGACATTTTGATGACATTCAGGACATTAAGGGTAATATGATGACAGCTCTGATGGCCATTCCAGAAAAAGAGTTCCAAAACTGCTTTGAAGGGTGGACTAGGCACTGGCGTCAGTGCATAGCTTCCCAAGGGGAGTACTTTAGAGGTGACCGTAGTGATATTCAGCAATGAGGTTTGGAGCACTTTTTCTAGGGTGAGTTTGTGAATTGAATTGTCAAACCTCATATGTCTATGTTAGGCAGAAATAGGCAGCTGCTGAGTTTGTGACTAAAGGAACAGAGGCGGTGACACTATCGGCATTGAGTCTGGAGAAGGCTCACTTGGCAGTGTGTACACAGTGAACTAGAGGGTAAAAAACAGATGCAGGATCCTCTGGGAGGTAGCTAAGAGCTCACTGATCCGCCTCCGATAAATATTTGTTGAACAACTATCATGCCCCAGTCTCTGTGCTAGGAGCTGGGGAGCCAGTGATGAATAATGCAGTCATTCAGTACCTATATTTACTGTACACCTAGTATGTACCAAGCGCCCATTGGGAGCAGGGTTTCAGTCTCATTCATTTTAGAGCCAAGAACACAGCTTGACGTATCGTAAGTGCTCAGTGACAGTTTGTTCCATCTAACTGAATAGACCCAACGGGCAAGTGGAAGGACCAAGCCTGAGTAATTCCAGCAGAGCTCAGCGGCATGGATGAGACAGAAGATGCATGGTAGGATAAAAGATCTCTGATTCTGAGGTCAGGATTCTGGGTTGATCTTGAGTCTTTGTAATTGTTATAGAATCCTGAACCATTCTCTTTCTCAGCATAGGGGTCACTTTCCCCATCTGCAAAATTGAGGAGCTTGGCCTAGTTCCAAGGGTCCATGTCCCAAAGGTCATATATGAAGCTGAAAACAAGATAAAAATGGGGTAGATTGGGATGGAGGGAGACAGTACAGAACGTGCAGAATCTCTCAGGCCGGAAAAACAGTGCCAAAAAGAGGAGGGGGAGGAAAGCCAGATTTGGGAACCTTCGGGGCTATTCTGAGCCATGAAGCTGGCCCACTTCTGAAATCACCCCTCTACCTTGCCCTCCCCCTAGAAAGACCTCAGGCTAAATGGCCATTGCTATTTCCCATCACTTGCATTATTATAATTACTGAGTTCACTGGTGCTCTCCAGGTATTCTACACATTGTGAAAAAGCACTTTCCTGATGACTGTTAATTAATCCTTCACTACTTCTGTGCATGGCAGAGACTGCTAAGCAGCCTCATTTTTCATCCCTGAAAAATGGGCACAGAAAGGGGCTGAAAGGTCACTCAAGACCGGAACTTGGGGCCTTTCCCCAGCCATTCATCACCTGTCCTAAGGTTGACCCAGAGTGATTGAGTTAAGCAATGAGTTGCTGTGACAAGAAAGTGATGACAAATCGTTACCACAGTTGGGGAGGAACAGCACTCTCATGGAGAAGCAAAGAAGAGTGGATGCCCTTTGGAGACTGAAAGGGGAAGACAGGTAAATCGAAAGCTTGTGTTCCATCCCAAGGAGTCTGGGTTTTATAGGAGAGGTCGAACCTTTCTACCGGGAGTCAGAGAAGAGAAGGATGACTTCCTGTTGCAGGAACAGAGAAAGGCGACCTCTGGTAAATGGGTCACGAAAGGTTCACCTGTCATTCGAGCATCAAGAAAGGGTGGCCGCTTGCTGGAAGAGCAGAGAAGGTGACCTCTATTCAGAGGAGCAGAGAAGCGTGACTTCCAGCTGTAAATTCAAGGATGGGTGACCCTCTACAGGTCAGGGAAGACTTATAGGAAGAAGAGGCATTTGAGTGGACTGCCTTTAAAGAACTACAGATGGAAAAAATAATAATAATAGCAGACACGTCAAGCCACTGTCACAGCTCTCAGCAAAAGGCAGCTGCCCCACCTTCTTCAGGCTAAGCAGTTAATTTGTCCAACTCACTGTTTTCTTTTTTTTTTTTGTTTATGTTCTATATCGTTTATTCTTTTCTTTTTTTTAATTTATTGGGGTGACAATTGTTAGTAAAATTACATAGATTTTTGGTGTACAATTCTGTATTACATCATCACTGTTTTCTAATTCGTCATTTTTTCACATGCATTCAGGGTCGCTGTCACTGTGTTAGGATGAGTTAGGATGGGGTTTTGAAGGAAGGCAGAGAGAAGGGGAACCACTAAGAATGGTAGAGAAGAAACCTGTTGTTTTTAATCAACTAAAAGACAAAGGAGGGCAGGTGGAAAGAGGGGCTATATGTTCACTTCCTTCCCCAACATCGCATGGCCAAAGGGCCTAGCTCCCAGGACACCATATAAAGTTGCGTGCTCAGCTGCGGCCGGGGTCATAAACGCAAGGCCCAGAAAAGCCAGGCGATGTAATGATAATAGCTACCATTTATTGTTTACAGTGTTCCAGGAATTGGATTCCACCCTGAAATAATGAACATGACGACCGTTTTTAAGCACACACTGTCCTAGGAGCTTGTACGTGGCACTTCTCAGGTACTGCCTCTTTTCATTCCCAAACTGCCCTGCGGACTGTGAAATGTTACCATTCCTATTTGTCAGCGAAGAAACGAACTCAGAGAGCTTAAGTAGTTTCGCCAAAGTCAGCAGGAACTGGCAGAACATGGATTCCAGTCCAGGTCGCTGGGACTCCACAGCCCTTGCTTTAACTGCTATGCGCCCATTCGAGGACTCACGTTTCTGTATCTACAGCTTCTCCCCTATCAAGGGAATAAGCTGATGAGGACAGAGTCCCCGAAGGACAGACACTTCACGCAAGCCTGACCTCTCCCCTGACACCCTCCTGTGATGTCACACCAGCCAGTTCCCAACAGGGAACGATTCTGAGACCTAAAGGTGGTAAAGAATTCCAGCTCATTTTTACACACTCTGCCTAAGGCTTCAGAAAACCCAACTGACCTGAGGAGACATGAGCCCAGCCGAGACACAGAGACAGAGGGCTGAGCCAAACGTCAGGAATGACTGGAAACACAGAACAAAACTTTTCGTCCTGAGTCCCTCCCCAAACCCCAACTAAGCTGTTCCTGGAGGATTTCCTGAGCACCGGACAGTGACTCAGACGCAGGGAAGAGGAGGGAAGAGTGTGAGGCATGAGCCTTGGACTCCAGGCACAAAAGGATCCAAGAGCTCACGGTCCTCCATCCCGACTTCAACACTCCGCCTTGACTTTGGTGAAAGACCCTGCCTCCTGCCCAAAGAACCTTCTCTCTGCCCACTCCTCACAGCCTACCCCCGCTATGTGTCCATTTCTGAATATAAGTAGGAAGAGAGAACATAGCAGAGAAGGCTCACACCTCACCTTATCCCACCAAAACCACAATCTTCCCCTTTCGGCAGTAACAGGACCCCCTGCATTTAGCTGGACAATTTCCACCTTCACCTGGAGCTCGTTGTGACGTCAAACCTGAGTCCTGGCTAAAGGGGTATAAATGGAACGTAGCTTCAGTTGCAGAAAATTCCTGAAGTGAAGGGACAGGCCCTTCTCCTAACCTTGTCTCCTTCACGTGGCTGGAATTTGGAACCACTGGGTACTACTAGGCCAGTCACATTGGTCTACGAGGTGAACTTGGCAGTGTAGGCCATGCCTAACAGATTGACACAACTGAGCAGCAAGCTAGAAGACTGTGGGCCCCTGATACCGTGTCCTACAGCTTGGAACACCTGTGAGAGAATCACACCTCTACCTTGTTGTGTAAGGCCCTGGAATGCTGGGTTTTCTGTCACTCAGAGCTGAATCGGTATTCACATGGGGAGAAGAACTCACAGGGTGGAGACTATACATGTCTCGATAGCGGGAGTCACATTCGCTATGTTTTGTTTACCCCCCAAACAGTGTGGTTTAACAGAAAGAACAAGGGCTTTAGAGACAGACAAGAATTCCAATGGGTTCCTACCATTTACTAGACAGTTTCAACTTACTGGGCCTCAGTGTTCTCATCCATTAAATGGGGCTCTGAGGATTGCATGAGATACGCTGGATCCTCCTGAAGGAAGAGCTATGGCTGCTTGCTCACTGGCCTATCTATCCAGCAACGCTAGCAAAGATGACCACACAGGAAGCGCTTAATAAAGAATTGATGAATAGTGTACACTAAGCATGTGGCCTCTCGTGGGTACCCTTAGAACGGTATTAACTACCAGCACAGTCCTGACATGCCTTCCCCACTGGAACTTTCGAAGATTAAACCAAAAGCCTATCAGAGATGGGGGGAGGACCTAGGTCTGCGAGTTAAATGTCTGGGTTTTGCTGCAAAAATACTTAGGGTCTCTTTGCCCTTTTAAAGTTGGAAAGCAAAAAGATAATTACCTTCTTTCTACTGCCTTCCTCTCTCCTCAATAGCTCTCCATTCATGCTCCATTTAATTTTCACATTCTAAGATGCTAATTTCCTTTCAGACTTCACTGGGCAGGCTCCTCAGCTTATGTCTAAAAGGGATAGAACCCCAAAAACTGGAAAATGTAAGGCCCCTTATGAGGTGTGGGGGTGAAGGGCTGCTCCCTGCCACCAAGGAGTCTCCAGATTTAACATAAGAGGGAAAGAAGAAGAAAGTCTACTTTTTTTGTTGGTTTTTTGAAAGCCTGCTTTGTCTCATAATAATAAACTACGTATCAGACCTCTATCCTATGTCAGGTTCTATGCTAGATGCTCTACCATGGGTTTCCTTATAACCCTCACAACACGTCCACAAGTATGGAGGCTCGGCCTTTTTAACCAATGGGAAAATGGAGGTTCCGGGGGCTTAAGCTACTTGCCCAAGGCGAGAGCTGATGCCTCCCCACACACAGACCTGTACATAAATGTTTTACAATGGCCCAAGGGCTACCGTGCAACGGAATACTAGATGGCCTGCAAAAGGACTAAACCACTGACACACGCTGCGACAGAAAGAAACCTTGAAAACCGCATGCTAAGTGAAAGAAGCCACACAATACTACATATTCTATGATTCCATGTACATGAAATGTCCAGGACAGACATTAGTGGTTCCTTAGGGAGGTGTCAGCTAAGTAGAGGGTTTCTTTCCGAGGTGATAAAATGTTCTAAGATTGACCGGCGATGGTTGCCCATCTCTATGCATCCACTAAAATCTGTTGGTTATACACCCTGAAAGGATGAATTATACAGTGTGTGGCTTCTATCTCGATGGAGCTGTACTTTCTAAAAAGCCGATGCCTGAATCTATGTCTCGAAGGCTCCCAACTCCTGTTTATTCCATCGCATCAGCCGGCCCTCGGCCTGTCCACCTCACTGACTTCTCAGGATGGTTCTGTGAGGTGTAGATGTCTGTTCTCATTTCATAAATGAGGAAATTGAGGACTGGAGAGGAAAAGTAATGCATTCTCTTTCCTAAGGAAAATTTAATTTACAGAGAAGAAAACTGATTTTCTTCACATCTCCATATGTGAGCTACCCACCCCCACTCCTTATACACAGCGAACGTGATAGCTGCAACGGACCCTACGATGGTCTGAGTTCATCATTTTCCAATCACCCTCAAAGCGCCAGACCCTAAGGCTGCCCGTGAAGGTGCTCAGGGGCCACTGCAGGGAGATTGGGAAGTTCAATCAGAACAGTTTTTCAATTGTATTTTAGATACCGGGCTTCCACGTACGACTTTCACTGAAAATACTACTAAGAGAGTTTGGCAGGCGCTGGTCGTGTCCAGCCTTCACATTTTAAACATATGATAACATAGGAGAGGAAGGTCTCTTTGAGTCACGTAGTGAGTTAATTTTAGTGCTAGACAGGAGGACAGTTTGCTTCCCTCTCCGTGTCACACGTTCCTTTTGCCGAGACTAACGCGTTGCCTGATGCAAGAAGACGAGGCTGGAGAACTTGGTTCTGTTCACCAACTCATGTTCCAAACCAGAGGTCAGCAAACTTTTCCGTAAAGGGCCAGATGGTAAGTATTTTTGACTTTGCAGGCCATATGTTCTCTTTAGCAAATAACTTGGCCACAGTAGTGGGAAAGCAGACATAGACGATACATAAAAAAAGGGGGGTACGGCGGCGTTCCATGAAAACGGGTGGGGCCATAGTTTGCTGTCTCTTGCCCCACACAGATCCCTTACTGCCAGTCTCTTCTCTCCCCAGGGATGAGCGGGACAGAATATGATGAGGAAAACAGTCCCTCCTCAATTGGAACTGCCTGTGGTGGCAGTGTGGTCTGGTAGAAAGCACTGCACGCACGTCAGGCTTCCACCCATTTACCTCTAAGTCAGCACCTCGTTGAGATGCTTCTTTATTTGCAACATGGGGACAACATGTGCAGACTGGGGATAGTGCAAGGATTACAAGAGAAGTGGCATGTCAGAGCCTCCTTTGACCGTGAGGAGAATAATGATAAACAAAGCCGGCCCCACTCTCCACCTGCACCTGCCATCTCTCTGCTTTAACCCACGTCAGTCCCTTTATCCACCCAGCTCCAGCCATGTGGCCTCCTTGCTAAATCTCTTTTACACACCGAGCTCACCCCAATCTCGGTGGTTTTTCACTCACCACTGCCTCTCCTTGGAATGTTTTGCCCCAGACCGCCCTATGGCACATTCTTCTCATGTTTCTAGTCTCAGCCCAAGTACTACTTCCTGGCAGAGTTCTCCTGATGGCACCATCCAAAATAGCAACCCCTCCCACCCCCTCCCAGCACTTCCAGACTTGACTCTGTCAAGTCGCCCTGCGTGATTTTCTTCATAGCCCTTCCTGCTATCTTAAAACATCACCACTTATTTATTTATGTATTTAATTATTCACTGTGCTTTTTTCTAAGCTCCGTAAGTATCTTCCTGGATCTTTCTGGTTTCTAGAATCAAGAATGGTGGCTGGAACATAGTAGACACTCAGTAAATAGTTGTTGAAAGAAAAAAAAAAGGAAATGATGTCCCAAACTGGTATAATTTTCTGAATTGCCTTCTCCACCTCAAGCTCCTGTGTTACGGAAGCACTAGGTTTGCACACAATACAAACACACACACACACACACACACACACACACACACACAGGTTAGGAAGGTCAATCTAATGACATACCTCTCAGGTACAGATTTACTTGGAACACAGAAATCCTGTGTTTGGAGTGATCTGACTCTCTAATGACATTGATTGCCAAGAGGTGGATTGCACCAACTGTAGAAAGATCATTTCATTAATCTCCATATTAAATTAGACCAGGAAGGGTCCTTTAACTTCATCCTTACATATATTTTGCTGATGGAGAAATTGAGGCTTAAAAATGAGAATGGATTTTTCTCACAGTCTTGTTCTTTACTGAATGAGGAACCCCTTAAATAAATCATCATAAAATGCTAGAGCCATGAGGTCCCTTAAAAATCACCCGATCTAATAATGCAGATGGAGAACTCAGAGCAAGAGAGAAAAATGGACTTGCCCAAGATCACACAGCACCTCAGTGGCACAATTAAGACTACAACCCATGTCTACCTGCACGCAGAGCTGGGATCTCACCGCTCCCCCACCCCCCGTCATGCTGCTCTTTGAAGAGAAATAGAGAAGAAAGAAAAAGAAATTATTCCAGGCACACATTTAGCAATGCTCATAAATCCTGACAATATTAACAACACATGACAGTTTCGTTGAACAAATTGGCAGCCAGAGTAGGCAGCTTATGGAGGCAGGAGGTCTGGGAAGGGAAAAAAAAAAATCCCCAGGCACACAGAAATCTTCTGATTCTGCTCTTTTCTAAGTCTGTCTTTAAAACAAAGGAGGCTCAGACAGGAGATGCTGGGGGTATGGTAAGATTTTGAAAAGGTGCATACAAGGCCTGTGAGTGTGAGTGTGAGTGTGTGTGTGTGTGTATGTGTGTGTGTGTGTGCGCCTGTGCACGTACGTATGCACGCACAGCTCCCAAGAGACTACATGGGGAATGATTCATTTGTAAGATGTCACTCATCTTTATACAAATTAACCTCCACTCCCTTCATGCCTAGGTTAATTTGCTCTTTGTTTCCTTGACACTCAGCCGGGGACATCTTAGAAGAATTAAAGAAAGTTCTTCAAGAGGTGAAAAGGGAAAGTCAGAGCTTCGGGGGCCTGGAACCCTGGGGCATCAGCCTCTGCCAGCTTCCTTAGTCCTTATGTCCTCGTCTCTGTAGGGGAAGCCTATCGCCGTGTCCAGATCCCGGTAAGTGATAATAACTCCTATTTACCCGGTGCCCGGTCTGTGCCCAGTGCTTTGCAAGAACAATGTCAACTCCCACCAACTCACTGCCATCCGGGTCCCGGCCAGCCTAGGCTTTCTACAACATCCCCGGCCTCACCTAGGAGGTTTGATGCTTCTGGCAGTCAAATGCCGTCCCCATTACTCCTCCCACTTCCTAGATGCACCACCACCCCTTTGCTCTCTACTCAGAAGTTCCAGGTTCCGGAAGTTAAGGAGTCTATGCCTTAGAGGGGCCGTGTCACATCACTCTCCCACAACTGGAAGTTTAGCCATTGTGAAAAGTTCTGTCATAAACGGTGGATTTTAAGAGAAATACAAAACACAATTAACTACATACCTAAAGGTAAAGGTCTTCCTTTTTCCCCGTGAGCTGTGTAGGTGTTAGCTGTCACAGTTTGTATGAATAAATAAGCCATCTAACATTATTTTTGGAAAGAGGAGAAATATAAAAAAAACACACACACATAAATAAGAATAAATAATGCTAACATCGAATTAATGAAAATGGGTTTTAAAAATACATATATGCAAATCAGATTTAATGTGAGGGTTCCAATGAATCAACATATCCCCACTGGACCTCTGCTCGTTGCAACCAATTACCATGAAATGGGGCCCACAGAGGCCAAGGAGGGGAAGGTACCCATAAGTTCAGTGGCTTTTTCAAGGAATAAAAATTATTCACTTGCAAGGCAATGGCTTTAAGTTCTGGGTTCCAGAGATGAAAATTTCTGTACATTAGGCCCATCCTAACAATCTTTGAGAAGTCTGAACAAAGACCAATAAAAAGAGAGGTCATTTGCATTTCTTTATTATGTACCATATGTTGCCCAAGACCATGGGTATGGCCTTGCCTGGCACTCGATTGGGTGGTTCGCAGGCATTATTTCTCTCAATTCTCTTAACAACCCTCTGAAGTATGAGAAAAGCAGTGCATTTTACTTGGCCACTTAGAGGGAAAGTAGTATGTCCATTTTTCAGATGAGAGTATTGAGGATGAGAGACAGAAAGCTGACTTTTGGAGGTGAAACAGCTTGTAAGAGTCGTCTACACATCTATCTAACTCCAACACGAGTAATTTTTCCTGTTGTGGTTTCCTCCGAACGACGCAGAGAGAAGGTACTGAGGTGTCACGGGGAGAAAAGGTAGGGAATCTCTCTGCAAATCCAACAAGTAGACGTTGTGTTTAGAATGGTGATGCTGCGTAGGGAACAGTGAGCTCACAAAGGGAAAGCAGGAGCACACACAACTAACTTCATACCCAAGGTTCTGGGGTGGGCGGCCGTGGGCTGAGCAGGGGCTCAGGATCTTGACTGAGCACCAATCTAACGGGTATAATAAATTGGCTCATCGTCCCTCATGCCGCCGAAGTGTTATCAAAAATTCATATTCCATAGATTTATCTGAATCTAATTTTGTTCTTATTCATGAAAAAATAAAACAAATAAGGAACAAATGAAGATCTATCTATCTATCTATCTAATTTCACAATGTTTAATACTTCCTATCACCCTCTCATCTTTGTAGACTATCTGGAGAGAATTGAAGGGTTAGGAAAGAGTGCCACCTGGGAAATGGGAAAGCGAGACTACCTGTCATCTATGCCATATTTGACTTTTTTTTTTTTAACATGTTATTTTCTTCTCTTATTACCCTGTAGGACAGCTAATATCCTGAGCCATTTCCATGCTCAACATGACCTTAATGGACATGTCTCCTCAATCTTTTCATTCCCCAATTAAAACATGCCCACTGAGCCTCCATTTTGATTTAGATCTGCAACTAAGAACACCCTTCTTTAAGCCATTGTGAAAAGGGAAGAACTCTCAACCTACAGCACCTATCCACGTATCTTTTCATCCATCCACATATTATCCATCCATCCACCCATCTGCAAATCTTTCCAAAAATATTTTTGGCTGGTCTACGTTGTGCTGGGCACACATAAGACAGGGTCCATGCTCTAAGGGGCATAGCAACTAATTGGACAAAGACATGATGTTTTCAACATACTTGGAGACATAAGTGTGTTAGTGTAAGAAAGACAAAGACCTTTCCTGTGCAAGCGCAGAAAAAGGAGAGAGGAAAGGAGAGCAGTGCTTTCACTTAATGCATAACCAATATGCGCCAGACATCATTCTGGACATGTTTTGTTTATCATTTTACTTTTAACAATAAGCTACATGAGTCATATGAGATAAATACAGGAGAAGAAGTTTCTGCCCTCCCCCTATCACTACCACTCATCTACTGAGCTTCAGCTGTTCAATGGCTTAGAAGGGCTAGCTGAACTTGACTGGATCGCCTTTACTTTCAGGCTCAAAATTAAAGAACACACCTGTCCACGGGAACCTTCTCTGCTACTCCTTAGCCCACAGATGGGAGGGTACATTCAGTCACCCAGCTTCGATGGCTCTCTCTCATCAGCCTTGTGAGTTCACGCAGCTGTCCAGAGGAGAGTCAGACTACAGGCCCTAGCCTGGCTGGGAGGTGATGATACAGGATGTGTAGACTCCACGGGCTGCGACTTGGCCTTCATCCCTGACTTCCCCCAAGCTCTGCAAGTATCCCTCCAGGTGACCTGTGGTCCCTCAGGAGAAGAGGTAATGGACATGGCCAGGTTCAGGCTCCTGCTTCCTGGCAACAACACTGTCAAAGCCCCATGTTTCTTTTAACAGTTGGTATTAATATTTCCCATTTTGCTAATGACGAAATTGAGAGTCAGAGAAGGGAAGTGATTTTGTTCCAGGTCACAGAACTCTTAAGGGCAGGGCAGGATAGGACATTAGATGAGTGTAACTCCCCCGTGAGTGCTCTTTCCACCCTGCCGCACCACAGTGGGGCTGAGATTTGAAGGGTACGCAGGGCCCATGTATTGTCGAGGCAAGAGGACACAAGGAAACCCTCTTCCACTCCAATAGGTCCCCTGAGTTCATACACACAGTCTGCTGCTGCCACATCTCCAATGTCCTCTGACCAGCAGAGAAACACCACGCTTTTTTCTAGAGAAACTTTTTCTCTGTTAAGAAGCAAGAACCAACAGCTTCCCTGAGACCCATTTTTCATACAATTAATGTCAGGCCTCCCATGTTTCCTAATGAAATCTGACACTAACAGAGAAAAATGGATACATTAATAGTGAGTTCATTAGTAAATAGATTAACCAAATGTTTGGGGTGAAGTGGGGAAGAAGGTGAAGGAAGAAGGAGAACGGGGGAGAGAGGCACACATACCCATTCAGCGATTCTGTCAAGAGCCTCTCCGAGGACCACATGCTGATCAAATATTTATGGATTTTAATGCACTGATCTGTTAAGTCTGGAAATATTCTCTATTACCATTTTTTTTAAAAGCGAGAGCAAAGACCCCCGCTGATGCTGCAGCATTTTACTGAGATGGGAAGTGAGGTTTGTTGAAAAAAATGCAGAGTCTAGCGAGGAACCTTTGACCTTTGCTCACTGGACAGGAAGTACAAAAGACTATTCTCTTGAGACATCTTGAGACTATTCCCCTCCCCCCACCGCCACCCTGCCACGGCAAGAGAAAGTGACGTGGAGAGGAGGGGGGTGGTATGGCCACGCAGGAAGAAATATTAGGTTGGCAGGAAGAGTGGTTACAGAAAAAAAATGCCTTGTGTACCCTGCTAAATTCTTCCTCGCCCTCTAAAGAATTAATTGCCCCATGGTGACCAGTCTCCACCATGCTAAGTCCTGTGTGGGGAGTGAAGCCAAAGCAGCAACCGAGGAAGAACAGGGTCCCAGCCCACGGAGCCGAAGAGACTGGTTCCGCCCCTTCCTTGGTGCGCTACCTTGGACAGCTCTCCTCACCGCCTGCCTCTGTGAAAGGCTGATGGCAGTCTTGGTCTGTCTCAAGGAATCACTGCCACCACGGCCAAATGAGGTCGGAAGCAGGGGAGCTCTTAATGCAAACTGCAAAGTGCCATGAAAGGCATGATGGTGCTGTTTTCACAAGACACCCCATCCCTTCATGTCTATATGGCGAGGTGGAAAGGGAAAGCCAGGAGGCATGGCAGCAGTCCAGCTCCGCCAGCTATTCCGGGTGACCTTGGGCCACCATCCATGTGACTGTCATCCCTCTGGGCCTCAGCTTGCCCATCAGGAACACAGCCAGGCTGGGCCACTGCTAGATAAACCCTTGGGACCTTTGCCTCATGCCTACGACAAGCCAGAGCAGCTTTCAGGAGGAGGCATGGTATTATGAGGCCTGCTTCTGCCGGGACCCAAAATTATCCTCGATTAAGGGCAGAGTGGAGAAATAGGGAGCATCAGATGTCTCTGGGAGCTACAGTGGCTTTCACACTGCATGAGATGGGACACTGTGTGTCTCTTAAAGTCTTTGAGCCAGGAAATCGCGTGTCATGCTCTGAGGAGAGCACAACTTAATAAAACCAAGGATAGAAAGAAAGAAGGAAATAGTCCAGGTAGAAATGGGCCCCAGAGAGAGGAGATGTTCGCGAATCAAATAGTTTCTTTTCTAGTCGCTGCGTTTTGCTCTATCATGGGCACTTCATTCACCGAGATCGGAATGATTTGCCAAAACATTTTTACACACAAAAAGACAGAGATACACAGACAGATGGTGAGAGACAGAGGCAGACACAGCCTCCAAGCTGGAGGCACAAACTTTCCTCTTCTTCGGGAGCAGGAGGTTAAGAAAACAAAAAGAGGAAGAAAAAGGGGAAAAAATAAAACAAAACAACGTAAAGTTGCAATCAGGAAAAGGACAAGGTCACATTCAGAGCAAGGTCCTTGTATTCCAAACAGCAGTGACATTTCCTTAAACAGCAAGATGAATTATTTTATGTGGGCCTTTTTATACGGGCCTCTTGCTACCCAATTTATTAGCGAAGAGAGAAATGCATGGAGAAGAAGACATAGAGTGTACGGAAGAGTACAAAGCAGGGACCAAAAATGCATTTTCTTCCCCAAATCTTCTAATGTGACTCACTAGCTCTATTGTGACAAAGTGAAAGGTCTCTGAGGAGTTCATTTCATGTCTCATCCAACCTCCGAGTAATGGGAAACCTCGCCTTGTTTCTGCAAAGTATCAGCACACACTATGTGCCACACAGACTCAATTCCATTAGACGTAATGGAACAAGATTGTCCCCGAGTTGTTTTCAATTGCTTGAGTGCATCCTTCATTTAGGGAAACAAGGATATATGAGCTGTTTGACTCAAGTTGAAGTGTGGACCCAAGTCTGCAGCAATAGCCATGGTATTTTCTTATGGATGGCTAGGTTGTGACATGGTCAAATATCACCTCTCGCCATAGATGAAGAGATGATATTTTGTATCTCCATTTCGCATCATATATTACAGAGCAGCACATACTAGCTATTCATTAAGTGCTGTTTATAGGGAACACGGGTACCTGAATGGTCCACACCCACAAAGCACGGGCATTCTGTAGATGCGACAGTCAGGTTCAGAGAGAAAAGAACACAGAAGCTAAAGTGCCCGATGGTCGGGACTTGGACCCCCCTTTCTGCCACGTCTAGCTGCTTGACTGTTAGCAAGTCACTTAGCTTTGCTGAAACTCAGTTTTATCAGGTGAAAAATGAAACAAAAAGGATATGTGCTTGGTAGGATCATTCCATTTAATGTGGCAAGGACAGTGACATGCCTGGGCTTTTAGAACAGAATCATTTCTTCCAATGCAGCTTTATACAGAAGTAGGTTATGGATGGCAAACGAGAGTGGGCATGAAATGGGTATGGGGGCCCGGAGTTATAATCTGAGCCCCTGACCACCTTTAACGGTGTCTCCTCTGGAGAAACCCCTGCCCCCCACCCAGAGTCGTGAGATACAGTGAGAAAAACCACTGTCTCCAAGACACGGAGGTCCTGCCTAGGGACATTCTGTGAGACCACAGAGGAGAAGCAGCATGAGAATTTCAGGAGCTTGGGTGGCTGGACAGATCCTTCCTGATTTGAGCTTCCAAAGCTGGCTCCTGGTGGGGATAGCTACAGATCACATATGCCCTTTCACCCTTATCACAGAAAAACCAGGGCAGGGAAAGCAGATGAGAGAGGCCATGCTCCAAGAAACAAGAGGTAGCCAATCGGAATCCTGTCCACTGTCATTTCATCCCCACATATGGGCAGTGTATCTACCGAGGTGTATTCCTGGGCTGGGCTGAAAATACACGCAAGTATTGTTATTGTTGTATTTGTCTCCTCTGGCTGCTGTAACAAAGTACCGCAAACTTGGTGACTTAAACCCACAGAATGCTGTATCCTCTCATGTTTCTGGAGGCCAAAGAACCAAACATCAGTTTCCCTGGGCCAAAATCAGAGTGGCAGAAGCCCTGTCCAACCTCTGAAGGTTCACCAGGAGAATCTGTGACTTGCCTCTGCCAGCTGCTGGCGGTTAGCAGTATTCCTTGGTTTACAGCCACATCAGCCTCTGTCTCTTTGGTCATACTGGCTTGTTCCCTTCTGTCTAGAGTCAAATCTCCTTCTGCTTCCCTCTTATCACTTGTGTGTGCCTCAGTTTGTGGGCCCACCCGGGTAACACAGGATAGTCTCCCCCATCTCAAAAACCACTAACTTCACTGCTTCCGCAACGACCTTTCTTCCATAGAAGGTGACAGTGACAACTCCCCGGGGTTAGATGTGGACATCTTGGGGAGGAGGAGCATTACTCAACCCCCCACAGCACTGTTCCCATTCCCAGTCGCGTCGCACACTTTAAGGACGCAGACAAGTACGCCTGGTGAAACTCGACAGACATAAAGAGAAACCTCCAGGGCCCCTCTGTCACTTTGCTCATCTGTTCCTTTTGTTAGATCTATACTCAGCTCTCACCCCCAAATTCACTTGTACATGGCCTAGTCACCCTGAAGAATCCGTTTGAAAATAAGTCATCTAAGAAGCTTTCTCGTGTCACCCCCGTGCCTGAACTGGCTTCTCCCTGGGAGAGACTCACAGAACACAGTAGAAGAATTGTCGTGATGCCATTGAAAAGTGGTAACGACGGACAATGTGTAGCGTTCACTAAGACAGGGAATCGAGCTCTATGTGAGGAATATCACTGCACTGACAGACGTCCTGTGAACTAGATCCTCTTACTTTCACCATCTCAACAGCTGATACTGTCGACTTTTCTGCTTGCTGCCTTCCTCCTAAGCCCCTTCCACCCAGCGTGAATTCGTTCTAGACCAATTTTATCTTTCCTCTTGAATGGGCCTTTCCTAAAGGCTAAGCTAGTGCTTTGCATTTTTGTGCCCCTCCTGCACCTGGCCCAATCCCCGGCTCCATGAATGAATGAATGAATGAATGAATGAATGAATGATGAATAAAAGAAAAAATTAAGCAAGAAGACATCAAGGAAGGCAGAGAAGACAGGAGGAAGTAGAAAATAGAAGGGAAGGAGAAGGCGTGAAGGGCTGGAACTATTCAGAAAACATCACCCAGAGTGTCTCCCTCTTAGATGTTACTCCCAAAATTCCTGAAGCAGGAAAACCAACTCCTAAGGTGGCCCCATTAGTTGTAGTAGAGAAAGAGACAGAAAGAGAGAGGGAGGGAGAGAGGAAAGGAGGGAGGGGGGCAGGGGAGAGAGAAAGAAGAGAGAAGATCCTTAGCATAGCATGAGTGACAAAGAAGCCAACAAAACTCCACAACCATCCACACAAATGCATGAAGGAAACACACATCCCCAAAAGCAATGGAACAGGGGAAGATTACACCCTGCACCATGGCACTGCTCATAAGACTGCAAAGCCCTCTACATATAGAAATGACTCCTGCAGGCAGGATGGGAATATAGGAGTCCGTGTGCCAGGGCTGATGACAGCACAGGCGGTGTGGAGAGACGAAGCCTAATGAGCCCAGAACCCCAGACACCCTCTCTCCCCAGCTCCATTCCTCCCCAGGACCCTGGGAGTCCCAAAAGGAAAAGCGCTGTTAACCCTCAGCACTACAAATATTTTGGAAAACATGTCTAGATTCTGGAAGACAGCGGTGCTCAGGGGTGGCAGCGTTCATCTGTGTGTCCACACACAACCCAGGCTCACACGCCCTGGAGAGGGACACAGACTCACAGACAGCGTCTCTCCCTAAACAGGAACATAGGCAGCTGTGTTCCTTTGATGCACTCCCCCCTCTCCCTCCCTGACTC
Source organism: Rhinolophus sinicus (assembly GCF_057876585.1). Lineage (NCBI taxonomy): Eukaryota > Metazoa > Chordata > Mammalia > Chiroptera > Rhinolophidae > Rhinolophus > Rhinolophus sinicus. Next base: position 15,372,916 of record NC_142516.1, on the reverse strand, counting down.
CTTGATGATTTATTTTGTTTTCATTTCTTCACCCCTGAGCCTAAAGCTAACGGAAGAGGGAAGAATAAGCCCCGGTTTCAACTCCAGACCTACGAGTAATGAAAAGGGTGAGGCAGAGGAATGCAGGGCTGGGAAACGGCCAGACGGAGGTATTGTATACAATACTAATGCGGCACAGCCCTCCCATGGCTCATTTTCCCTAAGGGCCCAATGTATTTTTCATCTCAACATAACTTGTTGGTTGGTTTGTTTTTCCTCCAGAATGTAGATAGCAACACTGACACACGCAGCCTGCACAGGAGTGGGGGGCATTTTTCCACCCTGGGGCATGGACACATTGTAGCTCCAAGAAAAGACCCAGGATCCTAAAACAGCCCGAATTACAGCTGGGAGGGTCCATCAGAAGGAAAGAGGCCAGTCCAGTGTTTCCCTGTGTTTTACGCAGGAAGTGACGGCCTAGATCCAAACCTGCAGTCTACTGAACCCTCCAGACGGTGACAGGGTTCTTGATGTCCACTCTGGTTTTGTGTTTGTTTCTTCATTAGAAGATTATAGTTAATTTACATTCTCATTATGTTTAATGTTTTCAACCAGCATTGCACCAAGCTTAATGTCAGAGGGACGTGCAATCTGTTTATACGGAAGTAAGTGGGGAAGGCCTGCTCAGCCTGGGCCTCAAGTTCACGTTCAACCCTGCTAGCAGGGTGGGAGGATGACGCTCCTCGGCCAAAAGCAAAATGAAGCAGGGATTCAAGGCAGTTTTCTGGGTATCTAACATTTACTACTCTGACTGAAAAAGCAACACAGCTAAGGACAAACACAAAACACTGACTCGCTGTATCTCCCTTTTAACTCTACAGATTCTTATTTTTTTATATTCATTCTTTTATTCACGCAACCAATACATGTTGAGTGCCCAATATGTGTCAGACACACACTAGCTCCTGGATGTTCAGTGGCAAATGAACAGAAAATCCTTGCCCTGCGGATTTACAACACAGAGGAGGAAACAGACACACCGGTATGGATCAAAGCCACAGCTGAGAGCGCTCTCCGTCCCTTGCGCAATTTGAGGTCTCCACGTACCTCGCACAATTGTAAGTGCATAAGATGTAGCAAATCATTTCATCTTCACAAAATCTCCAGATGACAGATGAAGACACCGTGACTACATAGTCAGGGAGACTATGAAGCTGCCTGAGGTCACACAGCTGCTAAGTGACAGCGCTGGGGCTTCAAACCCAGGCAGTCTGCCCTTACCCCAAAACGAAAGCAAAATCTCATACATGGTTACAATTGGTGTGAGTGCCACAGAGGAAATGAACAGGAGGCAGTGACAGAGCCGTTGAGGACGGGGGCTCCTTTGGACAGTGGCCAGGGAGGGCTTCTCAGAGGAGACGGCATTTAAACTGGAGGAGGTGACAGCTGAGAAGCCAGACATTTGCAAAGCAAGAGAAAAGCCTGTTTCAAGAAAGCACGCATGCTTCCTTGTTCATTCTCTTCCCTTCTTTCTCTCTTCCACCCTCTCCCTTTATTCTCGCTCCCTCCATCACAGCGTCCTCAACTCTACAGTTTACTCTCTCTCCTCTATTCCCTTCACATTCCCATTTCCCCTGTGGATTTCAGGCGCATTATGAAATCTGCCCAAAGCCACATGGCCCGTGGGTATTACAGTCATGACTAAAGGCATGTGTACTAACTCTTTGTCCAGTGCAATGTGCTATTCCACTAGAGTGTTGGTGACCTTTCAAAGGATTTGCAGATATCAAATCAAGGTAAGAGAAAATTAGGAAGCAGAGTATGGCCCATATAGCATTCCTTAGTTTCTTAAGTAGAACTCACATCTGTACATCCTCCTAAAGCCTGAACTTGACCACCTATTTAGACGGTATTTGTTCAACCAACCAACAAAACTCCTAACATGCACCCCTACACTTATTCTCTAGAATTCTATCATCCTAGTGCAGGAAGGGTGGCCCAATCCTTTCATTTTGCAGACACAGAAACTGAGACCAAGCCAAGAACAGAAGTTAGGTTTACTGATAAAATATTAAGCAGAAATAAAAGATTAAACATGAAAGAAAAATCACTCTGCCCTCATATGTGAAAGAGTAACATGGGTACCCAGTGGTGCAAATCAGTTTGCCCTGAGCCATTTCTATTTTCTGAAGGTGACAGGCATCGTACATGGGTATTAATATCACACAGACTTGGGTTCAAATTCTGTCACTGACAACCTATAAGTAGACCAGTTTAACTTTATTTCTCTGAGCTTAACTTTTATCTTTAAGATAGGGACACTAACACCTGTATGTTCATGGTTGTTATGAAGATTAAATGGGAATACATGTGAAGAACTGAACATAAGGCTGAAAATAATCTCTGATGAATGTATTCACATTCCCTTTCACTCTTGAGGAAAAGGAAATGTAACTGACCAGAGACCTGAATCCGAGATGCAGTTAAGTATTGTTAACTTGGTCAGAGCTTACTGGTCTACTGCCAACTCCCAACCTGAAGGGTAGGCTGTTGCTCATCACAGGTGCGTGTGACCTGAGACAGCAAACCCTGGGATACCTGGTACCCATGGACATATAAGGAGATGACTTTGGAGGGGTAAGCCGTAGACAATATATGGAGGTGAGGTCCAGGAGAAAAAGTGCATGCAATGTTTCTCCAAAATCATTCAGAGATTGACAGTTGGGAAGCATTGTCTGTGATGAGTAAGAGGCTTCACAGAGAGAGAGATATTTTTTTGAGAGAGGCACTTTAAAAATTACTACATAAATACACTCTATGGATAGCTCCCGCGTAGATGGCTCTCAACAGTGATAAAAGCACTTCCCAGATCAGTATCTCATGTGCTTGCCCCGCCACCTGGGAGGTGGTCCCTGTTCCAGCCAGCCCTGCACTGTGCATGCCCTATGCTGGGCACACCTTGTATTCTCTCGGCAACCCGGCGTGCCCATCCTCTTGCCAGTCCCATTGTACAAATGAGAAAACCATGGTTCAGAGAGGTTAACAATTTCCGCAGACTCACACAGCTGGTGAATAAGGTCTCCTGCTTTGTCTAGTGCAATTCCCTTTTCCAGGATACTCAACCCTCTGTCCTTTCTATATAAATACATATGTGTTTCTAAAAATAAGGAATAGGTCATAAAGAAAAAGCAAGAGGCTTTGTGTGGCTATAACCACACAAACACAGAAGCAAGCCCTTGAGGGCAGAGAAGGTGTGAATTACTAAAAGGGAACAAAAAGGTGCGTGTGACCTCACGCCTCTTGGGCGAAGCCCTCAGCAGCAGAAGACATGGACATATGTGCTAACGGGCAGGGAAGGCCCAGGGACCGAGGTGTTATTTGTCCAGATTCCTGAAGACTGAAATGGCACACTCATTTAGATTCCAAAGCCCTGTGCATGCTGCTTAGCTGGAATGGGGAGGAAACAAAAAAAATGCAAGTCAGAGAGTCTATTACTAGATCAGAAGATTACATTTCACTTACAGTCTCATTATTTTTAATGTTTTCAACCAACATTGCACCAAGCTTAATGTCAGAGAGGAGTGTAATCTGTTTATAAGGAAGTAAGTGGGGAAGGCCTGCTCAGCCTGGGCCTCAAGTTCACGTTCAACCTTGCTAGCAGGGTGGGAGGATTACGCTCCTCGGCCAAAAGCAAAATGAAGCAGGGATTCAAGGCAGTTTCTGGGTATCTAACATTTACTACTCTGACTGAAAAAGCAAGACAGCTAAGGATAAACACAAAACACTGACTCGCTGCATCTCCCTTTTAACTCTACAGATTCTTATTTCAATTTGCTTCTCTTAGTTTGCATAGATATGATCCAGGAGGCACTGGCCAGTGTCAGTTACCTGTGCGTTTCTCAAAATGTATTCCAAGGACACTTATAGTCATAAGATATTAATAGGAACTAGGTCAAATACATTTAGGAAATGTTCAGATAAGCAAAGAAAAATGGTCCTATTCTCTGTAAAACGGCTCTCAGTCTATTCACTGGAAATGCTGATTTGTAGTCTGAATCTCTAATGTGTCTGTACATGATTGTTTGGGTGTATGTAGCCATTTGTCCACACTTATTCTGGACCAGAGCTTGAAATACTCTGGTTTAGATTGTTCCAGGATCAAAGAGAGGCAAGGAAAGACACCTAAGTTCTCATTTTACAAGTGCCAAACACTTTGAGTGAAGCCAAGGGTTTCATTGCTCTATTAGGTTGGAGTATCTCATTAGTAACTGATCCCTTAATTCATGTTTTATGATCCTGTCAGCATGCAGAGGCATTTGTCTCTGCCCAAAAAGAAAGTCTGCTTTTAACTGTGTGCCTCCCCTCCCTCTGCCCGATTAACTTGGAAAAGAAGACTCTCTGGAAAAGGTGGACAAAAGTCAAAACAATTGAGCTGTCTCTTTATGGATTTATCAATTGACAACTCGTACCATAGGGAGGGCTAGGTGTGGGCAGTGAAGCATGCCGGGAAATCCACTGATCATCAGGCACCTGGGTCACAAAGGACTTTATCTTCTGTCCTCAAACCTAATGGTAAGCTCCAGAATAGATGCCGCAGACTGAAGGCTGAGAGGGTTGGCGAAGACACAGTCCTTCCCTCGCCAGACCCTCCCAGGGAGAGGTCAATGTCACAAAAGGTTAAAAAAAAAAAAAAACCCGTTTGGAGAAGTTTGGGTCAATCATATTACTAAGACTCTATCACGGATGAAATTCCGAGGAGAAGACAAATCAGAGGTGGCCCCTGCCCTCGGGAGTCCATAGCTCAGTGGAAGGAGGACAGACAAGTAGACGCCCAACAGTCAGAAGAAATACTGAAAGGTAAGAGTTAAATGGCTCTTAAGGGACCAGGAAAGCTCTCAAAGGAGAGCGTTACCCCTCCCTCCAGGAGTTGGAGCTTAATTCCGCTCTCCATCAGTGTAGACTCAGTGACTTAGTGACTTGCCTCTAATGGACAAAGAAAGGGAAAATAGTAAGTGCAGTGGAGAAGCCTGGTAGAGCAAGTGACCAGGGTTAACATCGGATTGATGTCATGTACTCTCTGATGTGACATGATGACACAGGCACTTGTCCACTGTGGGATGCTTCCCCCAAACCCACACAGCCTCTGTTTAATCATGAGGAAACAATACACAAACACAAATTGAAGTGCGTTGTATAAAACACTTGACCAGCGCTTTTCACAGCTGTTAAGATCATTTAAAAAGAAAGAAAGGAAAAATGAATGAGAGAGAACATGGGAGGGAAGGGGCAGGGAAGGAAGGAAGGAAGGAAGGAAGGAAGGAAGGAAAGAAGGAAGCAAGGAAGGAAGAAAAGAAGGAAGGAAGCAAGGAAGGAAGAAAAGAAGGAAGGAAGAAACGAGAGAAGGAGGAGGGAAGTTAAGAAACTTCATATATGGGAGGAAACCAAGAAGACATGATGACTAAAAGCAACATGAAATCAGTTCTGGGACAGAAAAAGGACATTGGCCGAAACTGAATGAGATCTGCGTTAAGTCTGTAGTTCAGTTAACAGTAATATACAAATGTTGATTTCTTAGTTTTGACAAATGTGCCATGGTAAAGTAAGATGTAACATTAGGGGAAGCTGAGTCAAGGGTGTATAGAAAGTGTCTGTACTAGCTGCGTTAACTTTCTATATAAATCTAAAACTATTCCAAAATAATAATAATAATCTAAGGAAAAAATGAATGCAGTGCTTAGGAAGGGTTTTAAGCGATTAATTACTCCTATAGAGCAATTTGCAGGAGCGGGAAATGAAAAACAAAGAGACACACTAGAGTTGGAGGGAAACCTCTACAGAGTGACAGAGAATGTGCTCAGGGCACTTGGTGGGAGGAGGGGAACGGGGCTTGAAAACATAGACAACAGTATAAAGAGTCTTGTAGGTTGGAAAATGTTAGTGAGTCAATAAAGGATTTAAAGCAGAGAAAGACTCAGATACAAACAAAATGTCTAGAAGTCAGATGAGCTGGCAAAGACAAACAACAAGTCCTGTTTGGTTCTGAAGCAGCAAAGTGGAGAAAAGAACAAGCAAACTCACCGTGAAGCCGTCCTATGTGGGCCCTGCGCTGACACGACTTCTATGTTGAGTGGGAACCAGGAGAACTGGGGCTACTTTCCATGCTTTTGACTCGTAAGCACGAAGGCCATAGTGGTGGAAGCCTGCTGGTCCTGCTTGCACACCCACTGTCTACACTACTACTCAGAAGGTTGGGGAAAGATACAGGCAACTGGGTACAACTGAGAAATGGAGTCGTAAGAAAAGAAGATAAATCCATAATGGCAAAGCTGTCACCAGATATAAAGTAGTAGGATCTGGGGAAACAGATCGTGGCCATCCCAACTCAAAAGCCTTGATCGCTACCCAGTGCCTTCAGAATGACGCAACACCCCAACCGGCCACTCAAGGCCTATTACCGTGTTTCCCTGAAAATAAGACCAGTCATATATTAATTTTTGCTCCAAAAGACGCATTAGGGCATATTTTCAGGGGATGTCTTATTTTTTCATGTACAACAATCTACATTTATTCAAATACAGTCATGTCATCTTCTTCTGGAACATGGTCATAACGTACTAAATGCATCCGTCTGGCTAATGATCTTAACTGGGGCTTATTTTGGGGGTAGGTCTTCTTTTCGGGGAAACACGGTATATTTGCAATAAACTATCTTTACATCTCACTTCCCTCCTTATTGCATTTTACCACAGGTATCCCAAACTCACATTTTACACACACACACACACACACACACACACGCCTGAATTTCCAACTCTTGTACTTTTGTGTATGCTATTCTCTCAACCTGAGCTGCCAAGACTTGAGCCCAAATTCTATAGTATCATTTAATACTGAATGCACCTGTCACTGCCTCCACAAAGGATTCCCAGACGACACAGACAGTATAAACTGTCCCCCACTTCCAGCTTCTACAACCCAGCTTTCTCACGCATCTTTTTAAGGACTCATTCCATTTTCCCATGTTTCCAGTCAGCTGGGAGCATGTATGTCTTGCGGCAGGGACCACCCCTTCATAGTCTCTCGAAGCCCACTCCACCTAACACACAGGTGCCCAGGTAAGTAGTGTTGGCTGGCTGGCCAATACCCATTCCCTACCCACTTCTTCCTATTTAACTCTCCCTATTAACTCACTGAAATCTTTGGAGCTACTTCCGTGAAAGACTTTCTTCTAATAAAGGAAAAAGCTCACAAGGGGAGTTCTGTTTTCTGCCTGCCCTTCTGTCACCCCTGCTTTACATGCTGTGTTAGTTCATGAATCTTGGGGTGCTATAGCCACCTTGGGACCTCAAGTAGAAGGCCAAGACAACCAGAGATGCGAACCTTGGGAGCGGACATCTTGAGCTGAAAGTTCATCTGTCTCCTAACTTTGTGTCCCATGAGACAATTACATGTCCTCACTGTGTAAGACTCTAGGGTACAGGTAAAAGCATCTGAAGGAAGACACTGCTTATATCTTTTTAATTGAATTGAATGTAAGAATTTCCCATCATTTGAGTCCTTTTAGAGAGGAACACCTGGCCTTCTCCATGTGCCTCCGTCAGAGAGAAACAGTTCCTTGCAACTCTGCGTCTATGGCTCCAGCCCTGGACTCGGGAGAAGCCAGGGTCTGACGCCAGAAAACAATGACTCTCGTGTGAATTTCGAAGCTGGCCCAAGAAACGTTGTTCAAGGCCAAGTCATACTCTCCTTATGGATTCACCTCCCTTTAAATGTCAAGTGCGGGTTTTCGCCGCACATCCCCTGGGAGGAATTATGAGCTTAATGAGGAACATGGGCTCTCACCTGCATCCCAGGCCTTGGGACACTTAAGAGGCATTAGCTCTACCAACCTGGAACCTCCCACACATTAAACACGCCGAGGTCAAATGAAATATTCTCCTCACATTCTACAGCCCAAGGATCAGAGCTGAGCTAAAGGGCCCAGAGGGAATTAACAACCGGCAAACAGGTACTGAGTTTCGAATAGACAGGGTCCGGGCACCAAGGGGGTGAGAGACAGAGATGGTCTAGACCAAAAGGGGAGGAAAATTAGCAACTGCCAAACTGGAAACTTTATTCCAAGTGCTTTCTGTTGGGTGTGTCTTCCAATCCTCACAATAATCCTAGGATGTAAGGATTAGTATACCTTTTTCATTGAAATGAAGCTCAAGGAAATTAAGTCGATTATTCAAAATTGCGTCACTAAGCCACAAGGTGGAAATAGCCCAAATGTCCATCAATAGACGACTGGATCAACAAAATGCGTTCTATCCATATAGTGGACTACTGTTGAGCCATTAAAAGGAATGCAGTTCTCACACAAGCTACAACATGGAAGGAATCAGAAGAAACAATACTGCATTAGAGAAGCCAGACAGCAAAGGACAGCTGTGGAATGACTCCACTTACATGAAATACCTGGGATAGGCAAATTCATAGGGACTGAAAGTAGATTAAGAATAGCAGGGTATGTGTGTGTGTGTGTTTGTGTGTGTGTGTGTGTGTGTAATGGTGAGTGCTGGCTTCATGGCTGCAGAGTTTCTGTCTGGAGTGATGAAAAGGTTTCGGAAATAGACAGTGGTAATGGTTGTACAACATCGTGGATGTCATTAATGCCACTGAATTTTACACTGAGAAAATGATTAAAATGGCAAATATTATGTTACAGATATATATTACCACAATAAAAGAAGATCAAACCAGTAATAAATGTTTTGACAGCAACTTAAAGCCTATCTCTGACTCCAGTGTCTGTAATATTTCTAGCAAACCGTAAAGAATCCTCAAAGAGTTAGTACAAGCTGCCCAACGGAACTTTCTGCAGTGATGACACTGCCCCACACCTGCACTGTCCAGTGGGAGCCACTAACCCCACGTGGCTGCCGAGCACTTGAAACGTGGCTAATGTGACTCACAAGTAAAAGCTGAATTTTACTTAATTTTAATTAATTTAAATTTAAACAATAGCCACTTGTGGGACAGCACATGTCAAGTGAAGCATAGATGCCTAAGGAGACATTATAGCCCAATGATGACGGCCTGGCAACTCGATAGGTAACAGACTTACAAGTTAAGGCTTCGGTATTATAAAAGGTAGACCCAAGGCTCCAACGACGACCAGCAACAGCCCCCAACCTATCTCCTTGACTTTGCTTCACCTCTGCCTCCAATCTGTCCATCAGGAAGAGGAGCCTTGCTAATGGCAGACCCCATCATGTCATGTGCTTTCTGAAAACTCCCTAAATAGGAACCTTAAATGCGAATACTGTGTGAAAGAAGCCCATTTGAAAAGGCTACATGCCGCATGATTCCCATATGTGACATTTTTAAAAAGGCAAAACTATGAAGACAGTAAAAAGGTCAGTGGTAGCCAGGGGTTGGGGGGAGGGAGGGATAAACAGGTGAAACACAGAGGACTTTTAGGGCAGTGAAACGACTCTTTATGAATAATAATGGTGGGTACATGTCATTACACATTTGTCAAAGCCCATAGAAGGTACAACGCCAAGAGTGAATGCTAATATAAATTGTGGACTTTGGGTGCTAATGATGTGTCCGACCAGGTTCGTCAGCTGTGAACGCCGCTCTCTGGTGTGGGATGTTGACAGTGGGGGATTCTGGGGGTGGGGCCAAGGGGTATATGGAAACTCTCTGTACTTTCTGCTCAGTTTTGTTGTGAATCTAAAACGGCCCTAAATAATGAAGTCAATTCAACAAAACAAAAACACTAAATGATAAAAGGCCATTACAACTCAGCATCCCATGAACCTCATCACCTGGCTCCTGCCTCTTCTCTAGTCCCTTCTCATCGCCCCCCTCATGCCAGCTCCCTAAACTCCCCAGGGATTTCTGCACAGGCGACTGTGCTCCTCACCTCTCTATGACAACTGTTTGGCCGACTCCCTCAGATTTTTCAAAACGACTGGAACCCCCTTTCTGAACACTTTCTTGAAGCCATGAAAACTGAATTAACTACTCCCTCCTTTGAATAAACACTACAGTGTATCCTTGTCTTGTTACTGCTCGGTCTCTTTTAACAATCTCTGGGCTGCTGCAGGATAGGGCTTGCTCCTTTCCACCAGATCGTCCATGTTCTGGCCCCAGGCAATCGCTTAAGGTCCCCTCATGCCTCCCTCTCTCCAGCCACAGTGGCCTTCTCTCCAACCTGAAACATACGCAGCGCTCTCCCCTGCTGCAGGCCTTCAAGCCCCTCTTCTCCCTGCCAGGACCTACCCCCAACTAACTCAGCCTTTAGCTCAAACGCCCCTCCCCCACTGGTTGGGGAAGCCTCCCCCGACTTCCCAGAGTAAAATAAATACCCCGGTTTATCAGTTGTGAAAATACTCAATGCTTTTCCTTTCAAGGCATTTACCAAAAAAATGTGTCTAAGTAATTATTTATGAAAGCATTTGTTTAACGTTTATCTCCTCCTTTAGGCTTTAAGCTCTTTGTCCTATTTTTATTTATTTTTTCTCACAGTTTTACCCACGGTTGAAGTTTCCAATATATATTTGTGAATAAATGAATTAATTACAGTATCCTCTAGGGTCCAGGTGGGTGCTTAATAATGATTTGTAAAATGACAGTATTTCTTTTATCTCGAGGCTAGGACATTTCCTGACACAGAACGAGTGGACAGCAAATTCAGTATCCACTGAATGCATGAATGAATGAATGCATGACAAGTTCAGCTATCCTTGCACAAGAGATAGCACAAGAGGCTTCTACCTCTTCAGGGTAGAAACCATACACAGTTTCAGGTTGAAGAGGCTGCTACAAGCGCACACAAAAATAATGCTTATGAGTATAATCACAACAGTTCTTTGCATTTACCGATTGTTCGTCTTCATTTACCTTATTTTTTTGGCAATGCCTCATGTTGGGTAATACAAACACACTTCTTGATATGGGCAATGGAGTTCAGAGAGAGAACCTGGCCTGTGGCATGTGCCATAGTGAGCAAGGGGCCGACCAGATGCCAGGCTGTCTGGCTCCCAGGAAAGGCACGGGGTGAGAGCTGAGGCTGAGAAGCTGCCAGGACAGAGATGCAAAACCAGGCTTCCAGATTCCTGGAGACCAGGGCAGATGGGGAGAGAGCGAATGGACCCTGATTACAATCTGAGGGGGATTCTTCTGCTGAAAGAGAGTTGATTGGATTGTGCTGTGATGCCAGAGTCTGTCAGCAATCAAACATCCTCTGGCTATCTCTGAGCAGCTGGAATTAGAAATTTGGAGGCAGAGGCTGACCTGCTGCTGGAGGACAGGCTGGGAGACACTGGAGCAGCTCAGCATCAGGCTGCAGCGAAAGTGGTAGATGACACACTTGTCCATTCACAGCACTGCTGTGAATGAAAAACACCTCCCCAAAGAAGCCAGAGAAGGGAGAGGCTTGCCCTGGGGGGCAGGGGACAGAGGAGTAAGGGGAATGATTTCTTATAACTGCAGAGTGTGCAAGTGCTGACAAAATGTTATAACTTACATTCTCATTGGATCCTCCCCCAAACCCTACTGAAATCAGTGTTACAATCCCCATTTTATAGACGCACACGTCTAGGTTGGTAGAGAGAAAATATCATGCTCACAGTTACAAGGTATAAAGTCAGAGCCAGGATAAGAATTCCAAGTCTGCCCGACTCTCTTTCTAAGTACACTGTAACCCAAAGCAAGAGTCTCTAACGTAAAGTAAAAAAAACAAAAACAAACAAACAAACAAACAAAAAACCCAAAAAAACTCAAAATACAGAGAGGGGTTAGATTGTCGCAGAAAGAAAATGGATCTGAATTCTTCTTATATACCTACCATGTGTCAGTAGGTACTCAATATGGGCCATCACATATACCATGTGGTTGAGATTACCATCCCACATTTGATATGATGAAACTGACCGAGGTTGTGAAAGGGGAAATCATTTACTGCAGGTGGCAGGGCCAGACATTACAACCAGACCAAGTTCTTTAGGTTTCACGCCAAGAACTGGAGAAGCAAAAACAACACAGAAAGGAAGCTCCTGTACCCTCCTCACACAAAGTGCTGGGACTGGCTCTACAATAACACGGCCGAACCACTTCTGTTCGATCTGATTTCCAATTGTAATAGGCTTCCATGTAAAATATGGTTGCTCATAATGTGAAAAGAAAGTTGAAGTGTGTCAAGAGTGGTTAGGAAAGAGGCATTTGGAGAACAAATGAAAGAAGGTGGAAAGAAAAGAAGATTAGAAGATCTCTCTCCATACCATCTTGGGAAAAACAAAACTTGAAGCATGTCCTGGTGGGGTTGACTTACCCATCAGACACTGCGTCCAGGGCCCATAGTACATTTAGGGGCCAAGGTAAATGTTTTGACTTTTCTAAAAAGTAGAAGCAAAAATAACGTCATGTTCCAGTCAAAGAAAATGGAAAATGTTTCAATATACATTATTAATATAATCATCTTCATATAAATACTACCGTAAAAGATTTTTAAAGAAAATAAAAATAAGATATATTTTTAAAGTGTTATGGAGGAAGGACCCACAAATGCAAAAATGTGGCAGCCCTCAAAAGTCATAAAGTTGCCCTGGATGCTGACCGTGTTATTATAAAACCTTGGCCCTTGATATGGAGCTAAAATGAGTGAATGAGGATTAGAGAAATTGGGGAAGAGTGTTTTCAGCTGTGTTGAGATGAACTCTTGCATGGAATTACCAAAGGCAGAGCCCAAAGGTTCTGAGTGTTTTCAAGAGAACTGGGAACATGCTCCTGGCTGCAGGTGGCCATGGGCCTTTGGCTGTGCCCAGCTGAGAAGCCTCCATTAACGTCCCATTTAGCTTTACCATTTTCTCCATCTCAAGGATCACACTTATTATGGGTCCTTCGAACATAATGGTACCTTGGAGATTAGAATCAATATCTAAGCTCTGGTTAAGCAGATCTTTTATACCTAACTCAAACCCTGCCTATTTCCAGCTAAAATCTTTAATTTTGCATTTTAAGAGTGACAATCTACAAACTTTGCTTTTGGGGCACTGTGGTGAGGATTTCCTTGTAATGAGGTCCCTTCAGAAGTGTGGGTACCCAACATCTTCAGGGATGAACGGAGCACTTGAATGGCAAGGAGAAGCCATAAACTGTAGTAACAACTCAGTCATAAATTTTTATGGCCTGGGCAAGTCACTTCCTCTTTCAGGCCTTAGTTTCCTGTATCTAAAACAGGAGAGTTATTGGCATATGTAAATTTGAAAAACTTTTTAATACCAAACATATAGACTAGTCTGGACAGTCCTAGCAAAAATCCCCTTACAGTGAGATCAGTTATAGTGAGGGACTTTCATGTTTGGTATTTCAGAAGCCTTCTTCTAGTTTGGCCCAAAGCCAAGATAGGCCTATTTGTTTCTGCACAGGCGGTATCATTTCTAAGAATTTGCAGAGGGAAAGTAAAAGTCAGACAGGTTAGTAACACACACACACACACACACACACACACACACACACACACGGCCACAGAGCAAATTAGGGGACAGTAAAGGGGCAGGGGTGTGACTATATCCCCTATACAAGTTGTCACATTACAAATGCCTCAGTCCTGGAGTTGCAGACTCTGGTTCCCAGCATGACAGCTAAATGAGAAATCCCATTTCTGTTCCAATTATTTGAATGACAAAGGGGCCAACATGTAACTGGGGGCAATTGTCTTCACATCACCCTGGGCGCCACTTTGAAGCACAAACTTGCGGACCACCAGCCCCTCGTGGCACCGATCCGGAGTGTGGGAACCATTGTGTCATTGACAACAGGCAGTGCCCGAAAGTGACTTTCTCAGCATCTGTTCGCTGGCAGTCCCAAGAGCAGGGAAAGGGAGAAAGCTCATGGGGTTGCTGGAGAAATGTAATCCCCTCCAGTTGCATCCAACAGCTCAATAGTCTCCCCCCAAACTCTTCAAACTGATCTCTCGCCTGTGCTTTCCTCATCCTGTCATACCTCTTTCTATCACTGCTGTTGAAGTTCTACCCAAGCTTCAGAACTTTCCTTCATGAATCCGACCTTTCTCCAAGAACCTGTCCAGCCCAACTCACCCCCCACTACCCCTCTCCTGGAATGTCAATCTCCAGCAACTGTGAATTGGGGGCAAGTTAATAGGTTTGAATTTGACCCAGATGTAATTACTCAATGACTAAGCCTGGTTGGACCCGGATGTCTCTCAAAGCCCTTTTCTCTGTACAGCACGAGGCTCAGAGTCATAAGAAACACAGCCTGATGAAGAGGATAAATCTTGCATTCTGGAGCCCTTGGTTATCCTTCCAGTTCTGCCCCCTTCCTAATGCTGTGCCCTTGGGCCAGTCTTTTCACACCGCTGAGCCTCAGATTCCCCACCCGTGAAATGAGAAGAAAGTACTGAAACTTTAATGGGTTATTCTGAGGATTAAAGAAAGCAAAGAAATTATTGCAAGCAGTGCTAATCAATGCTAATGCAAGCAACGATTAGTATTATTATCACTACTCCAGTGAGGCTACCCGATCTGTTAAGGAAAGTAACAGACTTGATATTCCTCCTTTTTTGGCTCCAGAATGGCAAACCCTCTCTTCAAGATTTGTCTGTTGTATGCTGCGATAAGGGTTTAGGCGTTCAACTACGAATTGAAAGATACGGTTAATCACCATCTATGTGCCCTTCTAGGTTCCAGCAGTAGAGCGAATGCCATCAAAATACCATGCGAAGAAAGAGCCTCTGTGCCGTACCTTTGTTCAGTACTAGTGTTCTTAAAAGCTGTGGGTCCCTGTCTAGAGTAAGGAGTCATTTGGTCAGCAGCAGCAGTGTCAGTACGCAGTAAGTAGCTGTGAAGTTACTGCATGAATATTTAACAGGAACTTCCAGTACTACCGTACGGATTTGGGCTGTTCTCCAAAGATAATATAAGTTGAAGAAAGAATACAGGACTCGAGATCTGAAAGTATCAGAGGCAGGGGAAAAGAGTGAAGCTAGGGTTACTGACCCAATTCTTCTCTGGCCACTCTGTCCTGGTGTGAGCCCGTAAACGTGACTTTGTTTCTCTGAGCCTCAGTTTCCCTGAAAGTCAGAAAGGAGAGATGCAGGGACTATTTAAACCAAGAACAAGTTGATGAAGAACTAAACATAGAGGCAGGAGTTAAGTCAAATAACGGTAGACAGCAGCTTTTCTCAGCAGGAATAAACTGCGGAATGAGAAAAAGTAGACGCAACACCCTGTGGTTTTGACTGATTGCTAAACATGAACTAGTAGAAATCAATGAATGTCTTAATCACTCTTTGACTCCCAGGGCATGTGGGCAGCTGCCCAGCACTCAGAGATCCTTGGAATATACTCTGATGTTAGAACCACCTTGGTTGGACTTCCTCATGGATTTAGCACACATTTACTGAGTATGTTTGGTCTCTGCTAAGCATACTTACTGGAAAAAATGAGCGTAAATGAGAAAACCACAATCCCTGCTCTCACAGGGCTTACAATCTAGTTGGTAGGCTAGACAATTAAACAGGAAATGAGAATAAAGTGCAATGAGGAAACCAGGAAAGAGTCCAGGGAATATACAACAGGGGGTGTCTGATATAGCGGGTAGAGAGGGTCTCATATTTGAAATATTATGTAATATTAGAATTTAAGGATGAATAGAAAGAAGACAGCCTGGCAAAGAAGAGTGGAAACTATACCAGAGAAAGGAAACAAGTGTGCTGGAGACATGGAGACAAACAAGACACGGTTCCTGCCCTCAAGGAGCTGCCAGTCCAATGGACAGAGAGGTGAGCAAACAGTCCTTCCAACAGAGTGTTCTATGTGCTATGCAGATAAGCAGAATCACTTGAAGTTTGGCTCCACTTCCGTGACTCAGCACCCACAGCTGGCATGTACACAGGCCCCTGGGGCTGAGCAGTCAGGCTAATTCTTGGCTTTATTGACAGTCATCCGTGTGACCATAGTCAAGTCCCTTCCCCTCCCCAGCTTTTCTCCTCGTCTGTCAAGTGAGGAGGTTCTATTAGATAATCACGTATACACATTCTAATCTGAAAATTCTGTGCTTCAGGATGACTCAGCAATGTTCAGGATTTATTCTGTACTTCTAACATAAGCACAGTTTTTATTTTTTCTTCCACATCAGGACTCTTTATGTGGAGTGGGTGACGTTATTTATTTCTCATATCCTCAGGACTTACATCTCTGAATTATTCTAAACCTTGCCCAGGCCTAACATCACAAATAAATTCTCAATCCCAGGGGGACAGAGATAAATGGGGCTGCCACACCTGTGACCTCTATCAGGGATTTGGCTCCAGCCCTCCACCCAAGCAAAATGAGGTACCAAGTCAGGCTGGACAGGGAAGGAAGACATTAAAAAAGAAGCAGCAGCAGAAAAGAAAGATGCATGAGGCGGGGCATTCATGAAAAGGCAAAAGCAGCAGCTTCCCTCTGGATGCAATGACCCCATGGCAGATTGAGGGGACTTAAGTGTGGGTTGTTACTTTTTATTCTCAGAAAGAAAGGAGCTTCGCTAAGTGGGAGACAGACTGAGCTAGCAGGCAACTCCCAAGCCGGGGTCTTGCAGAGACAAGTTGGAGCTCCGCCCCATTAGAATCAGGGTGACCTGGGGCCTGTCATTCTATTTGCTTTGGGACTTGGATTCTTCAGCTGTAAAGTGAAGTCTCCGTCATCTCCTCGAGGAATCACCTGAAGGATAAAACAAAGATGCACATGTGGAAATGCCTGCTGTAGGCGGGACACAGTAAGTACTGAATGTAGAGGAGCCAAAGAGAAACCAGGGTGCAGACTCTGGAAAGCTGGCAGAAAATGCCTGTGGCTCCCAGCTCACTGGTGCCAGGTGCCTTAGGCGGGGGGGGGGGGGGGGGGGGGGGGCTCCCCAGCCCCCAAAGAGGGAAAGGAGAGCACAGGCTAGTGGAAAGCACATGGGCAATGGAGATTAACAGTGTTGGGTGCACATTTTAACTCCAGCTTTAAGACTCTCCTAACCTCCTTTTTAAAAAAATATATATACTTTGTAATTCTTCATTTACAGTCGACATACAGTATATTAGTTTTAGGTGTACAACATAGTGATTAGACATTTAGATAACTTACACAGGGATCGCCCCCATAAACCTAGTACCCATCGGACACCATACACAGTTACTGCAGTATTATTGGCTATATTCCCTATTCTGTGCTTTACATCCCTGTGACTGGTTCTATAACTGGCAATTTGTTCTTCTTGATCTCCTAACCTCTCTGAGCCTTGGGCTCCTCGTCTATAAAAAGTACTACACAGGTCAGGTTGTTTTGAGGATGTAAGAATACTGCGTATCAGTACTCGGGGTGACATCTGGCATGTGATGTGTGTGCACAGTAAATGGTGGCCAGCAAAGCTTCGTGATCTCGCTGTTTCTGTTAGATCCCCATCTGCTGGTTATTCTCCATGTGCTCTGCTCCATCCCCAAACCACCTTCTGTGGTGCCCTTTGCCCCAGTAGGTTGATTGACCTCCTCACACTATGTCACCCAATTCTCCTGCCTCTACCTCCAAGCGGGGTCTGCTCAGGGGAAGCAGTGACAGGAGATCAGTGGGCGGCAGGAGAGAGAAGACAGGGTATTTATCATCCTGCCTCCCTCCCTGGGGAGCTGTGGTTTCAACACTGGGCGGGGGCCCGCTTAGCCAGCCTCTGTAAGCAAGTCGCTCTTCCAGGCATCATCATTCCCCTTCCTGGCTCTCTCTGGATTGCAAGAGCTTCCCCCTTGAAATGAAGAGTCTGGCTCCTATTTTTGATGTTTGAATGGAGACAGCTTTTAAGCCTTCCCTTTTCCTCTTGCCGGTTTGGCCTATATCTGGGCAATCTCATCGAGAGAGCGTGGATGTGACGGGCTTGAGATTCAAGCCACGCAAGGCCCTGCCCATGCGTGGGACATCTCAGCCCAGCCCCATCCTGGAAGCAAAACAAACACCCAGGCCAGTCTTGGGCTGGTTCTCACACCACCGTGTACCTGCTAAAGAGGCCTGCGCTGCTCACCCCAAAGACTTGAAGTAAGTGAAGAACCAACATTTTCATACCCACTGTGTCTGTGTGTATGTGCAATCATCAGTCTCAACAGCTAAACCAAATCTGGGGAGGAATACCTCCTGCTTTTTTTTTTTTTTTTTTTTTTTAAGAGAAGGGATCAATGACCATTTGACTGTGGTTTTTTTATTTTTATTTTTTTAAAGATTTTATTGGGGAAGGCGAACAGGACTATATTGAGGAACAGTGTGCACTTCCAGGACTTTTTTTCCAAGTCAAATTGTTGTCCTTTCGATCTTAGTTGTGGAGGGCGCAGCTCAGCTCCAGGTCCAGTTGCCATTGCTAGTTGCAGGGGGCACAGCCCACCATCCCTTGCGGGAGTTGAAACCCGCAACCTTGTGATTGAGAGGACACGCTCCAACTGAGCCATCCGGGAGCTCAGCGGCTGCTCAGCTCAAGGTGCCGTGTTCAATCTTAGTTGCAGGGGGCGAACCCTACCATCCCTTGTGGGACTCGAGGAGTTGAACTGGCGACTTTGTGGTTGAGAGCCCACTGGCCCAGGTGGGAATCGAACCGGCAGCCTTCGGAGTTAGGAGCATGGAGCTCTAACCGCCTGAGCCACCCGGCCGGCCTACCTCCTGCTTTTGCAGGGTGACTAAAACACCCTTGATGCTATCCTGCGAGGCTTCAGGGCCCCAAGGTTGGTTCCTTTCACCCTGTGACCCCCTTCATGAAACCCTCTCCTGTTTGCTCTTCTGAAGGTGTTCAGGAGGGAGGCATCTGTTTCCTGCCAGGACCTTGACTGTGTAACACGGAAGGTCCACAAGCACGCTCATTCATCTAGCATCTGTTAATCACCCACTGGTAGAAGTTACCCCGTGCCAGAGGGCACTGAGTAGTGGAGGCTAGCTTTACAGTATGAGAAATAATGACCTTGCACGTATTATCTTACTTCATTTTCTCACCAGCCCTGCAAAACGGGCATTGCTAGTCCCATCCTATAAGGAAGCCAAAGTAGGAAGAAACAAAGAAATTGTTGAAGGTAACGCAGCTCACTCATGGCAACGGGGAGGCAAGAATACAGCCCTGATTCCACTCCAACTCTCGTCCTCTCTTTGTGAAGACACAGGCATGGGTGGCTGCAGTACGGGTTAGAACACGGCACGAGACACACGCAGAGCATGCTGGGAAAGAACAGCAGACAGAGGCCACCTCTGCTTACGGCTCAGGCCCAGAGAGAAAGCCTGATGACTCCCTGCAAGTCTGGGTAGGATCTGAATATACGGATATAAGGAAGAGCAGAAAGGGGACAGGGCACCGTAAAGAGGACCTGTTAACAGTCCTGGGGACACACCGTGTTTCCTCCAAAATAAGACCTAACCGGACCATCAGCTCTAATGCGTCTTTTGGAGCAAAAATTAATATAAGACCCGTAAAATAAGACTGGGTTTTGTATTAATTTTTGCTCCAAAAGACGCTTTAGAGCTGACGGTCCAGCTAGGCCTTATTTTTGAGGAAACAGGGTACGTAGAGGACGTTGGGCAGACAGGTTTAATCTTGGCCTTAAAGGCCTTGCATGTCGTCAGCCATCGGTCCTCACTTACTGCAGCCAAGCCTTGGCCATGTTCACCTTTTCCCCTAACCCACTAGGTCTGTGTAGTGCATGTTGCTTTTTTTATAGAATCGCAGTTTTCTCATCTACAAAATGCAGGCTGTTTTGTTTTATATCTACTTGCTTAAACCTGGATTTAATCCATTAGTAGCATTTCAGCTAGTGATGGACCCTAAGAACTAACACTTTCTGACTCCTAATCACAGTAACACATCCCCTCTTACCCAGCGACCTCCACTAACCTGGGAACCATGTGACTGAAGACATGACCCACATACGAGGTCTGACAATTAAGTTCATGAACTCATCCTAGAAAAAGTACCACATACCTCACCACTGAATATCACTACAGTCACCTTCGAAGTACTCCCTTTGGAAACCTATGCACTGATGCCAGTGCCTAGTCCACCCTTCAAAGCAATTTTGGAACTCTTTTTCTAGAACGGCCATCAGAGCTGTCGTCCTATTACCCTTGATGTCCTGAATGTCATCAAAATGTCTTCCTTTCAACATTTCCTTTATCTTCGGGTAAAGAAAGAAGTCATTGGGGACCAGATCAGGTGAGTAGGGAGGGTGTTCCAATACAGTTATTTGTTTACTGACTAAAAACTCCCTCACAGACAGTGCCATGTGAGCTGGTGCATTGTCGTGATGCAAGAGCCAGGAATTGTTGGTGAAAAGTTCAGGTCGTCTAACTTTTTCATGCAGCCTTTTCAGCACTTCCATATAGTACACTTGGTTAACTGTTTGTTCGGTTGGTACAAATTCATAATGAATAATCCCTCTGATATCAAAAAAGGTTAGCAACATCGTTGCAACAAGTTCACGAACTTAATTGTCAAACCTTGTATGTTTATCCTTGAAGACTCCGTAGTACCTGCTCCGGGGCAGGCATCCAATACGCATTGTCAGAAGAGTATATTGATGTGGTCTAACCTCCTCCTCTGATAACTTAGAAAATAAATCAAGCACCAGGGAGGTAATGACATATCCAAGGTTCCAGGCATATTAATAGCTCCCTCAGGGTATCAACCCAATAAAGACCTCGTCCCCAAAGGCTTGATTTGCAGGCCATGTGCCACAGTTTGCCAACTCCCATTTGGTATCATAGATGGGAGGTTAAAACAAGAAACAGGTCAGGTGGGTCTTTCTGTGAGCCGAGAAAAATATGAGCCCTTCGAACTTGCCTGCATTCTCTGACAAGTTTAATCAAGCACAAAATAAAAGGCAGGTATGATTTACTTAGTGTTCCCAAATGCTGTTGATGATGTGCCTCATGAACGACTAGGGAGGAAGATGAACAGCTCGGGGAGGGGTGTAAAATGTGGTTGCAGAACGGGAGGCAGTTAAGCCTCAGGGAACACAGAGCTGGTTGCTTCAAAGCAGACAAGATGCTAGTGGAGTAAGCCCAAGAAAAGCACCCTAGATACAGATGTAACTGGGTTCAAACTTGGGTTACAAAGGTTACCGGGAACTCTGAACCCTGACACTGCCTCATCCAGGACCTTAGCAAGAGGCACGATAAGTGACCAAGAAGGTATCAGTGTAGTCTGCCCACACCTGTCATGGCATTTGCTCCTACACCAGTCAAGTACGCTTAGAGCATGCTTCGGGAACAACCGCCACCCTCGGGGGGTGGAGGATAATGATGCAGGCTTCACTCGTGCCACATGTTTATCCCAGGTTGGAAGAGTTCTCTACTCACTGCAGTCTCTCAACGACCCAGGCAGACGGGGCCGCCGCCACCTGAACCGTGGCCCATCTCCACGTGAGAAGGAAAGAGAGAACTCCGGAGAGTCTTCCCTGACAGGGAATGTTCTGGACCACAAGCAGCATAAATCACTTCACTTCAGAACTTAGTCCTTAGAGCCACCCGACAATAAGTAGGCCAGGAAGTGTAACCCTAGCAAGAAGGGAAATCAGAAGTACTTGACAAAGCAGTACTAACAGTTTGGCCAAAAGGCCCCTGCAGGGAAGCTTGCTATGTTCTGCTGCTGTAGGAGGCGGAGTGTCTGAATTTAGCAAAGGATGTAGGCAGCCCGGACTCATCAGCTTGGAAAGGCACTGGCCTGGGAGTCTGTAGGCGTGGGAGACAGGCCTCTCCCCTTCCTGCTTCCTGCTGTGTGTAGGTGATGCTCCGTGAGCTCCAGCCCAGCGCTTTCCAAGCAGTGGCTTCACCTTGGCAGAATGTGACAAGTTAACATAGCATCTCTTTGCTCTGCGCTGACACACTACAACGTCGCCTTCTTGTACAGTTACCCAAGGCCTCTGCTCACTTTCCCTTGTAAACTCCTTGAGGCCGGAGGCCTTGTCTTACTCATCTTGCAAAATCCAGCACAATTCTTTACAAACCGAAGGTGCTTACTGCATGTTTATTTAATACACGAACAGGTTACATTTTCTCAAAACAGTGACTTCCAGCGCTCAGCCTAGCCAACTCCGAGGAGGCCCAGTGGATACACACAATGGGAAAGATGAGGTGAATGATCGCTGATACTGACGACAAATATTAATAATTAAAAAATAACACATTTGGGGGACACTTGCCAATTTACAGATCCTTTTCAATCTATTCTCTCTTTAGATGTTCTCATGAACTCTGTGTGAAAAGCAGGGCAGAGACTCTCATCCCCATTTTAAAGGTGAGGAAATTGAGGTGCCAAGAAGTACTGGGGCTTCCTTCGAGGTCACCCAGCTAGCGAAGGTAGAGCTGGGAGAAAATTTTCAGTCTTTTTATATCTTGCCTGTGATCTTTCCATAAGAATGTTTTCCTCTCACTGACTCTGCCCATAACACGGGAATAAGCCCGTATTGTAATATGTGGACCCAATTTTTCCCCGCGTCTTGCAGAGTAGACTCTTCGTGACCTTGGCCTTGGTGTCTGAGAGCCCTATAGCTACCACAGCCACCACTTGCCTCCCTGCTCCAGCAGCCCCAGCTCTCTGAGAACACTTGCTCTCAACCACAAATGGCACCAACGCCATTCCCTTCAGTGCGTTCTTTCAATAGCAGGGACATTTTTAGAGCAGAATGGAAGCTCAGTCTTACGTGGACTTCACTAGTTCTCCATTCTGTGTGCTGTTTTATAGCAACAACGCTAAACACAAACGGCAATAAAGGGAAGCCATCCTGTTGCAAGCTTCTTTCAGCAGTTCCCTCTAACCGCCTGTGGGATAAAGCAGTGCCTCCCATTTCGCAGATGAGGAGCATGAGTTTACTTAGTAAGCGATGGAAAGGACGGTATCACGACTGGCGAAGAGCATAAGCCATGAGTGTCAGCCAGATCTGAGGTCTAGTGTTGGCTCTGCCACTTATGAGCTCTGAGACCTTCTGCGGCTCCCTAACACCTCTATGCCTCAAATCCGTCCCCGTCCTCTAAAGGTTATTGTGAAGATAAATGAGAGAATGGAAATGAGGCCTGCTCATGATCAGCGCTGAAAACAAGTGCTGAATTACCTCCCTCATGTCTGCCTTCCCTGCAGATGGGGGCTCCTAAAGGCTCCTAGAGGTCCTCTCTGCTTGGTCACACCTGATTCCCCAGAGTCCAACGCCATGCCTTAGACGTGGTCAATGCTTTATAAACTGCTGTCATTTTTCTGAGACTGGACTGAGCTCACATAGACATCTAATTTGTTTATGAAATCGCTTCGGCACTCGCTGGACATACAGAAACTGGCTAATTCTCACCCACTGTTATTTTTAGGTTCAGGTAGAATCACAGAAACCTTGAGGAAAGAGGGACTTTAACCAGCTGTCATGCATGTGAGCGTCATCTCTGCCATGCTCTGTCTTATTTCCACACAATGAGTTCTGTGCAATATTCCCCTACGGAATATTCCCCTGTGGAGTATGCAGTATGCGCTCTTTCAGCAAACAGCTTCCCCTTGTATTGCTTCAGGTTCTCACTTGTAAAATAGAATACCAATCCCAAGTCTCAACCTGACCCCAAGAAAAGTGAGGGTGAAGCAAAGGTGACTTTCCTATAGCTCACACTTGGGAAATGGGCCTGGCTGAAGCAGCAACTAAGGATCAGGGACTCACAAAATAGTGTAATATTTATGTAGTCATTCCTCATCGACCTTGGGAAAGTACAATAGTTGACAAGAATAGTCTTGAGAGATCTAGAATTTTTATCAAATAAGGGTCCTGGGAAACACACCATAAGCACACACGTGTGTATACACACACACACACACACACACACACACACAGTTTTGAATCTCACATTCAATACAAATGAAAGCAGGACATACTAAAACAAAAACAAGTCATAGGAGCTTTTTAAAAAAATCTCCTAAAGGTAGCTAATAATGACCTCTTTCCACGTGTTCAAGGAACACTGCTGTGGTGATGAGAACTGCCAAAGGAGATTCTCATACACATTTTGCCCTCTGGAGCCTGAACCTCCTTCCAGCGTTTTTGGAATACACTAATCCCGTGTGTTTGGGGAGGGTAAGCCTATGACTGTAAGTTCCATCTCCCTCGTTAATTTCCCCAATGCATGGATGTGTGTAACAGATACACTTTTCAAATTATCACTGGGTCAAGGACACAAGCCAGTAGGAGATAGCATCCTTATTCTATACTGAAAGGTAAAGGTAAACAGATCTCTTTTGTCTATACGAATGAATGCGTAGAAATGCTTTGGTTTCCAAGGGACCAGAATAATGATTGACAAGGGTTGTTTAAGAGTTCTGATACAAAAAATAACCCCTAACATATAAAAATAACACACATTTTTTAACATGTTGGTTTATGAATATAAAATCCCATTATCACCAAGCCACAGTTGGCCAAGCCTCCTAGGATTACCGTGCATTTAACACAGGAGGAAGAATAATCATTTGTCGGCTTTAACAAATGCCTTCCTTGAACCTTGATTGCGAGTGTCGACACAAAGCAGTCCTGCCTGAACTGAGGTCACCTAAAATGGGGCAAATCTATACAAATCATCATTTACTTAGGGGAATCTGAAGTGCTATTAATGAAGACATAATCTCACCACACACACAGGATAATACTTGCCAACAAAAGGACAGTCCGGCTCAGAAGAATACACTCTCCAAGTTTTCTTCGCAGCCATGGCTATTTGTTAAAACTAGAAGAGTGTTATTCAAACGTAGAAGTTCTCCTTGTTGTTGTTAATATTATTTTATTTTTCTAGGCACCAGTGATCTTTGATTGCTCCCGGAATCTCTGGGGAATGAGTCTCTGTGTAACGTGATTATAATGATTCATTATATTTGTGTAGGGTTTTGTAGCTTAGAAAGCACTTTCCCATCCATTATTAATATTCTCATTATTATTAATAATAGCTACCACTTATTGTATGGTTTTTTAGGAGGCCAGGCACTGTTCAGTGAATAGTAAACACAGTATCTGTAATCTTTGCAATAAGCCTGCAGGAAGGTTGTAACCCCTGTTCTATATGGGAAGAAATAAGGGCTCCTGGGGCCGAATAACCCACCTAGGATAACACGGCTCATAAGTGGTAGAGATGGGACCAAGACAACTGCCTGGCTGACCCCAAGATCCAGGGCATTTCCACTCAATGGCATGTCATGGGACCTAAACATTACCTGTTTGCTATCTATTATCAGTCATACTTTTAGACTAGACACTCTTTGAAGGCAGGACACATCTCCTGTTCAGTCATAACACCACTACCTGGTTTGGAACACTGTAGGCACTTGATGAATATTTGCCAAAAGAATAAATGAACAAATAAATGAGTGAGCGCGTGAATTCTTACATCTCTTCGGAGGCAAGGAGCTCACTTGGTATTTTCTCTATTAAGAAACAGGGATGCGGAGATGCTAAGAGATGGCGTGACTTCCCCAAGGGCGCACAGCTGTTCCGTGCTCGTGAGGGGACCCCCTTCGCCCTATGACTCTCTTGGTCGGCTTGGCCGCCCACCTGCCGAGGCTGCCTCCGTTATTACAGCGAAAGCTTGCACATTTGCTGTGTCAGGGTGTGTTGGCTGACAAGCAGAGGGCAGGAGCTGCAGGCCAGCGCTGAGCCCCCGTACAGAGCCCACCTCGCTCCACATCCCCACCCCTCTCTCTGCGCATCTGGAAGTCCATGACTGATGTGAGTATAAACCAGGAGGCTCCAGCTGGGGGGTCGATGAGGCTGGAGAGAGTAGTAGGTGGAGAGCTGACAATCCAGGCAGCCAAATTCAATTTCAGGGAATTTGGTTCAGTGCTTTCCATTAACAACACTCTAAGAAAAATATAATTCCCAGGACTAAGTAAGGCAAGGCGGAAAAAAACGAAACAAAACAACTTTTCATCGTGGGCAGTCAATGCAAAGCAAATCAATTACACTGTTTCTCCCAGGCCCAGCCTTGGTGAACACACAGGGCCCCTGAGTTGTGGGCCCGTCCTCAGGGAGGCAGAGGGAGAGAGAAGCCTCAGGATGAGAAATAGCAGGCCAACAAAAGGCTCTTTACATTTCTGGCCATGCTCAATCCAAAGAAACCTTACCACCTGCATTTAGTCATTTGATTCTCCTAGAAACCTTTGGGAGCAGGTCTTATCAGAATCCCTATTTTATAAATGAGTAATTGCATGAGTGTGATTAACTCACGTGCTCAATATATGACAACTCTAAGTGGCTGCCATTTGAAATGAGGTCCCTTTAACCCGATAAACCAAAGCCTACACTACCAAATGATCCCAGCAACCCAAGGGGGTGCCAAGACTAAATCCACCTGGGCAGTCTGCACATACAACAGTGAGTTTTTTGCTCAAGCTCATCCCAACACAGGAACTAAAACGGTCTATGTGTTTGCTTTTTTTTGTTTTTTTCTCAGATTTTATTGGGGGAGGGGAACAGGACTTTATTGGGGAACAGTGTGTACTTCCAGGACTTTTTTTTTTTTTTCCACGAGTCCAACCGGCAACCTATGGTTGAGAGCCCACGCTCCAACCAACTGAGCCATCCGGGAGGCAGCTCAGCTCAAGGTGCCGTGTTCAAACTTAGTTGCAGGGGGCGGAGCCCACCATCCCTTGCAGGACTCCAGGGATTGAACCGGCAACCCTGTGGTTGAGAGCCCACTGGCCCATGTGGGAATCGAACCGGCAGCCTTTGGAGTTAGGAGCATGGAGCTCTAACCACCTGAGCCACCAGGCCGTTCCCGGGTCTATGTGTTTTTAATACGGTAACATCACTCCCTGCCTTGCCTCCCTCGTCAAAGCAAAACTTGAACAAAAAAAGCAATGCTTTAAAACTCATAGACACAGACAATAGTTTAGTGGTTACCAGAGGGTAAGGGGGGCGGGGGGTGGGAGATGAGGGTAAGGGGGATCAAATATATGGTGATGGAAGGAGAACTGACTCGGTGGTGAACACACAATGGGATTTATAGATGATGTAATACAGAATTGTACACCTGAAATCTATGTAATTTTACTAACAATTGTCACCCCAATAAATTTTTTAAAAATGCACAATTTCATTTTAAAGCAAAAAAAGAAAAAAACTGGAATCCCAGCTTCACCCTTAACAGCTGTATGACCTGGAGCAAGACGTGACCTCCTTGTGCCCCCGTTTCTAGATCAGGCAAGTCAGCGTCGCAGTTCCCTCACCTCACAACCTCACGGGCTTGGTGTGAGGATTGATGCGACAATACCTGAAGCACTTAGACGGCGTCGGGAAGATGGAAAGCATTTCATAACATTGTGTTGTTTTCATTGCTAGATGTCAACGCATGGGTGGATGGTAGGATGCTAAATCGGGGAGGCCCTTGCAAAGTCGTCTAGTCTAATTTTCTTATTTTTCACAGGAGAACACGAGGTTCAGAGAGAAGAATCCCCTCTTCCGACCTCCTCCACCAAAACTCTCGGACCCCCAGGGGCTGGTCTCCTATGCCTACGTGGGGGTCTCGTGCTGCATCTGTACACCTTTCTCAAAGTCCCCTATTTCCATAGGACCGTTCATCTGAAAAGAGCTTCCCTCCCCTCACTGGTGAGCGGTGGTGACCTGGCCTTGGTGCAGCAGGGTTTTCAGAGAATCCTTAGTTACTACTTGGCAAAGCAGCTACTGGTATTTGTCGAGCATCCTCGATCCAGAAGCTGCACAAGGCCAGACTGCAGTCCCCAGGGCCAGCGTGAGCGCATTAGTGTGCAACCAATGCAATGACTCAAGGGCTGATTATGTCCGTGGTGGATTAGCCCTGTGCCTTGCTTCTCCTCTCCTTCACATGCCCCTTGGTTGTTTCAGGACTCATTGACTTTTGCCTCCAGAGAGTGAGGAGGGAAGGGGAGAGTCTCTGAGTCTCTGATCAGTCACACACTGGTACTAGCTAGCAAGTCTTACCAAGGCTTCCGCTGCAAAGCCTGTATCTGCAAACACAGACCCCATTCGTATGGACGTCTGAGAGTTGAGGGTTGTTTCCACAGTTACAAGCTAGGATCCTGGATTTGGAGGGTTCAAGTCCTAGTGCTACCACATATTAGCTATGCATATTTAGGCAACTTATTTCATCTTACTGCGCCTCAGTCTTACCATCTGTGAAGTGGGAAGAATAACAGAACCTACTTCGAAAGGTTGCAAGAATTAAATGAGATGACAAATGCAAAACATAGCGTACCATGCCTGACATAGAAGTTACTGAATGCATTTTATCTATTATTAAAAATATATATTTTTAAAAAAATACGCCCCGGTTATTAATGTGTACACCAAATCCTGAGGTTTTCCAGCTGGCCATTTCTTCCCTGCTAACTCCTGGCTGATGCTGGCCATGTGGACGAGGCCTTCACAGATTCATTAAGCAGATTCTTGTTTGCAAGCACATTGGAACAGGAGCAGAAAGCAAAAACTTGGACGTGGAGCCAGGATTTTAATTCAATTCCTATGGTTCTAACCCTTCTAAGTTCCAGCATTATGTCTGGTACATCACTGACTCTCTCTGAGACTCAGTTTCCTCAATTCTACATTGGCACTGATGGTAGTCCCTGATCTGTCACCTGAAATTGGGAAAAGGTGGTATCCACATTTTTGATGCTGTCACTAGTATCGTCATTATTATTATGAGTGGAAACGCATATTCGTAATTATTGAGGACAAGTATAAGCCATGCATTTAAATATTTACCTAGTTTTATGTCCAAACTGAAAAGTTCACGTTATTCATCCCATTTTACAGATGCAAAAATTATGGCAGAAATTATGGCTTATAAAGAAACACATTAAAACCTCACTTCTACAGCTTTGTCGGATGCCCACCTGCTCAAACCCCATGAGTCTGGCTTGCGTGCTCTTAGCTGCTGGTATGACCTTTAACATTTTATTATTTATGACTTGAGCACATGTTTATCTATGTGAGATATCAAACCAAGGACAGAGTTATCGTAATTTCCGCGTCCCTGATGTCTCACTTAATGATGCTTTGCATTCAACAAACATCAGTAAATCACTGTCCATTGCAGTGCAAAACTTTTAGGTCAAACTAAGAGATACAGTCCAGTGAAATGTGCTCTTACAGTGTCAGGAGCATCTGTTCTGAAAGGCCTCTTTTAAAGGGAAACATAAGTACAGAGATGCTGAGATTATCGCGAGTTCTTAGAAGGAATCCAAGTGGGAAATCAGAGAGCAAAGTGGAACGTACCCCGGCCTTCATAATCATGGAGAAAGGAAATTAATGATGGCTCTAAAGTGGCAAAGATCCTGAACCCATCTTTGATAATCTGTCTCTTGCCAGAAAAAGAAGAGAGAGAGAGAGAGAGAGAGAGAGAGAGAGAGAGAGAGAGAGAGAGAGAGAGAAGAAATGTGGACAATTACCGTAGGAAGTAATTAAGACCTCACAGAAATAGCTCTGACAGAAAGCAGTTAAGGGAATACTTAGTGATATGGGGGAAAATACAAATCAGCTGGTTGGACAGCATGTATCCTAAGATATTGTGGAGAAAAGCTAATACAATTACTGACGCACTTACAATTATTTCTGAAAAGTCATGGTAAAACAGCAGCAGAATGCACACTTAAATTTTTTAAAACATCAAATGTCATATTGATCTTTTAGACAGAAGGGGAAAGCTGCAGCTTTCAGAACTAAGAAAGGGAGAAAATGCTGTCAACTGGTATGTGACAGACATTTGCAGATACAGCACCCCGGTCAATCACCCACTGGCTAGCCAGGCCTGGATTCTTCCCATTTTCCAGACCAGGAAGCCAGGTGTCAGGATGAGGAAGCAAATTGTCCAAGGGCAGCCACTAATCACGGCCTGAGCCGGGATTTAACCCCAGTCTCTGCCTCGCTCTGGCAGGACCCCTGACTTCCCATTTTTATTACTCTTCTACAATAAGGGTTAACAAGTTGCACATACCCCAGGAAAAGAAAGGAATTATGAGGCTACATAAGACCAGGGATATTTAAAAAAAAAAAAAAAAGCACTGATCACAGCCCACAAACACGATAACTTTTCCACAGAATTACAGAGACAGTGGATGAAAAGATCACAAGATGACTTAATCTGGACCACTTCTTGTAAATCAAATCCACTTCTTGCAAAATTAATTCAAATGGACTGGGAGAGGCCGCATAACTGCAAGTCTCAAAAATGAGCTCAAAGGTAGTAAACAAAGACTAACGGTGGGAATAATTCGACTACAAGGGAAGGTACCAGGTCTGATGGAGCTCAAGGCCCCACACGATGCCATGATATGAATCCTCCCAGCTAGTGAGAGATACGCAGCAGGGCTGAGCTAAGGTGCTTGTCAAAGGAAGCCTCATTTTGAGGCTTGGGGTTAACAGAAGAAGTAAGGCCCAGATAAGAGTGTTTCCTTTCTCACCATTAGCACCTACAGAAAGGAGCTGTGGACACTGCATAAAGGAGAAATGTGTTGGGCTGGACAGGAGCCTGAATATCTGCATGAACCAAAAACCATCAACCCAGAATAGGAGACCCATTAGTCCTGCCTAACCACTGTGGTCTCCGGCCTGCCCTTTCCAATGGGGCAGCAGGCCAAATTTTAGAACCAATTCTCCTTCCTGATGGGTTTCTGTGTTGCCCAGCCCTACTGTCCTCTGAGGGTTTATTCTGATACTAGACCACTGTCCCTTCCATCACAATTCACAAAATTCTCCATGTACAACAATGTCCCACGCACCGTGTTCGGTCCTAAGGGGAGGGGAGGGGGAGGGAGGGAGGGAGGGAGGGAGGGAGAGAGAGAGAGAGAGAGAGAGAGAGAGAGAGAGAGAGAGAGAGAGAGAGAGAGAGAGAGAGGAGTCCTTACCCCGCCCTCTAGGAGCTCAGGCGACAGGGGGAAATTTGAGCCAGAGTTTGCCCAGTGTATTCATTTAACCTTGCCTAATTTTATGTTCAGAAATTTCATCATCCTTCATAGAGGTTTAGGCGTACTGTCCAAGGTCACAGAGTTAGCAAATACCAGACCAAGCATTCAAAGCTGTGTCTCTCTGGCACAAAAGCTCATGTTTTCTCCACTCTACTACACAAGCTCACCAAAGCCATCCAATACCAATGTTTGAACCACCAGTTCATGGCTATAGGTCAAGGGAAATAATAACTTTCAGGATTGAGCGTCTATTTCGTGCCAGGCATTTTCTTAGCACACGGTCTCATGCAATCTTCACAAATCCTATTAAAGGGTTATCAACCCCACATTGCAGGTGAGAAAACGGAGGCTCAAAGACGCACAAGGTCACACCCAGCTTGTAAGTAGAGAAGCAGGACACTCAAACTCAGGTCTGTCTGCCTTGCGTAACAAAACCAACACAAATGGATGATCTTACGGTTCTGGACCTCAGAAGTCAAAGCTGGGAGTCAGCAGGGCTGCGTTTCCTCCTGGAGGCTCTAGGCAGGAATCCACGTCCTTGACTTTTCCAACGGCTAGAGCTGTCTTCCTTGGCCCCGGGCCCCTTCCTCCCTCTTCAGAGCCAGGAGCCTCGCCTTATGAGTCTCTTTGTGCCTCTCTCTTCACGTCTTCTCTGGCTCTAACATTAGTGCCTCGCTCGTAAAAGGATCCTTGTGATTGTACTGGGCCCACACGGATAATCCAGCATAATTCTCCCATCCCAGGATCACCTCTGCAAAGTCCCTTTTGCACATGCCACAGCACATTCGCAGGTCAGGGGAGGAGGACATGGGCATCTTGGGTGGAGGGGGGAGACAGCAGAAGCATACTTAACTATAGTAGAAACCATAAATAATAAGCCCATTGTCCTAAAAAGACTCTGAGGTTCATAGAGCTTAAGTGAGTCTTTTGGGACATGTGTGCAATTGACAAGGTAGGAATCTGAACCCAAACTGGTCTAACTTCAAAGTCTATTGTGCCCCTGACCACAGCACACAGCCCCCAGCACAGTCACAGGCACATAAACTGGTTGGCATATTCAAATAGGTCAACAGCCAAATCCAAGTGAATAATAATCAGGGAAAGTTACAAGACCGACGTGGTGATTGTCTGGGTTGGTGGGAAATGGTGATGGATGATCGGACATCTTGCATCTTTGAAAATACCAAAAAAAAAAAAAAAAAAAAAAAAAAAAAAAAAAATGTTTGGGTGTTGGTCAATTACGAATGACTGTGACTATAGGTAAAAAAAAAAAAAAAAAATTCTCCTTCTCAGTATCCTGGCACAGTGAGGGGGAGGGACGGGGGCTGAGCTAGGAAGTCAGACAGATGTGCATTCAAGTCCCAGATCTTCTGACTCTAGTCACAAGCAGGTTATGTCATTTGAAAATAGGGGCAGAGATGTCTTCTTGCGAAGAGCGAATGAGGTAATTACTGCCTGTGTGGTGGTCATCATCGCATCCGTATATAGTAGGCGCTCAATAAATGCGGGCATTCAAATTTTCTCTCCTCCTCTGTCCTGACTCAGGTTTAAAGAGAAACAAAGACACCTGGGCTTCATTTGAAGAAAGACCACTAGTTCTGCAACTAATCTTTTGAAAACCGACCACTGCCTCTGCTTGCCTGTGCTCAATGCGTGGCTGAAGCCTTAGAGACTTGAGGCAGACAATGGAGGAAAGCAGGCAGGTGATGGGAGAAACGCCGGCATCTGTCAGGCCAAGAGGATAAACACCATGTATTATTCAGGGCATTTGGTGGAGGACCCGTCAGGAACGGGCAAGGGAGCAGAGATGTCTTTAGACCATCCCGGGACTTGGCTGGCCGCTCTCCAAGCAAGGCCAGACGCCGCAGCCCCTATTAGTCAGCTGTGTGCCAGCCCTTGGGGATCCACCAGGACCTTCTCAGGAAACCCAGGGCTCTGAGCTGGGCGCAGGTTAATCAAGCCACCTCCCTGTTCTGGAAAGCCTTTTCTAAAACCCTGTTTTAAAAGCCATGCAAGCGCTGAACCGCAGGAAACCAGGTGCAGAAGGCACTTGCCCCAGGACCTGCCTGGCCTGTACACAGGATCCCTAAGGGCAGGCGGAGGGCGGTGTAAAGGGTGATGGGCAGCATCCAGAAGCCCCCGACAGGCCCTTGCCTTTGCTGTGCGACTACAATTCCACCCAGACTCTCTTTGAGTGTAAATTGGTACAGCTGTTTTGGAGGGCAACCTGGCAATATCTATGCAAGTTGACAATGCCCCTACTCGTTGACATGGTCATATTACCCCTAGGTATCTAACCTACAGAAACACTCACACACAGTAGAAAGCTATACAAAAAGAGAAGAAAAAAAAAAATCACTGCAACATGTTTTTAATCATGAAAGATCAGGACTACCATAAATGCCCATCAATAGGAAAAACGGCTTGGACAAATTATAGCAGATCCATACTACAGAATGGGGTCATTAGAAATAATGAGGCAGAACCGAATGTTCTGATAGTGAAAGATTTCCAATCATTTTTTAAATGAAAAACATACACATGAAAGTCTCGAAATAATAGACGCAGCAATGGCCCTGCAGATGAGGGAAAGCACAGATGCATATTTGCATTTACACATACATAAATTAAGATAAAAATAATTGGGAAGGATACACACCAAACAGTTAATGGTGATTATCTCCGAGGAGGTAGGATGGGGGATGCTGAGGGCAGACTGTCACCTTTTCCTCCGTGTGATTTTATTTTGCATATGTTTTTTATAGAAAGAATGACTTCCTATGTTATTTATATAATTTATAAAAGCATAAATTAAAAAAAAAAAATGAGACCCATTTCTACAGATGACGAGAAGGGGAAGAGGCTTGGCAAGTGGGTTCATTCCTCAGATGAGCAGAGCAGGCACAGGCCGGGGCACTTAGGGAGCTGAGCCAGGGCTCCTGGCACCCAGTCCAGAGCTGTTTTCACCACCTTCAAGGCGTGGGGTCCTTGAGTGTCAATGTCATGAAGGCGAATCCCCACAAGATCGTAAGGGAACAAAAATGATTCGCAGACTACCTCGGGGCAGGCAGTGTGCTGTAGCGGCCGGGATCCGGATGCTATTTGTGCCACCAGCTGCCTGGGGCCTCAGCCAAGTTAATTTTTCCCACTAAGCCTCTGATTGCTTACCTGAAATGTGGGGACACACCACCTTTCTAACGGAGATACTACGAGCCCCAAATACTAATTCTCCTTCCTCCCTTCTAAGAAATACTCATCCCCTGTCCTTTTCTAAGAGGGATGCCACTCCTGGAAAAGTTGAGAGACATCTCGGTTGAGTGTATCCCAACACTAGGGGTTCAAATTTCTGCTCTACCCTAAACCCACCTGGTAGCATTTGAGTAAGTCTGAAATCATTTCTCCATGTCAGTGCCCCCTCCTCCCACCCAACCCTACTCTCCAATTTTCTGAATGCCTTTGGGTCCCTCCTACGTATCAGGAGGAACAATAAATATGTGTTTGGATTGAAATGCCGTCATCAGGAACCGAGAAGTCAACCTGCTCCCCCATTTCTGGGGTCATCTGTAGAACAAAGGGCATGTGAAGATGCCCCTTGGAGGAAAAAAAAGGGACCCAGTGTTGTTTTGAAGCTGGCGAGGAGAGTCATTAAACTGTCTCCCAGTGATCCAAGAAGATCTCGCCCGAGTTCATGCTGCGGAGGGAGGAAGTCTTGACAAGATGAGATGATGGTGAATGGCTGGCTCCATAGGTATCTCCCAAAAGGGCGGCCTTAGATTCCTGGAATCCCACCATTAATCCTTCCAGTTAAGACTTTGAAGGCCTCTGTTAGTATGTAAATGTTTCTCTTGGGAGGAATAATAAAATTTAACCCAAGTGAACAAACATTTCCTGACAGTTGCTTTAAATCAGACACTTGTGTGGTGCAGTGGGATGTCCAAAACTATTACTTCCCTGTCCTCCAGGAGCTTGGAGCTCATTAGAAGCAGGAAGACGTGTGCCAAACAACTGCAAACAAGAAAGATAATTCCAAAATAAGGTAAAAGAACGTAAGTTCCATAACTGTTCTCTCCTCTGTGCACTTTATTGAGACCTCAACTATAGTACACGTCACTTGGAGGGGCTTCCATAAAAATGGCTCCACATTTTGTGCTTTATTTGGAATATCCCAGTTAGCCACAGATGTTTTCTGAGTATCATGATATCTTTTAAAAACTATTTTACAAAGATCAGACACTTTTGTGCATGATGGGTGAAACTGGCAAGGCTAGCGGCCAGGAAAAATAAAAACAAAGATGAAAAGCTAATGTGAAAGATTTTAGAGAGCAAGAATCAACAGATTGTGAGAGCATAAGGCAGGGGAAGGTAGGCTCTGGAGATGAAGGGATCCATGAATAAATGAAATGCGGTATATCCATGCAGTGGAAGACAATTTAGCAGGGAATAAAGTACTGATACATGCTGCAACATAGATGAGCTTTACGTTATTCTAAATGAAAGAAGCTGGTCAGAAAAGACCATATATGTATGATTCCATTTACATGAACTGTCCAGAATAGGCAAAAGCCATAGCGGCAGAAGGTAGATTAGTGGTTGGGGGCAAGGGCATGGAAAGTGACTGCTAATAGTTATGGGGTTTCTTTTTGGGGCTATGAAATGTTCTGTAAGTAGACAGTGTTGATTATTGCCTGAGTTTGTGATTATACTAAAACACCACTGAACTGTTCACTTTCTTTAAATGGGTGAATTTTACGATACGTGAATTATGTATCAGTCAAAAACTAAACAAAGTGAAGAGGGTCTAAGTGACAACTATGTTCAGGTCATGGGAGGGGAGACGTGGTTCTGCGGTCCTTCGGGAGAAGGGAGGTCAGGCCGATGTACCTGCAGTGTCAGGAGTAAGGGAGAGTGATGGCAGCAAGACCAGAAAGTAAGCAGGGGTAGACTGTGCGTGCCCTTTAGGCCACGTTAAACGGCTCGGTCTTTACCCTCAGAATAGAGAGATACTGGTGAGGAGGTTTATGTGTGCTATAGATTCACTTTGCCTGCACTGGGCAGTGTGAATTGGAGGAAGTCAAGGAGAGAATAGAGGGTGATCAGTTACACAGATCAAAACAAACAAGAGAAGATGTCAGGTCAAGAGAGGGTAACGGAGGGTGTGGGGTGGGGTTCACATGGAGAGAACGGGCTACGACTGATGCTTGGGGAGTGGATGAGAGAGCACTGAGTTCACTAACCAGGAAGAACAGCAAGTTTGGGCAAATAGAAAAAGTCTGTTTTGCAGAGATATTTAGTTAGCACCTGCTATGTGCCAGGGATGGAACAAGAAGACATTTTATATACATATTTCTATGAATACTCACCACAAACCAACAAGATCAGTTTTATTATTCTCACCACTGTTTAGGGAGGGAAACTGAGGCTAAGAGAGGCTACGTAACTTGCCCAAATACACAAAGGTTCAAAGCCAGGTTTGTCTGACACCCAAGTTCTTTCCTCTTTGCTCTACACTATAATGCTTCCGGGCCTGGGCCGGCAAATGACTGAACACACACCCAACTCTGATCTATTAGTCGTGATCGCCTGGAGCATTGAGTTGAGACAAATGTTGAGCCTGAGCCCAGGCCTAGCAGGGAAATAGGCCATGATGGATCAGGAATGCAAGGCCTGGGCACCAAGAGAGGCAGTGGTGGGGAAAGCACACTTATTTGCCATTTCCACTCGATGAGTTTAGAGGAGAAAAACATAACATCTTAGCTGAAGGGATTAAAACTAACCACTTAGGAACTATCAATGCATACAACAATAGATGAATCTCAAAAACATTCTATGTACTGAGGAAACCAAGGCCGAGAAACTTTTTCAGTAAAGAGGTCAGATAACGACTATGTTGGGGGGGAGGGGCAGGCAATGTCTATTGCAACCACTCAACCCTGTGGATGCAGCAGGAAAGCAGCTGGAGACAACACCTAAACCAATGAGCATGGCTCCCTGCCAAGAAAACTATTCATGAACACTGAAAATGGAATTTCATACACTTTTTATGACTCATAAAATATCATTCTCCTGATTTTCTTTCCAACTATGTAAAAATCTAAAAGCCATTCTTCACTCACGAGTTATACAAAAAGAGGTGATATTTGGCCCAAAGACTATAGTTTCCTGTCCACCTACACTATATGTATTCATTTATAAAGAGGTCAAGAATAGACACAACTAATCAATAGTGATACATATCAGCCCAGTGGTTGCCTGTGGGTGGATGTGGGCTGACAAGAAGGAATCACTGGGGAACTTTCTGAAGTGATGGAAATGTTCTTAGTTACATGGATGTACGAGGTCTGACAATTAAGTTTGCGAACTTGTTGCAACGATGTTGCTAACAAGTCAGAAGGATTCTTCATTATGAATTTGTATCAACTGCACAAACAGTTAACCAAATTTACTATTTGGAAGTGCTGAAAGGCTGCGTGAAAAAGTTAAGTGACCTGAGCTTTTCACCAACAATTCATGGCTCTTGCATCACGACAATGCACCAGCTCACATAGCACTGTCTGTGAGGGAGTTTTTAGCCAGTAAACAAGTAACTGTATTGGAACACCCTCCCTACTCACATGATCTGGCCCCTAATGACTCCTTTCTTTATCCAAAGATAAAGGAAATATTGAAAGGAAGACATTTGGATGACATTCAGGACATCAAGGGTAATATGACGACAGCTCTGATGGCCATTCCAGAAAGAGTTCCAAAATTGCTTTGAAGGGTGGACTAGGCGCTGGCATTGGTGCATAGCTTCCCAAGGGGAGTACTTCAGAGGTGACCACAGTAATATTCAGCAACGTGGCATGTAGCACTTTTTCTAGGATGAGTTCGTAAACTTAATTGTCTGACCTCCCTACGTGTGTATAAAACTCATTCAAATGTGTACTTAAGAGCTGTCCATTTCATCGTATGTAAATTTAACTTGTATTTAACACTGCTGCTTTGAACTGAAACACTGGGGTGGGGGTGGGATAGAGAAATGGCTGCTTGGAGGAGGTGCCATTTGAATGAAACTTGAAGAATGAATACAGCTTCTAAGAATGCGGAAGGAAATGTTGAAGGGGGTTAAGGGTATGGTTCAATCATGGCTTAAACACTAACAAAAAGTTAGGGAAAAAATTCTATTTGGCAAGAAGCGATGAAAGTATAGCCACATCCACATGCTTTATTTTCCAAAAGCTCGAGCTCAGAAATAATTGCCTGGCACAATAATTGGGGGACGCAGTCTGGGAGCGGATACAAGTGGAGCTGGGTGCAATTTGGGGAGATTTGTTCCGCTCAGCTCCCTTCTATCAATTCCAGCGGCTCAGACGTTCCTGACCTGTTGCTTGGCATGTTGTGAAAACAGCTTTTATGTACTGCACTTCCATTAAAAGATGAAATCCACGAACAGAGGCTCACAGTCCAGAAAATCTCCATTTATGTCTCCACTTATCTCCCGTTGCGACCAAGAACCTGGTCTCCTAGGCGCCTGGGATCTGGCTTCAGCAGCCAGTTTCAGGGCTGCCTGGCAATATTGGTAAGGAGCCCGAATCTGGGTAGTGAGATCGGGCGGCCTGGAAAGGCTGGACTGGGTTTTAATGGGAGGCCTCCAGAAGGTGAGCTGACAGGGTGATGACATCGGATTATGCTGAGATGCAAGAGAAGGGATATTTGCTGAGTCAAGTTCGACCCAGAACCCAAGGTGTCTTGGGAAGTCTGGTAAGGTCCAGTGGTTGCAGGAAATACTGGAGTGGTGAGTCAAAGACAAAAGTGGAACCTAAGATAACCTTAACCTGAACCAATCACTAGCCTTTTTGCAGCATAACACGTGTCTGAGCTTAAGGAAGGCAGATCTCTGTGTAAATGTCACTTTTGCTCCAGATGGATGGCTAGCATGGTAATACATGTCCCTTCCCATCTCTGAGGCCGATGTTTCCATCCGTGAGAAGCGAGGCACAAACAGCCATCTATTTCAGCTCTCTGGTTCTGTTGATCCAACCTTGGTTCTTCTGCTAACTCGAGGAGTAACTTGGAGCAAGCCGTT
This sequence comes from Rhinolophus sinicus, assembly GCF_057876585.1. Lineage (NCBI taxonomy): Eukaryota > Metazoa > Chordata > Mammalia > Chiroptera > Rhinolophidae > Rhinolophus > Rhinolophus sinicus. Next base: position 15,333,927 of record NC_142516.1, on the reverse strand, counting down.
TCCTCTGGGCCCTGGACAACACACTACACATGGTGAGGGCTTTAGGTGACAATCTCTAAAGATTCTCTCAGATTTAGAGTTCTCTACTCTTGCCTGCTTGGAAGACCCAGCGCATTTTTGTCACAGCTCTTGTCAGATTACACCTTGGGCTATGGCTGGGTATACTTCATTCCTCCCATCCCCACTTCTCCTCGCCTGAATGTTCCTTGAGGGCACTGATCCCATAATTCTTGGCAAAGGGGATGGGTGGGTGGGTGGATGGATGGATGGATGGATGGATGGATGGATGGACAGACGTGTGGATGGCTGATGGATAATCAGCGGGAGGATGACAGGATGGATAAATAAATAGATGAAAAGGAGTTTGGGAATATTGGAGAACAGAGAAATAGGAGGAAAGACATCCACAGGCAATACCTCAACACCCTTTACAACCACAGGTCAGCCCCAGAATGGCAAGTGCCCATTGTGATAAACTCCACGAAGCATATTCTCATAATTTCTGAAACTTTCTGAAGCCCTTACTCCAGGAACGAGACCATGCCATTCCCTTTAGATCAGAGTAAGCATGTGAATTATAAGCACGCATCACGCCTATTGCTATTCTAACTGTGAAAAGAACGTAAGGAAATATGTGACCCCTTTTCCTACCGGCAAGCAAAACTCAGCCCCATAACAGCACGGAGTGTAATGAGTAAAAGAACTAAGAAAGTTTTACAAACTGTTTCTAGATCATGTGGCCCGGACAATGAGCACCGAGGAAGGCGTCTTAGGCAGACATGCATGTGGGGCGTGCAGGGCAGCAGGGGAGCACTAGAAGGGAAAGCTTTCTCGGGAAGAGCTCTGGAAGATGGGAAGGACTCAGGCAGGGAGTGAGCCCAAGGGGAGTGGGGGGATGCCGGGCTGGGAGGACTGGCAACTGCTCAGTCAAGACCACGGGGACAGGAGTGTCCAGGTTGATTGGAGGTGGCTCCGTGAAGGAAGTAATAGCCAAGAGTGCAAAATCTCTGGCCCTCTGCCTGCCCTAGGAAAGCCAGAGGAAGGCAGGGAGGGAGGGAGGATGAGAATGGAAGAGCTGGTGAAGAAGGAGAGAAGTGAGAGGAGGGCTAAACAGAGAAAGAACCCTTGATGCAGAAGACGTGTGGATGCCCAGGAGCTCTGCAGCCAGCCCCAGTTGGTGGGGGTGGATAGGGGCTGCTAATGCACGAAGCGGGCAATGGTGCATTTCCCAGAGTGCCCAGAGCTCAGGTAAGTGGGGTACCTGGAACTCTGTCTCTTCTTCCACTGCCAGCTCTAAGTTGCTAAGGTTACCTTCCCAACTGCCTAATTAGAGAAGCTATCACTCTTTGACAAAGATCAGGAGGGAAGGGGGAGAAATGAACGCAGACATTTTATACTCTCAGACATGAAGAAAATAATAAAGCTGGTTCCACAATCACAGAAACTCTGCCTGCAGTCAAAGGAGCCTGTGCCTTCATCAGGACCACCCTGTCACCAGCTTGGAGAGCGCTGGAAATGAGCAGCTCTTCCCAGGAAACAGGGAGCTGCTGGCAGCCTCCAGTGAAGTTAAATTGGGGGGGGGGGGGGGGGGGGGCTAAGAGAGGAGAGTCAGGAGGAATGGAGCGCTGTGCCTGTTTGGCTGTCATGGCCTGCTAAGTCTCAGTGACCTGGAAACAGGGCACCCTTCTCAGCCAGCAAAGCTAAGCTAAGCAGATGCAGCCTCTACACTGTATCAACACCCAGCATTTGGAGTCAACGTTCCTGGGCCCAGGATGGAGCGTGATGTGCCTTCAGACGGCATGTCTGGAGGAGAGAGCTGAGAAAGAGATGGGAAGTGAGGCAGAGTGGGAGGAGATCAAGGACACAGAAGAGAAGGCAAACTCTGTGAGGTCGCAGAAACGGCAAGATCCTAAATGAAAGGCTCCCTCTCTGACAGCAGAGGGCATGCCACACAGAGATGCCAGCTACATGCCTCAGCTGCCTGGGCATCACCGAGAGCGTCCTGAACTGTGGAAAGGACGTGTGCCACAGCACCTTCCTTTGCCAAGCCGCCACCCTGTCCCGGCCCCTTTCTGTCCCGCTTCTGCATCCACCCAGCTCCTCCTTGTCTGGCCAAGCCTACTTTCTCCCCAGGGGAAGGAAGGGGAGTGCTTTGTGTCATATGCAAGGAAATGCATTTTCACTAGTGCATCACTTTCTGTAGGAATGGGAGAAGCAGAGGCGCGCAGGGCAGCAGTCAGGCTTAAACCCTGTCATAGCCACCAGCCCACTGTGTGACGCTGGTCCGACCCCTTGACCGCTCTGGGCCTCACACCCCCACCTTGTTGACCTTCTGGGGTAGGCTGAGGATTAAATGGGAGAACAGAAAAAAAAAAAAAAAAATGAAAAAAAATCTCCTGCCCAAGAAAATGAGCAACTCAGAGGCTGGATCTATGTCCTACTCAGAGATCTATCCGAGCGCCTAGGAGAGGACCTGATATACAGAAGGTGTTCAGTAAATGCTGACCAAAACTGAATTAACACTTTGAAAACTGTATTATGTTCTCTAGGTATTTCTTCATTCCACATAAATCTTTTAGCACCTATTAAAGACACGATTCCTGCCGACGCTGAGCTTACAGTATAGTGGAAAAGGTAAACGTCAAAAGAAAATAAATATAAAATTAAAATCTGTGATTAAGTGCTACAGATAACAAGATCTTACATACAGAGAGACCAGCTCTAACTGAGATGTCAGGAAAGGTTTACCTGAAGAAGCGGATTAATCTAGAATCTGAAACTATTAGCAGGAGTCAACCAGACAAAAACAGGTAGAGGCAAGACCTTTCTAGGCAATGAAAGCAGTCTGTGCAAAGGCCCAGAGGCATAAGCGAGATTGTTATAATACATTCGAGGCAACGAAAGAAGCCCAGAGGAAATGGAAAAGCAGAGAAAAACAGGGAGGATGGCAGGATGTGAAGCTGGAGATGCAGCCAGGGTTCAAACCGGGAGGTCAATACACTTTCTAGCATGATTTCCCGAAGGCAAAGCCTTTCTTTTCTGAAGGGAGACGCTGAGTCCTCACTCTTCTGGGCACGGGTTGGGCCATGCGTGCAGCAGTCCTCATAAAGGTCATCCTCTGCCAGGCAAACCAGAAGTCACTCAGCCCCTCAATGTTTCCACGAATCACCCTCTCCTGTACACAGGTCTTTATAGAGCCCTTGACTTAGAGGGTCTACTTTGCTGCAAAGGCCAGGGCTGTGAAGGACCCTGGCGATCACGTAGCCCGGTGGTACGTAACTGCACTTCACGGAGCTCCACATTCTAAGCAGACATCTCAAGGACCACTTTGGGAGTGAGGGGAGAGAAGGCGGGTAGGACAGGGCTTGGGGCCCTCTTAGCCAGAGCAATTCTGCTTTCCTTGGGTTCGCACGGTGATTTGCCCAAGATTCCACTTGAAGGGAAGCTTCTGTTACTAAAAGAAGATTTGGAAAACCATGACCATCTTACAGAAGAGAATGCTGAGGTGCCTGGTGAGGACACGTGTGGCTTTGCTACTTGGCAACCATTGTGGTATCGGCTCCTAGACTCTTTCAAAATGTAGCCCTCCCTTCAACCACGGGCAGCCTGGAAGGACCATCAACCCAGGTAACCTCCTTTTCCCTAGGTGAGGGGTAAATGTGGTCGCTTTGAGCCAATGAATGCTGAAGGGAGGGACGTAAGGACGGACGCCCTTGGAGCCCCTCTATGCTGATGAGGATGCTGGGTCCCCAGCGTTACCCTTTCTACGCCTGCTTCTTCAGCCCTTCCATCTTTCCCTGAGCCATCCCAAATACTTCCCATCAAGCCCCTTCGCTTAAATAAACAGAGTTGTTTTCTGTGGCTTGCAATCCCCCCGATAACAGTGTGAGAATGTATGGACGACTTGCTCAAGGCACTCGGAGAGTTAGACCTGTACCCAAGATTAGAAATCGGAGCTCTTCAAGCACCGCTCGGGGCTGCCCGGGCTTGCAGCTCCCTGTCAGAGGAGTCCTTCATCTCGGGTCGTCTGCCTTCTCTCTTCCAGCCTCTTTTCCTCAATCTCACGGGGCCGAGAAATATAGTCACCTACCTTCCTCTCTATATCCTCCAACACAACTTACAGGCCAGCCTGCCCTCAGGGGCCTTCACCGTAAATCACACGCCAGCCCCTCTTTATTGGCCTTCATCTGTTGACTGTGCAGAGAGACACGTATAGGTATTATACCAGGAGCTGGAACTCAAGCCAACCAAAAACAAGATACATTCTTAACGGATTCCCGATGGTGCTACTCCAAAGTGTGTGTGTCCCTCTCTCCCCCACCTGAGCAAGGATTAAAGGAACCTTCTGCTATTTCCCCTGGTTCAGAGAGCACCTGTGAATATCCTGTTTCTTTCTACGTGGTTTTCCTTTTTGCTCCCAATCTAAAGATGGTTTAATTTCCTACACGAAGGAAGCACGGGGGACTCGTGTTGGGGGCTGGGGAGGACTTCAGTTTCTGTTCGTTCAGCTTGCTCAGTGACTACAGAGCTGTTTCCAACAGGAGCAGAAGTGGCTCCCAAGGCATTTGAGGGAGATGGGAACACAGGAGCCTAATTGCATCATACAGCCGTTTGACCAAGCGATCACTAACTTTATTACAGTGAAAGAAAATGGAAATGACAGAGCCAAATTTAACTCATCCATTCCCCAGCTTTCACTCCGGACTCAGGCCACCAGCTGGGGGACACGGGGAACAGAGCGGGGTGCTCATGGGTCGTGAAGGAAATGAGTTCTTTGTGGTCTGCAGCTCCCTTTAGGAGTGGAAGCGGGGTGCGCACACACTTCATCTTACTTAGTTCCAGCCATCCACCAGGTTTCCCCATAGTCTCCGCTGACTTGCCATGATGGCGGCAAGAAGGACTCTATTACGCTCCAGGACCCATTCATTCATTTGCTCATTCACTCCATAAATATTTACTCACTGCTAATTATGAAGCAAATGCTTTGAGAAGCACAGTGTGGAACACACCCTCTGCCCTCAAAAAAGTTTGTAGTCTAGAGGTGCCAGCAGACAATAAACATAGTCAAACAGATATCCAGGTACAATTCGGATGAGATGGTCAGGGAAGGCATATGGGGGGGCCTCAGGCAAGCCAGAGAAATACAGCACGGGAGAAAGTGGGGGAGGGCAGGGCCACCCTGAGCAGCGGCCCTGTTCCCAGCCATGTATTAGAATCCCTAGCTCACCCGGAGAGATGAAAAACAAAACAGTACAGTAATGCTTAGCTATTCTGATTGAATTGGCTTAGGTCAGGGCGAGACTTATTATTATTATTATTTTTTTAATTAACAGAGCATTATTTTTTAAGAGCAGTTTTAGGTTTACCAAAATATTGCTGGGAAAGCACAGCGAGTTCCCACTTACCACCGCCAGCCCACCCCACTCCCACACACAGTTTGCCCCATTGTTATTTACACCTTGTATTAGTATGGCACATGCGTTACAAGTGATTTGCCAATATAAACACATTACTATGCATTGAAGTCCATAGTTTACTAGGGCTCACTCTTTGTGGTGTGTGCATTCTACAGGTTTTGACAAATTTGAAAACGTGTCTATTCTTTCTGTATGTACGGAACAGTTTTGCTGCTGTAAAAACCCCGTTGCCCACCTGTTTGTGTCTCCCTCCCTTCCCCTAAACCCCCGACAACAGGCCCTTTCCTAGTCTCCATAGTGTTGCCTTTTCTAGAATGTAACACATTCAAAATCACGCAGTATATGGCCTCCTCAGATTAGCTTCTTCTGCTTAGCAATATGATTTTAAGTTTCTTCCATGTCTTTTTCAGGCTTGACAGCTCATTTCTTTTCATCCGTGAATTATATTCCGTCGTCTGGATGTATCACAGTTTATTTATCCGTTCATCTATTGATGGACATCTTGTTTGCATCCAAGTTTTGGAAATTTTAAATTAAGCTGCTGTAAACATTCATGCGCAGGTTACTGTGTGGACATAAGTTTTCAACTCATTTGTGTAAATACCAAAGAATGTGACTGCTGCCTCATATGGCAAGAGTATGTTTAGTTTTATAAGAAACTGCCAAACTGTCCCACCCCCATGTATACTAATTTAATTTGCATAGGGTAGATTCCAGGGCCTGGCATTATTTAAAGCTTCCAAATATTCCACAGTGCAGCTAAGGGTTGCGTGTCTCGTAGGCCTTGGTTGGCGATCCTGTATTTTATGATAAGCACCAGGGGAAGTCATTGTGGACGGAAGCAGAGACGAGGCACTGACATGACGCTCAAGTTTATCAAGTCTTTCTGGTAGCACGTGGGAATCGGGAGGGCTGGGAGGGGAGTAAGCAACAGTGAACCTGAGCACCAGTTAGGGGTCTGTTGAATTACGTGTCAGAGACCAGAGTAATTTCTACCAGGAGACAGATGTTAAGAAATGGGTGGATTCAAAAGATATGTTTGGGGGAAGGGGAGGAAATTACTAATCTTCAGTTATAGGTTAAATGTTGAAGTGGAGGGAAACAAAGGGAGAGATGGAAGGATTACAAGAGATACTTCCGATTTTGTTCCAGAAGCAAATTCAAGTTTACCGTGCAGACATGTATCCCGGGTTTCTAGCCGATCTTCTTCTCTGGGTTCACCCTCATCCCTTCCCACTCCTCTTCCTTCTTTTCCATTTTGTTCTTTTAGTTTTGTTGTTGATTTTTTTGAAACAAGAAATCCTCTTGACTCCAAATGAATTGCTATTTCAAAGGACGACTAAACCCTGGCAAGCTAATTGAGCATATGCCCTTAAGGTCAAGCTCAAGAAGCTGCACGGCATTTTGGGGGTACGGTAACTTGGCTCAGATGCCTTTCATTGTCAGTCACAGCCAAGGGTGGAAATTTTAGAAGGGATGATCTCTTAAGAAGGTTTATCATTCTGGAAACTTTTCTTCTGAAACTCTTCAGCAGATGTTTCGAATGCCCTGAGGGGAAAAGCTTTAAATAACGGGCTGGTGATGAACAACGCCAAGTGCAGCAGAGATGAGAAAGAGGATCCCACCAGAGCCACAGAAAAGAGCTTCAAATCTATAGCCAAACAGGAATAAGACCCCCAGATCCTTTTTACCAGCTGCTCTCAAAATCCTACCTCACACTGAAAATCAGGGACCTGGCCAAATTGGTACAATATGCATCAAATGGTCACGGAGGCCTCAGAAGTCCTCCGGATATTTGGAGTGACATGTGACACGGGGACAATGAAGGAGGCAAGCCTGTCAGCCTTGGGAGGTCCTGGCACTAGAAGGTGGGAGAGCTGCAGCCTGCATGGCCCGACCGACCTCTTCTCTCCTTTGCTCCAAATACCGCCCTGGACTGTCCGGCTCTGACCAGAGGTAGCCAGCTCTGAGCTGGGCCTGGGGCCATGTTGGTCAGCAAGGGGCTTGGGCTGGTTTCTCTGGTCAGGGTAGGCAGACAGGCGGGACTTGTGCTCTGGGTCAAGGCCGGGAGCAGACAGACACACAGAGATGTGGAGAGACAAGGAGAAAGGCAGACGCAACGAGAGAGGTATGGACAGAGAGAAAAGGAAACATTAAAGAGAAAAACGGAGAGAAAGACACCGAGGAAAGAGAGGAGCGACTCTCGCATTCCATTCTCATCCCAGCACTCACAGGGGAGCGTTTTCAGGAGTTCTCTCTCGAAGAAACACTCATAAATCTTCCATGAAACAACCATGGAAGCTCAAACCTGTGCATTCATGTCCGACAGCTCCGTCCGCACCTGTCTCCCCGGGAATGAGAACTGCCAGGGCTCCTTCTGCTAAGGCCCAGCTGTGGGATAAACCTGCTCTGGGCAGGGAGGGAGCAGAGTGAGGTAGAAAAAGAAAAGGCATTGGCTGAGAAAGACCCATCAGTGGCCAGGAATTCCTACCAGAAAGTGTCATTCATGGATTAATCTAAGACACCCTATACTATAAGCTGCACCAGACTTTGCACAAGAAAGTGTTCGGGGCAATTGTTTTATTAGCAAACCTTGGCATATTTTCAAAGTAAATCGCTATGAATTTCCTTCTGACAACTGGATCTCTTTGAGATTAGTGGTTAAGCTGTCTTGCCCAGATGTCGGTTCTACCAACATTTATTGACACGTAGTCAATAACAGGCCCAGTACTAGGAAAAGGGTACAGAGAAGACAAAACTCCATCCTTCCCCTCAAAGATCTCATAAGCAGTTCTGTGCAACAGAATTTTCTGCAATGGTGGACATGTTCCACATCTGTGCTGTTCAATATGGCAGCCCCTACCCACATGTGGCTATCATGTCAATTTAACTGAATTAAGTCCCTGAGTCTTGCCACTCACACTTCAAATGCTCAGGATCTACACGTGGCTAGGGGGCCACTGGATTGGACTATGCAGATCGAGAACGAGGTAAGACGTAGACACATATTTTCATATAAAGGAGGTGGTCCATGAGGGATAGAAATAAAGTTTTCTGAAGAAAGTTATTCAGATATGAAGTAGGGGAGGAAGGGAGGAGGAAGAGGCAATGAGGATGGACGTTTCCATCCACCCAGAACGTAGCTTGTGCAGCACAGACAGGGCTCCACCGGCAGAAACGCAGGAGCACAAGGACATCCGCGACAGGGGGGGACTCAACTTGGGGCGAGTCAGGGAAATATGAAAGTAGAGCTTGTTTTCTGGGAGCAGTCAAGGAATAACAATAATGATGATAATAATAAACGCCGTTGGCTGAAATGCAGGCAGAGGAAGAGGAAGAGAGAAGAATGATGATGGGTCTGACCTTAGGTGGAGGGCTCAGCTGACAGGACGTGTGCTGCTAAGCCAGTGAGCAGTGAGCAGCCACAGAGGGTTCTAAGCGAGGGAGACAGGACCTCTGGGAGTGATCCTTCCCGCAGCACATGAAGTGTCTCCTCCAAGGAAGAAACCGGTGCAGGATTGCAAGAGACGGGAGAGAGATGTGATAACATCAAGGAGAGTGGGAAAATGAGAAAGGAGCAGCTGCTATTGGATTACAAGATAGAGGGCTGTCCAGAAGCCTTATTTGGCCTAAAATAAGAATGGCATCCATAGGTCTAAGGATATCAGTGGAAGGCAGAGCCCTGAAGTCTTTCCTGAGCCAAAATCCATGCATATGCAGAGGAAGACTCATCCCAGAAAGGCAAGACTTTCACAATCACTTGTCAGCCCATTAACCTGCACTGCAGGATCCCCTCACCCAGTACCACCCCCCACTGTGCCCCCTCATAAGCCACCAGGGGCTTAGCACCCAATGAGAATTGGGTAGTGAAAAAAGGAAGCAGACAAAGGAGGAAAAGAAGAGAGAAGAGGTATGTTTTAAAATGTGCTGGGGAAGTCAAAACAAATTCCAAGCCATTCCTGCAGGAGGAGATTTTTATGGGGCGAGACATCCCCAAAATGGATTCTGAATTATACTCAGCACCTCATAAAGCATGGGAATTCTTGGCATCCAGCTCACACACATGGCCCTCTGGTTACCTGCCCACCCTCCCCAGCAGGATGGCACGCTGAGAGACCCAGCTGGACGCCAAGAACACCTGGCTGGGTGGATTGAACTGTATTGGAAGCGGTCTCAGCGCCCCTAGGGGAGGCTGCAGCCTTTTCTGGGCCTTGGTCTCCCTCTGTGCAATTAGAGGGTGGGTCAGGATAAGCCTGAGGGCCCTGAGAGTTCTAAGTCCTATGGTCTGGAGAGCTGGCACATGAATAGAGTTACAGAGAGCCCCTGCAAACCTCTCCATGTGTACTGGAGGGGATATGTGGTGAGAGGAAAGAGAGCTTGAAGGGGAAATCTCACTCTAATTCTCTCATTAGGTTATGCAAAGATCAGGTGTGGTCATAGGTGGAAAAAAAAAAGGCTGTGATAAGGTTTCATTACTTTTAAAAATATTGAAAAACTACTGCTGGATAAAGAAATATTTGGAATGGCACTCAGGAAGCCAGCGTGATCTGGGACTTAAACAGCAGCTCTACCTTTCTGTGCTAGGTCACGTCACTATTGCAACCACAGTTTTCGCATCTGCGAAACAGCAAAAGTGTTGGGGTATCTCACTTAAAAGGCCACCCAAAGGGAGAAGAGCATGGATGGCAATTGTTGTGGGTCCCAGGAGGGGCCATGAACTCCGACAGTGGAATGACTTGAGTTCCCGACTCCAGAGTTCAGTTCCCTCCTCTTTATGTGTTTTAAGTTATTTTTTCCAGCTTTATTGAGATATAATTGACATGTAACATTGTGTAAATGTAAGGTGTACAACATGATGATTTGGATACACTTATATATTGCAAACCGATTACCACCACAGCATTTGCTAACATTTTCATCATGTCACATAATAATTACCATTTCATTTTTGTGGTGAGAACATTTAAGATCTATTATCTTAGCAATTTTCAAGTATGTGATAAACTACAGTGACCATGCTGTACATTATCCTGTTCCCCAAAAATAAGACCTAGTCAGACTATCAGCTGTAATGCGTCTTTTGGAGCAAAAATTAATATAACACCTAGTCTAATATGATATAACATAATATAATATAATGTAATATAATATAATATAATATAATATAATACCGGGTTTTGTTTTACAATAAGACCCGGTCTTACAGTAAAGACCGGGTCTTATATTAACTTTTGCTCCAAAAGACGCATTAAAGCTGATTGTCTGGCTGGGTCTTATTTTCGGGGAAACACGGTAGATCCCTAGAACTTACACACCATATAACTGGAAGCTTGCACTCTCTGACCAACACCTCACCATTTCCCCAACTCCCCCCACTAACCGCCATTCTCATCTGTTTCTAGGAGTTTGGCTTTTTTAGATTCTACATATAAATGACATACAACATCCATTTTTCTCTGATTTTATCTCACTTGGCATAATGCCCTCAAGGTGCTTGCGCATTGTCACAAATGACAAGATTTCCTTTTTTCTCACAGTTGAATAATATTCCACTGTATGTTTGGACCACATCTTCTTTCTCCATTTATCGGGTGACTGACACGAATGTATTTCCATATCTCGGCAACTGTAAATAATGCTTCAGTGAACAAGGGTGAGCCCCACCCCCCCAGCACACTTTCTCTCTTTAAGATCCTGCTTTCATTTCCTTTGCATATATACTCAGAAATGGGATTGCTAGATCATTTGGTCGTTCTGTTTTTAATTTTTTAAGGAACCTACATACTGTTTCCCATGGTGGCTGCAACAATTTACATTCCTACCAACAGAGTATGAGGGTTCCCTTTTCCTCTTCTTTAAATCAGCGTTTTGGGCAAAATGGTATCTACAGGCTCAACCACCAAAATTGTTGTGAATTCATGCCTCTGTCAACCTGACACATGTATATATATTCCAAAGCTTTCAGCTAGCCTTCTCTCCGCTGATCACCAGCTTAACCAGCGCTCCCCAAGATTTGTGGAAAACATCCTGAAGCTCACAAGCCCTGAGCGCCCACACTAGAGAGTAACCTCCTCTCCGGCATTCTTCAGACTTCGCAGTCGGCTGAGCTGCATTTTCAGAGAGCCACTTTGTTTCCTAAACCTGTTTATGTCTGTTGCGTTTCGGATCATTATAAAATTTAATGAGTTATTGTGAAAATTAAAAATTCATGAGCATCGGAAGAAGGCAGTTTCTACGAGGACATAGTTGATTGTACTGTACAATTAAAGAAAGTCACTTAAGTATTGCTATGAGTTAGGTCAGGTGTGACAACTATAAAAATTTAAAAAGCAATCATAAAACTCTAGAAGAATGACTTGGCAAGCAAACATCTTTAAGCCCTCAGTCTCCTTTAATGAAACATTCGAGATCATATTTGGTGTATTATGAGCAAGAAAGATGTCATGGCACTCCAATCAGCCGACTCAGACTCAGAGAAGACGCCCTGGCCTGTGTCAAATAATTGGCGAATGTATACACATTCATGTATCTTAAGTTAAAGTAAAATGCTTATTATCTTTTATGATCCCCTGCTCTAATAGCCTTTAGCTATCAACTGACCAACTGTCAAGCACACAGCTTCATACAGGAGGGCTAATAAGGTAAGCAACTCAACCTAAACCCAGGTAACCCTGTCCTAAACAGTGTGTCTCCCCAATGAAGTATGAAAAAAAGTCTAAGGAGGAAAGGAACTGCTTTATCCATCACGTCAAATACGGTACCAGGAAGAAAGAGACACCACCCCTGACTCATTGTAATAATTGTCCCCTTTCTGGCTCCTCCATCGCTGAGTTCAGTTTCCTCTTTTAGTTCTCCAGACAGAAAAATTATTTTTGTATCTTCTGACTCTCATATGTATCTGTAGGTATGTATATGTGTGTATATATGTAGGAATGTGTGTATGTATATATGTGTTATGTGCATATATGCACACACACACACACACATACCATAGATAGATGATAGATAGATAGATAGATAGATAGATAGATAGATAGATAGATAGATAGATAGATAGACAGACAGACAGATAGATAGATAGATAGATAGATAGATAGATATATCTCCCCTATATACATGTCAGAAAAGAAGAGAAAATGTGACGGTAGATTCTGGGGCCTGACCATGCATGGAGCAGTTTTGTCAAGTTGGCTTAACATTAAATGTAAGATGATTAGTGAGCTTTCTCTCTTCATTCCACTTCCATAAACTACTGTGGCAGGAAGATTAACCATCTTCTTCCCAATCCATTGTACATGGGGCATGGTGGTGACGCTGTAGTCCAGACGTAGTACCTTGCTTGTGGACTATCATTTTGAAGCTGTGGAATCTTTTGTTCCAATGAAATGCGAGTTCCAGTGTTACAGACAGATAACAGTGGAGTGTCTCTTTAGCTGAAGCCCAGAGAAACTCATACTCCCCGGATCTATCATGGAACCGAGTTTGAAAACCCAATGCCCTAACAAAAAGACAATTTCATTAACATCCCTGAGCTGTCCGCAAAACACTCACAGAGTGACCGCAGACAAGTCACTTCCTCTCTGTGGCGTCACCAAAGGCGGCTGTTCAAGCACATATTTCTTCCATATTCCACGAGGATCCCAGCGTACTCTTCATCATGGTCACCTTTGTGGAATGTGATGGGGTGGGGAGAGGCTTTCACTTTTCCCTTATAATATTCCTGAATGGTCTGAATTATTTACAAGCTTGTATTCCTTTTGTGACAATTTAAAATTAAAGTTAAAAATGCAATAAGCTTGCATGCACTAGCTGCTGGAGTTACACATATTAGAGACGGATGTTTAACTTAGGACGCTTACAGACTAGCAAGAGAAGCAGACAATTAAACAATCACAGTTTTCCATGAAAATACGAACTGCAGTGAATATACAAAGTGCTCGTCAGATAACCGTTCTGTGGGGAGCAAGGAAAGTCACATTGGAAGCCATGAAGGTATATTCCAGCTGGATTCTTAAAAGATGGGTAGTAGTTATAAGGCAGGAAAGATCATTTTAAATGTATATATTAGAGGGAAATCTGACAATTAGGTGGGCAAAACTTAGATTTTAAACCAATATCCTTGTATCAGTGGCTGGGCTAGATCAATGTTTCCCAAGGTGTAGGATGAGAGATAAATGTAAGTGACACGTGAATACATATATATACATAACTTCAGTAGTTACATTACTTTTACAGGCTGTCTTCCATTTATAGCAACTTATTCCGGTGTTCCATTCTTGACAGTGCTACAGAGATTCCTTTCAAAAATAAACACAGCTAATCCCATTTGCAATGTGACCTTGTGCAATTAACTTGATCTCGCTGAACGGCCATGTCTTCATCTAGAATATGGAGATACTAAAAATACCCATGAAAAGGAGTTTTTTTAATCGAAAAGTACAAATGTTATTATCCCAATAGACTGTAAACTTCTTCCATTTCTGGGCGCCCCCTCCGCTCCCCAGAGACTAGGCACAGGGTGTGAGATGGAAGAACCACTAAAAATGACTGAAGGGGCTTAACTCCAGGCAAGGAGAGTTTAAGGTGAACAAGAGCTTTTAGGTGAACTAGGTTCACCCAGGGAACGCAGATAGAACTCATTGCCTATGCAAACCCCAGTTGGTCTTAGTGACTGACCGGGTTGCTGCATTGAGAAGGGATCTGACGCTGTGATTCAGTTATTGATTAGCAATGTCTGATCCCACAAAGGTATCTTCCACCCATTCATTCCTTCATTCGACAAATACTGATTCAGAACCTGATGGGCACAGCTCTGGGCATCTGGAATGCTGGTAGCGGACAAGACCAGAAGGTGCCGTCTCGCTCATGGGGTATCCTAAGCAGCCCAGTCTCCCAGCTTCCTGAAGACGACCTGGCTCTGACAACACTGACTTCCTCTTACACGAGGCCAAGGGGAAAGTGTCATTTATTTGAGGTCACACTGCAAGTGAACGGCAAAACAGCACTAGAACACAAGGCAGATGCTTCCCCATCCAGCACAGTTGGGGACTCAGCAGACTTGCAAAACCTACTGTGTTTTCCAAGGTGTGCAGCTGTCCTTTCTCCACCACCAACTTCCTGTCTTGGGGGAGGGGTGGCCTTCCGTTCCCTGGTTGGAAGCAGAGAACCACCAGAGGAAGGCCATTTCCCTAGAGGTTTCTGCAGTTTGCAGAGGTGGTTTAGAGAGGCCAGGAGAATAAAGTGGAGAGAGAAATGAAGGGAGGGAGGGACTGTAGGAACCCTGCTATTGGCAGACAGGTAATTGGTTACTTTGGGTGGCCAGCTTCTCCAATCTCCCTCCTGGGGGAGGATGGAGAGAAAGGAATTGAAGAAGGTTCCCTAACAAATTACTGTGAGACTGGGCCTGAAACTGTGAGTTGCATCTGGGTTCAGGGTTTGATCTTCAGAGGCCCTAAGAAGGATGCAGAGAGAGAGGGAGTCTGCTGCAGCAGCTTCCAGTCTCAGAAGCCCCCTGAGAAACCCTTCTCTCCCTCCTGGGCCCCTTCTGAGCCTGGGGGAGGAGTTCCGGGTGGGGGGGGCGGAGAGAAGAACCTCAGGGATCACTTGATTTAATCTCATCACATTAGAAATGAAGGGAAGCCCAGAAATCCATAGGGACTTGACCACACCCAGCAGAACGGGCACCAAACCCCAAGACTCCCCCCTCCCATGGCTGCCACCAAATGACCCTGCCCCTTGGGTTCCATGAGGTCTTTATTCACAAGACTTCCTCTGAATTGCCCTCAACTCCCTCCAAAGCAAAGAAAGTGGGGGCAAAAGTACAGGCCTACTTGTTTTGTTTATTTAACAAACACGTACGTAGCACTGCTGAGCGGCAGCACTGTTCTACATGTTCTACAAACTTTAGCTCTTGGGATCCTCGGAACAATAGCCTAATAAGCAACAGAATGACCCAAGGAGGCAGGTACCCTCGAAGGTGGTGATCACAAACCATCATCTCGATTCCTGCCCACGTTTCATTCATTTGTCCAGAAAATATCCACTCATCACCTACTATGTGCTGTGTCCTGCACTATACAGTCTGGAGAACAAAAAGAGGAACAAGACATACTCCCTATCTTCAAGGAGCTGTCAGACAAAGGTTTTTTAAAAAAACAATGGAAAAGACAGCTATGGGGGCAGGGCGGAGGTGGGGGCGGGGGGTCTACCAGGGACTACTTAGGTCAGGGAGACTCCTCGGAGAAGGCACTATTTGAGTTTTGTGAGCCAGAATGAAAATGAACTCAGGGAAGAAGGCAACATTTGTAAAATGAAAAAAGAATTTGGATTTTAGCTTAAGAGCAATGAGAAACAATTAGAAGTTTTAAACAGGGGAGTGGCGAGATCTAATTTGCTTTCTGGAAAAGATCACTCTGGCTACTGCACACAGCAGAGCTGGCAAACTTTTTCTGTAAAGGTGAGCGTTAGCAACTATTTTAAGCTTTGTGGCTCCAATACTCATTGTTGCTACTATTCATCTCTGCTGCTGAAGCGCGCAAACAACCACAGACAGGACATATACGAGCGTACGCGTGTGCATGTGTTCTAATAAATCTGCATGGATGGATCCTGACATTGGAATTTCATATCACTGTCACCTATCATGAAACTTTAGTCTTCTGTGGATTTCTTTTTCAACTATTTAAACAAGTAAATCAGCGTACAGGCCACACAAAAGCAGGCGGCAAGCTGGATTTGGCCTGTGTGCTGTACCTCGTATGGTGTCAAGAAAGGCTGGGAACAGAAAGGCAGCAGGAGACCAGTTAGAAGACTGATACAACACCCAAGCGAGAAAGGAGGATGGTTTGGACAAAGGGGATGGCCGCAAAAAAATATGAGAAACAAGTAACGCTGAGAATCATTCTAGAAATCATACCCCAGGGTTGGCTGACTGAAAGAATGAGAGAAGCAAGGGAAAGGGAATATTAAGGATGAGTCCTTCGCTTAAGTAACTGGGTGAACGGTGGTCTGGCTTCCTGAGATGGGGGAGATGTGGGGAGAGCAGCTTTAGGGGTCAAACCACACACTGATAGTGTGGTCCTTGACAGGAGGAAAACCAGGGCGCCTGACAGTTGCCAGATAAACTACAGGATGCCAAGTTAAATTTGAGTTTCTGATCATCAGAGTCACTTTTAGTATAACTGTGTTCCAAATATTGCACGGGACACAGTTAAGCAAGTATTCATTGGCTGAAAGTCAAGTTCAGCTGGGCATTCTGTATTTCGTTTGTTGCATTTATTTTTATTCAGAAATTTGGCAATCCGAGGTTTAAGCATTCAGGGAAACAACCACAAACTCGATCTAAGCCTTGGAGGAGAAGGAGAAGGTTTCTCAAAGCAGGTAATAGCTGAGCTGAGGCTAGGAGTTGGCCAGGTGAGTTGGGGCCTGGAAAAGCATTCTACGCCGAGAGAACAGCATTTCTGTGCCAGCGTCAGGTAGGGGAGGTATGCCTTGTGCCCTGAGATATCTGCAGGTCATCCATGAAACTAGAGCCTCAGTGTGACTGCGAACGTCAGGACGCCAGGCTAGAGGTTTGCAGGGACCAATTCATGCAGGTACCCGGACCTCCAAGAGTTGGTACGGCCTCCCACGGGCATTCCTGAGTGGGGCTCTGTCCATTTGGAGGAAAGGGAGGGAAGAGCGTTTGTCCAAAGACCAGCTGGGATCCCCAACAGTCGCTCTGCGACTGGCACCTGGTTCTCATTCAAGCCCTGTGTCAGCCCTGTGCAAGCCGACCAGTCCTCTCTGGTGCCTTTCCCTGCTGCCCGCCCCCTACCCTCCTCCACCCACGGCCTCCACTGAAATGATTCCCCCAAATGCAGCTATTACTGTGACTGGAAATCTCTTTACTGCTGATTCTGCTAATGGAAAGATTCCTTCCCTTTTCGGCTGCTTGCAAAGCCACTCGTGACTTTCCTGGGTGCCTGAGAGCAAGGTTTTGTCAGCCTGCTGCCAACAGAAGGGAGAGAGGATTCTGCCCCGCCTGCCTCCTCCAACACCCACCTGCCTTAGACTCAGCCTCTAAGAGCTTCTCTGTCCAAACTGTCCTCAGACAACCCCGGAGTCTCCCCGCTTCTCCCTGGTCCTGGAGAACAGCAGAGATCCATGGTCAATTTCATCCTTCTTTCTGTCTTGCTTGGGGGGAGAGGGAGGGTGAGGAGAGGTGTAAGCATAGCCTGCTGGAGTGGAAGGACAGGGAAGGGAAGGAGAATTTGCATACATTATATATTCCTACCTCCACTTCCTTCCACAAAAGGATTCCAGGTGGCTAAGAGGCAGGGAGCACAAACTGTGTGCCAGACGTCGGGCAGGTGCTCTGCACACAACTATCTCTGCGAGGATCACACGGCTTCGTGTAACTAAAAATTGAGTTTGGTGCTGGGCACTCGCTAAAATCTCATTTACGAAGGGATCTCCAAAACTCAGGATCACAGCAACCCAGAGTACCCATTATTATGCTATCTGCACTTTACTGGTGGGCAAACAGAGGCTCAGCGCGGCGGCATACAGCAGCCTACAGTTAGGAAGCTGTGCATTCGGACTCGAACCCAGAGCTTTTGAACGTCAGAGCTGACACGCATCCCACCCCAGCACACTGCCTCTCAGTCAGAGCGGCTGGGCTACAGACGGGATTTTGCTGCGGATTACCTGTGGGGATCTTGGGGAGCATACTTCTGTCAGCTAGGTAAATGAGGCAGGTGGGCTGGATCTGAAAGGCGTTCTTTTACCCGGTTCTAATATTCTAGGAGAAGTCTACACTACCTCTTTGGATGTTCACAGCATTTGATATCTCTACCTATATATCTGTACCTATAGATATAGAGATACAGATTATATAACATTATATATCCCATATGTACAGGTAATGGAATACAAATCCCGTTTTCAAGGTGGGAACAAAAAAGTACAGTGCTGCTGCTAAGAAGCAGGAGATGGGCAAAACTCCCCTTGGGGCAGGGCAGGGGGGTGGCAAGGAAGGTGCCCATCGGGCTGTGTCTCAGACAACCGATGCCCTGACAACTTCTAGAAAGAGAATGAGAGCTGCTGTCAGTTCCTGGGAGGCCGAGATCACAGGTCTCCTAGTATAACACTTGCCTACATAAGGTGGGGACTTCCTAAGCACCGGAGGAAGAGGGAAGTGGAAAGAGAAGACAAGAAGGAGAGGAGGGAGAGAGGGAGTGAGGAAGGGAAGAAGGAAGGGAACTGAGAAGGCACAGCCACATAGGAATCCGCTTTGCCAAGTAGTCCTGGGAAAATGAGTGGCATCTAGAAAAATTGAGACAAGGCTTGGTGCTCTCTTGGCAAATGAGCAGGAGTGACAGGGCCTCCGGAGATGCTGAGTCAGCTCCTGGCAGCACAGAAATAAGATGTTCTGCCCCTTGGGCCCAGGAGGCTGTCACACCTGCAGTTCCTATCTAGGAAACATCTCCAACTTGCTGGTAATGAGAAGAGGAAGAGATGAAAAGCAAAAGAGTTTGTCAAAGAGACAGAAACTCAAAAATAGTCTGGTTCTGTGCAGAATGGGAGGCAGAGAGAGAGCCAGGGTTTGGAACCAAGCGGACATGAGTGTGGACCCGTTCAGCTGTGTAACAGCTGTGTGATGTGGGGTGTGTGCCTTAACTCCTCTGAGCCTCGGGGCTCAACTAGGACATCCTGTCCGTTTCTGAGCATCGAGGGAAGGATGAAATGCGGTAGCAGATGTACCAGCAGAGCACCTGGGGCAGAGTAAATAGTCAGTACCCAGTTGCAGTTTTCATAGCCTACCCCACGCCAGACTGATAAAGCCTGGAATACCAGCCCCATCCCTGCCGGCCTGGCAGGCGTGCCCTCAGGCGGGAGGAAGGCACATTAGCATAAGAGTCAAGGAGACTGGCATCTGGTGCCTGCTCTACCACTGACTTGCTATGGTGGCTTTGATTTCCCCATCTCTGTACAGAAGGATTTCGTTTAAATAATCTCCTAAATTCTTACCATTTCAGACATTTGACAATCCCAGAACCACGCTGTATCATCTCCCCCAAAACATCCAGTGCCTCTGTGCTTGCCGCAGTGCAAAACTTCTAATCCCTCATCTAGCGTCCATGATTCAAGATAAGGCTTTTCCTCTAATCAAACTGGTCCCATTATTCATCTGATAAACATCCAGAAATAATAAGGAGGTAGGAGAAGGTAGAGAAAATGGCTATGGGAGCTCAGAAGAGGCGGTATTCCAGCTTAGCCTTCACAGACGGCTGGAAGTTCAACACCTGTCTGGTTTTATCCGCTCTGGATTCTGGGATGATACTTGGCAAACCCTGGGTTCTAGTCATCTAAGATCCCCTGAATTAGGATGTGCCAAGCACAGCGGGAGGCACTGCAGCCCCACAGATGAAGAAGGTATGTTCTCCGCTTAGAATCCACAGGCAAGAAGCACATGTCAGACCATGAGACACGTAAGTTCTGCTCTCTACTCCAAGCCACCAGCATCACCTCACCTGAACAGGCTCTCACAGCTTTGCCTGCTTCCATCTTGGCTCCTTTACAGAGCACGCTCAGTAATTCTTTGAAACGTAAGTCCAATACGGATACTCTCTTGCTAACAATCCAGCATGGCTCTCCATTGCACTCAGTAAAAGCCCGAGTCCTGACAGCAAGCTGGATGGGCCTGTGACTCCCCTTTCCTCTCCTGGCCTGGCCGCCATCCCCTCGCCCCCCTCCAGGCCACAGGGCCATCTTCTTGCAGGCTCCTGAGCACTCCAGGTGTGCTCCAGAGTCAGGGCTCCAAGGAGCATTCTCTGTCTGGAATGCTCTTCTCCTGAACACCTGTGTGGCTAACTCCTTCATCGCCTTCCAGTCTTAGGTCTAATCCTACATCCTCAATGAACACCTCTCACTCTATTTCATATGAAAACCAACCTCCTCCCTGCAAAAATGTTCCCGTTTCATTTATTTTTTTCCCTCTTTTTCATCGAATGTATCACTTTCCCACTTACGTAATTCTCTTATTTATTATCTTTATTGTCATGGTCCTCTCCCTCCCTGCCCCCCTCTCCTGCATAGGAGCTCTCTGAATGCAGGAATCTGAGCCTTTTGTTGTCTGGTGTGCCCTAAACATCTGGACCTGTGCCCAGCATATTGAAGGTGCTCAATAGTTCTTCAGGGACCAGCACTGCTATCGCGATCTTTATACTGATAGGGAGTGCCGAGGCCCAGAATGTTCAAATCCAGAACGAAGAGGTCAGGAAAGACTTCCAAGAGAAGTTGACATTTCAGTTCAGTCTTGAAAGGAAAGAAGGGATTTCCCAGGGGTGGTGGGGCAGAGTTACAGAACAAGAAAGAAGGACTCTCAGTATAAGGAGAGCCTGGGCAGAGTCTGATCATGGACTTTGCGCCCCAATAAGGTGCTTGAACTTTATCCTAAGAACCACAGGGAAACAGGGAGATGCTTTAGGAGAGGGTAGTCGTGACCATGTCCATGCTTTTCATGACATCACTCTGTAGGCAAGTACCCATGATGGATTAGACGATCTGGCGACAGACAGACAGACAGGCCAGTGAGTTGACTGCTGGAATCTTAGCAGAGGGAAGTGCTGAGGTCTGACCTGCCAGGGACTGTGCCAATGGGGACGGAGACATGTTTCCTCTTCATGGTTCAAATCCTAATAGTTTAGAACATATGACATCTTGGTCAATTTTTGACTCACATACTGAGCTGTTTGCACGTTCTGGTTTGCTTGGAAGGAAGGTACCAATATTTCAGTCCCGAGTCTGACATTGTATAGTCCCCGCTGCCCCCGCCCTCCAATCCAAATGGAAGTCTTAATGGGGGTTGTTATCCAAAAGAACTACAGACAAGCAGCCAGTGGGTGAAAGGAGAGAAGAGAGCCAGTCCTGCCAAGCACTGCTGCCTGCCTCCTTCTGGGGCACAGAGGCCGCTCTGCTAGAAGGAAAGGAAAACCAGATCTCGTGCTATAGTTAATCTTCTGTTGCCACTAGCTGGTCAGTGTGAGAACTTGGGAAAGGATCAGCACCCTCAAAGTTCAATCCGACTCTTTCTTTCCTCACCTGGAAAAGCGCAGGCTTCTTCGGTTCACCCCCACAGGCCGCTACTGAAAGGCAATGAGGGTTCCTCCCCCCTCGCAGAACCAAACCCAGAAGCTCAGGTTCTCAGGAGAGATTGGAGCCAAGCAGCTGGATATTCAGGCAGCAGAACACATTCAGTTACCCTAAGGGTATTTTTCTTCTGAGATTCTGAGGCTTTGTGTTTTTTTTATTTGTCTGGGATTTTTCGCAGGGGGAAGAGGAGAAAGCAGTGCATTTGAGGATGTTCAACTGAGTTGCATACAGAGACGTGTTTAAACCCAGAGCCGTGCGTTAGCAGTCCCGTGTTGTGATGGAAAGAAGCATGGAGTGGAATTCAAGACCAGCGGGGTTAAGTTTGAACGGCTGGTCCTTAAGTGGGTTTCGTCCACTGTCTGAGCCCCAGTATTACCACATAAAAGGAGGGGTGGATTCAGTGCGCTCCAGCAGTCTGTGATACTGTGAGTCCCTCAATGTTGATAGTTGTGGGAATAGTTTTCATGACTGCACCCAAAAAAGTCCCTGTCAGTGTACATCCTTCTCTCCTGCCAGCACAGGTGTTTACACTGTCCTGGGCAGCCAAAGACCAGGGTACAGCAAAGCAAGTAGAAACAGGAGGCGTTGCTTGCCAGACGCCTAGTCAGACCTACTGCTGGACCTGCTGTACATGAAAATTATAGAACCAGCTTATGGCCTGAGGGCCTAGTTCAGGAAAACCATCAAGCTCCATGTCACACCAAAGCTTGCCGAGCTATGCTGTGCCGGCTTGTGTCACTGACCCCCAGAAACAGCAAATCTGGTTGGCCCTGAGCAAACTTCAGCCCCTCTAATACAGCGGAAACAAATCCTCCTCTCTCTCTACCCCACTTCCCTCTCAGTAATACACTACTTTCTGAGGGCAGGGCATCTCTCTCTGCACTGAGTATGAAATAGGCTTCATCAGATTAGAGCTGGCAAAGGGGTGGGGATGGACTGAGGGACGTGAGGGCAAAGGGGGGAAAGACTCGTATAGAGACCACTGAACACCCCTCTCCCCACTCCCAGGAGCCTGGAACATTAGAACAGGACGGGACCTTGACGTTTCAGGGCTACTCAGATGCTGACTCTAGTGCTAATGGACCTGGTGTCAACGATTAAACAACACAGTTTTGTTTTAATCTAGCTTTGTTTGAAAACATCAAATTCCCCATCTTATCCACCCCAGAATCTCTCTCTCACATACACATACAGTAAAAACACAGGTACTGATTTTAATGAATATTCTGTGGTGAAAAATCCCTTCAGAAAACCCAGCTGTTCTTCCTCCCTCTTAATAACTAGTATCAACCTGCAGAATCAAACCAGAAATCGAAACGGGCCGATAGCCTCAGTGTCTCCCTGGGCTAGATCCTTTCTCCAGCCCAAAGCTGTGCAGTCTCTGCTTGAAGGCTTCCTCCCATGTGGACCCTACCATCCGTCAGGGGTCAGCACGCAGGCTTGTTGGACAGCTCCCTGGGACACACCCTCCTGTGGGCCTGAACTCTATCCCCTTAGGTTCTGCAGCTTTAAACATTCCTAGAACCAGGCAGGCGAAAACACCTCCATCATTCCCTGTTGACATTTGAAGGACTTTGGTGGACTGTTTTCCTGAGGCTAAACTCCCTGCTTTTAACAACCCTCTGACCAGTCTCCTGGTCCCTCCTTCCAGAGGTTTTTCTCTTTCAGTATTCAGTTTTGTCATTGCAGAACTGACTAAGTTAGCATTTCAGACTGTGTCTTTCTCTTCCATGCAGGCCCATCATCGTCCTGCAAAGAGCCTTCCTTTGGGACAGCTCTTCAGGACACTGCCAGATCGCCTCACGCAGGTGTATTGAAGACATATTGCTGGATGGTGTTTCCTTCTTCACGGGCCCTTCCCCAAATACAGAGCACACACCTCACCTGCGTGAGTTGTGTGACAAGGCAAGTCCTTAAGACATTCTGACAAGGAAGG
Organism: Rhinolophus sinicus; assembly: GCF_057876585.1. NCBI lineage: Eukaryota > Metazoa > Chordata > Mammalia > Chiroptera > Rhinolophidae > Rhinolophus > Rhinolophus sinicus. The sequence goes on along the minus strand of NC_142516.1, from coordinate 15,310,440 downwards.
GGTATGCTATTGTCTGTCTTTGCCCCCCTTCTGCTGAATCGAGGCTGGCAGTAAACAGTCCAGCTCGGCCACCGTGAAGCACAGGAAGAAGGAAGTCACTGCCCTACCTGCGGACAGGAGAGCGAAACCCACAAGAAACCCCAGGGCTGCCTGGGGGCAGATGAGGACTGAGTGATCTGCAGGTTCACCTCAGAAGCCCTGCACCGGCAGCTGCTCCTGTTCAAGCTCTTTCTTTTCAATCAGTCCTTCCCAACACCCCCATGTCACTGGCAAAGGAAAGAAGCCAGTAAGAGGCAAGAGGAGCTCGTCAGAGCTACAGAATGGGTCAGGGCACTTCAAGTGCATATGATCTCTACCTCCAAGGATTATTTTAGGGCTCATCTACCCACTCATGTCACAGCACAAAGAACTGAAGCTCTGGGAATTCCGTGACTTATTCAAGGTCACTGTGGACCAGAGCTGAGATTCCAGGGCCTCAGCAACTTGAAGTTCCCGAGCCGTATTGGAGCATTCAGCTTGTCTTCCAGTGTAGCGTTCAAGCCCTAGCTGTGGTTTTATCCTTCCCAGGAAGGATGCCTAGCCTCCTCCCAGTCTGTAGAGATGTCTTCCCTCCTTGATGTCACTGAATGTGTCATCTCCATCACTCGTTAGCACCATTAAATACAGTGCCCTTTGACATTCCATGAGTCATAGAACTTTGAGCTGGTAGGGTCACTGGAGGTCATTTAATTCATGCCTCACGTTCAAACTCTCCTACTTCAGCTCACCCATGCAGCTGAAGTTCCTTTCGAGAAATGTTCTTGTTGTGTGGATGAATTGTTATCTTTCTCTCCAGAACCCAGCGCCATGCCCTGCATACATGTATAACCAGCCCCTCGATGTATATGTGGCTCAGGATGGCTATTTAGCAATTACCAAGAATGTAGGTGTACAGTAGACTGAGATTCCCGTTCTGCCAAGTCTGCCATTTATTCACAGTCTGACCTTGGATTAGGTCCCTGGTCTCTCTACGAATGTTTCCTAACCTGTAAAATGGCAGTAACAGCAGTGCCCACTAGATATATGTTATATGAATTAACAATAAAAGACAAGAGGAAAGCGCTTAGCACCACATTAAGGGTTCAATAACTATTTGCTATTCCTTGATCACTTTCAGGGAAATTCACTTTGTCAATGCCATTGACTTATAATCAGATTCTAAAGAAGAACCCCAGACAAAGAAACCTGGGGAATCTTTCACCTCTGAGGGAAACCTCCAACTACATAAAGCAGGATGGAACATGATGGGAAAAGTAGAAATATGAAGAGAGAAAAAGACCGGAAGAAAAGTCATTTAAGTCTGGGCATGACCAATAATACAGCCAATAACTCAAACAACAGAGGCAGAATGGAGGGAGACAGGGCCAGGTATGTATAGGTAACTCTTGTGAAAGAGGATGGTAGGCAGTGTGGGAAAAACTACCTTGAGTTCCCCCAGCTGGAGTCAGTAAAATGGGGATTCTATCTTTTATTTGTCCAATCACCCCTTTAATGCCAGGTTATATTTTACCACCACCAACTCTGGGCCCACAACCCACAGCATGGCCTGAGGGCTTTGGCAGACACCATCACCCCCTAGCGGTGGCTCACACACCCCACTATTGGCAGAATTTGGCATGTACTGACGTTGCACGCCCAGATGTGGCATGTGCCATCTCCAAAACCTTCGGACAGGCGAATTAGTAATGAAAGACTCGCCCAACCCACCAAACACAAACACTCAGCTTTTAAACAAAGGGTGTTTAAAAGGTCTGGGGATGGGATGACGGGATGGGGAAAGATACGGCCATAAATGGCACCCCCGACAGGCAGCAGCCCTCATTCCCAGCCAGCCTGGCGCTCCTGCAGCTCACTGTGCACTCCGTGTTTACATGCAAACAGTAGAAGACCAACACAAATAAAAAGCCCACGTCTCCCTACACAGCTCCTGCTATACTAGGCCATCTGGTGACTACCTCGCTAGCCAAATCCCTGGGGGGGGGGGGGGGGGCGCCTTGAGCTGCCAGCCCAGGGCGCTGCAGGGAGGCGAAGGAGGCGGGGAAATCAATTCCTACATGCCTCCAAAAGGTCTCAGAGCTGCCAAGGAGAACAGCACCCAGCCACTCCACAGCAGGCAGTCTCCAGTGGCCAGGCTCAGCCGCCCTGCATCAGAGAAGGGCGCAGCTTCCAAAAGCAGGGTGCCAGGAGACTCTAGAGCTAACTCACAGGTCCTGCCTGGGGTAATGGAGACCTCCAGCTCCTCACTTAGCTCCACACTCAGTTTGCCCAGCGCGCTCCCCGACAACCATTACCTCTTGAAAGCCAAAGTTTAAAAAGGCAGAGATTGCCAGCTCTAGGAATTGGGGGCGACTCCTATAGCTGGCTGGACCGGGTCCCATACATAGTTGGGGAATTGGAATGTCCTGGGGCCCTTGCTTCCAAGTAACACTATACCCCCAAATATCCCCTTCCCCCACCCCTTATTTGACCAGTCATTTAAGGGGATTCCCACTCCTGTCCTCCCAGGGGACTCTGGAGTAGAGATCAGGAACGGAGGAAGAAGGTTGGAATTGGAAATGGGGTGGAGGGATACCCTCAGTGTTGCCCAAAGGACCCGACCCTTGGGGGAGGCTGCAGGAGTTAGCCCTGAGTCCAAGGTTAGCTCTTCACCAGAAGGAACCCCGTCTCCACCGTCATCCCGTTCCGTGGAAATGGGCAGCCCCACAGGTGCACCTGTGTGTCCTGCCTGTGTGTATGCTAGGGTGTGTGTCGCACTGCCAGATGCGCTGCTGCGGGAAGTCCCCTGCTGCCTTGCCTCCAGGAAAGCTCAGCGTGCTCCAGTTGCAGCCAGCTGGGGAGAGCCCAACGGCCAGACACTGGAGGGCCTGGCCCGTGCTCAAGTCTCCCCAGGCAGCCAGCATGAAAAGGAAGGGGCGGGGGGGGGGGTCACAAAAAATACATTAACAAATATTATGGCTCCCGGGAGAGAGGAGTCTGGTCCATTGATTACTCTTCGGGGCTTCTCGGACGAACAAAGAGTTAACCTAAGAGGTTCAAGCCCGGATTCTGAAGGCGCTGACCGCGAAGGCTCATCACCCCGGAGATGCCGGAGCTGAACTGTATCCAAGAAGTCAAGGATGAGGCAGAAGAGCTGGGGAGTCTCCCAGCAGCGAGCCCCGTGCCTCCCAGGCGCTGTTGTTGACCAGACTCTGACAACCAATCGCGCCCCGCGCCCCCAAGAGGGGAGGAGAGAGCCAGCGATCAGGGAGCGCGGGAGAGCTAAGGGGGAACAACATTTTTGTACGCGCTCTCCGAGATAATTAAGCTATCAATTACCCGGGTGGGAAATCAGCTGCGCTTCCCACAGCTCCTCGGAAGGGCCGACTCCTCCGGGATTCTTGCTGGGAACCAGCAGGCAGCAAGCTGCTGGCGAACTTTCTGATGAACTTTTCCATTTGAGCCCCCAACCCCCGGCCTCACCACCACCCTAGCCTTTCCCCTTCCATTTTCTAGCTTTCAAGTTATTATTATTAGCCAGTGGCTGAGATTCGAGGACAAACCTGCTGGCCGCTGGGGGTGGAAGGGGTGGGGGTGTAGAAAGGCAAATGCGACAGCAGGGGTTGGCGGGGGTATAATTCTGAAAGTGGAGACCTTGGGCTCAGAATTCCAGTCCTCAAAAATCACTCAATCCTCCCCTGCCCCACTTCACAGATGGCCAAAACTGAGGCCCAGAAGGGGGAAGAGACTCGGCCAAGGTCACCCAGCCCTTTCGGAAGACGAGTTTATGTGGACGGGTGATTCTACACAGAGCTTCTCCGCTCGGATTCTCGAGAAAATCTATCCCGAAGAGCAGAGCCAACAACTCCGACGCTAGGGCGAAGGGGCGGTAACCGCGGCGGCAGTGACCGTGCCGGGAGGAGCAATGGGCGGCCGGCTCCGCACCCGGCTTCGGAGCGGCGGACATACCCGGCCCTTAGTTCGAACACACTCAGAGATCTGGGGTCTCCGGCGACGGGGACAGACAGTGGCAGAGATCAACGTGTGGACTAAGCGACTGAGGGACAGGTCCCCACTGCAGAAGGGCTGGCACGCCCCCGGGCTCCCGCCACGCGCTTCCGGGACCTCCTAACCCACAGTCCTTTCCAACCACCTGTACGCCCTCGGGGCCCCTCAGCTGCCCTCTCCGCACACCGCTGGGGGCAGCCCGGGGCGGGGCTCCCCGGGGCGCCCCCACCCGTCAGACTTCACTTAGGGGTGCACAGTTCCTTGGGGTCTCGCGTGTGCCGGCGCCCAGACTTACCCAGAGTGAAGAAGGGCAGCTCGGTGTTGTCCAGGTCGTCCTGGACCGCGATGCGCCCCGGCAGCTCGTTACGCACAAAGAGCAGGAGGCGCGACTCGGCTGTGGCGCCCGCGGAGCTGGCGGAGCCCGGGGACGCGGCGGCTGCGGCTCCAGCCCCGGTCCCAGTCCCGGCCCCGGTTCGGGCGCCGCTCCAGCCGATGTCGCTCTCCCGCAGGGCGGGCAGTGTGGACACCGTGACGGTCTTGAGCCGGCAGGGGCTGTCGGGCTCCCGCGAGGCGGCGGCGGTGGCGCCGGCCAGCAGCGGCGGCGGCGGCAGCAGGAGCAGGAACAGCAGCAGCGGCGGCGGCGGCGGCGCCGGGGGGAAGCCGAGCCTCAGCCGCCCCCAGAGCCCCGAGCTGGGGCCGGGGCTGCGCCGGGCGCCGGCGGCGGCCATGGCGGGAGGGGCTGCGGTGCTGCGAGCCGCGGCCGCGGCGGTGAAGGAGGAGGAAGAAGCTGCGAACGCTAAGCGAACCAGGACGCCGGAGCTAAGGAGCCGTGGGAGCCGCTCGCCAGCAGCCCCCAGCTCCCGGCTCCGCCTCCCGCTCGGCCCCGGACCGCCCCCCCGCGCCGCCTTCCCGGGCTCGCCGCCCGGCCCTGCTCTGGCTCCCCCCGCAGACCCCGAGCGTTTCGGAGGCTCCGCCCGGCCTCGTGCAAATCCCAGTCGCCCCCTCTCCTTTCCCAGGATCCCCCAATGCCGCTCTCACAGTGTTCTTTAGCCACACCACCCCTGTCCAAATTCCTAAAACGTAGGGACCCCCTTCAGGCTTCCCCTAATTTCCCCGGGCTCAACCCGGCTGGCTCACCTTCACCCACCCCTGGCTCAACCCAGAAGCTGCACCTGGGGGCGCCTTAGCCCAGCGTTGCTCCAGGCCCCGCCTTCTTGGGGGTAGAGGGCTCTTCTGGGTGGCCAAGACTTAACTTTGTCTCCCCTCAATCCCAGTAACAAGTCCTGTGTCCTTTTCTAGTCCCTGAAATAATCCCTTGTGGCTTCAGAGCCCCTCCCAAACCTACTGCCAACAACTCACGCAACCATTCTCCCGTTACCAGGACCCCACCTCTTCCCTCCACCCAGGCCTCCGCGGATACACTAACTGCTAAGGGCCCCAGAGGTGTCCAACTCCATTCTGCGGCCCTCACCCTCCCAAAATGCCTCAGCCAGGAGACTGGCCCCCTAGCTGCCTCCCTGCAATCCAGCCCACTCACGCGCTTTTATTTTGGATTCCTACTCCTAGCTTGGAGCCGCTCTACTTGGCTGCTTCTGCTTTCTGTGTGAAATTCCTGAAAAGGGTGCGAGATAGAGACCTAGTACTCTGTCTGCCTGGGGCTCCCATGTGGCCCCTGCATCCTCTGACCCATTCCCAGAGGAGGAGTCTGTTCACCACTTCTTCACCCCTAGTACTTCCCTTCCCAGAGTCAAGTTGAGCTGTAAACCTGAGACACATGGCAGCCCTTGGCCTTCAGCTGATTCTGCCTCTGACACATACCTGGTATCCTCCACGGAACTGTCACATCTGCAGGGATCCAGGCTGGAGCAGGCCCCCTTCTCCACTCCCCGATTTTTCTTCATCTTTCCTCTCTCTGTTCTCTTTCATCTCACCACTCATTTCCTTCTTCCTCTTCTTGACTTTAATCTTATAAATGCTTCCTCCCTATAATTTGTGAGCCATTTCCCGTCTGTCTGTACTGTATTGCTTGCCCATCTACACCTTTTGTGCCGTCTCTGCATTAACCCCTCTCTTCTTAATTCTTCCCTCTTCTGCCTCTTGTTGCCTTTCGACCTTTAACCCTTAAGTGAATTGCCTTTTTCCCTCTCCCATCACATTTTATTCACTTTTTTATGACTTTGGATAAAGGCAGAGGACTGAAAATAAGGCAATATCAAAGCCTGTTTTGTGACCTTGGACTTAATGTTTCTGAAGTATTCTCCAAGTGTTAGTCATGTATATATGTTAGCTTTTATACACAATCATAATCCAATGAGATGGACATTATGACTCCCATTTTCCAGATGAGAAAACTGAAATCAGAAGGTCAGGGAAGTGAAGGGACTTCCCAAGGTCACACCACTCAAAAGCAGAAGAGGTGAGATTTGAACTCCAGACTTCAAAGCCTTGGCTCTTTCTATTAAATCACACTGTCCTCAGTGACCTTGGAGAAGCCCACCTAGCAAAGATGTGTAAGGCACATCTACAGGAGCACATCTGGGTCTGTTTCAGCTCTGAGGTTTATATGGTACGCTTCTCCTGTCTCAGTTTACTAATCTGTGAACTTGGGGGGTAGGGGGGAGCTGGCCTTTCAAGTCCTCTCTCATTCATCTCCTGCCTCTCTGATGCCTGCTTCAGTTCATTTACTCCTCCAAATATGTCGCCTGCCTCCCTCAGTCCCTCCTTTGTACCCTACAATCCGCCACTATCCTCTGCAATGGGGCTTTCTGATTCTCTATGCCCCTTTCTTCAAATATGCTGACATAGTCCATTTATAGAAGTGCATACCAGGAAAAAAGGGCTCCCTTATGTGAGGCAGAGTCTGTGCAAGTCCTTCATGGACCTCTGGTACAAAGGCCTGTCGAATGCCACCAACACTTTCATTCATTCATTCACCACCAAATATCCAGGGCTCCTACCAGGCACTACATGGGGATGCAGAGATGGATAAACACAGCTCCTGCCCTTGGAGAACTTATAATGATGGGGGTGGGGGAGGGATGAAACAGGCACAGAAATACCTCAGATACCAGGCAGGCAGGCAGGCAGGCGGACGCACAAACATGTCGTTCTTTTTTGAGTGCTTTGAAACTTATGTTTGGAGAAATCAAAGAAAGCTTCCCAGAGGAGGTGGCATTGGAGTTTAGTCATGAAGAACCAGTAGCATGGGGGTGGACAGTCCAGGTTAAAGCTGGCGTTTGGGATGCTTTGCAACTACTCAGCATTTGAATCCCTTTCCTACCTCAGAGGGTGCTTCATTCTCCGAGGCACAGCCTACCTCCCATGAAGAAGCTAAAATTTCTAGACACTTTCTCAGCCTCCACTTCAGTTAGGACTTAGGCACATAACTCAGGATTTACCAATCAGATTCACCCAGCCCAGAGGCAGGGAAGGAAGCTGGAATCAGGCAGAATCCACTTGGGGACCAAAGTGGCAACTGTTGGGGTAGTTACATCTGGGTTCCCCTGCTGGTGAACATGATTCTTACAGCACTGCTCAGAGCCCAGTGTCACTGGTGTCAAGAGTGTGAATTATCCTATTTATGCCCGGCTGCAGCTGCAACAATAAGATCGCCACCAGCCAGTTCTCTGCTGTGGTTGGGAGCGGTGCTGTCTGCTCCATGGACTCAGCCCAGATCCCATGCCCTCCTAGAGAGTCTAAGTAACCTGATATCACTTTACTGAATTCTGTTGCTGTTTAAATGATCCAGGATCGGTATTTGTTGCTTGCAACTAAGACACCTGCCAGAGAACAAAGAATGTGGAACAAATGGAGGGCAGAGAGGGCAAAGCATACGAAGGGAATGGAAGAAGTTCAGTGAGAGGGAGAGGGAGTGAGTGAAGACACAACGGAAAAGGCAGGCAAGAAATTCACTGTTCATTTTGAGGAGGACCAGCTTTACCTAGTGTTGAATCTGTAATGACCACAGGAAAATAACTCATATTTTGAATGCATATTTTGCTACTTCAAAATTTTACATAATATATCAATGAATGATGGTAATTTCTGCCTTCTGGCAGCAGCAAGGCTCCAGAAATAATTATGCAAAGCGCGTAACATAATAGGTGCTCAATAATGTATAAGGGCTGCTGGGATGCATAGTCCCCGCAACACCTGGAGTAAGGCTTGTTATCCCCATTTGATGGATGTGTTGTTTGAGGTCCGGGAAAGCTAATACACCTGACTCTGATCGTGTAGTTAGCAAGAGGGCGTGCCGCACACGTGTGTCTGACTCTGAAATTCTGGCTCCATCTGCCACAGCATGGCACCTCCCTGCTCTACCCTCCCCCACCTGTGCCCAATACCCTGGGACTTCCCTATTCCCACTCTCATGCCCTGTCCTGTGACACCTGGGGGCACCGCTCTTCTCTCCCCAGCTTCTCTCTCCCCTTCTCCTTTCCTCTTCACTAGTCACATTTCATTATTGATTTCATTAGTTACATTTCATTATTGATATACTTTATTCCCCTCTAGGGTGCCCTTCGTACCCCCTTCTCTGACTTCACGGATCTGAAATTCCTTTCTATTCCTTTCGAACTCCTTCCCAGTCCTCCGAGCAAATGCTTCCTCTTGCTTCATCTTTCATCTTTCTTATTTGTCTTTCTAGGGAGTTTTGCAACATTATTTTTTTTCTTTCCTCCACCCTCCTTCCTTCATACTCTGTTCTGTTTTCTTAAAATTCCTTCTATTCATCCCACCTGACTGAGGCAGCCTAGTGTGGCTGAAAAAGGTGGGGTTCGGGAGGCTGACAGGCTTGGGGTTAGATATCGTCTTTGCTATTTACCTACTGAGCCAAGTCACTTAGAAATGCCCCTATTAGACCTTTCATTTGCTCATTTGTGAAATGGGGGTAGTAGTACCTGCTTTGTAGGATCATTATCGGAATTAAATGAGGTCACATGTATGAAAATATATAGCCTATATTAGATTCTCATTAATGTTATAAGTAAATGCAAACATTTTATGGTGACTTCACATCACTACCTGTTACTTATCAACAAGTCTTAGCTATTAAAGCACTTTCCCTGAGATGACTAACCACCCAGTGTAAACTAGCCCCTCTCTATTTTCCCTGTTATGGGCTTTCGTATCTCCTTACATATTATAAATTGCACACATTACATATTTTAATACTTATCCCTTTATAAAGTATTTTCTTGACGTGTCTTCCCCAGTAGGCTAGGAGCTCCGAGAGATCCAAGCAGACCTGTGTCTTGGTTACTATCACGTTCATATAAACCAGCACTGTGGCTCCCATAGGGTACAGACACCAAATAATTACTGTCAATGGATGATCACAGATTTATTGAATTTGTACTTTAAGAAACGTATATACTAGACACTAGCTGTAATTATGCAGTGAAGAAAACTGCCTATCCTTTTGGTGTGCCACAATGAGTGCATTATCCTCTCTCTGTCCGTCTGTCTGTCCCTCCTTCCTTCCCTCCCTCCCTCCTTGGTTTTCTCCCTTTGCAGCTTTCCCTGATTCAAATAATGTTTTTGTAACAGTCTTTCTTCTTCAAGCCTCAAGCTGATCTCTGGAACACAAACTCCAATTCAGAAAGAGCTTGCTATCTCTGGCTTCATCTCTCCTCTATCTAAGCTCAATCTTCCATCAATCCTTTTCATACCCACAAATCTCCACCATTTGTTTTCCCTTGTTTTAATCATTGCCCTCTCTGTAACTCACATCGTCCTTTTAATCCTGCCCGGCTCCCTGCAGCTCGGTGACTCCATTCATCACCCAGCGTATTGTTTCCTTTCCTTCCCTTCAGCCACCTTCCCCCAGATACTCTTTTGTCTTAGTTCTGCCAACCCCTCAGCATCTTGATCCATGCAAAGCTCATTTCCATCAATTGTTATAGGATCAATTACAAAATTAAGGTCAATCCTGAAGCTTTTCATTTTATTGTCGATGTGTCCAAAATAGATCACTGTAAATATATCTATTATGGCTATCTGTTTCTTTGACTCAGAAACTTCTCTTTGATAGATTTCCTCTATCACTTGCTAGTTGGCTAATTTTTGGTGATGCACAACCTCTCTGAGCCTTCATTTTTTCCTATAATGGGATAATGGGAAGGTGAATGAGCCAGCAGATATTAATGGAAGCACATATTCCTCTCTGGCACATAGTCAGTCCTCAGTAACAGTAGCTTGATTCTGCCTCCAAATGTCTATTTATTTGGTCCTTCTGTGACCTCTGTCTCTTTGCTTCCAACGCGCCATTCCTCATTTCCCTTTTCAGAACATTTCTACTATATCTCATTTAGAGCCAACTTTTACCATTGTCTCTAACTTCTCTTTCGTGAAAAATGAAAGAATATTTTAATCACCGTTGTCTTTCTTCATTTGTACTTGCATCTGTTTGACTGATTTCTGCTTCAACCCAGTACTTCTCTGACTCTTTCCCTTAACAATTCTCAAATTTATTATCTTTCTTCTCCAGCTCATACGTCTTACAACCTCCCGCTTCCCCTGTCCCCGGTCCTCTAAATCAACCCCTTCTTGTTCCGTGATTTACTGTAGTCATTTCATATCCTTCTTACACCATCCAGTCAAAATCCTCCCAATACTCCTTGAAAGTGCCTCTCTCTCTCTTTTCTCATTCATTCTTTTGCACTCATCTTTAATTCATCCCCATCATTCATTTGCGTGTGCCCATATCTCTGTACCTCTTTGCCTAGTTAATCATTTGACCTATTCCTGTTTCCTTCCTACTTTGTTACACTCATCATCTTTCATCATTAACACATATTAGTGGGATGTGCCTTTGGATCTATATCTACTGCTGTATTTTCAGGATCCTCTTTCTGGGTCTCATGAGCTCCTTCTGGCCGGAATCTTTTCTCTCTGACATCCTGCTTTAGTTAAAAACAAAAGCTTTACAGTATCTGCTCTATATTTATTCAAGCTGAACTGCTAATCTGGTGCATTGGAATGTATGTGACTAATAAATAGTGTAAGCTTTATTCCCTGTTATAGAGTACTACGTCATTTTCCTTTCTGCATCACATTATTTGTATTATTATAGTTTGAACTGGTTAAGGTGACGTCAGCATAGAGCGACTATTTTTACAATATTTCCTGGATGCCCACTATGAGCTAGACACCAAACACATTTTCTTATTTAATTCTCATAACTACCTGCGAGGTTGGAATTTTTAACCCTGGCTTTACATGGGAAGATTTGGGAACACAGAAAACGTATGACCTGCAAGACGCTGGGCAACCTACATCTAATAAAGTCCTTCTTAATTCCTTGGGTTTAAATTCGAAACTGGCTCCCAAACATGGAGGGCAAGGAGACATCCAAGAAAGAGGTGGCCTATTGGTATGTGGTAGGTTGAACAAGCAGGGGAACTTATGAGGCTTGTCTTGGGCAACCACAAGATGAGTAGATCTCGCATCTGCCTACCAGAATCTTAAGAGTTCCTATAGAGGCCTTAACAGGGCTCAGTCGCATGTACCTTCCAGAGAGTCTCAACACCACATTACTCTCTCAAGGTTGCATCCTTGAAACGGTTCAGGCTATGGGAACGGTGGGTGGAATGTACATTTCAAGGACAGGAAAGGGGGTAAAGAACCTCTGATTGCCAATTGCCCCGATCCAGCGCGAGGGTCAACCAGTGGTCACATCCTCTTGAAGACCTCCCCAAGGGTACTCTATAGTAAGGGTTAAGAGTGTCCATACTTTCGTAACAGGGAAGGTGACGACCACTTTGCTGAAGTGTTATTCAATATAACACCTAATTATATTTTCCACAGGGACGGAAATCCTGTCAACCTTGTTCCATGTTGCCTGCCCTGTGTTAAGCCACCAGCGACGAATGAATGAATGAATGAATGAATGAATGAATGAATACATGTTAAAAACACAATCTCTTGCATAAGACAACACTGGTTTTGAATTTCAGCTCTGTCATTTAAACCTGTGTGACCTTGGACATTGTAGGGAGAGAGCAGATACCTTCTTACAGTCTGTATCTTTAAGTTTGTTGAAGCATACTGTTGTATGCATGTTGTTTTCCATTTCTTCATAGTATTATTTATCAACCTTTAGAGCCGGGCAAACCAGGGCTCAAATCCCAGCTTTCCTAGTTGCGAGCTTTACTTATTTGATGGGTTGGGCAAGTTAGTTACCTCATCAAGCATCATTCTTCACCTATCAAATGGGAGTGGTACAATCTCTCTATTCTACTGAAGGGCAGGTGTCAGTGTGGTTGATGAGCTGTGGTGAAACCCCGCGACTGCCTGCTTTTCAAGCACATGTTATTACAGCAGGGGTCTCCTTGCCCTGACTCCCAACTCCTTTCACTCCTTTCACTGTGTCTCTCACTAGCTCAAAGAGCTTTATGTTAACGTAACCCCCGGGGCCTTGCTCAGAAGTACCTCAGAGCAGCAGAGGACATCCCCCACTCCTGACCCACTTTCCAAGCTATACTTGATGACTATTGTATAAGAATGTGCACACTCAGCAAGTCTGGGATTCTGCAGCCTCCCGATGTCTTCTGGAGGCCCAGCTGCACGCCATCTCATTCTAGAGAGGCTTTCAGCAAAATCTACTGGAAGCCCTTCTTCCTAGCTATGGACACCAGATAGAATACATATGGAATTTTGTGTTGTTGTTGTCGTTTTTAACTGAGGCACTAGTCTACAGAGGGAAAAGAAATATTTAAACTAAAAAAAAAACCTTGCTTCTTCCTTCATTCCTTCCTCCCTCCTTCCCTTCTTTGCTCCTCCCCTCCCTTTCCTCCTCTCATCTCTCCTTCGTGGAATCCTACGGAATACTGTGCTCCAGGAATAGGGCTACAATGAGGAACGAGATGAAAATGGTCCCTGGACTCATGGAGCTTACAGCGTAGTCAAGAGAGAGACAAAAACAAATGCTCAAAAGTGAACACATGGAAGGAGGAAAAGGGGAGCTGCTATTCAACAGGTATAAAGTTCCAGTTATCAGGAGGAGTAAGTTCTAGGAGCTGCCGTCCCACACAGATCTGTCGTGCTCAGAGTTAACTATACTGTACTGTGCACTTAACCGTTTTCACATCTCGTGTTAGCGGTCCTCACTACAATAAAAAAGAGAATATGTGACTGAATGTTTTCAAATGTTCTGTGATGGAAAAGACTATTGTTCTATGAAGTAGAATACTGAGAGAAGTATGAATTTATGCTTGAGGACCGGGTGAGGCCTCTCTGAAAATGTGGCAATTAATTAGAAACGAAAGAGGATGAATAGAAATTGTTATTTGGGGGGTGGGAGGTGAGAGTGGTGGCGGAGTTACGGAGGGAATTCCAGGCAGAGGGAGTAGCAAGAACGAAGACCGTGAGAGAGAACTTGGCAAATTCCAGGAGCCAAACATTTGAAGTCATGGTTAGAGAGTTGAGAGGGAACACTAGAGAAGGATGGAACGAGTCTCAAATGGTTAGTATGGCGTAGCTTACACAGGTCCATGTAGGCCATGGTAAAAAGTTTGGATTTAATTTAAATGCAAATGGGCAATTTTGTGTGAATGAGTGGCATAGTCAGATACACAGTTTCAAAATGCTACTTTGGCTTTGGGAGGAATGGATCTGAGTAGCACAAGAGAGGACCGCAGGGGTTGAATCTCACTTCCCAGGTTGCATGACTAGCACAGAGGGGGCGCTCACTTGTTCCTTTTTGTTGCTGGAGTCTCAGTGCAGATGTCATTCCCACAAAGACCACTTCCATGCCTCCCTACCCCAAAGGCCTCGCAGACTCACCATCATTTCCATGTCTACATTTTCTTTGCCACAGGTGATTCACAGAATGATTGATGGATTGTCTCCATCACTCAAACGCAAGTTTTACGAGGAAAGCAATTTTACTTCTCTTGCTCACTGTTGTGTACCCAGCCCTTAGCAAACCCTTTGACACCCAGGAGATGCTCAATGAGTATTTATGGAATAAATGCACAAATGTGTGCACTCATTAGTTATTGACTATATTTTGTAATGTAAAAAGAATGGCCTATGTCCAAACATATGTTTTGTGTTCTTGAGAACGTTAGCGGCATTTTAAACTGAAGATGGGTGACGGGATGAGGAAGATGGCACAGACGGAAAGAACACTCCCTTCTGCCCTGCACTGGACTCTCAATAGCATCACTTCTCTCTGAGCAGCTGGCCAACAGCTGGTGAGATACCCTCCCCTTGGAAGGCAGGAGGGGCTTCTGCTCAAGGTGACAAGGTGGGAAAGCAAGAGGATGCTACACAGAGGAGAGACATACTGCAGTCATGGCACTAAGCCTGAGGTTTGAGACGCCCACCAAGATTCACTGGCAAAAAATAATACTTGAAAAAGTGTAATGTCTAGTATTTATCACCTCAGCCTACCGGTAGTTCATTCTCCCTGACATCTATGGAGATTCTTAGGAACTAATATATTGTCTAACACCTACCTTGCCAAGCCACTATGCATTTTTTTTTTTTTTTTTTTGTGGCTGTTAGCATTAATTCTCACCTGTTATTCTCTAATTAATTTCTGTTGCTCTAGGACTTGTGCAACCTGTTAACATGATATTTAAATTCCCAAACAACCTTTCTGATCTACTCTGTTACATTTTTTTTCCTTCCTATAACTTAGGTGCTCATCAAAATAAACGTCCTTACTATTTCCTTTACACACCCCAAATTCCCTGTTACCTCTGTCTAGGTTATTTTTCTCTAACTAGCACTCTGCACACATACACAGCATCCACCCTTCAGGGCCATTTCTGATTCTCATCATCAGGTCCTGTATATGTAATAGTTTTGTTCCTTTACATATCCTCATTCAATATGTAACTTATTTATAACACTTAATATTTTATTGCATATGCTATTTTCATTTAAGGCTGTGATGCTTTATTGTCCAGCAAATATTCACTCTCTTCTTCCTCTCGCTGTGAGTAGAGAGACCCCGCCAGCCCCACCGATGTTGAATTTGGCTAACTGGCCTTCATTGGCTAATAAGATATTGGCCATCACGATGTGAGCATCTTTGAGCTTCTGCCACTGCCATGAGAGGAAGATGCCCTGTCTAGGCCACTCGTCCAAGCAAGGTGACAGATATGAGAGCAGACCTGGACCTGACCTACAGTTTGGGGACAAGCGTAGCCAAGCCTGCCTCCATCACCAGGCTTCCCAAATCAACCAGGTTGTGAGTGAGAATAAACGCTTGCCAGTTGAAGCCATTGAGTTTTAGGGTGATTTTATCACATGGCCTTACTGTGGTAATAACTGACTCATACAAAGTCTCACCTCCTTTCCTATCCTCTGAGTTTCTTGAAGCTAGCGACCAAGTGATTCATCTTTCGTCTCTCGTGCAAGATTCCAAGGCACAATTCTAATACATGTTTGTTGAACAAATAAATAGGTGAATAAATGAATGATTAAAGAGCTCTACAGAGAGAGTCAAGAGCCAGAAAGATGAATGCACTCATTACTTCAGCAAGAATTTATTGGCTACTTATTTTGCATCAGGCATTGTATTCAGTGCTAAACAAACCAGGCCTGGCTTCCAGACGCTCCATGGTGACTTGGGAAAGCTTGAGACTGGGGGATTCATAATGCAGTCAACGCACAAACTCTGATTATCCTTGAATCGTATGTGAGGGCACAAAAATAATCAGAGACATGATAATGGATAGAAAAGAGCAGAAGATCCCTCTCTCCCTGCTGATTCCCATTATCTCAGGTGAAGAGCACATATCCAGACAGATGGAAGGAATTTCCATCCATTGGAAAAAAATGAGTAGAAGAAGCTGGCCCAAGGTGTAAAATTGAAATCTATAGCGACAGGGATTGGGTGGTCATTTTCTGATTGCTGAATGACCCCTATGTCCCTTTCCACTATTACGAAAAAGCTGTCAGTATGCTGAGCCTAAATGTTGCTATCATCTGTAAATCAAAAACCTGGATCCATGACAATCCAGCTCTAACAGGCTAACCTCAGTGCTCTTTTCTGAGAGCTTTTCCTGATTGCTAAGCGTGTCTGTCACACTTTCCTGCCTAGCGCACCGACTCACGCCAAAGGTAGCACGATGACTTCCATTTCACAAGGGAAAGAGCTCCAGGAATGAGGATGAAAGTGCTGAAATTCCTAAATCATGGAAGGCATCAACAGAGCCAAGACTTACATCCATCTTCCCTTGCCTTGGACGCCAACCAGTGGGGAGCAAAATTCATCCAGCACGTGCTTTAATATCACCTACAGTTTCCTTTTGTTTGTGTCTATGTTTTTGAAACAGCAGATGGCTAGTGCAGATGTACTGTGAGCGAGAAAAGGCAACGTTGGCAGGGTTCAAATGATGACACTCCAAAAGAAATGCATGGCTATTTCCCAAACTAGCACCATTCAGCTTGAAAGAATAACTTGGGATTTTTTACTACCTTCAATGAATGACACCTTGATATGCTAGAAGACCCTTATTGGGAGAGTAGCCATGAGAAAATAAGCTGTGAGGTCAGGTAGACACAAATCAACAGAGAGTACTTTTCTAATCACAGTGCAATTCCAATGTGATAATGCATGTGCAACATTTAAGACCCTATGTAGCATATGGCAGTAACAACAAACACAATAATAGTAACACTCATTGAGTCCCTACAATATACCAGGCAGTATGCTAAATGCTGTGAAGGTCTCATCTCAAGTATCCCTTTCAACAACCCTAAGAGTTAGGAACTCTAAGAATTGTTGTTTGACATATGAGGAAACTAAAGCTCAGAAAGTGAGAGATTCCTTGTCCAGAGTCATACAGCTAGTAAGTGAAGGGGCCGGGGTTTTAGCTCAGGGAGTCTTACGCTAGAGCTGCCACCACACTTTCATAGTCCCTCCCAAAATCAAGGTTAGACATACAAGAAAGGAAAGCTAACATCATAATTTCCTCTGTCATCATCATCATTACTAGGTGTCATAAGAAGAAAAGTCACGGCATGAGGGTAGTGCCGGAATGGTCCTACCGAAAAAAACTGTTGATTGAAAAGTGAGGATGCAAGATCAAGTATGGCCTTTAGTGCCAATCTGTAGGTGACAGGTAAAGAAAGGAAGGGAGAGGCGTTTAGCCTCCAAATTACTTGGTTCTGACCTCACCCTGCAGTTGCCTAGGTACTCCCTGAGTCAGGTGAAAATGGAAGGCAGTAGATTATATCATGGTCCCAAGTCTTCACCTCTCCTAGTGTCTGCATCCTTTGTCAGGTGTCTTTGCAATGCCTCTTACCAAAGAGACAGAGTCTATTTCCCCACCTCTGGAGTCAGGACTTAGCCATGGGACTTCTTGGACCAACAAAATGAGGCAGAAGTGTTGGTGGGCCAGTTTTGAACCTTGTATGTTTCCTCTTTCTGTGTTAAGTTTGTCCAAACCCTAGGAGAAGTGCAGCCTGGCCTGGCCTCCTGGTCTCAGAACAGGCATGACAAACATATGGAGCAGGGATTTCTCAGCTACAGTGCTGCAATCAAGCTCGGCTTAGAGCTGAATCCCAGCTGAGTCACAGACCCATTGAGGAGCTTAGCCCAGACAGCCGACCTACACCAACCCACTGACATATGAGCTATAACAATAAATAATTGTTGTTTTAAGCCACTGAATGTGAGGGTAGTTTGTTATGCAATAATAGGTAACCGGTACAGAGAACAATCACACATACTTATGCCCAGTGTCTGGCATATAGCAGCTGGTGAATAAAGAGTAGTTGCCTTTCATACCTCTTGAATCAATCGTGACAGTGAAAATCCTAAAAGCACGTTAAGATCATCATTCACACAGGTAGAGAGAGGCAGCTAAGGGATACCAGGTGCGCACTTCAGCTCCTCGCTGAGGTGGGGGAGTGGAGGAAAACAAAGCATACAAACTTCCTGCACCAGGAACGGGCAACCCATCCACACACGATGGCATGACAGCCTCAGAGCAAGTTTTTCTGGAGTAACTATTTCCATTGCCACAATTGGTTATTTCTATGTCAAAGTAAGTTCCCCTCTTTGCTCCTGATTTTTCATTTTTGTAAAAATGACAGTGTCTGATTTAGCTCCTAGAACAGGGCAGGGGTTTAGGGAGGGATGAAGGCATGGAGGAGAAAGGCCAGGGAGGAAAGGAACAAAACTACTCTCCAAAATGGGCTTTCCTCATACACAGTGCTAATGAAATCTGAAAGAGCAACAATAATTATGCTTTCAAGGCCGAAGTCTCGCTTTTCTCACCATGAATATTCATCCCCATGTTGTCTCTCGAAGGAATAAAAGTTAAGTGAAATGGTAATGTGTGTGTAGGTTATTTTATTATTATTATTATTTATTATTATTATTTTAACTTCTCCTGTTCTATTTTCACCTTCACCAAGTCAGGCCCGTGTCTTGATGTTGTCTGTTTTCTAATATTCTTTGTAGCTGTGATTCATATCTGACGCGTTGCCCACATGCAGACATCTTAAATGAAAGATGCTTAAAATGTCAATAAAATGTTAGTTTAAAAGAGGTGGGGAAGAAAAACAGAAACTACTCTCTTTCTGGCTGCTAAATGGTCCCAGGTGCACTCTCACTGGACGCTGAGCTTGGTAGCGAGTCATCGGACAGGGGAATATACTGCATCTTTTATCAAGTGCCATAGAAGACTAGGAGGATATTGCTAAGCGATCCGTAGAGGGGTGTGACTTGCTGTCTGAACTCAGGAGCACAGCTGTGCAGCACCAGGCATCACAAAGCACTGTAAATGCACACACGTGGTACTAGTGTACTCAGGCCGCCATAATCAGATACCACAGGCTGGGTGGCTGGAACAGCAGACATTTATTTTCTCATAGTTCTAGAGACCGAAAGTCCAGGATCAAAGCGCCAGCCAGACAGGTGCCTGGTAAGAGCTGTCTCTTAGGGTTGCAGACAGCTGCCTTCTCTGTGTCCTCAGAAGGCCTCTCCTTGCTGTGTGTGTGCAGGAATGGGAAAAAGAGAGCAGGAGAGAGACACAGAGAGACATCTCTTCCTCTTCTTATAAGGTCACCAATTCTATCAGGTTAGAGCCCCACTCTCATGACGTCATTTAACCTAATCACCTCTTATAGACTCTACCTTCAAATATCGTCACATTGAGAGTCAGGACTTCAATATATAAATTCAGGGGGGACACAATTAAGTCCACAGCATAAAGTATGGTCAACTGTCTCTTTCTGACTGTCACCAATGAGGGAAAAATGGCTTATATTACCCAGCTATGAGGTAATCACTGGCCTATATTTCAGGGCTGAGAGTCAGAATATCCGCATTGATAACACCACGCCCCAGGGGGCTGGGGAAGAGGAATTTGTGGCAAAGGAAGTGGAGGAGTGAGACAGGAATTGCATGCTTTAGCAAATCTCAGGGGAACAACAGGCCCAAGAGCTGTGAGCTAGAGGGCTTCCTTTCCAGGTCTCGGAAAAGCAGCCAGGTATGCCCACGTCAGCAATCAGGCAGAGAGCCCCAGATACAGGAGAAGGGCCTCGGGGAATTGCCTATGTGTGTGCCCTGGGAGGAGGAAGCCTGCAGCTCTGTGAGCTGACTGGGGAAAGGGGAGGGCGACAAAGCATAATAGATGGCAAATGTTGGCACATTAAGACTTCCCCCCAAACAGCTGTCATCATGTGACCACAGCGTTGCTTGCAAACCTTCAGCAGCTTTTTGGTTACTTCATGATAATTGTCTAAAGTTCTTTAAAAGTTCTGACTTGGCATCCGTGGGCCTGCATGTTGTGGTTTCCAGTTTTCTGAGATGACAATCACAGCTAACATGTAGGGAATACACCTCTCAGACAGCCACTGTTCTGAATGCTCGACATAGAAACTCTCTTAATTCTGACCACGACCTGAGAAGGTAGGAGTTACTATGCTCATTTCACAGATGACAAAAGAAAGGGGACTCATAGAAGTTTGTGATTCAGTCAAGGTCACGCAGCTAGTGAACAGTTAAGTTGATATTCAAACCCAAGACGTCTACCTCCAGAGCCCATGTTCCTAAACATTACAGATACACTCTCTTCACGCACTTTACGTGACAGAATCTCTGGTCTTCTCCTAAACACGTCCTCTGTGTTTTGTTCCTGGGGTGTTCAAGCTCCCAGTTCTCTGCTGGATCCCGATTCTTGTGAATATTCAAGACTAAATTCAAGGACCATTTCCTCCATGAAAATTTTCATGGTCCCTGTCACTGTAAGTGGTATCTCCTGAGTCATATCCCACTGAGAATTTTATCTTTTCTTCTCTTGTGGTGATTACTATTCAGGGTCTGAAAAGAAAATTGATATCACTAGAGCGTAGCGTGTCCAATAATCATCAGATAGAATATGGATACATCAAAGCTCTGCAATAGGCTGTGAACGCCACACAATCATGAGGGAGATATTGTCAGCATGCCTCACAACCTGTAGAACAGTGCTTTGTGCTTAGTAGCTGTGTCAGCTTGGATTAGGGTCAGTGGAAAGTAACAACAGCAACACCAAGAACCAGTACATTTCATAAGATAGAAATCCATCCCTCACATAAAACAAGTCTGGGGACAGACAGTGCAGAAATGTTCTAGCATGTCCGGGGTCAGCAGGGACCCGGATTACTTCCATATTTCTGCTTCTTAATCCCTAGGTGTGGCTCTGATCTTCACGGTCTAACATGGCTGCTTGAGTTCCAGCCATCACCTGCAGTATCTAAGTAGCAGGATAGAATAAGAGAAGATTTGTAGAAGTGCAATACACACTTCTGCTTCCGTCTCCGGACTAGACGTAGTTACACAGTCACTCCTATTGCTAAACAGCTGATGTTTTTCAGTCACTTAATTGGAGGTATGGCCTTATGGGTAAGAGTGAGAATTATGGTATTAAGGAAGAAGGGATATGTAAGGGTTGGAAGCAAACAGCGATCTCGTCATACCTAGTAGGTTCTCGGTAAATACTCAATTCAACAACTATTTCTTGAAATCTACTCTGTGCCAGTTCTTCTGTGAAACACCGTGGATACATAATTCGATAAGAAAGCCAAGGTCCCTGCTTGCTACTTTAGATGGGAAGATGGATAAAACATTATCTACAAAGTGTGTGATGGGGGATAAGATAGGATGAGTACAGGGTGCTATATGAGCCCTGAATGGATGGGACTTTGACACACTGTCCATGGATGAATGCATTATTTGCCTACAAAGATAAAACAAGCCCTTCTTTTATTCCATTCTAATATGTGTAGATGAGCAGGGGAACACAGAGGGGTCCTGAGGGAATGTAGGTTTGGAGGAAAGAATACATTCAGACCCAGCATATTCCAGATGTGGCTGGCCATCTTGTTATATTCTGGACAAATTACTATACATATCCAAAACTTAGATTCTTCAATCTATAAAATGAAATAATATTGACTTTTTCATAGAGTTTCTGGGAGAGCTGATAGAGCACACAGTAGGTGCTCAACAAATATTAGCTTTTTAATTGGAAGCCAAAGGGATGCAGCCACATCACGTACACTCTTCACTTCTTGCCTCTGCCATCCAAAACCAGACTTCAGCGCAGATCCATTTTGGATGAAGCTGAGATTGAATTTAATTTTTTTCCCCTAGAGTTGACATGGGGGGGAGGTTGTCCCTTAATTACTAGTCATTGCCCTTTACACATAAGAAATGGTAACCCACTCAGCCCATCAAAGCATGCCCTTAGAAATGCTGAACTAGACAGTGAACAGAAAATATCTGCCAAAAGGTGTCTTTTCTTTTAGAGATAAAAGCAACTTGAAATGCATGTAAGTCCTGTGCCCTTGTTAATTAATCAGGATTCATATAAAAAGCTTAAATGTCTTTGATACAGAAAGCTCAGGGGAGTCTAAACCTTTTTCCTGTTCTGTAGATGGGAGATGAGTGGACAGGGCAGCCCAAAGGAGCGTGTGTGGGGAAGGGAATGGAGCACTAGACAATCTGTCGCCTACAGGACAGACGTAGCAGGCAGGGAGGGGACTGGTTACAAAGTGAGAAGACCACCCAGCGCATGCAGTTTCCACCATTTAGTAAAGATAAACATGGGGCTCTGAAAACCCAATGCTTCTGGCATCGCTTTCTTCCTAAAGTCCATCCATTCAGTAGGAGTTTACGGAAGGCACTTCTATTCATTCACACAACATGTGACTAGTGGCCTTCTTCTATGTACCAGCCAGATTGGGGAGAGCGTAGTGAATAAGACTCACTTTCTAACTTCTGAAGAGTCCGGTGCAGTGGTTGGCAAACGAGGGTACTTTTGTTCCCCAGGAGACATGTGGCAACGTCTTGCGACATACTCGGTTGTCATAACTGGGGAAGTGATACTGGCCTCTAGTGAGTACAGGCCAGGCATGTGCTAAACACCCTACCACGCACAGGACAGCCTTCATAGGAGAGCTACCTGGTTCAAAATATCAATAGTGCCACGGCTGAGAGAGCGGGACACAGAGACATTTCCATAAGCAATTTTAGTAAAGCACAGTAAGTGCCATGTTCCAACAGAAGCAAGAAGTGTGGGTCAGGAAAAGCCTCTCTACAGAAGCAGGAAACAAGATGAGACTTTAAAGATGAGTAAGAGTGAGGGCCACAGGGTGGGGTGGGCAGGGCAAGCAGAGGGAACCTATGTGAGTGCTCGAAGGCAGCAGAGGAGCAGAAACTGAATGGTTGGTGTAAGTGGAGGGGAGAGTGAGAAGAGGGAATGGACAGGGGTGAGGCTGGCAAGCTAATTGGGGCTGGGACCTGTGAGCTATGGTAAAGGAGAGAGTTTTGTCTGAAGATTAACACAGAATTGCTGAAGGATTTTAAACCAAAAAGTGACAGAAGAGAAATTTGTTGTAGAAAATATATTGCTAGGCAGTGTTCTAAGTACTTGGGAGGAAACACAAATCAGAGAGCTGATACAAATTACATTTAAGAGAAGACTGGAGATAGATTGGTTTCCATTTCCAAGGCCAGGGGAAATCAGTCCTGTGTTAGGGCTGCTGTGACACAGCACTGTGGAATGGGTGACTTACACCACAAAGATTTATCCCTCACCCTTTGGGAGGACACAGTTGTTCGGTGCATAGCAAGTCCCTTTTGGGATAAGAGGGAAGAAGGGATCACCGTGTTGGACCAAATTGGGGAGGTGGTTAATAGGCTGTGGGGGAGGGAGTTGGAGCTGAAGTTTCAACGAATATGGCAGAAAACATTTTTTTTTCGATAAATGAAAAAAAAAAATGGCAGAGCTTAACATCAAATGTGAAGATGTCAAAAAAAAAAAAAAAAAAAGGTGAAGCTGGAAATGGAGAAATAAGTAAAGAACTTGGCTTTTGCTTAACTGTTTCACTTGGTCCAGGGTAAGTATTTTTCAATTTCTTACATGTAACAGATTCTCTCTTGCCTCCCAGATGTGCTGCTTGGAATGTCAGCCTTCCCTCCCTTCCCAGCTGTACTTTCACTTGATTAACACCTTCTCAGCCTGCAGGTCTCAGATCAGACATCACCTTTTCAGGAAACTTCTCTGAACATTCCTTGTTCTGAAGATGGCAATTGCTTCATTGTCCAGCGCCCTGCTGGGTTATAAGCTCCCTGAGGACAACCACATGACTTGTTGGCCCTTGCTGTACCCCACCCCATTCCTTAGCACAGTCCTAGCAAAGAGCTGGTGCTGGCTAACGTTTATTGACTTGACTCGAAGTCAGAAGCTAGGAAAATACGAACAGGGCGCATCTAATCTGAGACATGGGTCAGGGGCAGGAGCTGAGTTTTAAGTGAGGCTACAAGCAGAGAGGACTGGGAATTCTGTTCATTTGGTGCCAGCTGAGTGCTGTGGGGGTCACCACGGGTGCTGAGAGTTCAGGGCTTCACCAATAATGTGAAACAACTGCACCGATTCAGCAGAAGCTCATTTTTCCTGGGGAGAGAGGAGCCCTGGCAAACTATGTAGATACAGGGGTATTTCAGCGTGGCCTTGAGGGGTGGCTGGGCCTGGTGCTATTGTCTGGCTGTGTTCTCTCTGCCTGAGCATATGTTGATCTGCCAAATTCTTCTCTCCACACCCCGTCTCTGTCACAGCACAGGTGCAGCTGAATGTGCAGTGTCACCTAGGTTACATCCCACAGAGGACACCTATTATGTGCTGTTACAGGCTGGGATCTCCAGGCACATGCATTCAAAGCACAAAACACCTACAGCGTATTCAACACAGAGGCCATTATGTATTCATGATCATGAATAGTGTATGTGTGTGTGGATCCATAAAAACCTGCATTTCATTCAGAGGCTTAACTTGTCAAAGAACTTCCACAACCAGAACCTTGTTTCTTCTGCATAGCAATAATATGAGGCAGGTGAGGGACACACTGTGAGGCTGACCTTACAGGTGAGGAAACAAGGGCTCAGAGAGATGTAGTGACTTGCCCAAGGCCACACAGCGATTGCTATGCAACTGGGGATGGGAACTATGTCTCTCAGTTGCCAATTAATCAATTCCTCCCAATTTGATATAGGTAACTCTCTAGATTGTAAGAACATATATTCAAATATGTTCAGAAAAACAACTGCTTTTAATTCAACCTGCTGTGGAATGCTTAGTGGAGTCTTAAAATACGATCCTTTGATATGTGAATGAGCTTTAATTAAGGAGTTGTAGCTTCCTGGTTGACCAAAGACATTAATTTCTTTGATCACTAAATTTGTATTCTTGTGTTTTAGTAACATGTATCATGGTGACTTTTAGAAATAAACGAATGATCCGTAATAACATGAATTTATATTCATCTAAAGCGAAAAGCATTCGTTACAGACCCAGCCTATATTGAAATCAATTGAAGGAAATCACTGAGGATCAAAATCCTTCAGGGAATTTTTCCCTGAATTTGAACATTAGGCCAAATAACCAGAAAGTTAATGTTGAGATAATCTAGCTAACAGCAAAGCATATGTGCATATGTGATTGTAACTATTTCCACTGACGTATAGAGTCTGCATAAACCCTTCCAACTCACACTCCAAGCAAATGCATTTTATTTGTTCCCTTCCCCACCCCCGTCCCACCCATCTTTTATTGATTTATTTTTGTCTTTTTCTTCTTTTCTCCTCTTCCCACCTGTTTCTTTCTGAGAGGGTTTCCTCTCTGCAAAGGTTTACATACTAAAGCCAATGATAATGCAGGCTCACAAATTCCGAATGAGAAAGAAGGATGCTATGTTAAATTAGGCCCAAGTTCATTTGTGTGGCCTGAAGTCTTTCAGCGTCATTCCTACAAAGAAGTGCCTTTTTATGTCATTCACGTTGTCTTTATCTTTTACTTTTGCTTCGTTATGCACACACACGCATACACACATGCACACACACACGCACACACACATACACACACATGCACACACACACTTGCAGAGACAGAGGCTGTTCCTACGCAATCTTTGCCAAAACAGTGTTCTCCCACAGATAAATCACTTCCTTCCCAAGGAAGCAAACATCTTCGCCACATGGCTGGAGGAGGCCTGAGGTCTCTTCATCCTGGAACACTCAGCCTGCCTGTCAATCATATAGTGCTGGTGCCTAGTCTCTCTGAAGGCTGAGCAGTAGGGAGAATTGCCCACACTCTACCGAGGCCGAACCCAGGCCCTTTCCTCAAGGTGACTGCAGGACCCCGCTCTGGAATGGTCTGCGGGACCCTGTGTCAAGAAACAGATGTGATTAGTGGGAGTCGCTCCAAGACGACCTCTGCGATCTTCCTGAAGAGCAGAGCATGCGTGAGCTTCCCAGAGCTCATGTCAAAACTAAGCGGAAATCCTGGACAGATGAATTATGGCTTGAAGATCCTGTGAAGGGCATCTCACTCCTTCCACATTACTCAAGGGGGAAAGAAAGATCAAACACAACACACTGATAGGTTGCAAATATATGAACTCTGATAATGTGACCCCCTATTGCACAAAGGAAGAAAACACATAAATGGGTTAATTAGCTCCCATGCAGAATTTAATTAGAGCATCTTTGTTCACTCTGCTTCAGCCAGCATCACAATTATCAATCCGTATTTCCAGAATTTTTGAGCAGGGATGTACCTTTTCAATTGGGGGCCCCCCATCTGACGACTGGGGGTGTCAGCTATCTTCCGCATGTTAGTGGTAGCCAATTTCAACATGAAATTTTGATTACCTTGAGGACACCCCATTATCATAGAGAACAATGGCAGTCTTCCCTCAGAATGCGTACCATACAATGATAAATAGTTTTTTTCAGAAATCCAGATTGGAGCCAGGGCTGGGAGCTCACTAACTTATTTTTCCTTCAGGTGAAGCAATGATAAGTGACCTTGATCATATCACAACTCACTTTATCCTCACAGCAATCCTCTAAGGTAGGTGTTCTTATTATCAGTATTTACTAGATAAAGAAACTGAGTCACAGAGCGGTTAGGAGGTTTGCCCAGAGACTGGACACCAGGTGGTCTGGATCTTGGGTTCACTCTCCTAGTCGCCATCGTCCTATGTCTCGCAATAATACCACAGCCTTTCGCTGTAAGAACATGTATATCAATTGTATTGGGATCGTAAATTGAAACAAACCTTATTCCATTCACAGGAACGATATTATTTCAAGCTATTTGGATTCTGAATGACAGCAATCAGACCTGCGCTTAACTTATGCAAAAGGGGAAACATATTATAATGGGGGAGGGGATGTCTCTTGAGGAAGCCACGGGTAGGAATGCAGCCAGCCATGAGAAACCACAGGAACCAGGACGTGGAACAGCCTCCGGACTCCGGCCTCGCCAGTCTTCCTTATTTCTTTCCACCACCACCTGCCCCTGCCTTCGTCATGCTGCTGTCTGCAGAGGGGCCGCCTGCAAGACTTTGTTCCACAGAGGAAAAGCACACACAGACTCTGGGCTTTATTTCTCACACACAAGGATCCACAGAGAGACTTGTTAGTATTTGCTGCTAATATGTCCACGAAGCCCACAAGGAAAGGGATCGGTATTCCTGAGGAGATGGCTGAGGTCCTGTGGTGGATAACTCTGTGGATTTCTGTGTCTGGTGGTCGGAACAGTCCCTCACCTTCCTGACTGCCGTACCTGAAGGAGGAGCGGCTGCATTTTAAAGTGCAGGCATTGCAAGGGCCCCCAAATCCTTACTTGGAGCCAGCAACGGGCTTGCTTGCACTTTTTCAAATCTATCAGTGCTTTCCAGAATTTGAGACTCGAAACAGCATCAGGAAATAGGCAAAGTGGTTACTATAATTATTATTTTTTTTAACAGGTGAGAAAGCAGAGGCTCAGAGAGATAATATCTCTTATTCCATTTTGCACTGCTCTCAAGTGGCAAGGTCAACGAAATCAAAACTCAAAATTCAGCTGTTGGTCCTGGTCTACCCCATACTGGACACTTCAAAAGCAGTGCTGGGCGAGGAGCTGATCTGCCGACTTCTGGATTTGCCACAGAATATCTCTCTGCACTCATAAGGGATCAAAGCACATATGATTTTGTCAGCCCAGACTACAGAATTTAACCTTTTTTTCCTAGAATCATTCCTTTTTGGCTCTGAGCACATACAATTCTCTTTTATTATTTTCTGTTTAGCTCCTTATTTCCCTGCCAACCCTGGATTCTGAAAAACTGGCCAACTTGTAGATGCCGAAGCTATTGAATGTTTAGATTCCCCTTGTAGAAGCCATACGTTTCTTTGCTCCGTCCCTACCTTTTACAAAGAGCATCTCCTCCACCAAACAACCAATCAACTGTTGTCGTCAGTTACTACATATGGGCACCTGATCCAAGGAGCTTCACACTGAGCTAGGCGCAGCTCTCTGCACGGGTCCTGCAGCACATTCCCAGGGAAACGAGAACGGCTCTCTCCAGTGAATGGTGTCCTATAAATCACGAATATGGAAGCTAACCAGCCGCTGCATAGCATCTCTCACTCTAAGGCACAAAAAGTTGGTTTTAATTCTGAATTTAAAACTAGGAAGATTCAGGTTGCATCTAAAACAGAGCTTCTTGATTACCCAGGGGAAAAACACTGGCATGAGCCAACCAAGGAAGGTATTACATCTTTGTCCCTAGAAACCTGGACTAGTGCTGGCTCTTGCGGTAGCCTAGCATCCCAGGTGGCCCCCGATGCTCCTCACCACGGGGTGTTCATGCCATTACCTAGTCCTCTCCCACCATGGATAAGGCCGACCTGTGCAACCAACAGGATATTACAGAAATGACAGTGTGCTACTTCTGAGGCTGGGTCATAAAAGACCCCATGGCTTTCCCAGCATCTCTCTTGGATGGCTTGCTCAGGGGAAAGCCAGCTGCCAGGTCATGAGGATACTCAAGAAACTCATGAAGAGGCCCATATGGGGAGGAACTGAAACTTTCCAGAAAAGTCAACTTTCAGGCCTGTGAGTGAGCCACCAAGGATGTGAATCCTCCAGCCCCAGTCACGTCTTCAGATGACAGTGGCTCCAGCTGACATCTTGACTGAAACTGCATGAGACATTTTGAGCTACAACCACTCAGGTAAGCTACTATCAAATTCCTGATCCACAGAGAGTGAGACATGATAAATGTTTATTATTATTTTAAGCCACAAAGTTCTGGGGAAAATGTTATGCAGCAATAGATGACTAATGCAGCTTTAAAATCCTGCTCTGCCCGTACCCCGTCTCAGAGACGCTACCTTTATGTAACCCGTAATGAATGAGCACAGACGAGCTATGGGCATGGTGACGACCTTGGCCTGACTACAGCAGGCTGGGATGGGAAGCCAGGCACAGACACAATCAGATTGCCCTTTCAGGAATTTGGGTGTGGGTAACTGACAGACTGAGTCAGTAACTGCTGGGCACTGCTTTTGAGAAAGGAAATCAGGAGTTGGGGGTTGTGGCAGCCACCATGAGCCGACACAAGCAGAAGGCAGAGGACACTAGTGACAGGGAGAAGGACAGGAGGCAAGAGGGAGGCAGAAAGAGAAACAAAACAAAATGCCAATGAGAAAGTAGCTTTCGATCCTGTTGGCTTCTCATTGCCTCTTCTCAGGAGACTTGCAGCCAGCGCTGAACTGCCAGGTCTTCGTGCAATTTCAGACCCCTTGATTTTAACCAGTCCAAGATGCACCCCAAAGGATCTTGACACAAAAGTGCTTTCAAAAGTCATTACAGAACCGCCTTTCCAGGTGTTGGGATATTTACCTAGAAGGAAGGGTTCTGGAGGAAGGTCTTAAGAAGCAGTATACCATGGAGGAAATAACATGTTTTCCTGGCCATCTCTTCGTTTTAAAGGCAAAGGAAAGACTTAGAGGAAACGGTTTGCAGACAGTTCTCTCTCTCTCTCTCTCTGTCTCTTTCTCTCCCCCCCCCCCCCCCAATAGGGGCATAACCAAGAAAACTGTGTCTTCTGTAGTTGCCTATTCACTCTTTTCTAAGCCCAGGTGCAAGAACAGAAGAGTTTCACACGGCTTTCAGACCACGACCTTTCCCCTCTGAATTTCATGACTTGCCATGATGGGGAGCTGGAGCAGCAGATTCTCGGAGAGATGTCATATCCCTGCATTGCTCATTGGTGTGAACCTTGTCTCAAGAAGAGGATACGTTCTTGAAGGGCCCTGACTTGGCTCGTATACTAATTTGGCATTGAGCTCGAGCCCTCTGTGTGTAAAGGAGCTCTGGGTAGGAGCGTTTCGTTTCCGTAAAACAGTAATGCTAAGCACTGGGATTCTGTTCCAGCTTCCTCCTCTGGAGAAATCTCACAAAAAGGAATCTTTACCTGTGAAAAGTGACCAGAGCCACCTTTGTCCTTCATTACAAGAGGGTATAATAACAGACAGTGTGTTTGCACCTAAGAACTTGAGGTGGGTAAGATACTCAAGGCCAGAGGAAGTCAGATCCAGAAGGCATAGGTGGGGACGGGTAGAGCTGAGGAAGTCTGTTTGTAGGAGGTGGGGTCTGAGTGACACCTTGCACAGGTAAAGAGGTGTGAGGGGAGCCCTGCAGGTCAGAGGGCAGAGGAGTACAGCTCTTGTGCTAATTTCCAAAAGGAGTCTGATGATGTTTCCATCATGAATATGAAATTATGTCTTCTGCAAGGATTGTTTCAGACTTTCATAAACAGCCCACGCCTGTGTGATTTTATGGGAGAAATTCTCCATAATGGTGAGGGATTTCTACTTACAGGGAGTTTTTAAGTAAGCGGCAATGATGTGTCTTCAATAAAAGAAGAAATGAAACATCAGATACACAGGGATGGTATTGGAACGTGTAACCATCTTCGTTTCTGGGTCTCTCTGGAGAACACTGGCTGCCTTGATTTCACATCTGCTTCTCAGCCCAGGAGATGTAATGTCCCTGGTCCTGCTTACCGCTCTGCCTCAATGCTGGCAATTCTCCTTCCAAATCTATTCCAGTCACATTGACCTATTGCCATTGCCCATATCCGACCTGCTATTCCATCTCTCTTGAACTCCCCTGGACCTCTTTACCTGGTGAACTTCTTTCCTTGTTACAGAGCTCAGCTGAGATATCAATACTCCTGAGAAGCTCGTCATGTTCCCTTCCTCTCTTCATCCCCTCCAATTCTCTGGTGGAGATCTGTAATGGATACTTGCTTTGCTTTTTCAGCTACCCAGCAGCTTTTGATCTCTCTCTCTCTCTCTCTCTCTCTCTCTCTCTCTCTCTCTCTCTCTCTCTCCTTTCTTTCTCTCTCTCTCCCTCCCAATACACAATGCCCTGCTTTATTCCACTTTGATTAGTTACAGCTCCAGCCTGATCAATCGGAACACACAAGTTAGACCTTTATTAGAAAGTCTGGGCCATAAGGAAGGAGACATGCACAAAATCTCTTTCCGGGTGAGACCAGTAATAGAAGCATCTGGCGTCCAGGCCACAAGAGAGGAAGGGCTGGTGGCCAGTACCCAGGGCCCATGGTATGTGCTGCCACCTTTGGTCGGGGGCATCCGGGTGGGGCTAGTTGGCACATTCCCAGACTGTGGTTTGGGTGTTGGGTGGTGTACAAGACAGGCTCTCTGTGAGCCACCATTCATCGTCATTTTGATCAATTCCTTTTCTGCTTAGAGTACCTAATAGAGTTCTTTTCAGCTAAGAACCCTGACTGAGGTGGTGCCCCCTTCTCTTTGTCCCAATAGCACCCCGAACTTCCCCTCCCTCTACATTGTGAATTCTCCTACCTGGTTATCGGTCTTCTATTGTCCCATCAATTTCCTGAGCTATGCCTTTTTATAATGATATCCCAGTTCTTATTGTGATGGCTGCTGAAATAAATATTTGCTCATTAAATAAACATACAAATAAAGAATTTTCTAAGTGCCTTTTACTGTTGTTCTCTTGCTCAGGAGTACCCCTGAGCAAGACTTTTCATACTTTTCCAAAATGTTTTTTCATGCACTCTCCCCGTTGCCTCTCTACACCATTCCCCACAGCAAGCTGTGACAGGATTATTCCCATTTTGCAGATTCAGACAATGAGGCTCTGGGAATCTGTTTCTTGTGTGAGGACACGCTTCATAAGTGACAGAGATCATACCAGAACACTTGGTTCTAAGAGTAGCTCTTTCCCTTCATGTAATGTTGCCATGTCCCCACATGAACATCAATTGCAGTAAAGTCCAATTGTGCCTCTAACAAGAGGGTAAACTGAGGCACAGATTAGTCCAGCTGTTTGCCACACTGTCAGCTCTGCTTTCACTCAGAATGTGTTAACCCCAGAGCATATGTCTGTGGGCACCAGATGGCCTGGAAGAGCAGGTGGGGATAGAATGGGGGGGGGACAGTTTTCCAGAACAGCCATAAGTAAAACAGAGGCGCTTGGACCTAAAAAAAATAGACAAGCTCATTGTCTATAAAGAAATAGGCAAGCTCAATGTCAAGGACTTCTGTTGGATTCAAGAGGTGAGTGCAAGTTCATGGACGGAGAGTAGAGAAACCAGAGGACAGAAACAGGCCTGAGGCGTACAGTCAGGTGGGCGGGAGAAGGAACAGGGCTTCCATGGTAGTGAGTGGGGGTTGGCAGAGGAAAAGCAGCTGTACAACGACCTTGAGATGAAGGTCTGGGCACGTGCCAGGAATGGAAAGAATGCTAGTGGGGCTGCAGGTAGTGAAGGGTTCACAGCTGCTGAAAGTAAGGCCCAGAGAGGTAAAGCAACTAGCCTAAGGCTGTACAGCCAGCAAGTGATCGAGAGGAGATGTGAACTCAAGTCTGCCTGATGCCAGAGCCTCTGCCCTTCGGTTACAGTGACGTGAGGCCATATCTCAGCTGGGTAAATAAAAGCTAGTTGTCTTATCCCTTTTGATATTCAAGAAGCCAAATGAAGACCCAGGTGCAAGAAATGAAAAGAAACGTGTCTGGATGACACCGACAGTGATTGGCAGAGCTGAAACTGGAGTCCAGGTCTCTCAGCCCATCCTAGCTGGTCATCTTGCTTTGGGAGAACAATCCAGAAGACAAGGCTGGCTCAGGTAGATTGGGGATGGCTGAGGGAGGAAGAAGGGGACACCAGCTACAGGTTCCCTAGATGTGCCAAATATTAGTGCTCAGAGAAAATGATTTTTGCACAGAGAGTTTGAAAGGCTGGTAATTCATGTCTCGTGAATCTGGACGAGCTGCTGCCATCCACAGCCAGCAAAGCCTGTACAGTCTTGCTGCTCACTTACCTGACATATCCAGACATTAGCTGCTTTGAGGGGAAAATGCTTCTGATCTGCATTGGCTCCAGTCCCAAAATGCTGAGATTAATGGGCTGGCCCATGGGGAGAGAATGAGACAGGCCCCAGGCCCTACTTCAGCTGTCTCCACGTGGGGCCCAGCCCCCGTCCCTACTGCCCAGCTGACAGCTAAAAGGACACTAGAGGTATGGAATCTTGAACCTTGTCATGTCTTCTGGGATCCCCTTAAATAAGGACCTGGCTGGTTCTTGCAATTATCCAGGATATTGTGAAAAACACACATTGTGAGTCCCATTTAAGCCCCAGAGGCCTACCGCAGTATTGCAGCTTTCAGTAGCACCTTGAGGGATGCTGAGAGTCAGCCTGTGGGGGAATTTCTGATCTAATCCCACAGAATGACAGCCACATTTTACCAATGGGAAAAGAGAAGCACAAGAGGGGAGGGGGCGAGCAGGGCAGGAACATGGTAAAAGCCTAAACTCTGCTCTGTGCTGGTTTTGTGGCTTAGGGCACGTCACTGAGCCTTTCCAAGCTCGCTCCCATTTTCTCATATTTGAAAATCAGACATAATTACAGAGCTTATTTCATAGCACTGTTGTGAGACATGTGTGGAGATCTTAGCTCAATGCCTGACAAAGGAAAGGTTTGCTCTTGTTAACTAGTCATGGAGGAGTAGAAAAATAACATAAATAATTATAATCCAGTAGGATAGATACTTTTGATCATTGTTATCATTGCTGTCGCTATTTCTTTTCTTTCATAATTTTTATGAGATTCAAGATGGCTCACCATTCTTTCCTTTGTTCGCTGCTAGAGGAAGTTATTCTCTAAACCACAGACTGACCTACCCCACACGTGTCTACACAGATGAACTCTGAGTTTTGCTCTCCCACCAGGTCAACCTACAAAGACCTAAAATGAACCCATGACCTGACCTGCCATCAAAGACCCCTGGAGTGGAGCGGCCCACCCACCGTGCAGGGAACACAGCGCAAGGTCATGGATAATTCCTGGGGACATTGGTCCAAGGCCTGGCCCCAAGCCGTCTCCAGCGCACACTCCCCGAGGCCCTCCCTGGAAAGGCACCAAATGCAGAGAGCTGGCCAGTGTGAGTGTTCAGCCCTGGATGTGTTTGCACACCTGTGTTTGCATGCAGCTGCTTTGTGTTCCTATGTGCATGCATGTGTGTACACATATCTGCAGGTACAGACCAGACAAATCTACCATACTGAGACCTGGTGGAAAGAAAAGGCACCAAGGCTTACACCTCTTCTATGGTGATAGGTAAGTAACATGGGTTTATTAAACAGATGAGTGAATAGATGATAGGAGGGAATAAATGACTGAGCAAATGAATAAAAACAAGCGTGTCTCAAACGGAAGCCAAGGGAAATGTCTGTAAATCCAAGTCTAAAGTCAGGGGCTGATAAAAGCCATGTCCCTGAAAATACAGGTAACTTCATTTGAGGGGATACAATTTTGAAATCCCTACAGATTGTATAGTCAGGGAGACTTGGATGAGAATCCTAGCAATGCAATTTAGTCTCTTTAAACAGCAATGCCTTTGTCTGTAAATTAGGGATGTCAATTTCTAGTTAATAAGATTGTGCTGAAGAGAAGTAAAATACCGTATGTATGTAAAGTGCCTGTTATAGGAGAATTTAATAAGTCTTTTTTCCTTCCCTGCCTCCTGCCCTCCCTTCTCCTCTCCCTTTCTTCTTTCTTGCCTACATTTCCTCCTTGCTTCCTTCTTCATTCTTTCACTTATTCCTTCCTTATTTCCTTTCTTCCTCGTATATTCCTTCCTTCAGGGATACAGTGATGCACTAGTTACCTTTCAAAGCACTTTACTAGACATGTTTTCAGAAATTGTCTGGGGCTGGGGTGGTGCCTAAGAAGGTCAACTTGGAGACAGGAGAATATTCTAGATGGGTGCTCGCATTCTTTCCACACTTGAAGCCCTGTTGGGAGTCCACTTCACTTCCTTGTAAGAGTCAGTGTAATGCAGGGAAAGAAGGAATGAGCAAAACAGACTGATTTGGTTATTTGTCCAGGTCCTGACCTTATAGTACATTAGTGACCTTGGATCAATCCTTTCCCTTTCAGGCCCTCAGTTACCCAATCAGATGAGGGGGCTGAATTATATGAGGGCCCTTACAACTCTACAATGCTACACGAGGATACACATGTTTTGGGTGCTGGAGGGGAGGGGTTTACAGTGTCCCGCGTATAGATAGGCCCAGGATGCAAAACGGGGGCAGACATTATACAAGCTCCTGTTCAAAGGTCCCAGGCCATATAAAGGGATGGTGGGATGGATTAGTAGGGGCTATGGGCACAGACCTTAACTGCTAAGGCAGCTTAGGAAAAGGAGGGGTCTTTGGGAGCCACGGTCATTTGGAGGTGATGGGGTTAGCACATCTTTCAGGAATGCCTCCTGGTAATAGGAGGAAACGATCATTAGCATAAGAATGAGAACTACCATGTATTAAGCATCTACTCAATTCCAAGACCTGCACTAAATTCTTTACATGCAACATCTGGCATGTTTCTTGCAAAACAGGGGGTCAGTGCCACTATTATCCCCATTTTACAGATTGTAAGTGACTTGTAAGGTGAGTGGCAAGGTAGGGTGTGAACTGAGATCATCTGACTGGACAATTGGTGCTCTTAACAGCAGCCGTGCCAGCACCTCTGAGTGCGGGTACAGCCCGACAGACACTACTAGTGCCAACGCCACCAACCACTCCTGCAACGACTGCAAGGACCAAAGGTGTTGATGAGGGTCTACCCTTTACATAGACTTTTCATACTTTTCCAAAATGTTTTTTCATGCACTCTCCCTGTTGCCTCTCAACACCATCCCCCACAGCAAGCTGTGACAGGATGATTCCCATTTTGCAGATTCAGACAATGAGGCTCTGGGAATCTGTTTTTTGTGTGAGGACACGCTTCATAAGTGACAGAGATCATACCAGAACACTTGGTTCTAAAAGTAGCCCTTTCCCTTAATCTAATGTTGCCATGTCCCCACATGAACATCAATTGCAGTAAAGTCCAATTGTGCCTCTAACAAGAGGGTAAACTGAGGCACAGAGCAGTCAAGCTGTTTGCCACACTCCTTTAGGGGGCTGTGAGTGCCCTGGGTATAGAGACCGGTCTCCCGGTTCACCACCCTTTGGGCTTTGGCTGCCCCACTCTGCATGCCTACTGGAAAGTTCCCTCGGGTCATTTTAGACATGAGAGCAGCTTTGGGTAGGTCAGGCTCCCTAACCCACATGCGTCAGTTCAGCACTCAGCAGAGAGAACTCAGATGTGATCAATGAGTTCTTTCCTTAAACTCCATCATCCCGTCCCAGGCAAAGGCAGACACCCCTGGGGGAGAAACTCTAGAAGCAGAAGCCTACACAACAACCCAGGGGGAGATGGGAAGGAAAGGGCTGAGGTTACTGCAGTGTCAGAGGATGGTGGACTCTTTAGTGCTCCTGTGGGGAAAGCGCTTTGCTTAGAGACCTGTCAGACAGCTAGTAGAACCTCAGGCTCCAGGAGCAATCACCCAGAGTTACATCCTGATGCCCTCTGTTGGTGTTTGCCAGTAATGGTTGCACTTTGGAGCTTTAGAAAGGAGGCCGCAATTCATGGGGCACAGACATAAACACCAGACTCACACATGCACACAAATTCACATGCACCACGTTTGCACTCTCAGAGGCTGCAGAACTGAATGACAGTCGACTGCAAAGAACTGTATGAACATCTGAGTCTTGTTCTTCCTTTCTTTTCTTTCTTTCTTTCTTTCTTTCTTTCTTTCTTTCTTTCTTTCTTTCTTTCTTTCTTTCTTTCTTTCTTTCTTTCTTTCTTTCTTTCTTTCTTTCTTTCTTTCTTTCTTTCTTTCTTTCTTTCTTTCTTTCTTTCTTTCTTTCTTTCTTTCTTTCTTTCTTTCTTTCTTTCTTTCTTTCTTTCTTTCTTTCTTTCTTTCTTTCTTTCTTTCTTTCTTTCTTTCTTTCTTTCTTTCTTTCTTTCTTCCTTCTCAAATGAAGAAACAGAGGCTATCAGAGGGAAAATAATTTTCCCAAGGCAAAGAATGATAGCTATTCTAATGGCATAGTGCATTGAGCACTTACTGTATGCCAGCAATGGGCCAAGTTCTTTACCTGTACTGTCACACCTAATCCTTACTGCAGCCTCGTATAGGAGGCGTTATTCTCTCACGCTTATGGAAGGGGGACAGGAGGTGCAGGGAGCGTATGGAATGTGACCAAGGACAGTGAAGCTACTACTACGTGCAGGTCCAGGATGCTAATCCAGGCAGATGTGGCTCTGGGGTCCACGCTACCTCCCAATTTAGTTACAACTTCGGCTGGAATCTGGGTCTCCTGAGCTTCAATCTTGTGACCTTAACATAAACGTGTGCAAAATATAAATATTCTGTTTTCCTCAGTCCACACGGAAACACGATGAGATGATTTTTAGGCTCACGCCCTGGACATACCATTGTGACACAATGTTTGTTCCAATAAAGAACACCTTCTTCCCCCCTCTCCCCCGCACCTCCCCGTGTTTACAATCAATTGAGACACACGGGAAGCACAAGAGAAAATCAGGCTCTCGCGACTGTTTCTTTTAAAGCTTCTGGGTTGTGTGGCTCTGGGTGTGTTGCCCAAGCGGGCCTGCCTGTACATCATCCCTGAATAAGTGAAACTCACCTGCGCAGTTGCTGTCACAGAAGATGCTCACAGGACCCCACCTCAGAGACGGAAGCTGCCCCAGCTCAGCACATGGCAGCGGGCAGCTGAGAATGCACCTTCAACACAGGCAGGCAGACCTGAAAAAACAGAGGCACATGGAGCTCTGCATGCCCATTTCTTTAGGCAGAACCCACCAATGAGATGACACTTATCCTTCCATGAGGGTCATTGTGAAGCCAGAAATTTTATGCTAATGGAAGTTTCTCCACATGGAAACATGAGAAGCAGAGCATAAGCGATTCCACCTAACTCTGTTATTTTAGGTGTCCACTAAGTCAGGATACATAAGCTACTTTGTATTATCTGCAAAGTTTGCCAAGTACGTTGAAACTGTAATAGGGAGAACACAGGACAATTATACATCTTAAGAGAGCAATTTTCAACCACTGTGCTGTAACTAGTGTGTTATGCTAGTTCCCTAGGAATATCTTTCTATTTCCATCAGCATGTACCCATAGGGACTTGAATTAAATTGTAAAACATGCACTTCCAGAGTTTAGACTGGACTTCCCGTAATTAGTACAAATGACAGGCCTGTCTCTATGTAGATGAGTTATCTATTTCACTCAGGTGAGCTACATCGTAGCATGAAGGATAGTTTTCATTATCAGCCCAACTTTCACCTGCTTGAAAGTCTCTGAAAAGCCTCCTTTTGGGTGGCGACTTGTCAGACCCATTTCTTGTCATAATTCAGAGGAAAATCAATCCCATTGTTTGGGAGCTGGATTCAATGTGAAAGCAATAGGCTTGTCACATTTAATTATTTCACACTCCACTCACCAAGCCATGAAAGTGTCAGTTTCACCTGAGGGGTAATGTGACCAGAGAAGAAAAATCCGCCCAAGTGTGAAAAAACAATAACTTATGGCTAACAACAAGAGCAAGCTTTCTAAGTTAGGAAAAAAAAAAGTTCCCCCCGTGAGGAACTGGAGGGGGATTGGAAAAGATAGATTTGCATATGGGTTTTCTCCTAATTTTTCTCATAAAACATTAGAATTGTAAAACATATGTGTAAAAGGGAGCGTAGAATTTATCAGATCAAACTGCTTTAGTTTATTGATAGTGACAATAACAACAATAAGAACCATTATTTATTTGTTATTGATTATGTGTCAGCAACTTTTCCCTCCTCCCACAGAATGAGGCCTAACCGATCCTTTTCTATTTTTATTTTTTAAAGAGAAACACTGAAAATAGAAAGGTCACGACATGGTACAATGTCTTTGTTCCTGTAATGGTTATGATTATAATATGAATAAAAACATATCTAATCCTTATTATTTTCAATAGTTGGGGTGATGGAGGAGGGGTGATTAAGATTATTAAACTATAGGCTCTAAGGTCACAGAAAATGATGATTTGTCCCAAGTTGCTAGATGCAGGAGACAAGGAAGCAAGTGTTAGATTAAAGAGAGCTTTTCTACACAAAACAGAGGAAGTAATATAAATGTGTGTCTTCATTGCAGTCTGCAACTTCCCCCAACTTGAGAGTATAGAAAGGTAACAACCTGGTATTTAAAGCAGCTGATTTAGAGAGACTGGCTTTGCCTCTCACCTCTGCTGCTTACTCACTGTCTGACTTTGGCAAGTAATGGAACCTTTTTTTTTTTTTTTTAATTGTAGTAACATATATATGTAACACAAAATTTGCCATTTTCACCATTTTTAGGTGTATAATTCATCGGCATTAATTATATTTACAGTGCCGTGCAATCATCACCACGACTGTTTCCCCGAAAAAAAGACCTAGCCGGACCATCAGCTCCAATGCGTCTTTTGGAGCAAAAATTAATATAAGACCCGGTCTTATTTTAATATAATATAAAACCAGATATAATATAATATATACCGGGTCTTATATTAATTTTTGCTCCAAAAGACGCATTGGAGCTGATGGTCCGGCTAGGTCTTATTTTTGGGGAAACACGATATTTACTTCCAAAATGTTTTTATAAAACAGAAACTCTCTCTACCCATTAATCATAACCCCCACATTAAGCCTCCCCCAAGCCCATAGTAGCCTCTAATCTACTTTCTGCCTCTGTTAATTTGCCTTACTCAATATAAGTGAAATCATACAATATTTGTCCTTTTTTGTCTGGCTTACATCACTTAGTATTATGTTTTCAAGTTTTATTCATGTTGTAGTATGTGTCAAAATTACACTTTTTTTAAAAGAATGAATAATATTCTATTGTATGACCATACCACATCTTATTTATCCATTCATCCACTGGGTTTTTCCCACCTTTTGGTGATTGTAAATAATGTTTTCTGTTTTAAAACCTCAGGAGCTTTCTGGGTGAAATCTGATATTGGCCCCCATACACGGAGGGCAAGGAGAGACAGACACTGCAGAATGGTAGGTGGCAGTTTTAATAAGAAAGGGAGTTTATATATGAGGCTTGCCTTGCCAAGATGAGTTGATCTCTGCAACCACCCATCAAAATCTTAAAAGGTCTTTTTAAAAAAAATTAAAGTTCATTGGGGTGACAATGGTTAATAAAGTTACATAAGTTTTAAATGTACAATTCTGTAATGCATCATCTATATATCACATTGTGTGTTCATCACTCAGAGTCAGTTCTTCTGCCATCACCATATATTTGACTCCGTTTACCCTCATCTACCACCCCCTCCCCCCTTACCCTCTGGTAACCACTAAAGTATTGTCTGTGTCTATCAGTTTTTGTTTGTTTGTTTGTCTTGTTCCTTTGTTGTCTTTCAGTTTTGTATTCCACATATGAATGAAATCATAGGGTTCTTGACTTTTTCTGTCTGACTTATTTCACTTAGTATAATAACCTCAAGATCCATCCATGTTGTGGCAAATGGCACTATTTCATCTTTTCTTATGGCAGAATAGTAGTTTGTTGTGTATGAAGGTCTTAACCTACACCATCCAAGTGCTCAGTAACACATTGCTCTCTCATTGCTGCAGCCTCTGGCATCATGACAGAAACAAATTCAGTGCTTATACATCATGCAAATCTTGGGCTTTTTATTTTTTAATAGCCAGAATCCTGAATTTCAAAATCCTTTCCTTTAAAACTGTTGTCAAGTCTAGATTCCAAAATCCCACTGAAACTCAAAGACTAACAACTGATATTTTTGTTGCCTATATTCTGCTAGAGCAATGCTTCCCTAAGAGTGAGCAGGTGGAATGTTCCTGATCCTGGTTCCAGGGGAAATCCACAGTACATAAGGCAATGCAAGGCAATAGCACGTTAGTAACTCAAAACATTCCCACTCTATTGATTATTACAGGACAATTTTTAATTGCTTCATTTGTAACTCTCCCTCATCTCAGAAGCTCCAACACCATGACAACCCTTGATGACTCCACAATCATAGTAAAAAGAATTAACACTTATATCTCCTAATGTGTTAGGTGCTGATCTAAATGGTTCAAATATATTTGCTCATGACCTCATTTAAGCAGTAAGGGAATGCTCAGAAGAGGTAGAGAAGCAAAACCACAAGGGACTACTACCTCCAGTTCAGAGATATCTGTACTCAAAGGTCTTGTCCAGAAAGTTCTCTTTCCCCTCACCTTTTTGTTTTTCTTACATCATTTTACTTTGTCTCCTAGGTTCTACGCATGACTTAGGTACTTTTACTGTATTTGTGATCTACTGAGGCAAGATCTGAGCAAGGACCAGATGAAGACCACTTGTGGCAGACAGTGGGAACATCACGCAACATCTGGTGGGTGCTGTAAACTACAAGAGGCCAAAAGTCACAAGGGAAAGAGAATTTTCTGGACAAGACCTTTGAGTACAGATATCTCTGAACTGGAGGTAGTAGTTCCTTGTGGTTTTGCTTCTCTACCTCTTCTGAGCATTCCCTCACTGCTTAAATGAGGTCATGAGTAAATATATTTGAACCATTTAGATTAGCACCTAACACATTAGGAGATGTAAGTGTTAATTCTTTTTACTATGATTGTGGAGTCATCAAGGGTTGTCATGGTGTTGGAGCTTCTGAGATGAGGAAGAGTTACAAATGAAGCAATTAAAAATTGTCCTGCAATAATCAATAGAGTGGGAATGTTTTGAGTTACTAACGTGCTGTTGCCTTGCATTGCCTTATGTACTGTGGATTTCCCCTGGAACCAGGATCAGGAACATTCCACCTGCTCACTCTTAGGGAAGCATTGCTCTAGCAGAATATAGGCAACAAAAATATCAGTTGTTAGTCTTTGAGTTTCATAGTGGGATTTTGGAATCTAGACTTGACAACAGTTTTAAAGGAAAGGATTTTGAAATTCAGGATTCTGGCTATTAAAAAATAAAAAGCCCAAGATTTGCATGATGTATAAGCACTGAATTTGTTGCTGTCATGATGCCAGAGGCCACACTCCAGAAGGGTAGGTGGCAGTTTTAATAAGAAAGGGAGTTTACATATGAGGCTTGTCTTGGGCAGTCACGAGATAAGTTGATCTCTGCAACCACCCACCAAAATCTTAAAAAAGGTATTTTTTTAAATTAAACTTTACTGGGGTGACAATGGTTAATAAAGTTACATAGGTTTCAGATGTACAATTCTGTAACACATCATCTATATGTCCCATTGTGTGTTCACCACCTAGAGTCAGTTCTTCTTCCATCACCATATATTTGACCCCGTCTACAATCACCAATGTTCAGGGAAGACTAGCTCTGGCCAAGGCTACCAAGTAAAGTTGAGATCTTCATTATGGTCATACTTTCATGGGAAACTTGTATCACCTTTTGCCTAGAAAATTCACTTATCACTTTTAGAAATAAGTGATTTCTTTTGCCCCAAACTCCCTAGCAATTTGCTTGAACATTCCTTAGGATTCTTAATCATTTCATATATATTTTGCTGTATTAATTTGCACACATGACTTACATCTCTTCTTATTCTTTAGGACCGTGGAAAAGAGGAACTTAAGTTTACAAGTGTTATAATAGCAGAGCTAAGATTTCATGGTGCAACTAAATCACTTGAGTTGCTACTTAAAACACAGATTGCTGATATCCACCTAAAAATCGTGATTCAGTAGATCTCTGATGGCATCTGAGAATCCTCTTGCAAGCCTAAAGACCATAGTTACAGAAACACTTAGTCACATGGAAAATTGTGTCTTGCACACAAAACGTATGTAGTGAGTGAGTGTTGAATTAATGTAAGAGTAGACTAATGGTTTAACAACTTCAAGAGTTTCTCTTTTTGGAGAGGTTTTTTGTTTGTTTGTTTGTTTGTTTGTTTATCTGAAGAGATTCTTAGGAATGAGTATGGAGGGAAATAAAATGTGAGTGAGTGCCCCACACTACAGGTCAGGAGCTTCTTTACCAAAATCCTGCCGGGTCATTTACACAAGAGGAAACTGAGGCTCAGAAAGTATATCTCTTGCTCAAAGTCAAGGAATTTGTAAGTGGTGGGACCAGTCTTCACACCTGGTTTAAAATCCATGTTTTTTCCCTTCCTTCATGCCTCCCAGGTACAGGACTCAGATACCAGGGTCTAGAAACCTTTTTCAGTGGTTTGAGAAAGACATTTAACCTCTTTGTGCCTTAACTTAGCATCTGCAAAACAATGGCAAATATACTTAATTAAATAGGGCATTTTGTGAGAATGAATCAGTGGCAGTTTGGAATGGAAGTTGAAAATGTAAAAACAGCACCTAATCATGCCATCATTATTACGGACAATAATAACATAATCACTTTGGCTTCATAATCTAATCCAGGAAGCACTTGACCCACCAGATCTGATTATTATTATTGATAATTAATAAGCGTAACACATGAAGTTAATGAGGGTTTTTTGTGGCTTTAAATCTTTACTGGGTTGGAGGAGAGAAAAATTAATTATTTTCTTTCTATTACATGTAACTGGATGTGGGTAGGTTGTCTATTTTTGTGTTTCTTTATCTCTCCCTTAAAATTCCCTGAGGCTCACTTGGAATAATAGAGTGAATGAGTAGGTCTGTAAAAATGTATTATATTTTAGTAAAATAAGACTGGGTCTTGTATTAATTTTTGCTCCAAAAGATGCATTAGAGTTGATTGTCTGGCTATGTCTTATTTTCGGGGAAACAGGGTACACGGACTGAAGAGGAATAATAATGTATGTTGTTTTAGGTCATTAGATTTGGGGTGGTTTGTCAGGCAGGGGTTGCTAACTTGTATAAATATACAATGGAGGTCTTCAACTATAATATTTCTTCTTGTGACTTTATGAGAGAAAGAAAGTAAAGGGAAAGATACTCACCTAGCATGAGTTTACTAGTAACCAGATTCGTCCAATATCTAATTGTAGTTTGTTTTTTTAATTTTAATTGTGATAAAATATCTAATTGTAATTTTATTATTTATAGCAGAAAAGATCTTCACCACCTACAGTGTGATCGGGTAATGTAAGAGGTCATGCAATAATGACCTGTTTCTTTATCTCATTGAGTCATTAAAAAACAATAATAAAACAATTTTTTAAGCACCTGCTCTGTGTCATAAGTGTTACTAGGTCCTGGGATATAAAGTAAATTAGGGCAGGTTTGACATGTCATCTATAGTGAATTATTCTTCAGAAATCTGCTTTCAAATATCCTCCAAAGTTAGACTGCTTTAAACTGGCCTCGATGACCCATATAGATGGAATTCACTGTGTGTTTTCACTCAGCCCTCTTCCCCTCACCGATGGTCAATTTTCTCATTTGAAAAGCACAAGGCTGG
Source organism: Rhinolophus sinicus (assembly GCF_057876585.1). Classification (NCBI taxonomy): domain Eukaryota; kingdom Metazoa; phylum Chordata; class Mammalia; order Chiroptera; family Rhinolophidae; genus Rhinolophus; species Rhinolophus sinicus. The sequence continues at coordinate 15,266,302 of NC_142516.1, read as the reverse complement.
GGCCAAGTTCTCTCCCACCTCTCTATTAATTGATATGAGAAAGTTCCCAGATGGCATATGACTGACACAGTGACTTAAGGGATACCATGACATTCTAATGGTGAATATCATGGACACTAGATTTCAGCTCCAACATGGGAAGAGCTTGGAAGTAATCATTTCAATCCCAACAATACGAAAAAGCTGGACACATTGAAAATCGATTACTTGTCTTGGGCTTATCAGAGAACTAAGGCTGCAGGGCAAACTGCCACTCCAAAATCTGGAGACACAGTCTCATCCAGAACGATGCAGCTATACTTCCTCCAAAAGCTGCTGGAGCCCTACTCTGGAAAGAACTGTGATGGTAATTTTGAGATTTCCTGGTGGCTGAATACGAAATAGCATGGGAGTGAAAAATATCTAGGGACCTCAGTCTTAGGGGACGATATATTTCCTACAACCCAACCCAACAGATTAGCATTTTGAAGAGCTGGGAAAAACCCTTCTGTCTTTGGCAAGTGGATGGGAAGGGATAAGTCATCGCTATGAAATATTCCCAGAGTCTCTCCACAACAAAGGCCTACACTCCAGGGAAGAGCCTAATCCCTGTTGTGGGAAAGAGAAGGACATTTCTATTACTCCGGCTCTTCTGGCACTCCTGTCTCAGCTCAGGGGCGGAGGAAGAAGGGTATACTCATGAGGGGTCTGCAATTCAATGGAATTGATCAGGAATGCTTCAACCAGAGAAGGGGACACAACACAGGTGGGAAAAAATAAGTGACAACCCTGGGGAGGCGCCTGTGAAGGTCACTGGCCTAAGACACAGCCTCAGTAAAACACTGAATTTTAATAAGATTCTAGAATACTTTTGTGATAGGCTGATTAGTGGCCCACAAAAGGTATTAACATCCTAATTCCCAGAACCTGTGAATATGTTACCTTACATAGTAAAAGGGATTTGCAGATATAAGTTACATAATCTTGAGAGAGAGAGAGAGAGAGAGAGAGAGAGAGAGAGAGAGAGAGAGAGAGATTATCCTGGGTTATGCTGATGGACCTTACTTTTAATCACAAGGGCCCTTATAAGAGGAAGGTCAGAAGGTCAAAGGAGGAGGTAGGGGATGTGAAGAGAGAAGCAGAGGTTGAAGTGACTCAAGGAAAGGGTCAGCAGCCAAGAAATGCAGGTGGTCTCTAGAAGTTAGAAGTCAAGTAAATGGATTCTCCCCTAGAGTCTCTGGAAGGAACCAGACTTGCTGGCATATGTACTTTAGCCCAGTGAAATGGATTTCAGACTTCTGTCCTCCAGGACTGAAAGAGAATGCACGCGTGTTGTTTTAAGCTACCGAGACTATTAATTCATCACCACAGTTAATAGGAAACTAATACAGCTTCCCGCCCCTATAGCTTATCAGCATAATGACAGTGTCATAGTATAATGACAGTGGATAAACCTGAAAGAGCTAAAAGAAACAGACTCTTTCTAAGAAATAGGACTTAGGGAAGGCCAGTGTAAGACGGGAGACAAAAACAAGGACACTGGAGGGATTTGAAGCCTCTGGCACCCAAAGCTGCACTACACGTTAAACACCTCCAACTCCTCGCCAGATTACCATAAATCCTCAGAGTAATGACCTATTTACCACAATTCCCATGACCTGATACATGTCTGCCTTTCAACAACAACAAAAAATTCTAAGACATGCCAAGCGGTACAGAAAAACAGACAGACAAAAAAAGCCCCACAGTCTGAAGTGATGAAGCAGGCATCAGACTAGACCCAGATGAGACAGAGATGTTTGAGCTATCAGACAGGGAATTTAAAATAACAATGATTAATATGTTAAGGTCTCTAATGGGAAAAAGTATACAACATGCAAGGACAGATGGGTAATGGAAATGGATGGAAACTAGAGAAGGAAGAAAAACTTAAGTCTAAAGCAAGCAGAGGAAAGGGAATAATGAAACTTAGAGCAGAAATCAATGAAATTGAAAACAGAAAATAAACAGAGAATCTCCACAAAAGCCAAGCTGGTTCTTCGAAATGATCAATCAAATTGATAAACCTCTAGCCAGACAGACTAATAAAAAAGAGAGGAGACACAACTTATCAATATCAGAAATGAAGGAAGGGTCATCTCTATTTATTCCATGGACATGCAAAGGAGAATAAAAGAATATTATGAAAAGATGTATGGCCACAGATTTGATAACTTAGATACAACGCATCAATACCTTCTGTGACCTGACTATCTCTGTATCTATGAAATATATCGACTCAACAATAAACAATCTTCCAAGAAAGAAAATGCCAGGCCCCTGGCCCACATGGTTTCACTGGTGAATCCTACCAAACATTTTAGGAAAGAAGTAATGCCAATTCTTCACAATTTCTATCAGTAAACAGAAGTTGGGGTGGGAAGGACATTTCCAACCTAACTCTGAGGCCAGCATTACCTTACCACCAGAACCTGAGAAAAGACACGACAAGAAAGGAAAAGTGTAGAGCAACATCTCTCATGGGCATAGGTGTAAAAATCCTCAACCAAATATTAGCAAACAAATTCCAACATTTTATAAAAATATTTATACATTATGAACCAATGGGATTAATTCCATGTATGTAAGGCAGGCTCAACATTTGAAATCAATGTAGTCGATTATATAAACAGATTAAAGAAGGAAAAGCATATGATTATACCGATTCACACCGAAAAACATTTGAAAAAAAAATATCAACACTGATTCATGATAAAATCCCTCAGAACATTAGGAATAAAGGGGAACTTCTTCAGCTTGAGAAAGGACATCTACAAAAATCCTATAGCGATATCATACTTAATGGTGAGAAATAGGGTGCTTTCCTCCTAAGATCAAGAACAAGGCAAGAATGTCTTCTCTCACCACTTCAATTAAACATCATAATGTGAGTCCCTTCTAGTGCAATTAGAAAACAGTCATAAACATTATACAGATTGGGAAGGAAGTAATGAAACCATCATCATTTTCAGATCACATTATTGTCTATGTATAAAACTCCAAAGAATCAAAAAACAAAACACAAACAAACAAACAAACAAAAACCTCCTGAAACTGTTAAGTGATAATAGCAAGGTTTCAGGATACAAGAATAATATACAAAGTCAACTGCTTCTCTGTATGTCAGTAATGAATTATACTATAAAAATGCCATTACAATAGCACCCACAAAATGAAATATTAAGTATAAACCTAACAAAATATAGTATCTTTATGGGCAAACTACTGAATATTTGTAAAAGAAATAAAATCAGAATTAAATAAATGGAGAGATATTTTATATTCACAGACTGGAAGATTCAATATTGTTAAAATGTCAGTTTTTCACAACTTGATCTGTAAATTCAACACAGTTGCAATCAAAATCCCAGCAGAGTACTATGTAGATACTGCAAAACTCATTCTAAAGTTTATATAGGCAAAAGACCTAGAAAAACCAACATGATACTAAAGAAGAACAAAGTTGGAAGACTTACAACCTGACTTCAAGTCTTAATCATAAAACTTACAGTATGAGAAAGTACATCTACAGTAATCAAGGCAGTATGTTATTGGTGGGAGAAAGATACATCGAGTGATGGAACAGAAAAAGCCTAAAATTGACCCACGCAAATACAGTCAACTCATCTTTGACAAAAGTGCAAAGGCAATTTAATGAAGAAAGCATAGTCTTTTCAATAAGTAGTGCTGAATTAATTTGACATCTATATATGAAAAAATGAACCTAGGCACAGATCTTCTGCCATCCACAAAAATTAACTGAAAATGTATCATATACCTAAATTTAAATGTAAAATTATAAAACATCTAGAAGCAAGAGAAACCTACATAACCTTGGGTTTGAAGATAAATTTTTAGACCCAATAATAAAGGAATGATCCATGGAAGAAAAAATTGATAAGTTGGATTCCACTAAAATTAAAATTTTTTCTTTTGTGTAAGACTTTTGGAAAACGAAAAGACACACCACAGCCTGGGGGAAAAAATATTTGCAAAACACACATTTAAACTTGGATCCAAAATATATTTAAAAAAAAAATCTTGAAAATGTAACAATAAGAAAACAAACGGATTTTTAAAAAGCACAAAGATCTAAATAAACCTCATCAAGGAAGATATACACATATCAAGTAAGCATATGAAAAGATGCTCAACATAATTTATCATTACGGGAATGCAAATTAAAGCAGCCAGACACCACGATACACCTATTAAAATGGCTACAATCCAAAAAGCTTACAGTGCCAATCTCTGGCAAGAATGTTGAACCACAGAAATGCTCATTCATTGTTGGTAGGAATGCAAAATCATACAACCACTTTAGAAGACAGTTTGGCAGTTTCTTACAGAGCTAAGCAGTCTTGCCATACGCTTCAGCAATCTCACTCTTGGTATTTACCCAACTGCTTTGAAAACGTATGCCACCCAATGACTAGCATGTGAATATGTGTAGCATCTTTACTGATAATCGCCAACAACTGACGGCAAGCAAGATGTCCTTCAGTATGTGAATGCACAATCAAACGGAAGCATCTGTACGATGCAGCAATCTTCAGCGATGAAAGGCAATGAGCTACCAGCCATTCAAAGATATGGATGCATCTTAATACTGACAGTCCAAAAAGGCTACATACTGCATGATTCCATTTATATGATATTGTGGAACAGGCAAAACTACAGAAACGGTAAACAGATAAGTTGTTGCCAGGGATTTGAATTAGGAGGAGGAGCAAATAGGTGCAGCACAGGATGTATTTTAGGACAGGGTAACTGTTCTGTGTGATACGCTAATGGTGCACATATGACTCTAGGTATTTGTCAAAACATATAGCACTTGACAGCACAAAGAGAGAACTTTAATATATGCAAAATTTAGAAATAATGTAGGAATTCAGAGACTCCCAGGATGGAATGCAGAATGTGACAAAATAATCTAACTGTATTATAAATACACGGAACAACCTCACCGAAGGAAGGGAGTGCGGGAAAAAGGTGCTGACCTCAGTAACTTTGGAAACGAGTGGAGTCCATAAGACAAAAGGCAAAAGAAGCTGTAGGACGTAAGCACTCCTACATCAGCACGCCACTCTGGTTGAAAAAGTTGTTTCCAGTTTAGATACAAATGTACAACTCTGAAACCACTATATGTGTACACTGGAACTGAAAAATTAAAGACATGATGGAAGATAGCAAGAGCCTGGTTTCTCACTGTTGGTGGGGCAGATGATGGACAAGCAAGGAGAAAAAGCTAGAAGGATGCAAGTGGTAATGGATTAGAGCTGGCAACGCTAGGATGAACCCATGCTTTGTCTCATGTAGATACAGATAGCTACATACAGAACTATTTATAGATGTGTGTACATACATGGGTTAGTCACATATACATTTCCTGGCTGTGTCAGCTGAGGGGCTTTATAACAAATGGCACCCAAGTAATCTGGCAATGAAGTTCGCGAACGTTGTGCACCCATGTTGCTAACCTTTTTTGATATCATAGAGATTATTCATTATGAATTTGTACCAACTGGACAAACAGTTCACCAAGTTTACTATTTGGGAGTGCCAAAGCTGCCTGAAAAAGTTAGACAACCTGAATTTTTTGCCAACAGTTCATGGCTCTTGCATCACGACAATGCACCAGCTCACATGGCACTGTCTGTGAGGGAGTTTTTAGCCAGTAAACAAATAACTGTATTGGAACACCCTCCCTACTCACCTGATCTGGCCCCCAATGACTTCTTTCTTTACCCGAAGATAAAGGAAATACTGAAAGGAAGATATTTTGATGCCATTCAGGTCATCAAGGGTAATACAACAACAGCTCTGATGGCCATTCCAGAAAAAGAGTTCCAAAATCGCTTTGAAGGGTGGACTAGGCTCTAGTGTCAGTGCATAGCTTCCCAAGGGGAGTATTTCATAGGTGGCTGTAGTGATATTTGGCTATGAGGTATGTAGCACTTTTTCTAGGATGAATTCGCAAACTGAGTTGTCAGACCTTCGTGTGTAGTGCCCACATCTTGGTTTCTAATACCATTCCCCAGCAAAAGTAACTGTGGCTCCTTGGAGAAAAGTCTGATTGAAGCCTGAGGCAGGAAATACAGAAGGTGAAACTGGAGCATCTCATAGTACCAAAAATGAAAAAACACACACACACACACAGAAATGGAAATATGTCAAAGGGACAGAGGAGCTAATTGCAAGAGCTCCAAATGATCAATGCTGGAAAAATTTGAGGAATGCAAAGTTTTAAGTAGTATTGGATTATAGCCTAAGGTATAAAATAAACATCCATGAGTCCACACTGATTTAAATAATTGAGTAGATAAATAAATGGGAGAATGTAGACGAATCTCCCATGCAGAAGAATTCAAAAGAATTTTGGTGTTTACTCTGTCATTAATTATCCCCTCTTCCTTAAAGGTGGGCTGTGTGTAATGACTTCCTTTCCAAGATGCAGTATGAAAAGGGGAAAAAGCAGGAAACTGTATAATAGAGAACCTGAAAAACACTGTCTTCACCGTGTGATCAAGCTGAGCATTATCAGTAATAAGTCATGTTGATAATACGTCCTTGACATGAGGCGATGAAAATGACATTTTTGTGTCATTGTGAACTTGCCCCCCAAAAAAACAGATAATCCCAGTCCAACCATGAGGAAAATAAACATCACACAAATCCTGATTGAGGGACATTCTGCCAAATATCTGCATGGTATTCCTCAAAACTCTCCAGATCATCAAAAACAAGGAGAGTCTGAGAAATAGCTCGGGGAAAGGAGTCTAAGAGGACCTGATGAAGACATGTCATGTGGAAACCTGAAACAGAAGAAGGATATTAAGTAAAAACTAAAGAAGCCTGGATAATATTACAGATGTTAATTAATAACACTGTATTGATATTAGTTCATTAATTCTGACATACTAATGTGAGATGCTAAGAGTGAGGCAACCTGGGCGTGGCTTGTATCGGAACCCTGCTATCTTTGCATCCTTTCTGTAAACCTGAAAGTATCCTAAGATTGAACAAGTTTATTAAAGAAAACACTGGGCGCTGCAGCAAGCGTGGTGAGAAGAATATTTTTAGGAAGAGGAGGAAGCCAAGGAAATCAGCAGAGGGTATGGATATTGGGCGTTAGCACTAGAAAAGTTTGGGTTTCAAAATCCCTCCTGCTACTTTCCAGATGTGCTGTTCAGCATCTAAATAACCTCTGTTGCCTTATATGCTAATTGGATGTCAAGTAATGATTACAGTTGAATTAGCCACATGGCACATACGCCGAATGCCTGTAGCTGTCGCTGGCACTGCCATTCTCATTATGACACGAGTCTTCTTGGTTTGATGACTACCCTTGATGGTTACCAACACCCACTGGGTAGAGGTCTACGGTGTGTTTGGGACATTATTGCATTCAGGTCCTTCCTCGTATCCAACTCAAATCCAGCCCGCTGTCATTCAAACATGCCTCCTCTTGGGAAGACAGAAAACACATGCTCTCCTGCCACAATTATTCAGTCAGAGTTCTCTGCAGACCTGGGGCTTCTTTTCTATCTTTTGTGTTTATATAAACTTAAAAAACATATTATTACAATTGAAGGAGACTTGAGGCTGGGATGTTCATTATGCACTTTATAAATAACTTCTTTATTTTCCCTTTGTACACTATTTTCATTATAGAAAACTTGTAAAATGCTAATAATCAAAAATAATTAAACACCACCTCCAAAGCCGATGGTCACAAAGTTTTATAACCCACTTTAGAAAACTATATGTCTTGTGAACATGTGGTCATGTTTGTCTCCCTACATGTTGTCACTCAAATGATTTCCAATTGCTGCATAGAATTGCACATATAATGACTGTGTCATCGTTTATTAGTTCAATTGCCTACTTTTGAATGTTTGGGGGGCTTCCTTTTATTTGTTTTTTTTTTTTATATTATAAATAGTTTGATGATGAACATTCTGTAGTGCAATCTTTATGTTTGCTTTTAATTATGTCCTTGGTGTGTTATTTGTCATTGTTGCTAAAGCATCACGAGAATCGTAAAGCCAGGATTGTTCTTAGGCCAGAAGAAACGGGAAGGGGTGGAGTGCAGAGGGTTCAGAATTAATACTGAGGTAATTGCACATCAAACAAAACAAAACTTGAATTTATGCAAAGTTGGACTTTGTGTCTCAGTATCCACACTTCTGCTTTATTCGGGAGGCAAAGATTTTAATAGCTGGGTTATTCCTACAGAGCCAAGTGCCCTTTGTAATTCCATGTACTTGGGTATGAATTCCAGTTATGCAAACAGTAGCAGCATGACTCATTATATTCATCTCTAAAATGGGGGTAGTCTTACGAGAACTGAAAAAGCGAATTCATGTAAAGCCCCAGCGCCTCATAAAGGCTCAGGAAACAGTGGACTGCCTCCACCCAAGAGACACATGAATTTTACCACAGCCTACAGCAAGGCATTTTTTCCCCCTCAACTGTGGTCAATTTATCATATCCAGCCAATATTTTCCTTCTGAGAAAAGCACAGGATGTATTTCTCCATCTTCTTTCTGTCTCCTCACAGCCCCAGGCCTTTCTGAGACTCCGAAGGCCACAAAGTCGCTTCCATTATAATCAGGACTAGAAGAATATCTGTTTCTGACAAACAGGGTTTTGATTCATCAGGGGTCCCCTGATACCTCCATGTCCAAACTGCTTTATCTGGCATTTTCTTAGCTCAGGTATGGGCAAGAAAGAACAAGGCAAGATGCTGTGAGGGGTGTAAATCTAATAAGACCTAGACCATTCAACTCCTGCTTATCATTTCCCCTCCACGCTGCTCTTTTTGGAGTATCCCACTTTTCAACAGCCTCGCTTTTGCATCAGGAGGGGCCTGAAGAGAAGGATGGAAGCTGGGTCATCCGTCTTATCAGGGTTCCATCCAATGGCTCTGCTACTTTACCAGCTTTGGGATCTTGGGCGAGTCAATTCCTCCCCCTCAGCTTCAGTTTCCTCGTGCACAATAAGGACAAAGGCAGCACAGTTTCATGATGAACGTAAAAATGCAGAAAATGGTGCCCAGCACATAGCAGCATTTCCCCATTTATTGGTCCTCTTACCCATCACATTTTTCCTTACGACACCTGGGTTCAAGTGACCCTAGGAGAGGGAGAATTATTCATCGGTACATCCCTCCATGGTGACTTCCAGAGTGCTTTGGCTATAACAGCTACCTAACAATCTACCTCACTACACTTATTTCTACCCAACCAGGCTTCTTCATGTATCCATTCACTCATCTTGTGCCAGGAAGTATGCTGGGCACTGAGGATGCCAAAATGAACAAGACATTCTCTGTCCTCAGGGACCTCACAGCCTAGGGTGGGAGACAGACAAGTAAACATGAAATTATAATTGAGCAACAGAGGATTCATGTTACGGCAGAGGGATGTGCCTTAAGGGCTTGCTAGGACACAGAGGGGGGACACCTGACCAGGGCTTGTGGGGGATGGCATCCCGAGAAAGGGGACAGCTGAGCTGTTGGAGGAGTCCGTACAAATTAGGTTGAAATGCATCATTTAGTCTTGACGCCCACTCTGAAAAATAGATATTTCTGTTTTACAAATGTGGAACTTAAGGCTCAAAGAGATTGAGTTATCCCAGATCACCACGAAGCATGACAGCCCAATGAAAGGTAAGGAAACATGGTTCCCAAGCTCATGGTCTTCCCCCCACACCATGCTGCCTCTGCAAAGATTGAGAACATATCCTTGATCATGAAAGTTCAGGCACATGTCAGGGTAGCTGCTGCCTACTTAAAGGCATATGTATGCTTTTCGGCTTCCTCTCCAACTCCCCCCACCCCCTTTTTTTCATGTCGAAGCGCTTCTTTTTCTCCAGATATGCTGGGGATTTAGAGAAGGCAGGGACAGGGACGCAGCTTTGCTGCCACCGCCCAGCCGCCGATGTGGGCTCCAGGAGCCTCAGCCACCCCCAGTCATCATTCTTTCTTCCAGGGACAGAGTTATGGCCCCCGGGAGAGGTCTGTTCCACCAGAGTAGTCAGTTACTAATGAGCTTCATGCTGCTTTTCCGCCCCCAGCTCCCCAGCCAGTCTCCACCCCCACGTCTCCTTAGTCACCTTCGTCTGGCAGCTGCAGACTGCTGGGAGTGTGTGTGGGTGTCTGTGTATGTGTGTGGGGGGGTACTCGGCCCAGAAGTGAGGACATGTCCCTAGATCCCTTGTGTGTCCACTGGGTGTGAGCCAACGACAGAGAAGAGGGGTTTCGCCTCTTGGATCACGGCCAAGGACGGACAAGTCTGGCCTCAGTACGTTAAGCCTCATGGCTCCCTCCCTTCTGGGGAAAAGCCAGTTTCTCTGATGCCCACCAAATTCTGGTCTTTCTCTGCCAGAATCTGCTAAGCCTATTCTTACTGCATGGTAAGGTTGCATAATATTACATGGATTTAAATCGGGACCATCAATATCATAATAGCTTCCGTCTATCAGAAACTTGCTACTAGATGCCAGATACTCTGATACACTTTATCTGAATGACTTCACGTACTGCTCATCATAACGCATGAGGTAGACAAAATTATTATCGCTACTCTATACATGAGGAAACTGAGGCACAGGGAAGTTAAGTAATTTGGCCATCTTCCCACAATTTAAAGTGATATATCTAAGATTTCACCCCAGCATCCTGATGGCAGGGCCTGTACCCCTAACTACCAAGATGTGGGGAAGGGAGCTAATGTTTGAGCACTTGCCTTGTGCCAAGCATTGGGCTAACTCCTGTGCATAGATTATTTTCGTGGCTCCTTCTAACCAGCTAAGGAAATAGGTACTAATATTGTCCCTATTTTACAAATGAGGACACTGAGATTCTGAGAGGTTAAGACATTTTCTAGGTCTCAAAGGGAGCAAGTGGCACATCTGGGGTTACAGTCTCAGGAAACCTGCCTCCTGGGTCCACCCTTGTGGCCATCACACCATATTGTCTGTGTCGGGTTGAATTAGTGTCCCCCCAAAATTCATGTCTCCTGGGGACTTCAGAATATGACCTTATTTGGAAATAGGGTTTTTGCAGATGTAATCTGTTAAGATGAGGTCATACTGGCTTAGGGTAGATCTTAAATACAATGACTCACATCTTTATGTGTAAGAGAAAGGAGAAGATAATTCAGACACAAAGACATCGCCACACACAGTAGGATATACAAAGATAGAGGCAGAAATTGGAGTGGTGTAGCTACAAGCCAAGGAATGCCAAGGATTGCTGGCAACCACACAAATCTAGAAATAGGCAAGGGGGGATTCTTCCCTAGAGCCTATGGCAGGAACGTGGCCTTGCCAACACCTTGGCTTTGGACTTCTAGTCTCCAGACCTGCGAGAATACATTTCTGTTGTTTCAAACCACCAAACGTGTGATATATTTGTTATGGCAGCCCTAGGATACTAACATACCATCAGAGTACCATGTTGTCTCCTTGAAAACAGGACACTGGGCTTCATGCTTCCTTGGAGTTCTTTTTGGCTCCAAGAAGCATGATTCTATGATTCTTAATTAAACCAACGGAGAGTTCTAGAGCTCCTGAGGTGAAAATCGGGGGAAAACCATGGCAGCCAACGGGGCCTGGTACCATGAATCATCCTTTCATCAATAGTTGCATGGTGTTCTCTGGAGCAGGGGAAATGGACCTGAATTTTCCAACAGCAAGGCCTTGGATGGGTCAGTTAACCTCTTAGCCTAAATGTTCATATCTATGAACAATCATATCCTTGACATTGTGAGGACTGAATAAGGTAGTGGATATATAGTGTCTGGCACATGGAAAAGCAAAAACTATATACATTAGTCCTCACCCCCACTTCCAGGAGTTTCTTTGAAGGTGGTGTTATTTTTGTAAGGATGTTTCTAACAGGAGAGGGGCTAAGGCTATTTGGGGTAAGAAGTGAGGTGTCCAAGGCAGCGTCAGTGGGTCTTATGGAGATGTCTGCACAGCAGACCTTTGCTGGTGGGGTGGGGGTGTTAGGCAGAGTTCAGAGGTCAGTTCATCAAAACATTTGCTCTCTCTCTACTATGTCCTGGGCACTGGGCTAGATGCCACGGTAGGGGAGGAACCCCCAGAAGCTGTGTGCCAGATGGGGCTGCTTGCTCTGTGGTGGAGTCTAGCTGTATTTTTCTATATTTAGATTCTCTTTGTCAACAAGAAGACTTGTTTGACAGGACTATCGTTTTTCATGTCTGAAAAACCACTCATCCACGGAGCTTGGGTTTGGGGGAGAAGGAAGGGGGAGGAGATCTGGCTTCTCCCCCACTCTGAACAGATGGGATCAGAACAGGACCCTTCCACATCCCCAGCCAAGACACCCAAGTCTTGGCAGTTATCCCAGGACACAGACAATGGGGTCTGATGGTGGCTTCTCAGGCCTGGCTTTCCCCGGGCAGGAGGCTTCCCTTGGGGCTGGCAACACCATTTCTTCAAACTCAGAAAAGTGATTTGGGGAGAGGGAAGAGGAGACTGTATTGAGGCAACTCCTGACAGGTTACCCTGGAAAATTGGGACACAGCTTGTGGGATGCCCTCCTCGGGTCCCTGCCATCTTACCTCTCTGTCTCTGCCAGGACCATTGTCTAGGGAGACAGAGGCAGAAGTGGCCTAGGAACATTGATCTTCTGTGTGCCGAAAAGAGAGGATGGTACACAGGGTGAGGGGTGAGGGAAGGAGGGTCAGGCTGCTGAGATGGGTCGCTGGTTAGAATCTGACGTTTCTCTTTATTGGTCAGGCAGGTTATGGAGAGAGTGGGTAAGAACAGTTGACCTCTGAGGACAGCTAAAATAGAAAAGATTTAGCATTTGGTAGGGGAAAGGGTCCCTCTCCCCATACATCTTAGACACAGACCTGTACAATGAAAGAATAGGATCCTGAAGATGCTTTCAGAGCTGCTTGAGCCCAGACTTCTGCCTTCAGAAAGATGAATTTCGAAACCACCCAGGGAGGATGGTTGAACATAATCCCCCCATTCATCTCCTGTTGGCTCCTATTGCAGTTTAAGCCACTTTCATTCCACATAAGCCCTCGGCTTCCTCCCTTGCTAAGGAGATGACTTACTCTGTTCTTTATCAAAATTAAGTTCCTCTGGTTCCATCTCCCTCCACTTCCTTCCTCTGAAAATGTGTCGAACTTCCGCCCAGACGATTGTAAACTCCTCAAGGGCAGGTGACCTGTCTTACTCTTTGTCTGTGTCTCCATCGTCTGGCATAAAAGCAAGGGGAGAGAGTGGAGAGGGAAAGGGAGGGGGAAGATATACAGCTACACAGAAAGAACTGCAACAGAGTGGCAGAGAGGCTTACTGAAAGACAGACAGACGGAACACTAGGTATAGAAAATCCTGTTAGGGGCCCTGCTTTGGGCGCAGTGCTAGGCACATCAAATGCATTTTTGGGGAAAGGGGGTCACTTCATTGGGTTTTCTGCTCAAATTATGAAGGGCAATAAATGCTGGTTTGTAAGAAATCCACCAAACAACTCAGTTATGAAACCGGCAATCTTCCCTTCCACGTGCATCTCCTACCTCCCCGCCCCCCACACATCTGATTTTAAATAAATGATTTTTAATAAATGTCAACAATTAAGTGTGTTAGTTTTTGTCCCACCTGGCTTTTCCAAATGCTTGTATAAATAGAAGCTTCTTTTTATTCTATGTCTGTACAGTAAAACAACATCCTCCTATACCTATTTACTCTGCATCTTGCCTGTTTCACTAACAATATATCACAGGCATCCCTTTCAGTCAATGCGTACAGATGTAATTCATTCTTTTAATAACTGAACAACTCTCCACAGAGCAGGCACGTAAGAATTATTCCACTACGGGTGGACATTCAGCTTGTTTCCAGACTGTGTTTTATGTTATGATAAACACTTATCTAATAACCATTCTAGGCTATTTGTGTAGAGTGGTGTTTTTATTTCTATATGCTGGATGCCTCTAAGTGGGAAAGCTGTGGTTAAGGTACACAGTTTTAAAATTTTTATTAGATACTTCCAGCTTAATTTCTAAAAAATGCTACAACAATTTTGTTCTCTCCAGCAATATGAGACAGCTTTTATTTCCCTACCCCCTCGTCAGAAAGTAAATGGAATTAATCTTTAATTTTCATGCATCGGATGGGCGAAGATGTTATTTCATTGTTGTTTTGATGTGTATTTCTCTAACAACTAGCGGAGCCTGATCCGAGTATCAGCTTGCATTGGCCATTAGGGTTTTCTCTTCTAATATTTGGCTGACACATGCTTTGCTTCCTGAATGTTCTACTTTTCTCTTTTTCAGTCAATTTACAATTGATTTTTTAAAAATGCATATTATATAAATATTATTTAATTTTCAGAATGATGGTTTCCAAAAATGTGCCAAGGTGGCCAGGGGCCCACAGAAAACTGAGAGAATCACCAAGGCATCTTTCACACTTAAAGAGAAACTCAGTGATGTTTGACATCTGCCAAGCACCCCCAAAGCCCTAGGATGAGGGAGTTCACTTTCTCAGCATCGGAGCACACTACAATCCTTTCAATGACGTCATATATATGTGATGCTGGGTCTTAGGGGGTTGCTGTAATTTTAAAAAACAGAAAATGATCATTGTGAAACAGGAAATGAGGATTATGGTGTTGAATCTGGTCCCCGGTTTCGAGAAGTTGGGCAGTGCCCATAGGCCAATACTTTTTAAGAGTAAGTAATGGTGCCTATTTAAGAATGAAATGATAACATGATCTTCCCTTCAAATACTGTGTATTAACTGTTAAAAAACAAAATTCAACCGAGTAAATTTGATGATCTAATTGGCCTTATTAAGAGCGATTCGTGAACCAGGCAGCAGCCTATCTCACAACTAGAAGGGCACTTGGAGGAATTGTACAACATGGAAGGTTCTCCGAGGTAGAAGGGTGGGTGGGTCAAGGGAGCTTTTCACAAAATAAAAGAAAGCTTTCTTTTTAGACCAGGACATTTTTGTCCTTTTTTGGGGGCAGAGGGAAAGGTAAAGGTTTTTATCATGCCGATTGTCTCGTCTTTGGGGGGTAAGGGGAGTACAGAGGTCCATGTGAAAGATTACCTCATTGGTATTGACCAAAAAATCCCACACTGGTTGATTAGCAACATATTTCTGGGAGAGGCTGAAACAGTAGTTAGGTCGGGTATTAAATCTAGGTTTGGTATCATTGACTTTAGCACAAGGGATACTATTTGGGGTTTTATCTTTAACGGGACATACATACTGCCTACATTATTTGAATCCAGCGATGCAATAAATGGAACTGCTGGGTATCTTGTTTGGCCTAGGGGTCATGTGAAAAAATTACTAAGACACTAAAGAATCTGTGAATCAAGGAAGTTTGGAGATCTCTGCTTTGGAAGAATCCAGTGAGTTGGGTGATGTCATCTTCGTTTTGCATCTTTTTCACTAATGCAGAAAGTGCGGCTCAAAGAGGTGAATTGATTTATTCAAGACTAGAGAATTAAAAAGGGACAGAATAAGGATCTGATCCAAATCCGCCTTGCTCCTATCCTGAGACTTTCCCACTCTAGAAACTGGATATGATTCATTCATTGATCCAAGTCTTTATTGTGCCTGGGGTCTTACAGAAAGGTGACCCTTCTTTCTGAAGGGCAACCCAGTAACATGGCCTTTGGTCTGCGAGTGATTTGATTACTCCTTCTCTCTCGTATATCTGTGACCTCTCTTTCCCTCCATAACCCATGAAAATGTTCAATTCTTATCTTTAAAAAAGTTGGGGGCAAAGTCCCTGTACCTCGATAATCCTTTAAGCCATTTTGCTACCATGATCCTTTGACCACAAACTTCCCCAATTTTCTGTTTATTATCTGTCCTTCCTCACTTGCCATTGTGCTTCTACCACTCACTGTAATCCAGCCTCCTGCACCTCTGCTGAAATGGAACTCACCAAGGCTATGGAATGATTTTAGAAAATTACTATGATGTCCAAGGCTTTTTTCAGGATCTCCATCCCATGAGCCTTGGCACATAATGGAATTGCATGCACGGGACGCTCAATGTGTGCCTGGGACATAACTGGCACTGCAGGTCTGCCTCCAGCATCTTTTCTCAGCTCCAGGCGCCTGCTGGTTTCCAGTTGCCTTATGTGCCCCCCTTGAATGAAGTGAAAGGATTATCTTTGTATATCAGTTTACCCAATTGCCTCTGAACTCCACATATTCCAACCCTAATGCTCCTTCTTACCCACCTCCCACTCGTTTCCTTTCTCTGCTGTTTAGTAGAAGTGGAGGAATTTTAAATCTATTTACAGCTTACTTTGCATAAACACTTATGTGACCTCGGGCAAGTCATTTTACCTCTCTGAGCCTGTTTGTTCATTTGTAAAATAAATAATAATACACTGTATGGCTCTTACAAGGATTAAATGGTAGATTTCATGGAAAGTATCTAATAGGGCTTGGCACTTAGTAGGATTTGAAACATGAAAACAATGTGTTAATTTATTATCATCATCATCATCATCACCATCATCACACGATTGTGGCAAATAGGTCTTTTCCACAATAGACCCATTCCTCTTTTTCCTATTGAAAGAAAATGTGCTTTAGTGGAAAGAACAGTGGGTTCGGAGTCAGGGAGACCTACATTCAAAAAACCAACCAGACACCTGCTCTATGGCTTGGAGTAAAGGACTTCATCTCTCGGAGGGCACCCTCCTCCAAAGAGGGGAATTGCATCATTCAGCCATAATGCAGTGTCCAATGAGACAATAGGCAAGAAGACACTTTATAACTTCATATATTGCAATACAAAGGCAAGTTTTAGCTTATGGTCTGCTGTTGTATCCAGAGGGCTACCATTCTCACAGGAGAGACACTGGAGGCCATCTTTGACATCCAGCCTCTGCCCCTCCCACCGCCCACCTTCTAGTTCCTCATCTTGCTTGTGCTGGTCAGAGATGAATGTGCGCTGGATAAAGAAGCACTTTCCCTGCTTTGTGTTTACTCTGGGCTCCAATTCCTACTTAACCCCCAGCAGGGAAAGAGTGAGCCCCGCTGGTGCTATCCCACCATTTCTTCCTGACACCATATGACGTCTACTTGTCTGATAAGGTTTTCTAACAAGGTTCGTATACATTCCGAGTATCTCCATATCTTAATGGAAAATTCTCCTGCAACTTTTCAGGCATTTTATCTGTGATTAAATATTAACATTGCCAACCAGCATATTTTTCATTGGCGTGTGTGCAATATTATAAGATCCTCTCATGTTGTCTATTGATGTGTCTTTCCTGAAGCTCCTGCCAGAACAGGAAGCTGATTGGAAACACAAAGGGCATTAAAAAGAGGACAAGGAAACCTTGAAGATGGGGGTGGGGAAGGAGAAAGAATGCAGACAGATCCCTGGACGACTGCAAGAGCAGCTGGGAGCTGCTCTTCTTTATCATGGCCTGACTGGTAACTACCACATAATGTTCCCAGATATCCCTTCTCCAACTGATGGCCTCCAGAGGTTTATTTATAGGATTCACAACACAGGGGGAGCAAAATGCAACTGTCAGGCAGATATTATAACCAGAATCTCTTTTTAATGCAAAATCTTTAACTCACAACTTATCCATCTCCAGAAAAAGGCTTCCCTGTCCAAATCCCTTGCATCAGAACTTGGTGAAATGTACAGAGGAGAGGAAGGAGTTCGCTTTAACTGATAGCATTCACCGCTTTTTACGGTGCTATTCGTCTAAGTGACAAAGCCAGAAGGCAAACCTATACTTCTTTTTGACTTTTTATTGCTTTTCATCCCAATGGGAACCAGCAGACAGACAGAAGAAAAAAAAAATCTTTCAAATGGTGAAATGTGCTTAAGATTTTGTTGTTGTTTTTTTCAGAAGGAAGAGAAAAGAAATGACCAACAAAGACAATTCAAGTTTGTTACAGTCTAGAGAAAAATGTCATTGAAGTTTGGCTTCTGAAAATTCTGTGTGACTTCTGTGGATCCACCTAGACCTGAAGGGTACACGTGGAGGAGGGGCAAAAAGGAAAGCTACTGAGACTTGCATTTTGCCTTAATATATTTAGCACACAGAACTATGTACAGAGAGAGCTACTGTACACGGTGGTGAGGTCTCCATCACCAGAGAGATTCAAGCATATGCCACTTGGTGGAGATATTGTAGAAAGAATTCAAACACTGGAGAGAAGTTTGGGTAGATGGCCTGTGAAAACCTTTCCAGGCCTGACAGGCTATGATTCCCTAAGGTCAACTGAAAGAAATAAAAAGGTGAGGGGCCTTTGGTAATGAAAGTACAGGAATTTTCTCTCTCTTTGATCCAAATAGAACTCAGTCCTGATCACTTGACCGAGTGAGAGGGCCTATAACCCATTTTATAATGGGAGTGGCTCATGGTAATAATATAAGTAACAACCATAGTGATAACAGCTGATTTCTAGTTAGTGCTGGCTCTGTGCTGTGCATTGTCTTAAGCGCTTTCTAGGCATTATCTACTTTACTCCCCAGAATAACCTTATAAGGGAGAAACTGATTATTCCTCCCAAGTTGGAGTTGAGGAAACTGAAATTTAGAGAGGTCGTGTAAGGTCACTAGAACCTCCAGTACAGATGGGAAAACTGTAGTCTCAGAGCATGTCTGAGGCGGATGACTCCAGCGGATAAGGGGATTTGCACTGGGACCCTTACGTTCTAGTATCAAGTGTCAGTGTGTGTCCATTACTGTCCTAGGTACATTATTTTATTTCGTCTCACAACCCAGAGAGAGTATAGTATTTTTGTTTTCCTCTGAGAGATGAGGAAATGGAAGATCAGGGAGTTTAAGTAACTTGCCCAATATTGCACAGCAAGATAGTGGTAAAGCTTGACATTTTCAGATGAATTCCTCTTAGTACGCAGAGACCTTCCATACTTCAGTAAGATCTCAGGAAAGCCTCTTAACATCTTTTAACCTTGGTTTTCTCATTTGAAAGAGAAAGATTGTGAAGCAAGAGGCATTGTAGGTGTCCCTGGCTTGTAAATTGTTCAGGGCTTTTAGAGGTCCTAACAATCCCAATTAAAGTCCATTGTGAATTCAATGTATTGCAAGCACTGGGTCTCCTAATCATAGGCCCGAGGGGATCTTGTTACTATCTTTCTTGTTCCTTAGAGAAGCAGCTGGAGGCCAGGGCTCAGAGACTCTGAGGGAGGGTAAGTATTCGCCAAGTGCCAAGGCCTTGGTGGCTAACAGCTCTGTACCTGTAAGCAGCTGAGTGTACATGCTGGTCTCTCTGCCTGGCATTGTAGTTGATGGGTGTCAGAAAGCAGAGTCCAGAGAAACATGCCCTTGGAGTGAACCTGACACAATGAGACCAGGGCTCCCAACTCACTGTCTGGGTTTTCTCCAGCACAGATGAGGGGGTCTCTCTGTCCGAGTTTGCACCTGCACAGTATTGGGGGTAAAGCTGCTCTATGTGCCTCAGCCTAGAAGACGTTTCCATGGTGGCCTTTTGCCCTTAAACCTCTCCTGTGTGTTTCCCGTCTGGAGGACACAATCTGATTGCTGAGGTCTGTAAAGACATGGCTTCTTTTCTGTTTGGTAGACCTAAAATTGTTCCTTAATACATTCCATGTTGGACATTTTTCCCCCTCAAAATATGGGGTCTGTGGAGGGAAAAGCCAAGGACTCGAGGTTTGCAAAGTACTTGCAATGTTCTACAGCACATGGGACCCTTGAGCCAGGAGAAGACTTGGCATGAGATCTTGGGAAGTCATTTTTATTTAATGATCCCTTTTCTAATGAACATATTGAAATGCATTTAGAGAAGCACCTGCCAGACAGAAGCACAGGGAACTGATATGCCTACAGCAGACAGTCAAGCCATCCTGGAGTGAAGGAGCCAGGCAGAAAAGCCTTCCTGAAGGAGGTGTGATGAAACTGAAACTTGAAGGATGAGTCAAAGTTGACAGGTAAACAGGTGGAGAAAAGGGCATTCTGCAGAGAGAACAGTTTGTTCAAAGACACGGAGGGACAGTGAAAAGGCCCAGTGCTTTCAGGGACCAGACTCCATTATGTACAGCTAGGGCAAAAGGGATGGTCAGGCCAGGTCACGAGGAGCCTTGCTTGACAACAGAAGAGTGTGCCATATTCTAACAGCAGTGGGCAGCATCAGAGAATGCCAATCAACCAGGGCGTGGAAGGGGTACATATGTTACTAGAAAGGCCACTTTGGTTGCAGTTTGAAGGGCCGATGGAAGGGGGCGTTAGAGGCTGAGACCAGCTAGAACACTAGTGAGTAAGCCCAACAGAGAAGAGATGAAGCACAATCTGAGGCAGCAGTGATGAAGAAGAGGAATTTCAGGGTACAGCTTGCTTCTGAGGGCTCCACCTTCCTCGTCTGTAAAATGTGGGGGTCTCTGTGGTCCAAATCCTTCATTTCCCTACTAGGTTTTCCTTCTGCAACTTTCTTTCCGTAGACCCCCAATGTTTTAGGAGAGTATGTCTATTAAGTTACGTTCACGAAGGGATAATTAGTTTTCCAATAAGTACTGATTTTAGTTGATATAATTCCCACCAAAAGCAATTAAAGGCTGACTTTATTGGGAAATAGATGATTCCCGTTAGCATTTTTGAAATATTGAAAAGAGTTCATGGACTGCCGTTACACCTGCTGGGCTCTTCTTGCCAGGGAATGTGAATCAGAGAGTTTGGGAACCACTGGAGATTTCATCTGTAAGGTTCCCCTCTGAAATTGTACGAGTCTAGGAAATAACCCTCTTCAACAAGTACTTTGCAAGTTGTAAATCACTCTGTAAGTGTGAGGGATCGTTATAACTCATCAAGATTATGTAGATTGTTCCAAAATATTAAGACTTCAGACATAGGCGGCAATGAGGTGGGAGTTACTCTCATTTAACTGGAGAAACTGGAGGCTGAAAGAGGCTGAATGATGGGTTTTCAAACATCAGCAAATTAGCAAACATAGCAGCGATTGCTCCCTCTGCTTGATTTCCTTGGGCAACTCCTGATTTTAAAGAATGTTTGAAGTTATGCTCTGTGTACCTTCTAAGATCCCCACTTAGTAGGAAGTGATTCATTTCTTGGTGCAAAGGAACGAGGAATCAAATACTGGTGCTACTAGGACACTCAAAGGGGCCTTGTGGGGACTCCACAGTTGAACTGACCTCAAGATTGGAAAGAGAAGCTATTGCCCTGCACCCCATCCCAAAGGGAAGGGCAGAGACAGGAAGGAGTTGGACAGATGCTGACGGAGCACAATCGTGGACCTTTACAGAATGGTATTCAGCCCCCAAGTGGGAGGAGACTGAGGACAAGATTAAAAACCAGTAAGCAGAGAGAGTGACATTAAAGCCCTAATACTAACGTGAAATGGTTATGGAAGAAACAGATGGAGTCTGAATTTAAGTACCCAGGGGTATCTACATGTGTACAACATGCTTTAAATGGAAACAGGACATCGTGGGCTACTACGTCTACTATGATCCCATTCATATGTTAAAGAAATAGCAGCTTTGCCATAGTTTCCTTATCTGTAAATTGGGGTAAAAATAACATGTATGCAATAGTGTTGCTGTGGAGATTAAATGAGGTGACACACATAAGTGTTTAGAACCCTACCGGGCATGTAGTAAGCACCACGGAAGGGTTTGCTCTCATATGTGTGACTGGATCTACACATTTCTATGCCTGTGAGTGAAGACTGCAGACTGGAAAAACTATGCAGCTAAGAGCAAACCGTGGAAAGAAGTGGGATATGGGCACTGCAGGACGCCCTTTCTCTGCCCTGACTATTTGCATATTTTTATTTGGTATTTCTTGTGGTGTGCATTTCTTTTGAATGAGGCAGTATTCAGGTATGACATATTAAGAAACAGGTTTGGCGTATTAGAAACTGACTGCAGAACACATGGTTCTGGAAATGGAAAGCCAACAAATGAAATATATTCATTCATTCATTCATTCATTCATTCAGCCTTCTTTTAACAAATACCTATCACTTGCCTATTTTATGCCGGGTACTCTTTTAGGCACTGGAGATAGAGCTGTAAACAAAACAGACACACCATTCCTGCTTTCTGGTGAAATGTAGAGACACAGTGAATAAATAAGTAAAATATGACTAGGTTAGATGGAGGTATGCTCTGTGGGAAGGGGAATGGGAGGACCAAGAGGGAGGAGGGTTAGGATTTTAAATGGGTTGGACAGGAGAGGCCTGAGGTGCTGGAGGGGGCTACCAGCTCTTTGGGTGAAGAGCATTCCCGGCATGATTTCATTTAATCCTCTCAATACCTCTCACCAGAACCTGGGAGGAGGTATGATTAACATCCTCATTTCCAGGTGGGCGTCTGAAGCTCACAGAGGGGGAGCTGGCCTGGCTAGGAAGTGCCAGACTCTGGCCTCAGCCTAGCGCTCTTCCTAATGTGCTTGTGGTTTTTTTTCCCCTGAACCAGTCTTGAGAAAAATATTGGGAGCTGAGTTTAGAGCAGTTTGGGGACGATCTAAGCCTGCTCGGGAGCTGTGGGTGTGGTGGAATGAGTCCTCTGGTGCCAGCTTTCCTCTCTGGCCATATTAGAAGGCGACACAGAATTTCTCTTTCCCTCTGTCTCCTCCTTCCTTTTTTATTTCTGGCCTCTCTGGTCCTGAGCATAGATAGAACACAGAGGTACAGATGGACCATAACTCACTTCAAGACTTCACACAGGCCTCTGTCTCTTACGTCTTGGCTCTCCCAAAGTCCTCCTGACACACTGATGCATGAGTGGGAGGCAGGGGTGACACGGAACAGCATGGGATTTGCAGACAAAAGACCAGGCAGCTTTCCATCTGTATGGGTACGGCCAACCCACTCTAAGCCTCAATTTTCCATTTTACCTGGCCTAACTCATAGACTTATATTACAGATAAAAAGAGAAGCAAAATAACTAAATTCTGGTCACCGGTTCTAACGTGTGTGCTTCTGACTGCCTGGCTAGAGATCAGTGGTGTGGTTCCAATGACTCCCTCCCTGGGTCCGGTTTCTGTGCTGGAGCGACTCACAGAACTCATGGAAACATCTAATTACTAGATTCCTGGTTTGTTATAAAAGGATATAACTCAGGAACAGCCATATAGAAGCGACACACAGAGCAAGGGATGGGGAAAGGGGTGTGGAGCTTCCATGACCTTTCCAGGCCCTCCACTCTCCCTAAATCTCCACATATTCACCAACCCAGAAGCTCTCTGAACCCCCTCCTTTTGGATTTTTATGGAAGCTTCATTACATCGGCATGGCTGATTAAAACATTGGCTATTATGGATTGATTTAATCTTTGGTCCGTCTCCCCTCCCTGGAAATCCAGGAAAGGGTTGGAACCGTTTATTTGTGGTTGGTTCCCCTAATAACCAGCCCCATCCTTAGGTACTTTCCAAAAGTCATCTCACTAACATAAACCCCCGTCACGGTATAAAGGGGCTTGTTATGAATAACAAGACACCCATTTCACCTTTAACGCTCTGAAGTGATTTCAGGAACTAAGGACAACAGACCAGATATCATGACAAAAAGTTCTCCCATTGCTTGTATTGCCCAGGCAATTCCACGGTTTCGAGAGCTGTGAGCCAGGAACCTTGGACCAAATATATATGAGAAATACATTTTGGTCATCAGAATGACCAAATATCTATTTCTTACAAATCACAATATCGCTGCAACTTTATTAGCAATAATATGATATACAGATATTAGATATTTAGATGGCTAATAAATGTTCCATTTGTTAGAGGTCTGCACTAAGGATCAAGGTCTAGACAATAAAGACAGCAAGAACAATTGAAACAAGAGCTCATTTAGAGATCCAAAAGCTCAGATAATAGCACGACCATTTCATTTTCTAAAACAAAAATCTAATGCTGTCTGGTGAGAGAGAAAACAATAAACGTTGTATTTCCCTTGGAAGCAAAACACAGTAAATGCAGTTCTAGATACACCATCCCACGCCCACTCCGCTTTCCTCAGCCAGGACACCACCAGTTCGGACTGGGGTTCATCAGCGCTCCAGTCTTCTGTCATTCACTTGTGTGCAGCCATAGAAAAGTAGCCAGAACGAGGTTCATAAAATACTAATGTAAACATGCTACCCCTCTGCTGAAAACCCCGCCCCTCCATGGGGTTTTCAAACTTCCCAACACGGCTCCAAAAAGCTCTTGATGATTAAGTCCCTGCAAACGTCTTCAGACTTGTCTCTTCTCATTATTCAGCCCAATTTTCTCCAGACCAATTACCAGCTCCAGCCAAGCTGAGCTCTTTGCAGTTTCCCCAATGGGCCGTGCTCCTTCTCATCACCCAGATTTCCCCACACGCCACAGCTCTTGCCTAGACACTGCCTCTGTCCCCGCCCCCACGACTGCCCAGCATTGCCAAGGCCAGGTGGGCTGCCCCCCTCCTCTGTGCTGCTCCAGGATGTCTGCTTTGCCGTCCACAGCACTTGTCACCTGTCCTAATGGTTAGCCTCAGTACCTCCAATTAGAGCATAAGCTCTGTGAGGGGAGGGGTCATGTCTGTCTGCGTCATTTTGTAATACCCAGAACCTACCACAGTTTCTAACATAGAGTAGGTGTTGGTAAAAATAGGAAATGGATATAAATAACCATTTATTGACTTCTTCCTGTGTAGCAGCTACTGTGCTAAGCATGTGACACAGTTCCCATTTAATTGTCTTAATAAGGGCACTGGTCCTTCACAAAAGACCCTGTTCGGAGAGAGAAAACTAGGTGCTATGTGGTGCTGGCATTAACCTTTTAGTAGCTGGATTGTCTGTTGGTCCAGTGGGTCCCAGAGAGGAGGCGGGGCTGTTCAGGCGTGTGTGCATGTGTGTGCACGCCACCAG
This sequence comes from Rhinolophus sinicus, assembly GCF_057876585.1. Taxonomy (NCBI): domain Eukaryota; kingdom Metazoa; phylum Chordata; class Mammalia; order Chiroptera; family Rhinolophidae; genus Rhinolophus; species Rhinolophus sinicus. The sequence goes on along the minus strand of NC_142516.1, from coordinate 15,241,409 downwards.
CCGCTATTTAACAAAAGCAATGGGATTCTTTAACAAAATATTTTAGCTAACATAGGTATATTCAGTGTGACCATATCATTTATTGTCCAAACTGGGCCATTTGGAATTGAAAGAGTGCACTATTAGTAAGGAACTAAATCAACGATTCAAAGTGAAACTTTAGCATATGCCTCAGACTCACTTTGGAGGGCCTGGGAAACGTAAACTGCTGAGCTGCACTTCGGAGTTTCTAGGTCAGTGGGTCTGGGAGGGACATGAAAATATGTATTTATGGCAAGTTATTGAATGATTCTAAAAAGGATGAGGGGGCTGCTGAGAGACAGAGATAAAAGGAAAGAGACATACAAAGAAAAATAATTACCGAGTCCAGAAAAAAATGAAATGATTTCATTTCTCTGTTTTACTTTCTCAGATTTTCCTGCCTTAATTCATCTAGTTTTAAAGCAGTTCTTACAATGCACTTGTCTTACGAGGAGGTAGTGTAATTGAGTAATTCTTAAATTTTATTTCTGGGTAAACTAGTTCCAAACTATGATAATAAGTGATTCCTGAGGGAAAACAAGAACTTCTGTGGGTCAGATAACATTTCTAGTTTAAAGGCACTGAGAAGGTCTGCATAACGAAAGTTGCATAATTAAAAACTCGATTTTATTTGTTCTGTGCACACTTTTTCATTTTTTTTCCCCTAGAGCACATTTATTACCATTTCACAGAACTAGACTTCCCTGGCACCTAATTTGGGAAACGACTGTGGAAATGAAAACATTTTACAAAAGGTAAAGAGACATGTAGGCCACAAAACACTAACATTTGTGTGATATTTGTATAGTTTGTAATGTACTTTAAAATGCATGGGATACTTTGATTCTCTCAGACACCCGGGAACCTGATGAGAAAGCATAATAGATCTGCAAATCAAGACGCAGAGAAGTTGTCCAAAATTACCCCACGGAGAAGTGATGGAAGCAAGATTTGAAGTGAGGTTCACCAGCTCCCTGATACCAGGCAGGATGCAGAAAAAAGCATGGAATCGAAAAATTTAAGTCAAAACATCAGGCAAAAGAGAAAATATGTACATGTTTGTGGCAAAAGAGACTATTTTGAAAAAGCAGGCCCCGTCATAGCCAAGCGGATGCCAAGAGAAGTTATAAAACGTTGATCTGATATTAGTGGGGTAATGAGAAGAGGGGAAAAAAAGACTGTTCTCAGTCAGAGCCCTGTGAGGATCAGGGAGCAGGTTGTGGCTGGATGAGGTTTGAGTGATATTCTGTAATGAGTTGGCAAATAGATGCTGATATTTCTTTTAACTGCCTGGAACACGTCCCCGGCTCTGTGCCCCTATCCTGCTCAAGCCAAACTTGAGGTCCCAGCTGCTGTCACACTTTGGGCCTTTTGCTGTCTCTCTTGTCATTTCTGATCAGGTTGTGCAGACACCTGATGGAACCATTCGAGAGCTCAGGTTGCCCCAGTAACCACATAATGTTGATGAGATGCTGCAGCTGATGCTTCCCCATCTGAGTGCCTGCCATCGGGTCCCCTTGGGCCCTTGCTTTTTTCAGGATGAAAGAAATGGGACCAGAAGGTAAGATAAAAGGGAATATTGCAAAAGGAGGAAGAAACAGATGGGTTACATGAATGCCTCTATCATTTGTTCATACTATTACATCGGGTTGGAACATTTGACATTATTCCATCTCTCCCATTTTAGAGATGGGAAAAGCAAGGCATAGAGAAAGGAAGTGACCAGTCTGATGTCTCAGAGTGAGTCAGAGGCAGAAAGAAGGCCAAGCTGAGACCTTCAGCCTCCTTGTACAGTGCTCTTTCAGCTACACCAAACTTCTATTCAAAATATTTATGGCCAATTCTTTTCAAGTTGTATTATCCAGAGATCTAAGGTTTTAAAAAAAAAAGTTAGAAAAAGAGAGAGTAGAAGAGACAGGATGGGTGGGACGGGCGTCTATGAGAGCCAAACTCCTCCTTTACCATCGTGCACACACACTTCAACCAAAACAGGTCCTATGTTGTGTAATATGATTTTGCATAAGATTTCATTTGGCTAGAGTGACCTCAAAGGGAATCTGAAAACAGTTGCTCCAGAGGAACTCATAGAAAACTAATTTTCCAAGTTTGGATAGATTTGAATTTCCTTGTGTGATGCATTTAGTGTGAACACGGGCAGAACTTATCCTGGCATTCTGAGCTGGCCACTGGAAAAGTAGAACCTTCCATTACCGTGTTTCCCCAAAAATAAGACCTAGCTGGACAATCAGCTCTAATGCGTCTTTTGGAGCAAAAAATAATATAAGACCCAGTGTTATGTTATATTGTATTGTATTGTATTGTATTGTATTGTATTGTATTGTATTGTATTGTATTGCATTGCATTGCATTGCATTGCATTGCATTGCATTGCATTGCATTGCATTGCATTGCATTGCATTGCATTGCATTGCATTGTATTATACTGGGTCTTATAGTATAGTAAAGTAAGACTGGGTCTTATATTAATTTTTGCTCCAAAAGACACATTAGAGCCAATTGTCCAGCTAGGTCTTATTTTCGGGGAAACGTGGTATTCATTCAACAAGGCTCTGGTCAAGCATGGAGCACGGAGCAGTGGATAAAACAGACACAATTCTAGCTCTGGAGTGCTTACCATGCACAGAACTGGTGATATTCTCCCTGATTCTGCCACCAACAGCAATCCCTTACAAAGACTGAGTGACTTCTGAGATTACAAAGGACCCCTACTCCTCATATCTCACTGGAGGATATTATGCCCACTTCCTAAAGAGAAGCTCATGGTCACAGAGCCAAAATCGGCAGAGTACGCCTCTGAGTCTTATTGAGAAATGATATCTGACCCTTATAAACCTAGAGTCTAGCACAGTTTCTGGCACACACATCTGACTGAACAGTGTGGGAACAGAAGTGATGATGGCAATGATGATTAATACCTTGTGTCAGTCAGGGTTCTATGGAGAAATCAAACCCATTTTACAGGAAAAACTGAAGCCTAGAGAAGTGGAGTTATATATCTGAGTGTCATATGTGGCCGCCGCTATGCCATATAAAAAGACCTAGCAGTGACATGTGTACACGGGGGGGTTTTGGAAGACTTCCTGGAGGAGGTGATATCTAAGCTCAGATTTGGGTAGATGAATCTGGAGTTTATCATGCATGATAGAGAGAAGGGTATTCCTGTCAGAGGTAACAGTGTTCAAAGCACAATGATGGTGTGAGAGTAGAGGAAGAACTGAAGAACCAGGGAGTTAGACAAGGGTCGCATCCTGAAAAACTCAAGTACGATAGTAAGGAATTTGGAGGGTGGGCATCCAGGGCGGGTCGGAGGTTTGAGACAGGGCTAACATGATTTTCCTTGAGTAGCAAAGGTGATTGTGAGGTGTTACAAATCCAGTGAACATAACATTCTCTCCACGCAATGGATTCTGACAGTTACATATCTGTTATCAAAGCACTTAGCACCAACTCTCCCGACTCATCATTACTGCACCGCACAGGTCAGAAAGGATCACGGCCAGGGCACACCCATGGCCCCATCATCCTGGACAAATACAGGCATGCTGGGGAGATACTGTGGGTTTGGTTCCAGACCCACCGCAATAAAATGAGGATTGCAATAAAGCAGGTCATATTTTTTTTGCTGGTGGAGGTTCTTTCCCTCAATTTGTAAAAAATGCAACATCTGTGAAGTGCGATAAAGTGGAGCACAATTAAACAAGGTGTGCTTCTAGAATAATATCCTCCTTTTGCTGGTGGGAGCTTGGGCCAGAGAGGACAAGGGACCTACCTCAGGACACTGAGATAGATGATGTGAAAGCCTGTGTTACTTCACCAGGGGTTCTGCCCGTCCTCCTCCACAGGAGGCGTCTGACAATGTCTGGAGGCACTTTCATTTGTCAAAACTGGGACGAGCTGCCGGCATCGGATGGATAGAGGCAAGGATGCTGCTAAGCGTGCTGCGATGCACAGGAAAGAATTATTCATCTCATGATGTCCACCATCTTCGATGGGCCCTTAGAAACATCTGGTTTCCTTTCAGTTGAGTAAATCGAAATCCAGAGATGAGTGACTTCTCCAAAGTTACACAGTGGAACTGGGACTGCTGTCATAGCTGCTCTAATGTCCAGTTCAGCCCTAATATTGAGTGCCTCTCATGAGACTGAGCATAGACAGGTAAGTAGGCAGCGTCTGACAGGAAACGACAGAGATGCTACCCCGAATGGCCAGAGGAAGTTGTCTTAGCCAAATCTGTATAGCACTCACTAATACCCTGAATTAGAGGGAAACCAGGCTCTAGAGGAGCAAACAGTCATATCACACATGAACTCAACAGGTATTTATGAGGCGCCAGTTCCTGTGGAAACACTGAGGATCCAACAATGAACACGACATCGTCCCTGCACTTTCAGGAAACAGAACGGCAAAGGAGCACACTCCCCATGACACAAACGGTCGGGATTCAGTACTTGAGCATCTAGGCTCTGGACTCAGGTTAACTGATTTCACGGACTTCCTCACCGTGTCCTAGCTGGGGGAGCTTAGGCCAGTAACTGAACCTCTCTAAGCGTCACTTTTCTCACGTGTAAAACAGGAATAATAGTGGTGCCTCCCTCATCGGATTGTCTTGAGGACTGAAGGAGGCAATCAATAGTACACATTCAGCATGGAGCCGGGAAGAGCAAGTACTAATAGAAGTAACTCGTGGCGGTAGGAGGGACAAGTACTACAGACAGGAACCCTGAATTCTTGTCTGGCTTCTCCCAGGCTCAGCTAAGTGATCCGAGATACGTTAGTGTCCATTTCTGGGTCTCAGGGAAATGAGCAGATTGGACGGGCTCTTTGTGGGCTCTGCAGCTTGTCCTCCGTCCCTAAGTAACCCCTGGGTCCAGCAGTGTCCTTCTCTTCTAGGACCCAGCCATCCTTCCCACCCCATGTTGATGTCATGCAGGCCCCCACCCCACCCCCAACCCAGCCAAGGTGGGCTGCCTGGATTCCTGTGATTGAGCAAAGCGGAGGCGGTGACACAGCTGTGGTTCCAGCTTCCCCATGTCCCCGGCTCTGGAATGCAGATCTGTGCCAGCCTGCAGGGGGCATGAACGAAGTCATCAGAGGGAAGAGGGTAGTGGGTTTTGTTTTGTTTTGTTTTTTAACGAAATGATGCATTGCCCCTCTAGCTGTGAGTTCAGGACACTTTCACCCCATGGTAGCCAATCACAGGGGATACCCATGCTTTTGCCCAGCTTCATAGAGCTTAGAAAAAGGTGCTGAAACCAAAGAGGCTGTCTCCGGGCTATGGCTTTAGGGCAATGGAAAGAGGGCGATGACACAGGCAGTAAGTGACGGTGGCAGAATTAGAACTTTGGTTAGGATGGAAAAGGTGCTGATGGAAGCTTAATGCTAGGTGTGACCAGGGACTGTGGACTTTCTGGAAGGTGGTTTTCATATGTACAATTAAATCAGGAGCTTTTAAATTGTGTCCTGCAGAGTCATGGGGTTCCCCTGGAGCCGCTCCACAGCCTTCCCACCCCCACCCTCACCCTATGCAGTTCTGGTTCTCTGCCCTGCTTCAACTGGAGTGACTCTCCTTGTATCTATTTCATATATTAAAATCTCAAGAGTTAACATAATTATTGTGTTATTATTATGAGCCAAGCATTGCACTAAACACTCAATAGGTGTGAAGTCTTTTAGCTTCGTAACAACTTGATGAAATATTTACAATTATTACTATTTTACATTTTATTAAACGGAGGCTTACAGCCAAGATAAATCATTTGTCCCAAGTCACAAGGCTAAAAACAGCTTTGCCAGAACTAGAAATCAGACCTGTCTGTCTACAGAGCCCATTTTCTTAACCACAATGCTACATGGCCCCGCATGCTGGGTTTCTGCGTAAGCTTTCATTTTCAAAAAGTGTTCCATGGTTATTTTAAAAGGAATAAAATAAAAGTTTAAAAGTGACTGATTAGATGTTCTGAGATCCCTTCCAGCCCCAAATTTCCAACTTTTATGATTTATAGAAGGAAGGAAGCATAAGCCTTTTTACAAAGGTTGGTGGTGGGAGACAATGGACGAGCTCTGGGATAATAATAGTAGCTAATACCTGAGCACTTAATAGGCCAGGTGATGCTCTAAATCCTTCATACACATTAACTCTTTTAATCCTTGCACCGACCCTCTGCAATAGGTATTGTTACTATTATTCCTACTTCTAAATAAGAAAACAGATAACAAGATTATAACTCACCCAAGATCACACAAATGGAACAGGCCAGGTTCCAGAGCCTGTGCTCTTTACTCCTATGCTCTGTTGATATGACTGGGGGAAAACCACTTTCTTAATATCAGCATTTATTTTTTTTTACCATCACACCTATGCAAATTTATGCAAATATACATGCAGAACAGCTGCTGCTCTGGCATCAGTGCCAACTTCCCATCAGGAATGTTGATGCAACAAAATTTGGCCATTGTCACTGATTGAGCTAACACAGTGGTAGACATTTCAACAATTCTTCACATTTCTCAGGCTGGGAAGAAATAAATACACATTATATATGCCTATATAGGCTGCAATTTTGCCTTTTCTTTCTTAGAGATATTTTTCCAACTATGGATCGTTGCTAGCCATTGAAAACGAGGTAATGTCTAGTACTGCATTTTCTTACTGCTTGCTGCATTTGGGCCCTGCCGCAGTCCTGTGAAGAAGGTAAAACACACTTCCGAGAAGCAGCAGGCAGGGTGTAGGGGCTTTTTTAGGGTACCTCCTGAAGTGGTTGACATGGTTTTCTTTCTATGTCTCCTAGCCCCCTCACCATGGATTTTACCTAACACGAAAGTACTTCTTTCTTCATTGGATGCAGGAACGTTAGTGTTCAGTTTGTCCCACAGAAAGATAGGAAAAGAACACTGCCTCACCTGTCCCTTTAAACACAGACATGGAGATTCACAGTGGAAGCCCAGCAGCCTAATAAAGAGAGAAACTGGGATTCACTGAGCAGCTACTACACCTGACAGGGTGCCCTGTGCTTTGGAGAGGCTGGCCGTCTCATCCGTCATGCAAAGAATGAAAAGGGGTTCTATGAATAATTACCTTCGGACCACAGGCATACACTGAGACCATCAGAGTAAACTGGGATGTGCGTTCACCTTTGCTGAAGAGCTGTTATTCATTTCATATTCACCATCGCCCCGTAGTGGAGGTGACTTTCTCTGTTCTTAATCTCAGGAAGGTGAAGCATGCTCAGGGTCACAGACCAAATGCATGGCAGAGCTGTCTGTCTCATTTTACATCCCTGCGTCAAGGCTGACATCAGAGACGGGGACCCCGGACACTCTAGCCACACAAGAGCTGACGCTAGAGGTGGCTTAGTCGTCAAGCCTTTCTTCTCCCCACCATATTCCCAGCCATTGTCCTTGGCCGTCTGATCTCGGGCGGGGCGCGATGACAGTACTGCTCCAGCAGAGGGCAGTGTTGCCATGCCGGCCAAGGTGGAGGGCTCCAGGAGCCAGGAAGGAGGCCCAGGCTACGCAGGCCCCCTGACCTGTGCAGTACCCCTAAAACAGAGGGCCTCAAGGGCTGCTTGGCAGCCAGCTGCTTCCCTGACTCCCATTCCCTTAATGCTCACCATGGATAAACCTGTTGTCCCCCTCACCTGGCTATTGGCTCCAAATATACAACACCTGAACAAATTCAAGAGCTCAGTGCCACCTGGGGTGGAACGACACCCAGGGAGAATTTCCAGATTGGAAACAGGAACTGTTGCCATTTTCTTGTTTGCTCAGAATTACTCCTGAGCTAGGAGCGCTGTTGACATATGTGTTACCACTTAATCTTTCATAAGAAATCTTTTTCATGGGGGAGCTGAATTCTGGATCCATGCCAGGTTTAGATAATTACATTTCCTCAGAAGACTAAAGTTATGAGCATTGCATTCTTTTTCCAGCAAGACTTAGGGGTTTGAAGGATGCAGGTTAGGGGCTGGTAGGGAGCGTGTGTGGCAAAATGGTCCATGGAAAAAGGAAGACCAGGGTTTGATGTGGAAAAGTAAACCTCAAGTGTCATCCACTAATAGTTTTTTGTTTTTGTTTTCCCCTTCCCTTGGCCTTATTCAGAGTGGCAATCATTTGTCTATAACTAGGAATTCAATTTTTGCTCTTTAAAAAGAAACCTGATTTACTGGGGGAGTGAAACAAAGCAGAAAATGATAAGGGAAAGGAAAAATAAATAACAATCTAAATGGAAAAAGGAGAAAGAAAAAAAATGCTTTTAACAATTTCTCTCATCCATAATAGATGGGACAGCATTTTTCATTAAGTTCAGTATTTTGTCAGGAGGGGTGAAAATGCCCTGTGATCCTCAAACTAAGAATTGCTGGTGAATTTATACCCTCCTGCTGGCGTAGATCTTAATCAACTGGAAAACCTCAAAATGACAAATAAAAGACAGCTTTGCTCTCTGAGGTTCATTAGCTCAGGCCAGGATTGAGAAGACAGGCTAGAAACAGAGGAGCTTTGTGGGTCATCCTCCCCCTCCCCCTCCCTCGCCCCATCTTCTCCCTGTAGTAGCCGGTGGCCTTTCTCGATTGTTCCCTGGAGTTTGTGCTTCTCGGAGTTGGTGGCTGAGGCTGACAGGGCAGGTGGGGAGTAGGAAGAGGCTCTCGGGTGTGTGGGCTCAGGCAGAGCCCAAAGTTCCTCATCTCTGCTTTCAAGGATGTCGGCTAGTGTCATGAGAATCACAGCAAATCCAAGCCGAGCTCCATCTCCTCACCGTCCTTCTCAGCCCAGCTCCACTTCCCATGCTCCCTCCTCATGTTCAAAAGGCACAACCATCTTTTGGACAGCTGATCAGAAACCCCAGAGACACCTAGTCTTCCCCTCTCTCCTTCTTTGACCAGTTTTCAAACCCTATCAAAACATCTTCCGACTCTCTTACACATCTCTTCTCTCAAGCTCCAGGTCTGGTCCTCAGTATCTTGCCCCTTAATAATGTGTTTGCTGTTTCCTCTGCCTCTCTATGCATGACAGCCAAAGTAAATAAACCGCTTGAAGTCCATTTCTGATGTTATCATCTATCTCTAAAACCCTTCATCAGCTCACAGCTGCCTGCAGAATCAAGTCCAGTTCCATAGCTGGGCATTCAAGGTCCTCTGTGACCTGGCTCTCACTTGCCCGTCAGGCTTCTGTCCAGATCCTGTGTCTCTGTAGTCCCTGTACCCAGCCCTACAGAGCCTCCCTCCCATTAATCCCCAGCACCTTCTTCTCCATAACCATTGTGTTTTCTCAACTCATTGAACATCCTCACATGCCTCCCTTGGCCAGGCTGAGCCTGTCCAAATTCCATCTACTCATCATGCTTCAACGTAAAGGCCATCGTCTCCTGAGCAATCGGCTTCCCACCCTCCAGGTCTCTGCCTCAAATGGAAGGAAATCTCCCCTGTTGTGAATTTCCATAATGCTCTACTTGTAACACATTTTCTAAATTGATCTAATATTTAGCCTTTTTAACGCTCATTTTTTTCCTCCCCTCTTATGTATTCCATGAAGATAGGGGATCATCTGCATTCCATACGTAGCTGTTTGTATGGTGAGTTTTAAATTATAATTTATTGAAGAGATTAATAAATTCTTTCAGAACCCCTAAGTGAAGGAGTGAATCAAAGTTACATGGATGCATGAATAAATGACTTTGTGCAGGGGTGAATAAATGAATTTGTGTACTTATGCATTCAAATATATCTTGGAAGCCTGCTATGCAAATTAATCTAGACACAGATGAACACTTACATGCGTAAACAAATAAAAGCACACATGCATGAAGCTGAATGAATGGCTGGATTACTGGATTCCTGATTCTTAGGATTATGTCACACGGAAAAGTTGCCTAAGTTACCCTTACTTACTTACTGCTGCTGTGCTGTACTTGAATTGTTTCTTGAGTATGAGTGAGTTTTTACTAATTAAAAGCCTTAACTATGTTCATAACTTTAACCGAACAAATCGATTTTCTTTCTTTACAGTGAGGCGTTAGGTGAGGCTGGCCTCCCATTGTACCACAGCATTGAAATTGGGCATAAACAATAAAAGGAACTTGAGACAATTTCTCAAGACTTCTCCCTCTACATCTTGGACAGGCTTTCTACTCAACTGGCAGATCTTCATTCTTTCTTGATTCCAGCACCCACTGGTTTCCCCTGAGGATGGTGTCTACCGACCCCACGCCAAGACGTCCCACAAGGGGATGGCGTCCTGTTCACACTTGTACTGAAGTAGTTCGGCTGTGTCTCTGGGGAGGCAGTAAACAATTTGTTCTTAAGTGTTCCCAGAAGGATGGCAGCATTACCTCTCTGTATTACACGGTGGCCAGTCTCCTTTACTTCAGGGCTTTACTTTAATCCACAATAGAGATTATCTGCACTCCAAATTCTTGTTAGAAGATTTGATTGTGAATCGAATGAGAGCGAGCACTTCTCAGAAGCTCATTTACGATATCTGATGTGTGATAGAGAAAGTCTAATAGACATGCTAACTATCCATTCATCTGCAGTCTCCACTGGAAAGGAAATACCTGAGTTACATTATCTCAGCCTGTGGCAGAAATGTTTTCCCCGAGTTACGACTTAATATTTTGATCTTTGCCTTTACGAAGGGTCGATAGGAAAACTGATGAAAAAATTATGTCTGTATTTTTTCTGAAAGTGTAATTGAAGATCGGATCTGCTGTTTAACTCAGTGGATGTCTACGTCTCCATTTATATTATAGAAAGAGTCCTAAAATTAAATAATGGGTCACACCGTGAAGCTAAGTAAGGAGCACGCGGGCTGTGTTCTACCAGGATGTATGTGCTCCAATGAAAGGATATGGCATCCTTGAAGACTGATGTGGCCACATCTGACACAAGAAATCTACAGTGTAAGATTTAGCACCTGGAACCAGGCCTGGGTCACATGGTATTTATTGGACAAAATGGAAGCTCAGAAGCCATTCATGTTTATTTGCCAGTTTACCCGGCTTACCGCCAAGTATCAGGGGTGGGAGTCCAGAGAGCACTGTGGAACAGAGGTCACAAAGCTATTGCCCATGGACTGGCTGCCTGCTTTGTAAATAAACAGTGGGACATTATTGAAACCCAGCTCCATTCATTCATTTGTGCATTCTCTGTGTTTTGTTCTCATTGTAACCGCAGAGTTGAGTAGTTGCTACAGAGATCTTATAGCCTGCAAAGTCTGAAATGTTTACTATTTGGTCCTAGAAAAAAATGGCATTGGGACAGAGTCAAAGGACATAAGTTAGAACCCAAAGTTCTTCCATGTTTAAAAGTCCCCACACCATCCAAGATTCAGTGTCCTCAACTGTAAAATGGGACTAGTAATTCTGTCTGTATTCTAGGTTTTTCAAGATGGATAAGCAACTGTGCATATAAATAAATAACATGGTGCCATATATGGCCTCTATGAGGGAGGCATCATGCTATTCCTGAGTGAGACTTAGTGCTAGGACGAGAGAACATCCGCTCTCGGGCCAGATGCAGACATGATCTTTTCCAAAAAAAAAAAAAAAGAAAAAATGTCAGTGCTTCACTTTCCAGAAGAGCCACTCAGAAGCATTTTCTCCAAAGCCCTGGCCTAGAGGAAGACCACTTTCCTGCCAGGAAGAAAAAGGGGCCAAGTGATCACTTTCTGTCAGTTCTTATTGCACAGTAACTAGACAGAGATAATCTCAGGTGGGAAAAACACAATGCATTTCTTCCAGGGCTTCATATGTCAGGTATGATTTTAATTTCAGATAATGTCCAAACTAGATAAGAACCCACTGGTAGTGGGAGCTGATGGACGGGTGCTGCCTGCGTGGAAGGCTGGCATCCTCTTCCCTCCCTCACGCCAGCTCCAAGCTACGGAAGACCCCACCAGGAAGAAGGTGCACTAACCTTGCTTCCCCCATTGTTTCCTGAAGCTGGAGTCACTAATGGAAATCACCATTTGAGACCCAAGTTTGCTTCAGGCCCTGATATGTCTTTATCTCCAGGGCTTACTACCATGTTGCCCCGAAAATAAGACCTAGCCGGACCATCAGCTCTAATGCGTCTTTTGGAGCAAAAATTAATATAAGACCAGATATAATATAATATAATATAATATATAATATAATATAATATAATATAATATAATATAATATAATACTGGGCCTTATATTAATTTTTGCTCCAAAAGACGCATTAGAGCCGATGGTCCATCTAGGTCTTATTTTCAGGCACAGTACCAGTATATCCAATGCACGCAGACCATTCAAATGGACGTGGTCCACCCAATAACACAAATGCAGGGGACAGAACCATGCGATACGGCACACTGCAGAACACTCTAAATTCGATTCAAATTGAATTGAATACAATTGGGTTTGAATCTTGCTGAGGATGATGGTGATGATAACAGCAGAAGCCCTGGTGATGGTAGAATGATTTCAGCTACAAATAAGGGATCCGGGTAAGTTCTGAAAAACTGAGATGTATTAAACCAGGAGACGAATAAATGCTCAAAGCCTAGTCTGTTGCTCACACACCCTGGTGGCTCTCAATGGAGGTGAACATAAGGGGAAATACCCATATGGGAGACAAAGCTCTTCTCTATTAATAGCTGAACCAATACCCAATAACCACCAACAATGAGCTCTGATAAAAAACCACTTGCCGCACAAGCCGTAGGGGTCTGAGCTGGTTGATTTAATCCCTTTCCTTAAATTTGAGGTGGTTGAGTGTGCAGAGGAGGGTACAGCACGGGCTAGTCATCTATAGGCACGCATGAAATAGGGGCAACACAGAGATTTGGCTTATCTGCCTCCAAGGAGATAAAAAAATGTACCCAGATGTGCTAAACACATGGGAACCGGAAGTAACCCTGAACATGAACACGGCCAGTTCAGTGTCCTGGGCAGACCTGATTACATTGGCTACTAAAGGGACTGACAGAGATGGAAGCATAAAGAGATGTGATAGACAATGTCCTCTCTTTACAATTTACCATGCTAGAACACTTTGCTAAGCATTTACAAACATACCTTTTCCCCTGTAATCCTTACAACAATTCTACAAGATAAATAAAACCATTTTTCCAGGTGAGAAAATAGGTTCAGAGTAATTCAGTAACTTGTTTGAAGTCACTCAATTAAGAAACGGCTCAGCTGGATCTGAGACCCACGTCTGCCTGACTCCACAGCCCACGCTCTTTCCACTGCACACTTGCTGTTCAGAATGTGATCCGTGGACCGGCAAGTCAGCACCACCTGGAAGACGGGACACCTTTCAGTGGTGGAAGTGTCTCGGGCCCACGCCAGACCTACTGAACCAGAATCTCCATGTGATTCACCTGGGTGTTGAAGGTAGCGAAGCACCATGCTACACCACACTGCCTCGCTCCTGACGTTCTCTTTCCAGAAAGCAAGCCCGCTCATGGTGGCCACATCATACATAGAAGGATGACCTGTATTTGGGAGCCTGGACTTCTCCTGCCTGCTGGGCTGGAACCCTAAGTCCTGCCAGACCATGCCTGAGTTTACTGAGGCCCGTGAGTGCTTCGTATCGACTGGCCAGTGCCCTTACTGCAGCCCATGCCCAGTTCTCACTCTACCTTTCTTTACTGCCATTTAATCTGAAGCCATGGAATCCCAAAAGATGTTGGGCAGGTGTTTGCCCAAACATCCCGTTATGTAGCCACTGCAGACCCTCAAAGGAGGAATGAGTCCGTTATATTCCCCCTAGAGGAAAAAGAATACACAGGCATATATGTAGATTCCTGCATAAATGAAGTCCCAGGATAACCTAAACCAAAGAGTTTGTTGTGACTTTGGAGCCATTTATTTTCCTTTTCCACTTTTGATATAGTTTTGTTATTTCTCAGCATAATTTCCTGTGGCAGATTAAGACCCATGATGCTCCAAGGTACTGTCATTCATGCATAAGAGAAATTTAAAATGAAAGATACATTTGTTGACACTTACTGCTCAGGTGCTTAATAAATATTCTTTCACAATAGCCTCAAACGGAAACCGTCCAAGGATAGGGGAATTATCCCCATTTCATGCATGAAAGCAATAGGCTCAGTCTCTGGTCATACCACCAAAGCCAGTGTTCAAGAGTAGGCGGCACCATTCCCAAGATGCATCTGCTTCAGGTGGATAATAGGTAACATGACAGGGGTAAAGTATGCCAAAAAACGAGTAAGACTTAGGGTCAAAAATCAACCATCTGACTTGAATATTTGAGGTAGGGGAAATTAAGAAATTTAACTGGCATGTATTTGCCTATTTTTTAAAAGAATCATGTATATAGTAATGACTACAATGCAAGTGTTGAAATTTTAAATGAATTTAAGACAAAGAGAAGAGCTGATAAAAAATGTTGAGAATATGGATGGCTAACTCTTCAATTACGTTCTGCAACCCTGGGGAGGGGGTAGGTTTTTATTCTTTTCTCTATTGTTAACAATAGCAGCAGAAGCAGCAGAAGTAGCAGAAGCAACAGTAGAAATACACTGGAAGCGACTGTATCAATTATCTATTGCTGCATAACAAATGATCCCCAAATTTAGTGACTTAAAACAACATATATTTGCATATGCTGCCTACAAGAGACCCACTTCAGATCTAAAGACACACACAGACTGCAAATAAAGAAATGGAGAAAGATATTTCATGAAAAAAGGAAAAAAAAATAAATAAATAACTGGAGTAGCAATACTTTACCAGGCAAAATAAACAAGAAAGACCCAGTAATTGCACTTCTGGGTATTTATGCAAAGAAACCCAAAACACTAATTCAATAAGACATATGCGTTTGTATGTCCACTGCAGCACTATTTACAATAGTCAAGATATGGAAGCCACCTAAGTATCTATCAATGTATAAAGGCTAAAGAGGAAGTGGTACACATACAATTTTGACTCTTTCTGTTAATGTTAGTGGTCAGATCTGACACCGTGCACTGTGTTAGGCTCTGTAGGAAGAAAGAGAACCATACCGACAGTGGGCCCTGCTCCCGTGGAGTTTCCAGTGGGGGACAGAAGCTATATGCAGACAGTATTATTACAGGTTAAATATTGCATTTGAGAAAATATGAATGCTATGAGAACACATAAAGGGGGGCAGGCAGCACATACTTCAGGGAAAAGACATGTCAACTGACATTGGAAGGATGACTTCACATTAGACAGTCCAAGAGGTGAGGGTAAGAGAGAGCAGTTCAACAGGGGGAAGCAATTCAACAACTCTGGGCCTCAGTTTATGTTTCTGTAAAATGGTCAGAGCCTGTTATGCTAAGTGAACTTGAAGTCTCTCCCCCTTATAAGAGTGTAATTCTGTGTTCTGGGATAGTGGCACAGAGTCAAGTCAGGATAAGATCTATTATTGTGATGACATGGGCACCAGCTGGCAGCTAAACACCAGCAACCGTGGTCTCCACCTCCAACTGGCAATGAAATGGACAGAGCCAATGACAGCAGTTTGCAAAGTTAGAGGCGCAAGAAGTTTGGAATAAAGCATGTGTGCATTTTTGTAAGTGGATGAGAGGCGGGTTATCGTGGAAGGAAGTATTACGCCTAATTGCCCTAAAAAAGTGAAGGACTTAAGAATTACAGCTTTATGTCTGTCCCTTGACATTTCCATTGGTCCTTCTGCCCTAGGACAGGGCAGGAAGACACTACTTCTCTGTAGCACACAGAGTTCTGCATGTCTATAGATGTCACCTAGAAAAACGTGCTGTGTCGAATAACAGGGCAGATTCCGTGTTAAACAAAGATGAGCAGGTTTTTTAACGAAGGTCTCCTCAGAGCCTAAGCACCAGGAGTTTCCTGGAGTGGGGATTAGTGCGATGCATCTCTCAACATATTGGGCCACAGAGCCCTTTGTTCAGGTTTCACCTACGACTAGTGTACTGTGCAAAGGACTTTGGGAACACGTGCCTCCCTACGCCCTAAGAGTTTTGGGGGGGCTACTTCTCATGGTGTAGCTTTGTCATAATGGTGACTATGTGGTGGTGGAATATCTGGTCCCCCCTCTCTAATGTAAATACCATGTGCTTATCTTGCCCATCACGATATGGATGCTTATTTTCGATGCCTCCCCAGTAGGTGTTCAATACATTTGTGAATAAACCAATGCACAATTAAAAGTCAGGAGGTCTGGATTTTTTAGCTCCAAGTTGGTGGCTAACTTGGTGTATGCCTCTGGGAAAGTCACTTCTTAGTCTGTTTTTGTGACGAAAGGGAATGGAAGTGAATGATCTTTGAAAGCCCTTCTAGCTCTTAGATGCTATGATCTAATTGATTGTCTCTTTCAAATGTAGCAATTCCATACTTTCCCTATTAATAGGATATTAAATACCTTGGAATATGTGAGAGAGTGTGATATTGGCAATAAATGAAATAGGGGCAATAAAGCATTTCACATGGCATATTACCAGACCCCTAGTAAATGTTTAGTAAGTGGAAGCCTTTTCTGCTCTTGTGGCTGGTGATGGAACTCAGGTGCTCTGTCTTTTTATCTCACACTCTCCTAAATTCCACTTGAACACAGCCAAGGTTTCTGATATACACATGCTCCATAGAACAAAGTACCTACTAGGAATTCAATTAATATGCCAGCTGAATGCAAAAATGTATTTTGATAATATAAACAACAAATCAGACAGCATCAGTAATCAAGACACTTCCAAACAGTGCAAGGTGCCATTCCCAAATTCCAAGCCACACTTTCCTCTTTCCTGTGTTTAGGACTATCACAGCTTCAATCCTCAACTGTGACTAAAAACACCAACCCCTCCCATGTTCTTCATAAGGGCTGCGGGGTTTAGGTCAAGTGCAATTTTTCTCAAGTACAAATTGATCAAATTAATCCCGGTGACATCAGATTAGGATGGAAATGAAAGACATTTTTTTAAGAAAAGATAATTAAATAGAATGAGTAGATGTCATGCAGGGTACCTGGTCCTGCTCCCTGCACAAGAACGCAGGATATGGTGAGGCCAAAAAGGAACACCCATGGAGCCATAGATAGGGGAGTCATACTACTATAGTCTCGCTGGCGGCTGGTTGAGACACAAAAGTAAACATTCGCCAGTACCCCAACGAGGGGTCTTCCTACACCCCATTCTCTCTGGCAGCCGGGTGAGACACAGGAAGTAGGATCCACACGATCCGCAATCCACCATCCACGCTTGTTAACCCCACTTGCTAGCTGCAATCCGCACTCGCTAGCTCAGACACGTTATATCAGTGGCCAGTGGCTAACTGGTTACAGCTGATGGCCATCTACTACCCGAGCCAGCACCTTTCCACGTGAGGCCAAGAGCCTGGAAACTGCTCTCTGGGACTCTGTCCCCACAGTAGAGCAGAACAGGATGGTTGGCGAGAAGTCACGAATGGCCACACGCATGTTAAGGAATGTGTGAGAAATCAGGGACAGTGGATGCCCAGGTGCTGATAATGGGAAGGGACCTTCTAGGCTGAATGTAAGTGCATGAAACACTGTGTTGTTTTAAGTTAGTCAGAGAAATACAGGATGTGGACACCAGCACATTTTAAAAGGTATTTTCAGTGAGCCTCCATTAAATACAAAACCACTCCAACTGAACTAAAGCATGCTCTACGACACTGGAGAGTGTGGTGACAGCATGATGGGCAGGAAATGACCTGTGTTGATGCCAGTGTGGCTCAGGCCACTCCACAGCCACAGCATAGTGTGGGCTTTAATGGGCAGTGACCATGACATTACAGAAGTCTAAGTGGCAGGGGTGTGTGTGTGTGTGTGTGTGTGTTTTCCAGAAAGGTTTGGCTGATAGCAGTTTTCAACCATTAACTTGCAATTATGCAAATGTATGTATATTATATTTTAATTTGAAAAACACTTTTAAGAGAGCCATAAATACAGTTGCTTCAAACAGAGTAAGTCCAAGACATTTCTTGTAAATCACCACTTGTTTTTGTTTGTTTGTCCTCTTTCCTTCTCACCTCTACTCATTATTTCTCTAAGTCTTTGGGAAAGGGTTTCTTAATGTGGGGTCAGGAAACTCCCTGAAATTTCATCAGATTTTGTATGTGGGAGGAAATGTATTTTTGTTTCTGGAGAGAGTATCATATTCACAAGAGGAAGTGAAAGAGCACACGTTCCCTCACAACTCCAGTGGTAAAGATAATTACGTTAATTGGAAGGAATAACGTTGTGTGAAAAGAACTGCAGGTTTTAAGAGTAAGATAGATTTAAATTCTAGCTCCATAAATTTCATAAATAAATTACTAAACATCTCTATGCCTTAGACCCCTTCTTTAAAAAATGAGGTGATACCTGCTGTGCAAGATTATTATTAAGTCGGGTAATTAAATAAGCCAAATACATGTTTCCGAGCATCTAATCCAGTTCCTGGCACATAGTAGATATTCAGAAAGTGATCGCTAACATTATCATGATTATTCCTGAAAACACTATTTCCAGCAGCAAGAGGCCAAATCAAGTCCCCTGATTGCCCTTCCAAAGGCTCTGTTTAGCACAGACTCTGCTCTTCTTTTATCTGTGTGCACCTGCACCTCACCACCACCACCCACAAGTACCCTTGGCCATTCCTATATTTCTCCCTGCTTGGCTGCTTTGTTGAAAAAGTCTTCAGTTTTCTGTCTCCATTTAGCCAGCTGGCTTCACCTAAACCATTTCTGACAAAGAAAAACAGGATTGGGTTTATTAAAAAAAAAAATCTTCTTTGATCTTTAATCATGGCTGAAGATAATTCAATCTGGGCTTCATTATTACACTGGTTTATAACCAGCAGCTGCAGCCCCTGACTCAGATAAATGCTTGCCCTGTATTGTTACAATAAAACCAACATCACAGAGTGATATTTTATTCCCCCATTCTTGATATCATCACAGAAAAAAATTAATGTTCTTTTTTTCATTACTGCTTCATCGTATGAAACACAGACTAAATCAAACCTTTGGTCAGATATTTTCATCTATAATATTGAGGCAGTGGGGAGGTGGAAAACTCCACCACTGAGTTCAACAGGTGGATGCTACAGTGTGTGTGGAATAATCAGCAGAGAATGTTTGGTGTGTGTGTGTGTTCGAAAAGCGAAGACAGAGCGTGTTTCATTTAAAGTTTTCTCCTTAATCTAAGCTAATCTGTGTCCTCTTTTTGAGTCGATGGCATTTCTATCCTTGCTAGCATGGAGTTACAAACTTCATCTTAATAATGGTTAAGTGTTGGAGCGTGAACAATTGGGGCTTGGCTAGGAGACGCATAGAGCATCTGCGTCCTGCCTTTTCCCCGCAAGAATTCCAAATGGCAATAAACACATACACAGTGACAGCAAATAAGAACTCAAACCTCCACTTTATTTTTGCCAGAAACCTGAATTTCATCTATTTGTGTGGCTGGACAGGAACCAAAGGCTACATGGGGGGCGGGCAGGAAAAAAGGAAAAAAGAGCCCAGTGCCTTTTAAGTTTGGCTGCATATCGGAGTCACCTCGGGAGATTTTAAAACACAGCTATCTGGGTACTAGCCCTAAAAGGTGTTGATATAAATGGTCTGGGATGCAGACTGGAGAATCAGGATGTTTAAAGTTCTTCCCGTGATTCTAATATACAGCCCAGGTTGCCAAGCACGCTTGTAGCTAGTTGTCTGACACCGAAGTAATGATTTCCTAGGGCAGTGGTACTTCTTAAACTTTAATGTGCACGGGGTCACCTGGGATCCTCTTAAAATGCAGACTCTGAGTCGGTAGCACGGAAGTGAGCTGTGAGAATCTGCATTTCTGCAAGTTCCCTGGGGCGGCTGCTGGTATCTCATGGACCGTGATTTAAGTGCCAAGGTCCTAGAGCCCTTGACTGGAGAAAAAATAAATAAGTTTCAAGCTTGATCAGCTGACTTGTTGATGAAAGGAAAACGATATCACAGAAAAGAGCATGACGATTTTGTGCATACCTCAGTGACCCTACCCCATCTCTGTCCCATCCCTGTCCTGGAATCTGACCGAAATGGACTAGTACCTCTTCTTTTAAAAGCAAGGTGGGGCTGGGAGAGAAGGTGCAGGAACATCCCTTCTAAACAGTGTCTGCTATGATAAGTGGGATGGTCTGCCATTCATCTGTGCCTCTTCACTCTTCTTCCCTCGTCTAATTAATCCATTGCCAAGTTCTGTGTTCGTTCTCTAAAATATTCTCCAGTTTCTTTTCTTCATTTCAGCTATATCGATTTCATTTTGGTATCTCATCACCTAAAGTAGTCTCTCTACCTCTAGTTTCTCCCCTGACAAAAGTTTCCACACACCACTCAGATTAATCATCTTAGGAGATGATTCTGGTTACTTATATGATCTTATACAAAATAAAATTTAAATTCCTTAGCTTGTCATAGGTAAGCCAGTTCACTACATCCCCAAATAGGCTATGTACCAATCACTCCAGATTTGTCATTTTTAAAATATATTATACATGATTCAATTCATTCATTCATTTACTATGCATTCATTCAACAAACATAACATCAGATATGCAGACAAAGAGTTGCAACGTAGTGTGATATCATCTGGGAGTGTCTGGGAGGCTGCACAGAGGAGGTGATATTTGAACTGAATCTTCCAAGAGAATAGTTTTTCAGGTGGAAAAATAAAAGTCGAGTCCAAGAGACAGCGAATGCAAGCTTACAGAGCCATGAAACACAGGGCATGAGGTCAGGCAAGGTTCACATATTTTGTAATGTAGTTTGAGGAGGCGAGGGTGGATAGGAAAATACAGTGAGTAGACTAGACTCTCAGGCGGAGAGACTGGAGCCCCGAGATGACCTGTAGGCAGGATTTGATGCTACTAGCGTTATACTGAGATACGCGTTCGCTCACCTTTTGGCATTTGCTCCTGTTGTCCCCTCTTCCTGGAATATTGTTTTTCCTCCATTTTCTCTGGTGAAGGTCTATTCATCTACACTTTAGTTGAAATAACCTCTCCCTACCAGAGAGAATCAATCTTTCTTTATGTACTTTGGACTCAAGTTATTTTGGCGACATATGTCTCTTTGCCCATATTTTGAGATATTTAAACAGCAAATATGATGCTTTATTAATCTTTGAATCCCTTTACCTTTCAGCACCTAGGCTTTCTCCTGACACATGTTAGCCATTCAATAAACAGCTTGAACTAAACAAGCTAGGAAAAGCCATGCCATCACTATGGCTTAAGCATTCACCATCTCCACCCTTCTTGCATTTGCCTTGAGTGTTGATCAAAGAGGATTTACTGACACACCACATATTCCCTCCAGTACTGTCTCCAGAGACTTTTCCGGGAGGCAAATGGTTGGCAGTTACAAGGCCTCTTGTATCACAGCCAAACTGATGGCTCAACTTCCCCTGTCAGGATGTCAAGTCCAGATGTCGAGTCCCAGCGCAGAGCACAGCTGGATCATCTTATGCCAGGTGGAAATGAAGGAACAAAATGATAGCAATGGCCCGAGCCATTCCACCTGCTTTTGCTACTCGCTGTTTGGAAACAAAGCTTTCTCTCAGGCCCTTCGTGAACCCCAAGTGTAGAGGGCATCATAATAGTAGCTGCCATTTCTAGTGTGCTCACCGGAATTCACACACTGTGAGAAGCATGTCCTGTGAAGTACTGCACACAATCTTGACAATGATCCTGCGAGGTAGACATTATGATACCCTTTTCAGAAGTGGAGACTGAGGCAGTGAGTAGTTAAATAACATGCCCAACATCATTCAAATGGTATTGATGAGGGTTGGAATTGGGAATTAGTCCCAGGTTGTCTGATTCGAAAGCCAAGGCATTTCACCACTCTATCATTTCAATGTCTCAAGAAATTAAAGGGATGCTCTAAGAGTCTGGGAATGTTTTGACAGGCTCAGGGAGGGCAGGAAGAAATCTATGCCGAGTAGGAGCCTTTAAATCTATGGCCCCACTGTCATCATCCCCCATTGATGCGACAGCAGTGGGACACATAAGAGCATTTCAAAATGTTTCTATTGACTGGAAGTGAATAATTATTACCTTCTCTATATTACGGATTCACTATCAGAAAGAAACAGCAGAAATGCTAAACAAGATTAATAGCTGCGTTTCATTATTTTTAATGTAAACTATTGATTTTAAAGGGATACAAGGTATGACAGTTTATTACAATAAAACAATAAAAGAGACTATATGAAATAATTGAGAATAATCTTTTCCCTCTTTGCTGTGGCTATGGGATATGATGTGCCGTGCATGTGAAGGCATTTATGGCAAGCTCTATCCAGAGATGGCAGCTTAAGCACTCTATAAAGAAGCACTTACGAACCAGAGTATTATAAATAATCAGCAATAAAGCTGGTAAATGGGCCTTTAATTTGATACTATTATGTCACAGGATGGCAAGGACCAAGGGGGGCCCAGCATCAAAAACACTACCTGCTTAGCGGAACACAAAGGTAAATACAAAGGATGGCCCCTAGATGGTCTTTCCACCTGGGGAATTTCCAGGGTCACGCTGGGTCACTGGCATCTGAGTGTGGGGTCATATCTTACCTATGAGCTAACGTATCCACAGTGAACAACTTCCCATCACAAGAGCCTTCTAACAGGCTTCCTCGCTAGGCACTGTTTCTCCTAGTATCTCAACTTCCGTTCACTTGGTCCATTTTCACAGTTAGAAGTAGAGACATTCAGAGGCACTTTCCTTCTGGAGTCATTTCTGTTGATTGGGGTCTTAGAGGCTGTCAAAATAATGTATGACTTCATTGCCAGAAATAGACCATAAAAGATGAAGGAGGTGACAGGCCAACTATACATGTTGTGCTAATCAGACCACATCTGGAGAAGTGAATACAGGTCTACACTAAACTCTAAAAGCAGATCAACACTGAACACACTGAGAATGATGAGACGATGAAGGTGAAATCACGGCAAAGGAAGAATGGTGGCTGGAGCTGTGGTTGTTGAAATTAGAGAAGACTCTGGGAAACATAAAAACTTCCAGCTAATATTTAAAGAAGTAACACACACTGGAAGATTTAGGCTTGTTCCATGAGGCCCTAGAAGCCAGACAAAGGTTTGGATGTCATCTGACCACTGACAGCTGTGTGACCCAGTGCAAGTGACTGAATCTTGCTGAGGCTCCACTCCTTTGTCTGCACACTGGAGTTAATAATTCCTACCCCATAAGGTTTAGAAAGGGGTGGATTATGGGAAACAAAACAGATCGAGCGCTTAGCACAGCGTTTGGTACAAAGCAAAAACCCAATAAACACACACAGACAATAACAAAAGCAAAACTGGAAGGCAGATAGCACTGCTTTTTGAGGGGCTGGAGCAGACAGAGTTGACACTGAAATCTGGGTCCTGGGGGCTTGAAATGGCCCCATAACATTTGCCAAAGCACCCAGGGGATCTCCTTTGAGGGCAGGGTGGGAAAGTCAATCGTTATCCTTTAAAAGCACAGTAGATTAAAACTGTGAAAGCCAAAATCAGTCCAATTAAGGGGCAAGCATGGGGCCAGAGGCAAAGCCAGGAGAGGAGATAAACAAGGGACTAGAGAGAAAAGTGAGAAGAAAGGCTAGAAATGAGAGGTGACAGCTGGTTCTTAGCTGCTTGTAGGTTGTCTGCAGCTCACTTTGGTGGCCTCTGGTTACACAGTGGATGGGATGGTTGGCTTGTAATAGTTTGGGGTTTAGAGTGAGCACCAAAAGACAGAATCCAAGTGGGCACGAGGAAGCAATTCCTAATTGGGAGGCAAAATATTAAAACGGGTTTCTGGAAGGAAATTGCATAGTAATTAAGGACATAGCCTCTTAGCCAGACTGGCTCATGCTAATCCCGGCCACTTCAGTTTGACCTGCCTGACCTCCCTTTGCCTCCACTTCCTTATCTGAAAACTGAGGGTGATAATGAAATGTACCTCGTTAGGTTGTAAGGATTTCATGAAACAATGTATGTAATGGTAGTTATTATTATAGTCAGACTTATCTAAAGATGGAAGGGCTTCCCATCCACGTACCAGTCTAGGGTCAGAAGCTGAAAGTAGATGTGTTTTGATTAATTTCACCACCCACGTTTCTGAGCAGCAAGGCGGGTACATTTCCCTGGGGTGAGAGCCTATTTTCTATTCCACCACTCACAGCAGAGAGGAACTTGATTAAAATAGGCTTTTGTTTTTCTAAAGTGCCAGGGACATCTGAGGATAGAGTCCTAATACAAGCATGTGGTCCAAAAAGAATCATTTGGAGGAAGTGGCCCCTTCCTGGGATAGACATGTGCACCGATCACAGAGGAGGCTGAAACTATTTAGGGCAGAGCTTTGGATCCTCTCTTTCTGGAGTTTCATCTTCTTCCCAAACTCATGCGGATATTGACAGTGGGACTGGAGTTATGTTCTTTGCTGTCTGAAATCCCTTTTTTCCTTCTGCCTACCTAAGAAAACCTATTAGGTACCATGCCCTCTAGGGTCATCCAAGAGGTCTTTGCCCCGCCCCCTCTAGTCCCCTGCTTCTCTGAAGTCCTTTAATTTTATAGAACACCATACACTCAGGAATCTAGTCAGATGACTACCGTTTGGTATTTCACAAAGATGCAAGCCTGTGCCTTTTACGTTCTTCCTACATCCCCATGCCCTCACCTCGTTGATTGAGGAGTGGCAGGTGTTCATTGAGCAGATTAAGACATGTGTGGTAGAGGTGTTTGTTGTCTAAACAATAGCTCCTTCCCCTATTCCTTCTAACAGAACCCAACACCAAGCCCAAGGTGATGGGACATGGTCAGTCTAGGCCAGTCGTTGCAAACCAAGCCTTTGCTCTCTCAGCTTCTGTTGCAGCTAAGATCAGCTTCTCCTACAGATATGGCCAATGAGACACAAGAGGAAGCCACCAGAGTTGGGCTTCTAGGAAAATAACTCTCGTTTTCCTGATGAGCGGGACCTGAGGCTCAACATTCTTCCCTGTTTCCTGCACTGAAGGCTGACTTGCCAGCCTGGTATTACTGAGCCTCTGAACCAATGTCAGCAGATACCTTGTCACTTTAATATGTGAAATGTATTGGCCTCCATTTATTTCAGCCATTCTTCAGGTTTTACTTACTTGCAGCCCCAAAAAAATCCCACACATGGGGGAAGGGGGAATTGAATTTTTTTTTATTTATTTTTTTGGAATTGAATTTTTTAAGCTGGCGAAACCCAATAAATGGAAATGAAGAAGTAGGGAAGTGGTTAATGTATAACAGGAAGAGAGGATGTTACGGAATAGTGTTAGAGAATTGATGGGCAAGGCAGAGGTGAAATTGTGGATGGAGGTTGGGCTAATTGGTAAATCCTAGCTGCACAGTTGAATCACCTGGAGAGCTTTACAAACTGATGCAGACTCAGGCCCCTCCCCATGATATTCAGAATGAATTGATTTGGGGTAAGGACAAGGCATCCATAGTTTCTTAAAGCTCCCCAGCAGTGACCATCAGGGCTGAGGTCCACCACCTCATAAGGTCTCACACAGTCAAGCCCCTCCTTCCTGTCCCCATTCACTACTCCCTTTGAGCAGCGGGCTGTAGCCATACTGTCCTTCAGAAAGTCCTGAGGTTTCTCACCTCCGACTCACCGTGTTCTAGGCGTTACCTAAACTGTCACTCCCTCAGACTCCAGAGACCTCCTGCGGCCTCATCATTGCAACCTAAGTTGGATGTCCTATTTCAGTCTCTCTTCTAGTAGTATTTGTTTCCTACATGGAGAGTTCACTACTATATATTTATTTTTGTGCTCTTTATTTACTTCTTTAATGATCTATTGTGAGAGCCAAAGTTGTTGCCTATTTTAATCACTGCCGTTATCTCCCAATACCTTGGAACAGCATACCTGGTACTAAATAATTATTTGCAAAATGAATTAATAAACTAAGGCTCTATTTCCCAGTCTGTGCCGAATGATGACAATTTCCGCAGTCACAGGAGGGAAACAGTCACATTAGTGCTTTATCAAAGTGCTCCAGTGTGCCGCGAGGAAAGACCAGAGCAAAACGGGGTAGGGGCACTAGTCAGAAGATGATTGCAGCCTCATAGGAGAGAGATAGGGGTAGAAGCATGGACGGCATGTACCCCGTGTCCTGCTCTGCGTATGGCACCAAACAACCCCAGGATATTGGAAAGCAAAGAATGGAGGTGTTGAATGACTGATGGAAGGGGTACTGATACGGAGCAGATTTCAACAGAGTGGAGGAGAATGTTGGATGTTCACAGAGAGGAAAGGATGCAGAAAGCGTGCACAGTGGTATGGTAGATTAACTTTGCTGACTTCACATCACATTCTGCAGACATTAAAGATTTTCTAAGAGTCCCCAGCTAGCGCATGCAGTCGAGGACAGCAGGTTAAGACAGCTTGTGGCATTTTGTTTTCTTTCTTTGTTAGTAAAGGGAGAATTTAAATGAGTTTAACCTTTGATGATTTGGTGATTATAAAAAATCAACCTACCCAAGTTCAGGAGTCAGATGCAGAGACACCCTTTCTGAACAGCTCATCTTCCCAGACCTTTCTCTGTCAAATGTCAAAGCCCGAATGAGCTTCTTTGGAAGGCAAATTACATATTGCAAGCAATCATTTCCCATAGCCAGCAACTTCTATTCTGAATTCTTAAATAATGCAGCCATAAAAATGCGCTTGTCTTCAAGTCTAAACATAAGGCTCTATATATTTAAAATTGTCCGGACATTTAATATGTCTCCGGACATTGCGGGAGTTCAAGTCTTGAACCAGACATCGATAGTCGTCTACCCAAAATTAACTATTACTTAAGGACTGCAATCTGCTTGATGTAAAGGCTGTGTTATAAGCAGTTTTAATGGGACAAGAGAGAGAGAGATTAATTCTGGAAGGGAAAGGGGGTCAGGTGAGATACTGCAAGGGGTTAAGTGGGTGGAACTTGGTCTGTAAAACCAAAGGAAATGGTTTCTGGAAAGGTGTGGTTATCATCATTCTCATCTTTGTCCTCATCCTCACTCTCCTCTTCCTTATCTACATCCCACAGCCCACAATAAACATCACAGTTTAATACATATTTTTATAGCACAAAAGTAAGTTGACCTGTTCTGCATGTAAGCCAAGCAGGTCTCATTACCATCATTTAACATATGAGGAAACTGAGGCTCAGAGTCATAAATTGGCACATCAGGTAAGCCTGCTGGTGAGTGGGGAAGGCCACGGGGTGGGGTCAGTGGTACCACATGCCTGCTGATACCTGAGAGACACTCTGAAGTCCAGAAGGCAGTAAAGACTGTAGACTTAGAGAGAGTACGCATCTGTCCAAACTCGTCAAAATGAATGCATTAATTATGGGAAATGTTTTGTATATTAAGTATACCTCAGTAGCTAATAACATAATAACAGACTCCGAATCTAGCTGCGTGGCTCTCTGCAAATTAATCTGTATGGACTCTTTCCAACACTGCTTCCTCATTCAATTGCACAAATCTCTCACCTGGACACCTCCAGCAGCCTGTTCACTGCTCTCCCAGCCTCCAGTCTGAAGCTCATCCCTACCCCTCCTCCACCATGCAATGAGAATGATCATTCTAACCGATGTACTTGATCAAGAGCAAATCATGCCCCTCTATAACAATCCATCGTCCCATCGTCAAGCCCTAACCCCCTCAGCCTACTCACACTGGTTTTGCGAAACCAGTGAGATCTGGAACCCTCTACTTCTGAAACTCGCCTCTCCCAACTCCTTTCAACCCTCAGCACCCTACATGCCAATTGTTCCATAAGTTACAATATGTAAAATGCAGGGTCTGGTACATGGGGAGTGCTACAGAAGGGTTAGCTAGTGTATTTCTATTACTGTTATTACTACGATTATTGTAATAATCACCACTCTCGGTGAACTGCTTGGATTTCCCAGCCAGCATCCTGTTCTCACCCTCCCTGCTTTTCCACATGCCTCTCCTTCATCTGGTTAACTCTGTCCTGAAAAACCTGGCTCAGCTGCTGCTCCCTCTGGAAAACCTGCCTTGACTCCACCCAGCTGAAAGCAGCAACACCTACAAGGCTCTGTGCGTCCCACATGGTCACATTTACCATATTGTACTGTAATTCCAGTTTTTTTATTCTGGCCCCACTCCTTTCTTTACCAAAAATGACTTGTATTTTTTCTCTATAACCATGGTGCTTGGCACATAGCACATTTTCGGCACATGTTTGGTCAGAGGTCAGTGAGATGGCTGAGGCAAAACGAACAGCTCTGAGTGCCTATTTTTTGAAGTGTTGTGTGTTGGAATTCTAAATATTCTGTCTATGGCCTTCATTCTCTGTTCTTTTTTTTTGAAAATATTAACTATGGATAGGCTGGTTATTTATTCTCCTCAATTAGCCACCATTTTCTATGCTCGTTAGTAAGCTCATGTACTCAATGCCCCCGGCTCTGATCCTGTGGGTCTGTGGGGATGACGGTAGACAGGCCAGGTGGCTTGGGGAAGGGACTAAAATGGAGTGGCTCGAGAGAGTCGCCATAGTGCCATTCCAGCTGATGAGGCTGTGGCTGAGTGGCTGAGTTACCTGTGCAAGTAGAGGAGAGAACTAGAACCTTCAGGACTGCAGCAAACACATGCAGAAACACACTCATCCATTCACACACATGCAGTCATGCGCACACACTCACGTATGCACACATTCACATCAGACTGTAAAAGCCTGCCCAGCTTCTGCTTTTCAACACTCATTTCACAAATATTTTTTGAGCCCATCTGTGTACCAGCCATTGAGCTGAGAACCAGTAGTGAGCAAAATCGAGTACTGATCTCCGGGAGCTTGCAGTCTGGTAGGGAGATAAACTTGAAACAAGTCGATACATCCAGAAGTAAAAGCCGTAAGTGCCTGGCGATGATGCAGACGACGATGATAAAATCCGTGCTCCTTTGTGGAGTGCTTACTATGGACCAGGCCCCTGGGCTAAGTACATTGCATATCTTTGCTTGTTTAATATTTCAGGTGATTGTATAAGGTATATGCCACTCTCCTGGTTATATAGCTGAGGGAACTGAGGCTCAGAGAAGTGATGTAACACAGGGAAGTTCAACTGCGACTGAAATCATGCTTAGTCTCTCCATAAATCAGGCTTAGAGGAGATAGGGTAAAGGGAAAGAAAAGAAAATGCAGAGGAATGGGGACTAGGAAAAAACAAGGCCACCATCCTTCTGGAAGGTTAGCTAATAAGGAAATGCTAGGAAATCAGAGGTGCCCTTCCGGTCTATGGGTATAGGTATGCTTGGGGAAATTCATAATGATGACTGTTATCTGGCCAAATATGGGAGAGGGGGACAACACAGTCATCTAAGAACCCAGCCCCGTAGAGATAAGGCCTGGGGTTAGGCACGTGGAGATGGCAGTGCTGTGCCAACGGCGACGGCCCATGGCGAGATATGCACCAGCATTGGGGGTGGAGTGGTTATTGGGGTTGGCAGAAGAGTCAACATCATGGTTAAGGGCATTTCTCAGAAACACACATCCACAATGGGTAGGTTTTTGACATGCATACAGTTCATTGAAATCTTAGGCTTTTAATGGCAGCGTTCCCTTTACTTTCGGATGGAAGAATCCATAGGGGCCCAAGGCTGGTCCAGAGTCTGAAATAGTAACTGTGGCAGAAATATGAAGGAGCCCCATCCATTGTGCCTTTTCCCCTCCTTCTCCAGGAGCAGGTTTGCATCTGCTTGGTGTCCTGGCCCAGCACAGACAAGAGCGGCTCCTTAGGGGTCGGCCCACAGTTGCTTTCTCTCCTGTTTTCTCTGCGCTGGGTTGCTTTGCTAATGCCTGCCTGGCGGCAGGTGCAAAGACCATCAAAGAGCCTGCTGGTCACACCTGCTCAGGCTGTACCTCAGGATGGGACATGGGTCTCCCTGTCCCAGTGATTTTTCTTGCAGTGGATCACTGGCCAAAGCAAATGCCAACCCCGTACTAAGTGGCACCAGCCTTTAGGGTCCTGAGTGGCTGGTCCTGGTCATTTTTCTCTTTTCTGTCCATTATCCCCTACATTTTTGGCAGACCAGGAATTCCCTGGGAAGAGACTCCTGCTCTGGGCCAGTGATGATTTACTATAAAGGACGTACATTTTTAAATATTATTTCTTAAAAAGGGTTTTATGGTCAAAACTACAGATATAAAACTATGAACTACCATGTTTTAGGGGAAGGTCCTTTCCCAAATAGCTAGGAAATAAATAAAATTTACAGTTGCCTCTAACTTTAGAAAAAAAAATATCTTCCATGATGCATTTTCAATATTTATACATGCTCTTTAATTTTTACTTTTCTTCACCAGTAATTATAAAGTCAATTGGATTCAGTGCACTTAAAGCCAGAAATAATAAAACAATCATCAAAACGATAAAAACCACCAGGTACCATGTACTAAAGTCTTGCTATATGGCAAGTATATGCTTTTTATTTAATTTTCATTACAAATAAACATGATGCTGTTTTAATTTTACAGATGAGAAAACTGGGGCACCAACTGGCTGTACAATTCAATTTAACTGTGTTAATTAAATTACACAATTAATACGCGACAGAACTGGAATTGAGTCTAGAGCATTTAAGTTCTGAGCCTGCTTTTCTCCATCATAGCTTATAGCAGCGTCAGCATCTGGTACGTCAGAATCACCAGGATGGCTTGGTGACACGCGGGGTGCTGGGCCCATTGCCACAGTTCCTGATTCATCAGATGTGCATTTTTAAAAAGTTCCCAGGTGACACCAATGCCACTGGTCAGGAAACTCCACTTGGAAACACTACCGCCTTATCGGGTCTGTGAGTCACATCTTTCATGATCATCATACAGCAAGTGAGAAAGGGATTTTATTCTACTCCTCACTTTACAGAAGGCAGAAGAGCAGTTTGGATAACTAGCACGTTATCCAGCTAGTAGGGGATGGAGCCTGCGCGTAGAGCCCTCACACAGACTGAAGCATCGTGCTGGCGTGATTTCCATCTTTCCCTTGATTGCATTAAGCTGATTATGGCTCCACTTTTGCTACAAGTAGCAGCATTTACATTTTCCCACTTTCCATTCACAATTATAAGGCAATAAGGTCAAAATGCAATAAAAGAGGCAATAAATAAATCACTTGGACAAAGAAACCCTGCTGTACAGGGGATGTGGAAAAGCTGGCCAGCCTGAACTGTTGGCTGGCATGCAGTGCCACTAGGTGGTGGCTCAAAACGTTGAACGATCAGCAAAGGCAGAGAGGCCCAAATTCAATTTTTTTATGCTGTTGAGCAAAGTTATAAAACAGTAGTAGAAGATCACTTCTATCGGTTTCTCAGTCGGGGTTCTCCTAAGTCCTGCCATCAGCCAGACTGCCGCACTTGCACTGTGAGAGACTGAGTGACCACGTCCAAAGGCTAGCACGCAGTTTGCACAAGCGAGGTCCAGTCTGACATCTCTCCCCAACCACAGACCCACTTCTCTTATTGCACAAATCAACTGAACTCAATCAAAGGAAAGAAAAATGGGGAGAGGCATTAAGAATTTCAAAGTACTTACACTGGCTATTTGTCAGGAAATCTAGGTTGAAAATGAGTAGGCAAAGCACTTTTTCTTAGCCATAGAGAAGGAGGAAAGTTGTCTTGAAATTATGTGTGTTTGTTTTGTTGATGAAGATGAGAGAAGAGGAAGTTCTACCGTGTTTCCCCAAAAATAAGACCTAGCCGGACCATCAGCTCTAATGCGTCTTTTGGAGCAAAAATTAATATAAGATCTGGTCTTATTTAACATAATATGAGACCGGGTCTTTATAATATAGTATAGTATAGTATAGTATAGTATAGTATAGTATAGTATAGTATAATATAGTATAATATAATATAGTTGCTGGTCTTATATTAATTTTTGCTCCAAAAGATGCATTTGAGCTGATGGTCCAGCTAGGTCTTATTTTCGGTGAAACGCGGTAGGTTTTAGTTTATCCCTCTGTTGGCCTTGATGGACATTCCTCCTTTTCCAGTCTCTCAGGCTTGGATTAAGTGAGGTCATGCTTGGTAAACTCTAAAATGTAAGGCCAGGGGGTGAGAGTATTATGATGAACACAGTTGAGTGAAATGGTCAATTTTCTAGCTTTCAAGACAGATAAATTGAAGCTTAAATGCCAGTTATGCTAATAGCAGTGTAATTTTGGAATGAAAATTAACCTCTCGGAGCCTCCTTTTTCTTAACTGTAAAATGGAAATTATAATCCTATTTCATGCATGTAATTGTGGAACAGAATTAAGAAATAAAATATGGTCAAGAAAGTACTACAGTTGGATATATCTCAGGGGGGCAATACTAGTTTGGGAAGTCTTTTTCTTTTAAAGTCAAACGTATAGAAAAAAAATGGATACAAAGGCCAGCATGCTTAAAAATGGATACAGATTTGCTAAGCCATTCTCGTTTTGCACCAACATGATACATGAAAAATGGTCAATAAAATATTCACTTTTGGCCAAAATCTGACCTTAGCTAAAATTTTAAATAATCCATCAAGTAAGAAATTGCCTGATGATATCAAAAGTGAGGTTTTAAGACATCTGGAAGATTTAACGTTGTGCCCAGTAGACGCTCTCAGTCAGACAAATGGCTTCTCAGAATCTTACAGGCATTTTTTCCAAAGCAGCTTAACACACAACACATGGCCCAAGCAAAGAGCGGCATGTCAAAAGAATTGCTGTGGTTGCTTCTGTCAAATGAGCTGGACATTTGATTCTGCATGTCTACACTGATATGGAGAAAGTCCATAAAACTTTTAAGGGAGTTGTATCAACAATGGGGCAGCAGCTTACATTGAAAGGGACGAGACTGCTAATGTTTCTACGAGTCCTCTAAGCCCCCAACTTCCTACAGGCATGAAACAGGCTTAGAAATTTACTTGGTTGTAAACAAGGGCTGTTTCTTATAAAATAGTAAGAACACAATATAGTCACAGGGATATGAAGCACAGTCTGGGGAATATAATCAATGATGTTGTAAAGATTATGTGGGTGTCAGATGGGTACTGGCCTTATCAGGGGGATCACGTCATAGCCTGACCACTGCGCTGTACACCTGAAGCTGAAGCAGAATAGGATTGAACGTCCACTATAATTAAATATATTATATACATGTATATATGTGTATATATACATACATATATGTGTGTATATATGTATACATATATTATGTACATATATAATGTGTGTGTATATATATGTATACATGTATATATATATATATATATATATATATATATATATATATATTAGGTTGGTGCAAAAGCAATTGCGTTTTAAAAGGTCAAAAATAATTGCAAAAACTGTAATTGTTTTTGCACCAACCTAATACATATATATGGTCACAGGATGTAGAGTACAGCTTGGGGAATATAGGCAATGGTATTATAACACCTGTATACAATGTCAGAGGGGTAGTAGATTGGGGGGGTTATCACTTTGTGAGGGGTGTAAATGTCTAACTATTACATTGCTTTGTACACCTGAAACTAATAAAAAATAATAATAATAAAGTGACAGCATGGTGACAACGACAACAAAATAGTCAGAACACCTCAGAGGGCAGAGTCCAGACCCCAGAGGGCAGAGTGAAGAGATAAGGAGAGTCAGAGATTCAGGAGCCACTCCCATGGAGGAGATCCAGGCCCTATTCAAAGAACATCACCTGTTCCTACATTTGGGGAAACGTGACGTCTACCCAGAACTGTCACACCTCCATTTCTCCTTCCATTTCTCCTTCTTTTAAATAGAGTTGTTCTTCATGGTTACCCAGTCTCTATCTCATCACTGCATGCTGGGGCAGTGGGGGACGATGCTGCCTTTTTAGGTCATAGGTTTTTGGATAAAGAAGAGTGAGATGCAAGGAGATACGTCTGAGGAGCCTCGGCCACATCTCGGCCTGATTTCAATGAGAAGATTCTGGGAGGAGTCCATGCGGCTGGGCTGTGGTGGAGGGAGGGCGCCAAGCCGGTGAGGAAGCGACCGGAGCTCCAACAACAGAGGCCTGACCTTGTCTCACTTTGGGAACTGCTTAGCCCTGGTCTGCGTCCCCTACTTCATCACCTACCAGTGCATCACCCGTCAGAACACAACGCCTTCTGGAAGTGTGTCCAGGCTGGGGACATGACCTCTTCGTGCAGCTGTGCAAGCAGTAGTTCCTGGCCATTGTTTCCCACCTAGGAAGGCAACATCTATGACGTCATTGGGGGGGCTCATGAAGGCCAGCGTGGACGTGGCCAACCTGATAGGTCCAAACCTTGTCATGTGCCAGGATGCCAGCAAAGGGGAGAACAAGACCACAGCTGCTGCCCTGGTCAGGGCCATGGGCCAGACTGACTATGTCCTGTTGCACTTCCCTTTGGGGTGGAGCCTGGGGCATTGAGTTCGACTGGAAATACTCATATGAGTCCTTTGTCATAGAGATCTTCATCCACCTTTGTTCACTGGGCAGCTGGATGTTGCCGCTGGCCTGAGCCGTGGTAATGGGACTGCTGGCCCTCAGCACCGTGGCCGTGTATATATGTCACCACTGTCAACATGAACTCTTAGGCTTGGTGTCCCAGACATTCCCATATCTTCTTCTGATCTCCATGTTGTAGTCAAGTAAACAGTATTTGGAAAATTAAAAGAGAAAAAAAAAAGATTCTGGAATTGGAGTCTCGTTGCATAATGGCTTTAGTCAGTGGCTCCTCCAATAGCTTCAGTAGAAAATAAAAGGAGAAACCAACTCTTTCTGGGAGGAGAGGATCTCCGATGGACACTCTGGCAATGCTGCTAAAATAGATCATGGTGGATCTGTGTCTTGCTGCAGTAAAACCTCCAGTATGGAGATCCCTCTGGGACTGTCTTTCCATTTAGTAAAAGTTCTTAGATGACTGAGGGTCTGCCACGTTAGCTACTAAGGGTTGCCTTTCAACCATTTTTCAGCAATGCGATTCTAAAATGTATCACATGCTTCCTTGACTCTTGAAATAGCGAATTCAGAACACCAATTTTGTGTCCTCCTGTGACAACACCTGGCTCATGCTTTCCCTTCTCCAAGAACAACTGATTCATCTGACTTCTACCTGTGAAAATTCTCCTATCCTCCAGAAACTGTTAAAAAATACCACTTCTTTCATGGAAAACTTATTGATTCTTTCTCTTCAACTAATTTAATAATAACATATAATTATCATGATAACAGCTATCATTTACTGAGCAGTTACCATGAGCTAATTACTTTACATAAATTACATGATTTAATTTTTGCAACAGTCAGATAAGGGTTGTCCTATTGTTGTTTTATTCATAGAGATGAGTTAGAAAGCTACAGGATTTTGCAAGTGAGGAAACTGAGGTTCAAAGAGATTCACTGAATCTCCCAAAGTCATAAACCAAATGGCACCTGTAAGTAAAAAAAGAATCAGGAATGGGTCTCAAACTGCACTGCTCCTAAATCAGACTGCTTCCAATCCCTCACATAAAGATCTGCCCGATCATAGGAAAAGATGATGTTCTTTTTTCTGTTCTTCCCTCTCCTGGGATATTTCTCCATTTCGTGCGAGCTTGCCTCATGAGTCTATACAAGGTAAGGATTTAAAGAGCCAGACTGGCTGGGTTAAATGCTGACTCTCCCTCTTAGCAGCTGTTAGATTTGGGGCAAATCACTCAATAGCTCTACAGTTCAGTCCTTACCTATAAAATAGGGACCACAACAGTAACCTCCCTGTAGAGTTGTCGTGAATAGTAAATGTGCTAATTCATGCAAGACACTTAAAAGACTGCCTGGCCCATAGTAAGAACTCAATAACTGTTAGCTGTTATTGTTGTATTCCCTTCCCTCTTGCTTTCTCCCCAACTGTCTCTCTTCTCTCCTTGTTTTGAGGTGTTTTTTTTTTTTTTTTTTTAAATAACAATTTGGCCTCGATTGATGAAGCTGAAAAGTAAATAAATAGCAGGTGCAGGCAGAAAGCAGATGGAATTCACTCTGGGTTTTCTTTCCTGTTAGCTTTGGAAATGTTTGGTGTTTGCATAACTTGTTTTCTACCTTCTTCTAAACAGCTCCTTATTGAATTCAGAGATTCTTTCTACTTCCTTTCTTCCAGCTATCCCACCCCATCCTTTCCCTCAATATCAATAATAGCTGCCATCTGTAGAGTCCTTGCTATGTGTCAGGCACCCTCTGTTCTCTCTTAGGTCTCTAAGACACAGGTATTCTTTCCTTTTTATAGATGAGGAAATTGAGATTCCACAGAGATAATCTCTCAAATCTCTGCTTGCATTTATCTAACATTTACATGGCATTTAAACAAAAATAAGGCAGGCTTCAAATTGTTTATGGAAATTCTTAACTTCAGAAATCCTCTCTTGTAGAAAATAGAGAAAATGCCACTGTTTACTGAATGTGTGTGTTTTAACGAACATCATGACTGAGTCGATAGATAACGTTTAGAAAACGGGGTCCAGGCTGAAGGATGCTTGACTTATTGGAAACACTGTCCTCAGTAAGAGAAAGGAGTTGAATCAATTGTAGTGAGATGCCCTCTCCTTCATCTGGTCTTAGGAGGAAATAAGCTAAGCGAGAAATGGACCCCTCACTTACGATATAAGGGCCTTGGGGAGAAGGCCTGGTGTGGAGCTGCTTCTGCTCGGATGACACGTCAGGATGAAGTTACAAGGTCTGAGTTCTGATTCCACATTGAGGCTAATGCGTGTGGCATAGCACCCATCTTACCCTTGTGCTGTCCTGAGACCAGCTCGGTCCCTTCAGCTCTCCCCAGGACAGAAATCAGATACGTTGAAATATTCTTTAATTCTTTCTGCACATTAGATTCCTTTGATTTTTTTTTTTTTTTTTTTTTTTTTTTATGGGTTCGTTCTCTGTTCCCTCATATCTATAGTTGCACGTGGCTTGGCAAACTCTGTTGTTAGCTCCAGGTCTGACTAGGAGTGGATTGGTCGGCTTGTACGTAGGTTATGCTGTGTAACAAACAACCTCAAAATCTTATCAATGCATATTTAATTCTCATTCACATTTCTTGAGGGTTGTGGGGTCAACCACAGCTCTGTTAGACTTAGCTGGATTCCACGTGTCTTCTCATTCTGCAACCCAGGCTGAGGGAGAAGTCACTGTTTGCGACATGTTCTTATAGAGGGGGCCCAGAATGAAAGAACTCAGCCAAGCAAATTACAAGCTCCTGTCCATGTGAGACAAGCATCACGTCTGCTTTTATCATATTGGTCAGGGTACGTCACGAAGCAAAGACTTAAGGATATGGGGCAGGGAAACACTGCGATGGTTGGTAGGGAACAAATCATTCTGAACAAACAATATACAACAATAAGAGACATTGAATCTGTTATTTTCAAGAGCCTATCATCAGCTGACTACAACGTGTACTACAGTGAAAATTCTTGGTATAAATTCTTATTCATTTAGGATGACCCAAAGTATGGATTGGTTTTCTTGGATCAGGTGTTCATCCTTGAGCCAATCAG
This sequence comes from Rhinolophus sinicus, assembly GCF_057876585.1. Lineage (NCBI taxonomy): Eukaryota > Metazoa > Chordata > Mammalia > Chiroptera > Rhinolophidae > Rhinolophus > Rhinolophus sinicus. The sequence continues at coordinate 15,203,888 of NC_142516.1, read as the reverse complement.
CAGTGGCTAGGAAAAGGGGCTATAACAGCATTATATAAAGAGAAAAGCAAGAGCTGTGGCCAGGGCCAAATTATTTAGGAAGGATGCGTGGGATAGGCGTACAAATTCACTGAATATTGGCCTCCTGCTTTTCCCGTTATTATTAACCTCATTATCATCGTCTTCTCCGTCACTATCATCATAAATGTTATTGCCCTGATGGCTTTACCACCTTCAGCAGCGTAACCACCTTTACCGTCTTTATTCTTCACCGCTACTTTGTCATCTTTATCACCTGCATCACTATCAGCATCACCTTCACCCTCAGTATCGCAGTGTACATTGTGGTATTCGCTCCAACCTCCATTTTTCCTCTTACCCACGTGCAGTACCCATGGAGTTTGGGAAGGAACTACATTCTTCCCCTGCTCAAGGAGTTGGAAGTGATTTCAGTTAGCCAACAAACATAATGTCACCACGATGATCGTTGTTATATCTTATTATACTTATTGGTTCAGGATGGGTAAGCGATCCAAGGTGGTTCAATGAAAGTTAGGTTCAGAACTGCATGGGTCAGTCAGAAGGAAAAGATGCCTTGTTTCTCACTGGACATATATAAGGAAGGATGTAGCACAGATGTTGCTGGAAACCACCTCTTGACTGAAGCTTGGCCTACCTGTCTAAATTTTATGTATTCGGCGCAGTAAATTTCCTTCATTGCCTGCCTGATTGTTTTTGTACTACATAAATTATCTGAAATTATATCATCAAACTAATGACCTTCACTAACTTCACCTACACCAATATCACTAATCTATAGCGGCTACCATTTCCATTATGGCCCCCACAACATCTCTGGAAATGCCTACTGGGAAGTCAAATTACAGATATGAAGAAAAGTGATGCAGAAACATGGTGAATAGATCCTTTGTTGTCTATTCATATGTTTGGCATTTTGAAAAAAAGTCTTCCTAAATTTCATGCATCTTACATACCAATAAACCTGTTGGTTCTAAAAGTAATCTTGAGCATGCATACTGCATTTTATGTTCCAAAACTCATAAAAGTGATTTCATATCTATAAAACTGTTCTGAAAAATCCCCAGTACTGTATGCACAGGCAGCAAAGTGGGGTGGGAAGTGCAGGGAATCAGCTTCCTTCTTCACAAAGAATCCAGAAGCCTGCCTCCTTTGCATATGATCTTGGGAAAGCGCTTTTCCGTCTCTAGACTTTAGTGTCTCCATCATTAAATTGATAGGATTAGTCCAGGTTCTAAGGAGCCTTAGAATCTAAGCCAGTTTTCAGATTTTTTTCTGACCAGTGGGGAAATATATTTTATAATAGATTTAGACCTATTAAATAGATCCGGACAAGTCATACATCTAATTTAGTAGCTTATAAGTTTATAAAAATAGAAGTAGAATCATAGGCTGTTAGAGCCAGAAAGGAGCATGGCGATCACCTAATCCAACTCCTTCACATTTGAGATAAGGAAACGAGGGTACAGAGAGGTGTAGTGACTTATCCAAGCCTGCCCAGGCAATTTCATGGCCATGCCCTTCGCCTACTACTTACAACCTTAATTTTATCTGATTTTCCGGACATAATCCTGCCCTGTCATTTCTTCTAAATTGAAAATTTACCGGTGGTACTTTGTTGTGTTTTTTTGTTTTTGTTTTTTGTTTTTCCTTCCTCAGAGCACATGAATCAAAAGACCGCGAGCTCTTCCCAAATGGGACCGTTAGTTATTTCTACAGCTTCTAGTTCTCTTGGCCTAACAATCAAGGCAAGTTGAATGAATGAACCTCAGTGAGAAGGGAAGTCATTTCATCATTCCTGTGTCTTGGTAACACTTTCCCTTCACTATTTCAAATGCATTGGTTGGGTGAGTTTTTAACCTTCAAGAATTAGGTTGGAAATACTCTGAAGATGTGTATCTTAGCTATCTAGAAGATGTTAGGGAAAGACCAAGAAAGAGTCTCCTAAAATCACCAGTGTTTGTATACTACTGACCCATTTTACCTGTCTCAACGTTGCCTTCCACTTCTGACGCTCCTGTCAGGTAATCAATCATTAGTAATGGACATAAATAGTTATTTGATTTTTCACTGTGAAAGTGTCAGTTCTGCCAGCTAATAATCTATTCGCTTTCTTTGTCCAAAGTGAGGAGGGGCAAGTCCTCTCGGACCTGTGATGATCTCCAGAAGCTGAGAATCCAACGGGAGACTTTATTTTGCAATTACAAGAAGCAATACAAATGAGGACCATTTGAAAGTGGCTCCCTGGAGTCCTTCCTTTGGACTGAGGTCTGTGATGGATGTCATCAGCTTGCTCTGCTTTGAATGACCTGTAGGGATCATACTCAAAGTCCCATGTTCTCCTTGAAAGAAAGAGAAAAATATCTGCGAATTTTCTGAGAAACCACACTTTGGAATCTCTGCAGGGAGCTAGAGACCCATCTCCTGCTCAGTTTCTTCTCTGAAACTTGAAGCTAACAGACTGAATATGGATGAGCTTGCATCTCTGTGACCTCTTCTCCTTCAGACACAGGCAAGGTCGTGGTTGCAGACGATGAGTCTCACAGAATGCCCTTCCTGGAAGCCAGCATGTCAGGAAAGCAGCTGGGGAGGCTTGGATTGAGTCAGGAAACCCGAGTTCAAGCCCTGATCCTGCCATTCTCTGGCTGTGGTCCTTTGCCACTCAGTGTCTGTTTTATTCATCTCTGAAGTAGGGATAATACCTACTTCACAGGGTAAGTGTGACTGTTGCAGATGATACAGGTAAGATGTTTGTCCAGTAGTTGGTGCTCAATAAATAGTATCTGCCATTATTATTATTATTATCATTTTAGTAGCCACCTGGTTGGGAGGAAATCCTGTTTAAGGCTATTAAACTCAAGAACAGCATTTGTTTAAGTCTAGGGTGCACAGAAATGCCACTCGGGGAGCTTATTATAATACCAATTCTAGAGATAAGCCCCAGAGAGTCAGATTCAGTAGGAGTGAGTTTAAAAATCTACATTTTATAACGTGAGCTCCAGGTAATTCTGATGCAGGTGGTTTATGATCCACACATTGAGTAAAAGAGGAAAATGAGCAGCAAGCAGGAATAGCAAATGTTTGTTGATTCATTGATTGACGCATCGGGTACTCTAGTTCTCACCTATAGAGGAGACTGAGACTGGGCATTATTTGTCCCGTAGTAATGAAGAAACCTCTCCATATATCTAATTACATCCTTGCCTGCAGTAACCAAAGCCCACTCCTCTTCGTAAAATAAGAACAAGTGATCAGTGGCCCCATCATGAAAACTCTTCAGATATTTGCAGAGAGCAGTTATGTCATCCCTCTGTCATCTCATGTTTTCACCAGATCACTTCTTTATTTTCTTTAATTTCAAGTCACTAATAAGACACAATAAATGATCTCTAAAGAATAAAGTCCTGATAAAACAGGGGTGTAGATCAAAGAATAACAGAACTGAATGGGACCCTGGAGTTTCTGTCACATAAATCTCTCACTTGACAGATGAGTAAGAGCTAGAGGTCACATCACAGGTTGGTGACAGGGTGGGTATTTATAGCGCTGGTTTCTGGCATTCCCTTTCAGTACTCTTCCTGCTACATGGCTTGGGCTCTAATTTGTTTTAAACTAATGAACACCTACCCTTTCCAAAGCACTGTGCTGGGCACTGTTGGCAACTGGGAGGTCTATTGACCTAAGAAAACAATCTCTGCATTAAAGAATATCACTGTCTGGTGGAAGAAATGTAAAACTAGCAAGCAATTGACAAACAATATAATACTTGTGAAGTGGCCTAATTGTCCCTGTTTTACTGAGGAGGAAATTGAGGACCAGAATGAGTAACCTGCCCAAGAGCTCAGAGTATCTGAAAGAGCCTAAACTCGGTCTTCTAATTCACTCAATGAACAAAAATGTATGGCCGGCTTACCTGCTATGCACCAGACCTAAGCTAGTCATTTGGTACTGAATGGTGAGCAAGACCTCCACCATGCCAGCACACTAAGTCAAGCATGGAGCTCCTGATCTACAGATTTTCTGCTCTCTCTCCTTCTCTAGGCAAAGACCAATTGGCTTGCTGTCATCCTGGAAATTTTGAAAGGAAAAGAAGGCAGTTCCCAAGAACTCAGAGACAAGGAAAGCAAAGATTCTTTCTGGCCTAGCCAAGTGAAGACATAATCCATGGAAAGTCAAATCAGTGTTTCCTTACTTTGAGGAATCCCAATGGCCCAGGACCCCAAAGATGGACAGCCCAGCTAGAGGCTGTAATTAAATTTGCCAGTATTATATTCCCAGCAGTCAAATGCTGGGGTGATGAGGGAAGGAAACACATCCTGGTGGCCTCCACCCACGTTAAATGCTGAATTATCTTACAGTGGATAGTTCCCTAGATTCCTCGACCTTTAAATGCCGAACACTACATGCCTGTTGAATTTTAATCAATTTATTTTTTTCAACTGGAAATGTCAGACTTCTGTATAGAATTACTCGGTGCTGTTGATGTGGCAAAGACTCAAAGTTCAGTGTCTGAAGTCATGGAATAGCAGAGGAACCAGCATGCATCAAGAGACATAATTTGCAAGCAGCCAAATAAGGAAGTGAGAGAACATATATTTTTCATTAGCTTTCATTTACAGCTGTGGGGATCTGAATTTATTTTGTCGTCTATCCTCCAGCATGAATAAAACTAGTCAGGATTGCTAATGACTTGGAAAATGTCACTAAGAAAGCTGAAGAGAGAAGGGGTTTCTTGTTTATAAAGTACCTATTGAGGGTCTCAAAATGTAATGTCACTTAATTCTCACCCGAAGTCTGTTGTAGAATAAAAGAATTATATGATTCTTGTTTTATAGAAGAGGAAACAGGCACAAAGAAACTTGCTAGTTACTGCAGAGCTTGTAAGCGACAGAGCACAGTTTAAACTGTGGACCGGCTAACTCCGAAACTCATGCTTCTGTCATTGTACCAACTTTCCTGAACTGAGTCAATATCCCATCATCCATTTCTTAGCACAAGAATCGATGTTCAGGTGTATTTAAGCTGAGCACTACTGACTGGATCCATCACCCAATTTTTCCATCTACTCTTGGTTTAACCGACCCAGAGCCTTCACGTTCATGTATTTTTGTATTCAGATAAATAACTTCTATAGTATTTGTCTTCTGTGAAAAAAAATCACATCTAGCATGCTCTCCATCATGTGGTCACCAGTTTGACCATCAGGAAAGGTACGTGGCACACAGAGGGTGCTCAATACATATTTGTTGAATTTGTCTCTTTTTTGTAATTATCTGTCTCTGTTCCTCTCTCTACCCCTTTATTTTTCTCTCTTACCCCGATATGTGTTTCAGCATTTATCTCTAGGTTAAGAAAATGCCAAACCAGTGTTAGAAATCCATGGGTCTCCCCCTTCGCTGGACCATTACCACCTACCTGCCTGGCTAAATAAAGCGAACATTGAAGTCATGGAATAGGCTCCGAGGTAATAATGAAGCAGGACTTCACTAATCACCAGCTAGTTTCACCTTGTAAGAAAAGGCTGTTTGGTCAGGTCCACAACTGCACACCCCTCCCAGATGTCCACTTTCTGTCTGGAGAACTATCCGCCCAGCAGGTTTAGCAGACTGTAAATTCCTGGGTGGGAGTGGACGTGTCCCAGGCTGTCACTGCATCCTGGCTCACAGAGGGAGGTGCAAAGAGCTGATTGAAGCATCTAACAGCAGACAGGCTCAGTACCTGTCTGACTTTTCCATCAACTGGTCCTCTGGGGCAAGAAACCTGCCAATGCCCTCATGTATCTTTCTGGCTTCATCTGTTTCCTCTTACTTTACATCTTCTACTCAAAGGGCTGAACTCAAATGCACACAGTGGTTGGGCAGATAACAGGAATGTTTACAGCGGCCCAAGAGAAGTAGAGTACATGCTCCCTCTGCACGGGCAGCTATTACGTAGCTCAGCAGAGTCTGCTCAGGGGGAGAGAAGGCCCTGTGCTGCAATAACTTCAAATTTTCAAAAGGCTTCCAACATTTAAGTATGTGAACTACGTCAATCTTCAAGATGCTTTCAAATGTTCTGAAATTAGGGGTGTGGCTGGGGAAACCTCTCTTCTTTAGTCTTATAATTCCCTGTAATCTGTGTTTTCTGACCTTTGGATTTTTTTCATGCTGTTCCCTCTACCTACAATGCTTGGCCCTCTATCCCCACCTATCCACCCTTTAAGATGCATGTCCTCTGTGAAGAGTCTCCTTGGCTTTGACTGACCTTTCTCTCCTCTGAGTTGCTATGCCATGTTTCATGGACTCAAATACATGCAATACTTCGTAGACTTACTCAAAGTTTCACTCCCCTTTTCCCGTATCATCTATCGCTAGGACTAGTACTCAATACATATCTTTTGAAACAAAGATTGAATGAAAGGGAATATACGAATAAACTAATGACCAACAAAAAAGAGAGTGTGGTGTGATAGAAAGAGCATTAACTTTGGAGACAGACATTGGTCTTTGGGGTAAAATGTGAGATCTGCCCATTACTTTGTGATCTTGGAAACACTACTGTTGCCTGTAAAAGAAAAACGAAGATGTCTACACTTCAAAGTTGATGTGACGATTAAAGAAAAATGCCATTCAGGACCTGAACCTGTGCTCTCATGTCTCCTATCGCAGTGTTTTTCCAACACAGCCGCTCACAAGCCTCACGGAACCACTTGTTATAAATCATCCCAACTCGAGGTCCCGCCCAAGGCACATGGAATCAACACCTCTAGGGGAAGAGCCGAGAGCCGTGTGTTCTTATAATCAGGAGAACTTAGGAAAACAAAGCACATTCATTGCTATCATTTTTCTATCTCCAACAGCAGCGTTCGGAATGACTACAAGTATTTCAGCCTGCTGGGGTCACTCTTACTGCTAATACTAAGTAAAAAAGGAAGAAAGCCTCACTCTTTTCCTTAGTCTGATTAGGAGGCTGTATGTTCCCAGTAAAAGCAGCCCTTGCGGATTAATCAATAGGAATCTTCCTTTGAAACAATTACTATTACATAACACTTTCATAATAATTGTTATTAAAATAATTATTTCCTGATTCCTCAGGACCCCATTAAGTGTTAGCGTCATAAAGGCAGGGATTTTGTCTGTTTCATTTGTTGCTATACCCCTAGAGCTTAAAACAATGCCTGAAACAGAAGTATTCAATACAGGGATAATCAGTTGGGATCAGATAATTCAGTTCACAGCACATATGCTCCACGAATAGGCTCCTATTTTGAATATCAAATGGTTCTTCCACCACAACTCTCACTCTGAAACAGCATCTGGAGTAGGACCACACAAAGGATGCTTCAAGTCCCAGCTCAAAACCTCAGTCAGTGAAACTTGAGCAGGATAGTTGATGGTTCTATTACTGTCTTCTCTTCTCATTAGTCACTTTATGCACGTCTGTTCAAGCACATGCCCTCATGATGTATAGGACCGAAGGATGGATAAGAAAGATGGAATATAAGTATTAGGATGGCCATTCACTGTCGCAAGCGACAAGAAATGTTTCTGATTAAAAAAAAAAGCTGAATCATGAACTTTTCTTTGTTAAATCACAATGGAAAGAAGTAGAGTGGAGATGACTGACTTACTGGCAAAAACAAAACAAACAAACAAACAAAAAAAACAACCACAAAAAATCAAAAAACAAAAAACAAAACCAGCAACTGCAAATTGGGAAAATCAAAAACATTTTGTGTTGACTATATGTTTGTTTATACAATCCCAGGGAATAAGAGTATAAATCACTAATTCAATCGGGAGTTACACGTAATGTTACAATTCATAAAGAAAAAAGTCTGTATATAGTAAAATTAAAATGCCCTTTGCAAAAGTAGGATGCAAGATTAGGATAAACTGCCGGGTGACCAAGACACAAAAACCATAAATAAGTAATCAACAAACTAGTAAATAGATTAACATATAAATAAAAAAACAAGAGCAAATATTTCAGGAAGGGAAATACAGAATCTGTAGATGAATAGTATCCTGGGGAAAGATAATTTAAGATTTCACAGTCATTTGAAATAAAAGACCTTTAGTTAATTTTCCTGTTCCAGTATGATTGCTTGGTAAAATGACTTTTTTTTTCCTATTTCTTACTCTTTCCCTTTAGTAGAACTATACACTCATGGCCCCTTTTCCACATGATTTTGATTTGCCGTTAAGTAGAGTAGGTAGAATATATATCCAAACCCCAATGACACCTCCATTCACTTTGAGATTAGCCATCTCGCTTCTTTGGCCAATGATATGTTAGCAGATATGCCATGAATAGAGGTTTTAAATGTGCTTGCTGAATTGTCTTGGTCTCCTGTGCTTTTTACACCCATCATGAGAAGACCATGCCCTGGATAACCTCTGGGTCCAGAATGCAATACCTGTAACATGAATGACACACAACCTGTGGCAGAGAACCCCTTACCCCTTTTGTAGGCAACTCATAAGCTAATGAGTGAGTCAGGATCATAAATAATTTTGCTGCAAAATGACAGATTTTATGAAACATTATCACAGTAATACCTGCCTACTATTGTCCCCTCAAACCTGTTACTTCTGATGAGGGTTATCATTGTTTAAGGGGACGTTACCTTCACCTAAATTGCTCCAGACCCTTGCATGAATGGAACCTGGATTTGTAGGAAGTGATGTAATTTAAAGAGTCTCTCATAGAACCTCATGTCACTGTTTGTAATAGACTGGGTGGTATGTGTAGAGATCAGCCACGAACCCTACAACTTAATGACGCCTGGTCTTGAACATTAACTGCAAATGGAAGTAGGGCCAGATAACATTGTGCCCGATTATGGAAAAAGTGTTTATTGGTAAGGAAAGGCCAGGTTATGCTGCAGTGGTAAACCAACCCGGAATTGCAGTGGTTTAGCAAACCACAGGTATAGTTCTCACTCATGCAAAGTCCAGGTAACTCTCCAAAGCAATAATCCTCCATCTGGCGACTCAGTGATGCTACTTGATTGGGTCCCACCATCCTCCAGCTGTGCCATCTGGAACACATGGGCTCCAGGATCAATGTGTCAGGTAAAGGAAGTACTAAAGGTCTTACATTGGCCATTAAATATTTCATCTCAGAGATGCTGCATATCAATGCAGCTCACAGCCCATGGACCAGTGCTAGACATATGGTCCTGTCTGACTATACGGAAGTAAGGAAGTGTAATATTACCCTTTACCTAGGAGGAAAGTGGAGCTAGTTATACGTAAACACTGGAAATCTCAACCACAAAATTATATTGTTCTATTTCATTACATGAAGTAGATAATCAGGGGGCTGTCAATGTGTTAATAATAATTACTGTGTCAAACATGACACGTGAAAACACTTGAGCTGACTGACTGATGTGTGAACATGATTTTTAAAAAGTATCCTGGTATATAACTAGTGATACATACAATTAAACTGAGTGTGTCTATTAACATAAAAGAATATTCAGTAAGTGCTCACTGGTATTCTGAGTGGAGGAAAGCTTCCAAGAAATCACGTCATGTACCTTGGCCTGGGGTAATGAACCTGTCTGACAGAATTGGAATCCCACATAGAGAAAGGCACAGCCTTTTGAGCCCTTTTGGGAGTAGAAGTGTGGAGAATACAAGGTAGAGGGACAGAGTGTTTTAACTCTTTCCATAGATCTAAATGGCTTTGGGGTAGATAAAACACCCCCAAATTGTTCGGAAGCCATGCAAGCCTGAAAAATCCCATGCAACAGACAGCTGTGTTCACCTGAAATAAGACACCGTGCAGACAGGCAGAACCCCTGGGGGAAACAGCCAACTCTGCTCTAGAGGTCATGTTTCACAGGAGGGGGTTGATAATGGAAATTTGTAGCCATGGCTCACAACGCATGATCCAGGCAATGCTTACCTACTGTAAAATGAGCTAGACCCTCCAGTAAGACGTCAGTGCCCAAAGTACCGAAAATGTGAATTGGGCAAAATAAGCGGAGGGACGATAAAACTATTTTATAGGCTTAGAAAAATAGAAAGCAGTGTTTCAAAATGAGACATGTTATACAATTTGTAAGGTCCTCACAGGAAGAAAAATTGGTAATAGTTAGGGAGTTAATAAGAGAAAACTAGATGAAAACTGTGCCTTCATGTCTTGGGTATGATTTTTATTTATAACTTCTCTGTTGGTTATAAAATGTAAGTTCTGCCTCGGAAGAAACATTGTCCAGAGGTTACTCCCAGAAGTACCATTTTACTTTTGTTCTTCCAGGCAATTGTGTTAAATTTGTAACTACCCCAAACATCCACATTTCCAGAGTGTAGCTGCTGGACCACCAGGTTCCCTCTTTTCAGCTCAGCTCAGAATCCTAGCAGCCGGTTCACTGCAGCTTCTGTGAAACGATCTGATTTTGCTCTAAGGAACAGTGGGAGCCATAGACGATCATTTCTCAGATGGTGAAGCCATCTGAGGTGACTCTAATGTTGAGTAGGAAACCTGCGTGTGTCCATGTAAATAAAGGGACACACACTTCTATCGGTGCTCTTGGGAGGGCCACTGCATTCAGGGACATGGGATCCCTAACTGCTAGCCCTTCTTTATTGGCTAAGGGTAAATGGCATTCCTCAGAAGGAATCTACAATATCAAGGTCAACGTTATTAAGAGCTAGGCGTGACATTGATGCATATAACATTCTGAGGTCAATTAGAATTTACCTCAGTTGTAGGTCATCATGCATAAAGTTGAAAACACATGAACCCAACACTACACACACACACACACACACACACACACACACACACACACACACTCCTATTAGTAAACAGAAGAAAACTAACCTACTTTTCAATATATTTTGCCAGAGAAGAGAGGAATCCCCACTCACAGAGCCTCATGCGTAAAACGAAAATTTGGAACTGGATGTTACTACTGTGAGACATGTTGAGAATAAGCGAAAGGCAGGTCCCTCAGCCCCAGGAGAAGCAACGTGCAGGGCTGGTCTGCTGAGACGGACAGGGGTGGTCAACCACATCTGTTCACCTCTTCTAAGATGGAAAAGGAGGGTATTGTCTTCACTGCTTCCAGAAATAAAAAAAAATTATAGAACCCACCCCGTGAACAAGCCAAAGAACCATAGTAGGTATTTTCTGTTTCATTTTGCATTATAATTTTTTTAGTGGAAACTAAAAGATGCTGCTAAAGAAACAATGTTTCCTTACATGTGTTATGTGTGTGTCCTGGAACACATCCATTTACTGTCTTATGAAAAGAATCAAGTATGTACATCTTTGCTGGTCTCTAGAATAGCACCAGTATTCCCCTGGTATTCACAGAGTTCCTTCATTTCCCCTTGGTCACATCTTCCCCTTAGTCCATGCATTTAAATTATTTATCTCATATAATATACAGCATAGGGAATATAGTTAATAATATTGTGATAACGTGGTACGGTGTCAGATGGTTGCTGGACTTATCATGGTGATCACTTCTTTAGGTATGTAAATGTTGAATAACTATGGTGAACCCCTGAAACTAATACAATATTGTATGTTAGCTACATTTTTAATAAAAATCTTTAAAATCATTGATCTCATTTGCATTTTACCTCTTGAAGATTTTCCTTTCTCTCCGTCATCAAATCCTGGGATTCAGACACTTTTCCTTGAAGTGTACAGTATACCACTCGCAAAGGGATCTGAGATCCTGATGCAACTTCAATCACAGCCCTGGTAACCTAGAATTGAAAGGGACAGAACACAATGTTTAAATTTAGAAGGTTCATAGCCTTCTTCGTCACTTTCATTTCTCCTCGTCTAATGCTTTCTTCCCAGTGAGGAAAAGATAGGTGTGATTTATCCATCTCCCTCAAACCAAAATACAAATTCTATGTGAATGTAAACATTCCAGATCACCAAAGTCCCTTGGCCATGATACCACCTGGATTTTCTCATTGTTATCGCTTTCTCAGACTCAAGCACCTTGAGTAGCCCCTCTCCCAAGATCGACTCCATCTCCAGCAACGCATGCTGATGCACACACACACACATACACATGGAGTCTCTTTTTCTTTACCTGATACCTAATCCTCTTGATGTCTTTCTTGGTTTACCCAGGAAACTCAAAATCCCTCCCATTCTTTTTCTATTTTTTTTTTTATTGTGGTAAAATATACATAAAGTATTTATCACTTTAACCATTCATAAATGTGTAATTCAGTGGCATTTAATACATTTATAATGTTGGCTAACCGTCACCCTTATCTATACCCTCGATTTTTTTCATTATCCTCAACAGGAACTCCAACAGGTACTTAAACACCTCTCTGTCTTCCCCCAGCCTCTATTCTACTTTCAGGCTCTGTGAATTTGTCTATTTTAGGCGACTCATGTACATGAAATCATACAATATTTATCCATCTGTAACTGGCTTCTTTCACTAAACATACTGTTTCAGCATACATGAAAATGTCATTCCATTTGTTATACATTAAATAATATCCCATTGTATTCATATACCATATTTTGTTTACCCATTAATCTGTTGGTGGGCACTAAAGCTATTTCTATCTTTTGGTTATTGGGAATAGTGTTGCAATGAACATCGATTTACAAGTATTTGTTTGAGTCTCTGCTTGTTTTCTTTTGGATTTATACCTAAGAGCGGAATTGTCGGATCATGTGCTCGATCTATGTTTAACCTTTTGAGAAACCGCCAAACTGCTTCTTCCTACAGTGGCTGCAACCTTCTACATTTCCACCAATAATATAAGAGGGGTGAATTTCTCCATATCCTTGTTAACACATTATTTTCCATTTCTATGGTTATAATCATCTTAATAGGTGCTAAGTGGTACCTTATTGTTGTTTTTATTTGCATTTCCCTAATGACTAATAATGTTGAGCATCATTTTACAGGCTTATTCATAATTTGTATATGTTTGGGAAAATGTCCATTCAAGTCTTTTGCCCATTTTTGAATTGACTTTTGGGTTTTTTTGTTGTTTTATTTTTTTGAATTTTAAGATTTTTTATATATTCTGGATATTAATCTCTTACCAATATGTGATTTGCAAATATTTTATCCCATTTAGGAGGTTGTCTTTCACTTTCTTGATGATATCCTTTGATACACAAAAGTTCTTAATGTTTTTTCTGTGCTTTTGGTGTCATATGCAAAGTCATTGCCAAATCCAAAATCATAAAAATCTCCCCCAATATCTTCTTCTAAGACTTTTATAGTTTTCATTTTAATTTTTTTAACTTTTATTTATTTTAAGTGTGTTTTTCCAGAACCCATCAGCTCCAAGTCAAGTAGCTGTCTCAGTCTAGCTGTGGAGAGCGCAGACCACACTGGCCCACGTGGGGATCGAACCGTCAACCCCGGTGTTAGAGCACCGCGCTCTAACCAACTGAGCTAACCGGCTGCCACAGTTTTCACCTTTAAGGTTTGGTAAATTTTCAGCTAACTTCCATATAGGATGTACGATAAGAGTCTAGCTTCATTCTTTGGCAGGTAGATATCCAGTTTTCTCACCACCACTTGTTGAAAATACCGTCCCCAGCCCACCCACTTTATATTCAAAGCAGCCAATAGAAGTACCGAGTCAAGCCATGTACTCTAGACAGACAAGGTCATGGTCTCTTGAAAATAGTTCCAGGAAGCCATGATTTCATAGAGTGTAAGTTCTATGCAGGGAGGAATGGTGTAAGAGTTCCCCACCATAACCTCGGTTCCTAGAGTCATGCCTGGCACACTGTAGGCTCTCAATAAATACTTTCTGGAAAAAATAGCATTGAATGAATGACGTATCCTTTGCACTCTAAAATAAAGGGTAAGAAGAATGCAGAGGTTGTGTTGGCCAGTGATGGAGTACAAGGTCCTGCTAACACTGGGTGATGGAGATACTGCTGGGGAAAATTGAGCTCCTTAGATCTCGTCAAAGATACTAGTGGGCTACCATCATTTAGCACACACTTCTGCAGTCGGGTGGTTTCCACGGTTCTCTCCTTTACCAGAGTGAATCTGTGAAGGCAGCAACCTCCAGGCTCCCTCCTCAGTGTCTATGCCTACTCTTCCCTTCGCCCAGAACACTCTTTTCACTTTCCAATTGCATTCATCTACACACCCCACACAACAGAGCACACACCCAATGCAGACACACCCACACACACCCAAACACACACACTCTGCCTAGCCAACTCCTCATCGTTTTGAATATCTCAGCTCAAGGTCACTTTCTCACCAATACCTTCTCTGTCCCCATTCTGACTACGTCAGTTTTCCAGTTAGATCACCCTTACCCCCATATGCAGATCAGTGTGGGTAACTATATATTTGTGACATGATTTTAAAAAAAAATTGTTTCTTTCTCCCAACTGGTATAAGCCTACCACACTGCTAAGCACATATTAGGATCTAAAGAAACTGCCCAGTGAACAATCCAATAGGAAACACCCCAAAGGTGGTCATTGTCGATATTGTGAACGAATCATTATCTAGATTTAAAGCTGACATTTAAATAGTGAGTTGGACCAGTGGGCAAAGACCATAAGATCATAACCATGAACCAAATGACAAAAGCAACTCAAGAGAAAAGCTTTCACCACGTACCTCCCTGAGCAAGCACAAGCACCATTCACGTTTGAAAATCAGTTTGGCTGAGGACAATTGATTTTCTCTTTCCTTTGCTTTGGGCTTTGTGCTGAGACTCCAGTTCTCAAGAGGAAGAACACCCTGCCCCAATTCTTCTTGGCCTTGGTTTACCTCCAGCTCAAACATGCCTGCCTGGCTGTCAGATTTAATTAAAGGGCAAGACAATAGCAACAGCAACAGAAGCAGAATAGTCAAGAGACCCTGCTTGTTTTGTGAAACAGAATATTTAGAGGGTTTTCAGAAGGCAAAAATGAAAGACCAAAGATCTCTGGAGCATCCCTGTGTTTGGCAGTGGTGACAAAGGCAGCCCCACAGGACTGTAAGTCCCCAGCCTTCTAGGCGAGCAAGGTGGGAGGGAGAAGAGTTCTGTCCAGTGCAGCCTGAGAGAATATAAGCCAGAATTTGGGGAAGACAAAATCAGAAAGAGGACTCCAAACATCCTGTCACCTGTCCCTGTTTCAAGGACATGTTCAACCAGACGTGGTTGCCCCATAGCCCCCAACTCAGGTCCTTGACACTGGATGGATGACATCTGGTAGGCTAGGGCAACTGGGGGTGTGTTCTAAGACCACTAGAGGGTGGGGAGAGAGAGTAACGTGCCCTAATGAGCAGAAGGTGGACCTGTCAAAGGGCTACTTTGGGGCAGGCATTCAACCTCCCCTATGATTTCTGTCAGCCCATTACTGCTACGAGCCGCAGATTTTCCTTCCATGGTCCCTCAGCAAACTCTTTTCCAATTTTAGTGCACATAACTTTCTCCTCTTTCTTATTCTAGTTCAGCATCATAACACCAATAAAGCTTCCTTATTATAAGAAAAAAAAAAAGTATGGAGTTGGGTGAAAACTGAGTGACAAAGTCAAAACCTTGTGTAATGGTTAGAGGGGAGAAAAAGGTAGGGACATTCTGGGGACTTTTGTCCCATCGCCAGGATACCTCTAAGAAACAGTCACATTTTAAATGAGGTAAAGGAGGTAGGGAGTTCTTCCATCTCCCCCAATTTTCATTTGAAAACATTTCCAATTCTCAGAGAATCTGAAAGGATACCACGATGAAGACATATGTATCCTTCGTCTACATTCACATTTGTCACATTTGCTTTACCTGTATATATACGATATATGTACACACACAAACACACACAGGCTTTTGTTTTTTCTGAATCTTTTGAAAGCAATGTGCAGGTATCATAACATTTGACTCCTACATACTTTAAAAAGTATCTATTTATTATATAGAACACACGACCTGGTCTTACAGACTATATTATTATCACACTCAAGACACTTAGCACTGATGTGCTAATTGCCTAACAGTTATCCATATTCAAATTACCCCAAGTCCTCCTCAAATATATTGCATAGCTCTTTTAAAAAATTCAAGCTCCAATTAAAGATTTCTCAATGCATTTGGTTTTTATGTTTTCTTATTGTCCTTTAATATACATAAGTCCACTACTTTATTCATGTGTGTGTATGTATGTATGTATGTATGTATATATGTATGTATGTATATACGTACATATGTATGTTTTAATTCATGGACAGTTTTTGGGTGTCCAGGATAGCTGTCTTGCAGAATTTCCCCAAATTTTGAGTTTTTCTGTTTTCTCATAAATAGATTCAAGCTAAATATTTTGGACAAGATACTATATAATTGACTGAAACCCATCAGGAGGGACATAATGCCAGTTTATTCCATTACTGCTGCGGCTAAATTTGATCACTCGGTTAAGGTAGTGGTAGCCACCAGGAGCTTATAATGAAGCTCTTAATCCCTTAATTAAGAAGTGACCGGTGGGATTTGAAATCCCATGAATATCCTGCTTTTCAAAAACCTTTTATCCGACGGCTAAATTTTCTGGGTTTTGACCCTTCATTGAATCAATTATTTCTTCATGGTTACCAAATTGTGACTTTCCATGTTATTATTCCGATGACATATATTAGTTAAGATTCTTCTGCAAAGAGTTCTCTCTTTCTCTTTAAAGGGGGGACATGTATATTGTGCCTTAAAGACAAGACCCAAGAGGCCCTAGGCAAAACGCTCACAGTACAGACCACATTCTGCTTAAAATACTTCATGGGTGGTAAAATGCTTTTCTTTATGAGTGATCTTCTTTGATGTGGGTCACAAGCCCTCCAAAACCTTTGGATGCCCCAACACCACAGTTGCCCGCTTCTTCCTAGCTCTCTGAGCATGAAAAACCATCCACATTGTATGAGGAATTTAGATAATCCACCCAGGACTCAAAAGTATGGAAACACTCTTGTAAACTACACACATGTAAATCCCGATTAGAGATGAGGTCAGTCTAGCAGGGGACCCGTCTGTGGTAGAAATTGGGTGAGAGACCGTAGGGTCCAGATTGGAACAGCTGTAGCAGGGGAGATGCATACAGCATTGTCAAGTCCAGGAAAGGTCAGCTCCTCACGTACAGACTGAGTAGGGCAAGAGGAATAAAGAGGGATGAGCAAGAGATGGAGGATCCAATGTATGTCAGGGGCGGGTAGAGAAGGCGGGCACTGGGGCTCTCTTATTTACGTCAGAACCCTTTGAATTTACTGTAGAGTTCACGCAGGTTCACCTCCCTACAATGGAGCCTGGTGCTATGTCAGAGGAGACCGGGTTCACAGAATCACATGTCTCATTGGCGCAGCCATGGTTGGAGGGTGGCTGTCCACCATGACACACTTGCACCTCCTCGTCTGGTCTCCGTGACTCAGTTCCAGTGGGAATCTCTCTTGTGGGCAGCAGCGACAAGGCTGGCATGTAATTGCCCCACGTCTACCTAGCAAGGAAGTTCCTGCAGAGATTAGAGGAGGGGAAAGTGAATGTGGGGATGGGGCATGTTGGCAGGGAGTGGAGGGTAGAGACAAGCATTTTTAAATCAACAGAACAATCAGTTCTAGGCAGGGGCAATTTTGAGATTAGAGCCTCAGGTTGTATTTTATTTTTTATAAAAAGAAACGATCTCTCGCTGATGAAAAAGTCCTGCTGCTCTATTGTTGTAATCTCACCTCCACTCACACAGTTTCACACCGTTTCATTTCTGACCCACTTTCCTCATCTCCTTCGCTTATTTCCTTCAAGAGCAGTTTTAGCTCCCAACCCCGACGAGTACCTTGCTTAAATTGCTTTAATCTCCAAGTGCTCCTTATATTGATTTTAAACAGTTAAGCTGCCAATCAACTCCTCTCCTTGTGCAGCAGCTGAGGGCAGAGAGATTAAAACAACAAACAAATAAGGCTGGAGCTACGAAGTTGGTTAGAATTTCCAAATCAATGTCAGCAGCTAACAGCTGCTCCTCGTTCCCCCTCAGACCAGGGAAGCACAGGATTATTACAAAGAAACTAGACCTAGCTTTGTAATGTTCATAATAGCCAGCGTTTAATGAATAGTTGCTCGAAGCCAGGGACCTTTCTATAGACAGTATTCACATTAACTCATTTAATCTTTGCAACAATCATATCTGGTAAACGCTATTGCCATTCTTTTTTAACAGAAGAGGAAACTGAGGCACAGAAAGGATAAGTGACACATCTAAGGTCACATAGCCAGTGAACGGCAGAGCATGACACCAAAGACAGTCTAGCTCTAGAAAATGAGTTAGGAGGCAGAAAGCTCTGAAGATTCCCTTGCCTTGTTACAAAGTCTCCACCAGGCTGTTGCACAGAGGCAAGCAGGAAGGCCACCTTCTAAGAAACAGAAGGGAGAGTGGTCAAAAGAGGTGAAAGGGAAATACCTTTTAATCCATAAATGTGCATGAAGCCCTGACTACCTCTAGGCATGCTTAACCCTGGAGATACACAGATGGAGAAGATGCACGTCCAGCTCTCAGAGACCTCAGAAGCTAACAGTCTAATCACAGATAAGCAGTCCACAGGTGGCAGATGAGAAAAAAAAAGGCAAGCAAGCTCTTCATTTTCAGGTTAGGACTCAAACCTCACCTCTTCCCGGAAGCCTTCCCGAACCACCGACAGCTCCTTCCCTCGTCACGTCACTCACTGTTGTGGTCCTAGAACGTGGTCACTTGTTTGTCTCTCACACTAGATCAGGGTCCTGCAAACCACGTCTTGAGAGCCAAATTGGCTCACCGTATTTTTAAATAAAGTTTATTTGGGACACAGCCACAGTCATTTGTTTACATGTTGTCTATGGTTGATCCCGAGCCACAGCGCCTGAGTGTAACATTTGCATCAGAGGCTGTCTGGCCTCGAAAGCCTAAGCAATGTATTTACTACCTGTCCCTTTTCAGAACACGGTTTCTGACCGCTATGTGAAACTATGGGGATTTCTAGGGGAGGGAGATTGCCCTTTATTTCCAAATCCGCAGTGGCCAGTATCAAAGGAATAGTCTCATTCTAGGTCTGCAATCCCTGCCAACAGCATCGTTTACGCTTTGACTGAAGTCGATTCTTAACATGCAGGTTTCTGCTGGAGAGAGAAGTAAAGGGGATGCTAGAACTCCAAGGCAGCTCCTCTGTTTCCTGGTTCAATGTACATACCACAAACGATGCAGCAAATGACTTGGGGATTGCGCAACCAAACACAAGTCGTCTGAAACTCCTCTGAAAGAACTAACACACGTAAGGAAGAGAGGTTTGGGGACAAGCAGAAGGAATGAAGTAGAGAAAGAAAAAACAGACCACACGTGGGGTGATTTGTCACTTTAATTTTCTTAGGGGGTGACATAACTTCTGTCGCTGGGTGGTTATTTTAGTTCTTCATTAGGACTTGATTAGCATGGTATTGGACGTGTCTAACTACACCTGCTGTGTCAGTGACCATAAAGTGGTGTGTATGGTGTCACATCTATCTCGGATAGGATTGAATTGGAGCTGGCGAGAGGGTGGGCAAGCAATAGATTGGACGGCGAGTAGAAATTACCTGCACAGTTTCCATGCGCTGAGCTGCTAAGAAGGCAAGTGTGTTGAATGAACACTCTGTCCAAGCAATTGCTGGCAAGAGGGTCATCTGTCTTGAAAGAGAACATTTTTGCCCACACTATAGCACGCCAAGAAAAAGTCGAGCTAGTCGGAACACTGTTGGTGCCGTAGCTGGCACTTTTCCCCCAAGGGGTATGTGGGGACCAGGAGAGTGTTCTGAGGTCTGGCTGCACCCTGCAGAGAGGCCTAAGGGTCATGAGGGAGATGTAAACCTGCTGAAAAGGGGTGACCCGTGGTCATTATTTATATGACGAAGACACTGCCAGCGTGAGGCCGACCAAGCTCTTGGTTGTTGCTCTTGACATCTTGCTGTGTTGGCTGCACTTTAGCTTCAATCAAAAGGCCCCAAGTGCTGTCAGAACCTACTAGGTTTGGTGCAAAAGTAAGTGTGGTTTAAAAGTTTAAAAATAATTGCAAAACATCGCAATTACTTTTGCACCAACCTAGTATAGTCTTCCTTCCTTGTAGGATGGCTGAGAATCTCAATTCCCCTCTCACAGATTAAGAGTCATCACAACTTCAGTGTTAAAAGCAAAAAATGAAGCTCTAACACTTAACTGACTATTAAATTTCAATTAGAGAGCTCTTCCAACCCACAGCGGACAGGCTTTGTCTGAACACCCCCTTTCTCAGAGAACAGAGATCTGAAAGCACTCCATAGTACCTGGGGCCAATTTAACTATTAGAGAGTTCCACAGTCTACTTCCTGTGGTACTAACAGCTGTCTTGATGGTACAGAAAAAGCCAAATCTTGTTTTTACATAATATATCTTCATGCAATTGCGGATAATTTCCTTTCTACCTTCCCACTCGTAAGTATTCTCTTCTCTAGGTCATATAATGTCATTTACTTCTACTTTTCCCATAAGAGATGGTTGTGATTGCACTTACAACGTTGACAGATTTTTTTTTTTTTTTTTATAACGTGCCTCCACCTGTCTTTAGTCTTCTTTCAGCTAGCTGTGGAGAATGAATGCAGTGATGCAATGCTCCTTTCCTGCTAAAGGTGCTTCTCTCACAAGGCAAAATGCCTTGAGAAAGGGCAACCCTCAGGCGTCAAACACAATTAGCTCTCAAGAAAGAAGCTCTCACACCTTTATCAGAAGTTCAAAGTATAAAGACAAAGACGCATTTCACGGGGAGCATTGTGGATCCTCTCACCTGATTTCAGAGGCACTCAGTCAGTCACTGGAACACTGAGGGCTCTAGTTTAGATGGAAAGATTTTGTTTGTTCCCCACCACCCCCACCCCCGCCCTGCCTTGGGCTTGGAAAAAAAAAAAAAGTTCATTAATTTTGAAATATTTTTTCTAACACACTGTACTGGACTGAAATAACAGTAACCTGAATGGTGGTTAGAAACGCTTTCCTAACTTACACTGTTCACCTCTGAACTCACTCCTTAGTGGCTACAGAGCTTTGAAAATGCAGAACTAGATTTCATGAGTTAAATCAGTGAGACTGTTGTTTTCTTCTTCCCTCTTTATGATTTTGGCAAGAGGTTTTACTTCCAGAGCTATTTAAGTGATTCCCAAGCTATTCCACGGACACGAGATGTGGCATTTTGCTTGGGCCAGAACTTTGTAGAAAGAACCAAGCTGTAGGATTTCAGCAACAGAGGAATCCAAGAAATCATGAAGGCAAGGCTCTCACTTCCTGCGAGAAGGTGAATGGCAGACACAGCTGATGCTGGACTGAGTCTGAACACGAGCCAAAGCTTCCTGATGTCATTAACTTCTGCCAGAATTTGGGGAGGTGGGGGGGTGAAGGGGTTCACTAAAATTCGTTTTTACTCTTATAGGATGGTAACATCAGAAACACAATCACAGAAAATTTGACAATTCGGTTACTGTTTTTATTTCTTTTTTTCCCTCCTTTTACTTTTCCCTTGTCTTGTGTATGAAATTCTTTTTGAAAATATTCGTCTGTCTCAGCTATACTGACAGGGAGATAGGAAGGGATATTACCCAACATTGAAATGGAGTGCTAGAGAGAGGGCTGTGTTCTTAGTAGCCATGCTGAGGGTGGCAACACAAATAGAAGGGAGGGTCGGAAGGAGGAGGAAGGGGAGGGAGGGAAGAAGGGAGGGGGGAGGGAGGGAGGGAGGGAGGGAGGGAGGGAGGGAGGGAGAGACCTAGAGAGGGTATGCAAAGCCCTCAGCTTGGGCTTTGGGGCACCCTGGGGTGCTGGGCACAGCTTGCACCACTGCATCCCATGGCCCCAGGGGACAAGGAATAGTCAGGGAAGCCTGCAGAAATTGGAGCCAGCTCCAAACAGCTCCAAGTTCTCCGATTTTTACCTTAAAAATATTATATGAACTGTAGATTGTACTCTCTAATACTAAACTCCATAAAACTGGAGATTCATTTATATAAGATGCATGATTGTTTTACTTAAGATGCATTATTGTGTTATCACTAAGAAAGAAAAAAGAATGCTGCAAATTAAACTGTGACACAGCATTGATTGTAAAATGCATACTAATTTCAAAGGTGTTAAAACATGAATGTCTGAGAATCAATGAAGTATTGGATATTTGTCTGTATTTAATATGACACACCATTTCCTCCTACCCCCCAATCTTTAAGTAAACTTGCTTCAAAAGATGGGCTGTGTTTCTCCTTTGGCTTTTTGTCCCCCTGGCATATCCCCACAAACACCCAGAAGTATTAACAGTCTCATTTAAGAAACATTAATCACATCATTTCCTGGAGCCAGTGGGACAAAGCATCTTTGGGGATAAGGGTAGAGGGAGGAGCTGTGGAAACTTTCTCATTTAAAATCCTATAAAGACCCCCCAAATTAAAAAATAACACACACAAAAAAACAAAGAAACATATGTTCAAACAAAAACTTGCTCATGAATGATTATGTCATTATTCATAACAGCCAAAAAGTGGAAACAAACCAAATGTCCATCAAGTGATGAATGGATAGACAAAATGGGTTCTATTCATAGAATATCATCCTGCCATGGAATGGAATGAAGTACGCAGGCATGTTATGACACGGATGGATCTTGAAAACATTATGCTGAATGAAAGAAACCACTCACACAAGCCATGTTATATGAGTCCATTTGTATGAAATGTCCAGAACATGCAAATCCACAGGAAGATTAGAGGTTGCCGAGGGGGGGGGACGGAGGGAATAGGGAATGACTTTAATGAATACGGGTTCCTAGGGGGCTGATGAGAGCATTCTGGAATTAGATAATGATGCTTGTACAGAACCGTGAATATACTAAAAGACACTGAATTGCATACTTCAAAATGGTTAAAACAGTGAATTTTATGTTATGTAAATTTTATCTCAATAAAATGGGGGGAAAAAAACAACCTACAAAAATCCTTTCCTTCCCCACGAAAAGTAGAAGCAACTCTGTTGGAAACAGGATTGGGAGGACGTTTTAGCTCAGCCTTGTTCTCGCTCCCAAGGTGACCCCTGAGGTCCTTCTACAGAAGCCTAGGGGTCTGAGGACCCAGTTTGAAACCCATGCCTTAACCTTTCCTCACAAAATGGCTTTCTCTTCCCTGGAGGATCGAAGGCCCAAGTCGCCTTCTCCCAGAAGCAGGCTCCCTGAATAGCAAGGAGCGTGCGCTGCTCCAACACATGTCCCGTCTCTCCCACTCCTCCAGGTTCTCCAGATTCAAACGGCTCCCTCCCCGGCACCCAGTTCCTCACACATTCCTGGGCCAAGTTTTTATACCCCCCACATCCAGCATGAAAGGACAGCCATGAGGACATCGGAGAAGCAGCATGTTCTGCTGGAAAGATGACTTTGCAGCCTTGAATCCTCTGTGGAGCAAGGTACACATACGGGAACTTTTCAAGTTCATACGTGAGGTATGTGGTTTCCCAGGCTGGGTGCCTCTTGGGCCAGAAATGTCCAGTGGAGCCTGCCCGGAGCCCAGCATGTTTTGAGAGTGGACCAGAGAAGACCCACTTATTTACTCCATGTTCCGAGTTGGCTTTTTTTCACAGTGACTGACTCGCCCGACCCCTCCCTGTCCCTGGTTTCCGGCAAACACAGCGCTATTGTCGCTGCCCCAGTTTCATCTGCTACTGGGTGTCTGTCATTTGCGTGGTCCCTCCTTTTAGTAACTGGCTGTTGGCTCTGGGCAGCCGCCTGGATAGAGGCAGACCGGAGCGCTGTCACCAGGAAGGAGCGCACAGTGCCGTTTCCCACTTCTTTCCTTATGCTCTTTTCTCTGCTTGACATACCCTGCCTCCTCTTTTTGCATAACTCACTCATGTTTTAAGACTTAGCTCAGGTCCAATCAATGGAGGCCCAGGCGTATATGAAAGATTCATCTTACCTCCTACTTCACATACATAAAAGTGTTAAAGTATAATCAAAAGTAAATAATACCCAGCCAGTCTTAACGCACAGAGAGGGAAATCCACAACATCAGCACTGAAAAGGAACCTGGAGATAGAGCTGTGAATATAGACTGACCCTTAACTCACAGACGTGGGGAGAGGTTATATAATTTAATATTGACATATACCCCATGCCATTGGCAAGTGCTTTATTTTATTCAACACCTACTATGTTCCGGATACTAGAGCTCAAGAGCTGTATACAGTATGCTTATGTTTTCAAGGAGATTACATTATAGTCAAATGAGTAAGGCAATTGATTCCTTTTAATTTAATTCACGGAGGGCCAGCTTCTATGATCTGTGGAACATGCCATACTAAACAATTGATGCCGCCTGCCCGTAGCCCTTACAACTCAGAAAGGGAAACAGGAAGACCCATTAAAAAAAAACCTGATATCAGATAACCTGTTATAAGTGCAATAACTTCAGTTCAACTATGTGATGTACGTTCAATACAATATATAATTCATTCATTCATTCAATTATTCATTTGTTCATTTCTCCTTTGAGTGAATATTTAATAAGGGTCTACTGGGTACTAAGTACTGAGAGACACCGGGTATAGCGTGTTGAACAAGACGACATGATTCATAGACTTCCAGAATACAGACTAGAGGGAAATACAAACATTCCAGAGTTACTCATTAGGAAATGTATAATGGCAAGTTGCAATAAGTCTAGAAATGAAGAAAACTAAGTGCAATGAAGCGAGGTAATAATGGATAGCCTAGTTTGGCATCAGGAGTTATGAAAAGCATCTCAAATGGATTGACTATTTTGTTTGTGATGAATAATTAGGATAAGCCAGAAAAGAGAGAGGAAAGGAGTATTCCAGATGTAGGGAAAAGAATCAGAAAGTGCCTGGTGTTCGTTGGCATTTAGCACAGGTTTAGGGTTAGCTGGAGAATGGCTGGCATGAGGTCATAGGAGCCCGGTCATGCATTACTTTGCAGGACTTGTTAAGATATTTGAATTTCCTTCCAAATGTAAAGGGAGGCCATTGGAAAGTTTAAACAGAGGATTGATATGACCTGATTTATGTTTTCAAAAAGATGAGTATACACATGTGGAAAATGGGTTAGAGGCAAACAAGAATGGATAGGAGAAGGGAAGGCAAACAGTTGTCGAGCAGTGAGATGACAGTGGCTTAAGGCAGGGATGACAGATTCAACGCATGTGTTGAGGGTTGGGTGACAAAGGCGGGAGATGGATCGGGTATGAGGGTTGAAGGAGACTGTATAAGACTGACTCCAGATTCCAGGCTTAAGCAATTGGCTAGATGAAACGACTATTAACTGAGAGGCAGATGAATGGAGTAGAGGTTAATCCTAAGAGAACTCAGGAAGGCCTTTGGGGGTAGGTCACATCCGGACAGGAGTCATAAAGGAGGACACTCAAAAAGACAAACACAAGGCAAGGCGGTTATTCTAAGCAGAGCGAACAATGTGAACGAAGCCTAGGATGGGAGTCCATGGTTCAGAGAATGTCAGTAAAGAGTATGACATTGGTTATGCAAAGCGGCACGGTGTGGGGATGCTGTTATCAGGATACAAGATTGAAAAGTTAAGTAGACGTGGGGTAGCAAAGTCTGAAACTAATCTGTATAAAAAAGACAATCTTTGGAGGTTTCTAGACAGTGGAATAACATGTTCAGATCTGGGGTGTGTGTGTGTGTGTGTGTGTGTGTGTGTGTGTGTGTGTTTTAACAAAGATCTCCAGAATTTCTAGAGCTCTGTAAGGGAGAAAAAATAGTTGGTGTCGAAGGAAGAGACATTTTGGGGAAAACTGAAATACATGCAATCTTTTCTTAGTATCTCTAGCAGATCAGTTTAAGAATATGAGCATGCATTATGCATAATTTCGGTTGTTTTTAAAAAATCATGTTTCATGTTGGTTATATATAGAGTTGCGAAGGCCTGGACAACTCTTGGAATAAATTTGATTTTCCATTAGGATGAAAATAGGGGTGTGGTGGCTACCCCTTGGTCAACAACATTGCCTTGTCAAATCTTGTCAGTTCTAACCTGAGTTTTCGTATTTCTTTTACAATTCCAAAAAGGAAGGCTTGTTTTGTTTTTGTTTTTGGATGGCCTGCTTTACTGCACTAAAGCATTCTTGGGACAAAAAAAGCAAAGGAAAGAAAAACAGAAGTGGGAAATTAGGGGACAACATATACTATTTATGGTGTGGGAATATAAAAAATAATTATAAAAATAATGTCCATATCTATGCTTCCTTACTACATTATACATTTTATTTTAATCAAAGCAATGCCCTTGACCAGAAGTCAATAAACCTTTTCTGTGAAGGGCCAGACAATAAATATTTTAGGCTTTGCGGACTCTGTGGTCTCTGATGCAACTATTCAACTGCCTTGTAGTGCAAAAGCAGCCATAGAAAATACGTGGACAAATGAACTTGACTCTGGTCCAATAAGTTTAATTAGGAAAACAGGTGTCGAGCCATATTTTGTTGATCCTTGCCCAAGACCCCCAAATCTGATAATATCATAAGTTTTTCTCCTTTTGGCTACACTTTAAAAATGTCTATTTCTGCCTTTGTAGATCAAACGTATTTTAGAGGGCATTTCTGTGTCTCATTTGTCACTTACAAAGACAGCTTAGTTTCCTCTACGCACGTGCAGGGGAGCCAGGAACAGTGAGTTAGTAGCCCTTTGTCTTATCAAAGGTATGAAGATGTGTTGCCAAATCCTAACTTACGTTTGTGTCCCCCACTTTTGATTTGTCTTGAGTGTTTGTTTTTAAACTTTTGGTTTGATGACTAGTACAATTTGCTTCTTGGATGACATTCTCACTCATCCTAAGAGAGTGGGGAAGAGAGGCAGCAGGAGGAGGAAAAACGGAAATGACAGCAGTGAGGAAGATGTGACAAGGAAAAAGAGGAAGATACGCTGCTTTTTTTTTCTTGCCAAGAACTCGTGGTCCGGCTCTGTGCCAAAACCTTTCAAACACTATTTAATTCCCCAATAGCCCTATAAAGTAGGCTCTGATCACCATTTCAATATTAGCAAGAACACACTTAAGGTTGAGTTTCTCCACAAGCAGACACGGGGACAAGGATTTGAATGCAAACCGCCTGGGAGGCTCGCAGGAAACAAGGTGAGGGAGTGAGCAAATGGGCCAGGACCGAGAGGAAAGCCAATGGTGGGTTAGTTACCGAGGGGCGACTGACCCTCCGGCCCTTTGGGAACCCTTTTAAAGACTGCGCAGGTCATACTTCACAACTGTCCCACAGAGAACCGAGGCAGCTGGGGAGTGTAACCACCAACTTCCATCCTTGGTTGGTTAAGTTTGCTGCTGGGGGTGACTGACCCCTTGGATCTTCTATCTTGTCCCACATGTGGGGTGATACCATTTCTGAAACCCGAGAAAGCCATTAGGGAGAGACAAATAGGTGGTAGAGGCAGGAAATTGATGCTGTGCATAGGAACTGTTCGATGACCTTTAGATGACCTTTGCTGTGGGCCAAGGGGATACGGGCACCGGCAGCATACGCTACAGACACTGAGGCCAAAGCTTCTCATGGCATGTGCGATGCGATTTGTCCTGATTCACACCCATTACTCATTCTTTTGTCCCCATGTAACACCATTGTCAGTCCTAGAGTGAAAAGGAAGCCCGGAGCCAATCTTCAGGAAGGAAATTATTGTTTAACTAATAATTCTTAAAGTTTTTCACAAGCTCTCTCCGGTATGTCAGAGCCTGCTCGTAACACAAAGAATCCAGTTTGCATTCACTCTGGCATGATGAAATTTTAGTGGGAAAGAAATCAAAACAAAGCAGTCACAATCCACTAAATCATCCCCTGCCTGTTGTTTACCTGCACAGAATACATATGCAGGATTTACTAGCTCGCCAGCAGCAGTGGACAGTGTGGTTCGCAAGTTTGAGGAGGGCTGTTTTAGAGCAAGGGGGAAATGGTCTTTGTTTGGCACCTTAGAAGCACACGCCCAGGTATAGAGAATGAAGTGTTTAGGAAAAAAAACTATTAAGTGCTTTATAAAATGTTACCCAGTGTCATTGCTATAGAATCTTAGAAAAAACAACTAACTAGTTTTTAACATACTTGCTTTAGATCCTGAGTTGGAATAAGCAGGGGACTGATTTCACTAGAGCACAAGGGCTAATATATGGGGAAAGCATGAGACCTTGTCTCTGTGTTCCTCCAGAGGGCAGGTCCAGAACTGATGGTGGTGGTAGTGGTGGGGGCTCCAATATGAACCCCATATGAAAAAGAACTTTCTGGCAGTTAGCACAATCTAAGACCAAAGCTATAGGGTCTTGTGAAGCAGTAAGCTCCCCACCATGGGGGGTGCTGGCTTCCCATTTGTGGCAGCCAGAATAGTGAGAGCATTGGGTGAAAGCAGGGAAGAGATAATCACGGCAGTTTCCTTGAAATAATGGCCTCTGGAACCCGCTAGTTGGGTCCAGTCTTGGCTCTGTTACTGCTGCTCACTCTGAGCTTTAGTTCTCTCATCTGTAAAATGGGGATAATGATGGTATTTTTTCACAGGTTTGTTCTGTGACTTTCCTAAAATTATGTATACAGAGCGCTTTGCACAGTGCCTAACCATAGGAATCATTAAATTGCTATTGTTTGTTGTTATTAAGGAGCTCACAACAAGGCAAGACTTTGCATAGACATTCCCTTGGCAGACACATACTGAGCAGTCTCTTTGCCTTAGGCTTGAGCCAGATGTGGAAATACAGATATGGATATGCTGGGTTCTTTCCCAAAAGGAGCCCCAGAATGCTTGTGCAAAGGGGTTCCTAAGGATTAATTATTCCGGGGAGACTTGCTGATCAAGGTCTCAGGGAATGCCACATCTGGCTAAAGCCCAACAACCCTGCCTGGGAGAAGGCTGGTCCCACAGGCGATGGAAAAAGGTGAGCCACAGGGTCCAATGCTATTTCTAGAGCGGAAAAAGCAGCGCAGTACACTCAGGAGAATCAGGCAATCAGACAAACAAGTCCCAAGGGTTTAGCCAGGAAAATTTAAATGCATGCTAAAATTGGCTTTACGATAAAAAGAAGTCTCAAAAAGTCACTCTGTCAGCATACACAGGCGTTATCTTGTTCCAGGCCCACAAAAAAAGTAACTGATAAAAAAAAAAAAAAAAAAGAAAAAAAGAAAGAAAAAAAGGGCAGCAACGAAAAACTATAATTTGTTGAGGATTTACTAAATATCAAGCATTGTCAAATTAAAAATTATCACCATTTTCTGGAGTAGACACTGAAGCTTGAAGAAGTTAAACTACTCAAAGACACAGGGCTTTGAGGCTAACCATTTACCATCTACCCAGGAGGGAAGGATTGTTGGAGAAACATCCACTTGTTAGCCATTTTCCCTAAGGCCGTTGGCACTAACTGTGGCTTCCGGGCTTTGCAGGGACAGCTGAACATGATGGACCTAAGATCCGCTGCTGACTTGTTCTTGCCATCTGCACATCCCTGCTGTTACCTGGATTCACACCTGTCTGCAAAATTGCTTTGAGATGAATCATATGGAATGGTGAACAAAGAACCAGGACAAAAGTGGCAGTTGCCATGGAAATGCAGCCCGATCTTGGGTGGTGACACTCATAAACAGGTGTGAAATGGGAACATTCTCCTGTGACAGTACGTGAAGGTGGGATCAGCGTAAGGGAGACCTCTTCTCCAAAAGCAGTGATTGGTTGGGTTCACCAGGTGGAGGCATAAAAATAGTCCAGCATTCACTGGTCCAAATTCTACGTGATTTCTTAGCTGTGTCATATTGGACACGTCATTTAACCTCTCTTGGTTTTAACTTAATTTTAGGTAACATTGTCTATTTGGTAGATTGCTGTAAATAGTAAGTTAATAATGTGAAGTGTAGGATATTAAGTCAAATAGTTCAACTATCAATAATACCTGATTTTTAGGTGACCTTGGGTTTATTGTACCTGTCTCAACTGAGGTTTATCCAACATGAAAAATGGGCCAGAGCTCAGCTTTTTTCCTGACTTGGCAGCAGAGTAAAGTTGGAAGTAGTTACCTCTGCCAATCTCAGCTAGATCCGACCTTGTGGAAAATCAAACGAACAGACTCTTATTCCAAATCCCCCCAGGAAGAAGCATGTGTAGGGATCACTCTTCCTTTACCAACTATTGGCTTTCTTTCCTGGACATTTAAAAAACTACATTTCACTGGTGAAACAAAGCCCACTGGTGTCCAGCAGAAAGCAGTCTCCTGCCTTTCTCTCCCTTATCATTCATGCTTATTCAGGCCTGCTGATGAGAAAGCAGTATGAGTGTTAGAAGGCTGACAGCTGCAATAGGAGTGATACCCAGGGACTTCCAGAACATTCCAGCCACAGGCTTATAAGTAGGGACTGCTCCCCAAACAAGTCTGGACACAGACAGGAGAAACGGACATTGTGGTTGTCTGATAGAGCTTTCCTGCGATGCCTAATGGCTCTAAATGCATTGACTTGTATTTGATACCTACTCAGACCCTTCAAAACACTACCCAGCTATACACACCTTCAAACAATAACAACAACACAATGATTTTGTTAATGTAAAATCAACGAGCCATCAGCACATGGATTCTAGTAGGAGATGGCGGACCAAGTAGTAGATAACTACTCTCCTCTTTTTTTCATAATTGGGTCTTGAACAAATGACTTTGCCCTTGGTGTTTCCGTTTCTTCCACTATAAAATGAGGGCCATGAAAGGTCATCATGAGCATAGTGATTTCCCGCCAATTTATGGGAAACAATGAATACGTATTAGGCATTGTTCTGAGGGCTGGGGAGACAGGAGTGAATGAGACAAAACCTGTGTCCTCAAGGAGCCTGTGGTCTTGCAGGGAAGTAAGACAATAAACACTGAAACAAATAAGATCATTGCAGCTGCTGATATGAGCTATGGCGAAGGTGAGACAGTCATGTGATATAGAACCACAAGTGGTGCTACCTGAGTTAAGTGATTAGAAGAAGTCCTTCCACAGGTGACACTGTACTTGAGGCAGAAATATCTGAGGGAATGACACAGTTGGGAGAAAAGTAAATGGAAAAGCCAAAAGATGGTTAATTTTTAGGTTATAAAAGACTACATGAGACAGGAAATCAGGATTTAGGCTTAAATCCTAGGACACGCTTCTCTATTTTTTGTTCATTTATCCATTTGTATTTATTGGGTATTTACCATATGCTAAGAGCTGTTGTCCTCCAAAAGAATTCCTTGTTTAAAGGAATTTGGAAAAATGAATCTCCTATCTTTTGAATATTCTTAAATTATATTTGCATGAAGAAACAAAATTCTTGAAGCACAGCACTTATTAAAATTTATTTGACCATAGAGCTTGCTCTCTGCTCTGCAAAATGCTAATCTAAATGCTTTTTAGTTATTCATTAGTCATTGGAAAATTACATAGCAAATACTTACTGTAACATATAATGGAAAGAACAAGGAGCTGAAATCAAAACATTGGGTTTAAATGCAACGTCTGCTGCGTGATCTTAGGCAAATCAACTACTATCTGCACAACAGGTTCCTATTTGTGTATCTATAAAATGAGGGGAGTGAGACTAAATGAGGCAAAAGTCTCTTCCTGATCTGATAGTAACTGTATTTTCCATTCCATGCTGTAAAAGTTATAGGTTATATGAAATATGGTTCTTCATTTCAAAGAATGTACTTTACATTTGCAAAAGAAGAGTACGCGCGCGCGTGCACACACACGACCCAGGATCATAAATGTGTGAGTATTTAGTCCTCATTATATACAACCTTGCTCATCTCAAGGTAAGACTAAGCATAATGTTGTTTGGTTGTTTTCTTAGGACCACGATGACAAGAGAAAGGTTAAATAATTTCCCGAAGGTCATGCTGTATTTACTTGCAATAGTTATTGCCACCTGTGTCCACAGTTTAGGATCTCTACAAGGTCACCCACCTTGTGCAATAGAATTTATGCTATTTGGAAGAGTGCAAAATGGACAAAATAAAAAGTAAGATTTGTATAACCCTTTACAGTTTACTAAGAGCTTTGCTTAGGCACATTTTGCTCAATGTGCACAGCCTAGTGTGTGCGTGTATGTGTGTGTATAGTTAGGACCAGAGCTTTGTATAGATTAGAAAGCTGCAGTGTAGAGCATTTAAGCAACTTGTCCTGTGTCTACTAAATGGCAGAGCTGCTTCTGTCCAGCTCCGTAACTATCTGTTTCCATGATTCTGCACTCACTGACCTAGTAAACACATTGCAGCTCTAGACCTGGAGTTCAAACTGGAATGATCTCCTATCTGCACTGAAATTCCAATATTTCAAACCAGAATAGGAGAAAAGGTATCATACCCATGTCCATTTCTGCTCATAATGTCAATATTTTCATTCCCAGTTTTGTTTTGGCAGCGCAGTTACTTGAGATGGAAAAGAAATAAAGGAGATTAAAAGCATAGTTCATCCTAGTAAATACTTAACAACTCATTTGGCATTTGCTCCTTGATGGCAAGATATCAAACATACAACGACCTTGGCCACGACCTCAGTTTCCTGGAAAAAGGGTTCTCAAAGAGCTATCTGCAACAAAAGAATATCACAGAGCAGAGAGCTCATTTGGAAGCCAACATTCTCTGGTTCCTGCAATTTAAGGATTAGGGAGTCTTGGATGATTTACTTCTTTGAAACTCAATTTCCCAATTTGTGCAACAGATGTAATTTTGATATTTTAATAATCAACTGCTATTGTAAAGATCAAACAAAATAACATTTGGATGTGCATTTTAATCTTCATGAGAGATGAACACATGAGAAAATATTGTTTTGAGAATGAATATTACATGGATAGCGTTCAAGGAATTGTTTGCACAAGAGCTCAAATTGTGTTGTAACTAGATAAAGAAAGCATTGTTCCCGGGAGTCAAATACCAAAGTGCAGACATAGCTTTGTTCTACAGAACTCTTCTTTGTTATTGTAATGTTTTGAAATAGAATTTGTCCTGTATTCAAAAGATAGAATATAGCTAGATGTTGGAGTCAGGATGTACAAAAGACAACAAGCAGTAAAGGAAAGGGATGTGAAGGGGAGAGGGAAACCGATGAACAAATCAGGATTGTATGTATCAGCCTCAATGTGAATCAAATGCTTTCCCTTGCAGCTCCCTTGCCATATCTGGGTAAACACACACTGTCAGTTGTCAAGGCTCTGGGCTCTCCCCTACCTTGTCTAGTGCCTGTCAGTCAAAGCTTCTAAGCTCTGACAATGAGGAATAGTTTAGTGCTGTGTTAGCTGTTACCCTCCAGAATCTGCAAGCAGTGCTACAGCCAACTACAGGCAGGTTAGGTGAGTACTCTCCACCTGGGAGAAGATTCCAAATCCTTGCCTTGAAAAAGAATGCTGGTATTTTGCAAAAGTATTTGAGTTTTACCACCTTATCTATTTCCAAGGAGAAGACTCCATCCAAGTTTTGTACTTTATAAGGTAGCACATTTTGACTTTGAGACTGACCTAGGTTTGTCTGAATAGATGATGTTGGGCACTTTACTGAATGTGTTTTCCTTCTTTACAAAAATAATCCTCCCACTAACAACAAATTTGCTGAAAAATAAAGAAATCAATCTCATATACAATAGCATCAAAAACAATAAAACACAGGAATACGTTTAACTAAGAAGGTAAAAGATCTCTACTTTGAAAACTATAAGACACTGATGAACGAAATCGAAGAAGACACAAATAAATGGAAAGATACCCTGAGTCCCTGGGTACATGGACATTCACAATTAATATTGTTAAAATGGCAATACTACAAAAAGCCATCTATACATTCAATGCAAACCTTAGCAAGATCCTAACGGCATTTTTTACAGAAGTAAAAACAACACTCCTAAAATGTATATGGAACCACAAAAGACAAATAGCTAAAGAAATCCTGAAGACCGAAGCAGGAGGCATCGTACTTCCTGCTTTCATGCTATATTATAAACCTATAGCTAACAAAATAGTATGGTACTGCGATAAAAACAGACATAGACCAGTGGAACAGAATCAAGAGCCCAGAAATAAACCCAATCATATACGATCATTAATGTTTGGCAAGGGAACCAAGGTTACTAAATGGAGAACAGTTTTTTTCAATAAATGGTGCTGAGCTAGTTGGATATTCAGATGTAAAAGGATGAAGCTGGACCCCCATCTTATACCATTCACAAAAATTAATTCAAAATGAATTAAAGCCTCAATTATGAGACCTAACACCATGGAATTCTTGAAAGAAAACATAGGAGTACATCTCCTTGATAGATGTTTTGGTAATGATTGTTTTGGATATGACACCTAAAGCACAAGCAACAAAATAAAAAAATAAACAAATGGCACTACATCAAACTTAAAAGCTTCTGCACAATAGAAAAAACTATCAACAAAGTAAAAAAACGAACAACAACAAAAAAAACTTCAGAATGGGAAAAAAATATTTGCTAACCATATATCTGATAATGGGTTAATATCCAAAATATATAAAGAATCCATTCAACTCAAGGGCAAAAAAAGCCAAACAAACAAGCAAACGAAAGCACAAATTACCCACTTGACAAATGGGCAAAGGACCTAAATGGACATTTCTCCAAAGACGATATATGAAAAGTCAACTAGTACATAAAGAGATGTTCAACATCACTAGTCATTAAGGAAACGCAAATTAAAACCACAATTAGATATCACCTCATTTCTGTTAGAATCATCAAAAAGGCATCATCAAAAAGACAAGTGATAAATGCTGGTGTAGATATGGAGAAAAGGGAATCATGTGCATTGTTCCTCGGATTGTAAACTGGTAAAGCCATTATGAAAAACAGTATGGAGGATCCTCAAAAAATTAAAAATAGTACTACTGTATGATCCAGCAATTCCTCTTCTGGAAATATATTCAAGAAAACAAAACCACTAATTCAAAAAGATATCTGCACCGCCATGTCCACAGCAGCATTACTTACAAGAGCCAAGATGTGGAAACAATCTGTGTCCATTGAAGGATCAATGGATAAAGAAGGTGCTAGAGAGATAGACAGATATAAAATAATATTCCATTATATATGTGTGTGTGTGTGTGTGTGTGTGTGTGTGTGTGTATATACATATATATATATATATATATATATATATATATATATATATATATAAATAAAACATATATAATGTATTAAAGTCTCTTCCTGATCTGAGGAGCCTATATATATATATGAGGGTACCAAAAAACGTATACACATTTTAAGAAAGGAAAACTGTATTAAAATTGTAATATTCAATACATACTGATAACAAAAGATGAATACAAGTCACATTTGACTTCTGCAATTATAAGAGGTGCTCAATGTGGTTACCATCAGCATCCAGACACTTCTGATTACAGTGAACTACTGCTTGAGCAACGCTGACCAAAGTGTCCACTTGTATACATTTTGGCACCCCCAGTACATATATATATAGATAGATAGATAGATAGATAGATAGAATATATATAGAATATATATAGAATATATATAATATATATAATATATAATATATACACACATATAATATATATATATTATATATATATATATAAAATGGAATATTATTCAGTCATAAAAAGCAAAGAAACCCTACTATGTGTGGACCTTGATGCAAATAGCTGTATGATTTCACTTATATGTGGAAAGAGAAAGAGAGAGAGAGAGAGAGAGAGAGAGAGAGAGAGAGAAAGAGAGAGAGAGAGAGAGACCAGACTTGTGGTTACCAGAGGTGGCGGGGGGCGGAGAGGAGGAATTGGAGGAAGATTATCAGATAAATAAGTTTTCAGATAAATAAGTACTAGGACTACAAGGTACCACGTGATGACTACAGCTAACACTGCTCTACAGTATACAAGAAAGTTGCTAAGAGAGGAAATCCTAAGAATTCTTATCACAAGAAATTCTTTTTTCCTTTTTTTCCTTCCTTTTCTTGGTATGGTATCTATAGGAGAAGGTGGATGTTAGCTGAACTTATTATGGCAATCATTTTATAACATATGTAAATCAAGCCATCATGCATGCTGTACGCCTTAAACTTATACAGTGACGAACGTCAAGTATTTCTCAATAAAACTGGGGAAAAATACATGTATTCTGGGAGTAGCGAAAAACACAAAACACAATCAAACAAAAACCAAAAAAACCTTTCCCTCTAAATATATTTACAGTGATGACTATCTTATAAATATGAAGCAAACATTGATATGAAGACTGATATGATATCAACCAAACCTCGAAATGGCCCTTTTCTGGTAAACTGGGCAATAAGAGAAATAAATCCCCTAGTAGGTCACACAAAGATATCAATATACATGAGTGGAATTCCACCTCTTGCTAGTCTCTCATTTCACTTGGTAATCTTTGGTTGATGGGTCTGGGATTTTTTCCACAAGATGAAACTCTCCCAATTGTTTTCCTTTTAAGCCAATTACATAAAGTTAAAGGTAGTCCCAATGTGAAACATGCACATAACCTGAGGCAGCAAAAGAGAGAACAGACTCAGGTGTGACTGCTGAGAAGCAGAACAGATTCCCTTCTATTCGGATCAAAGTCGCCATAACCCAGGATTGGTGGGTGTGTGGGCCCCAGACACTGACAGTTTGCACACGTTCCTTTTCCTTTGATACAGACATAATCTAGTTAAAAGGGAAAAGTATTAGGAAAGTCAAACAATTAACTGATGAAAGAAAGGTCACGCTTTGTGTAAACCAAAGCTACAGATTCATTCAAGGAACAGTGCTGGATTGTGGAGTAAACACTATCTGGCGTGAGGTTAGAGGGGTTGGTGCAGGCGTTGAAGTTGTTCTGGGCTACACATGCTCGGGAGTCCTCAACAGAAATGTTAACTCAATGTGTCAGTATTATCTTTATGTCCGCAGTAGTGCTTAAATATTTAAAATAAGCACAGTACCCTGAGAGTAATGCAAGACAAAGTGGAAAAATGCTAATAACATGAATGGTATTAATAGAAAGCTCTAGTACCGTAGTCTCTGACTTTATGTACAAGAGGCTGGTCCAAAGGTAAGATTTTATTAGGTTCTATCATTGATATCTGCTCCAAAAGTTTCCTTAACAAATAAAGAAAAAATATATATATATTTTAAAAATCCGACTTTACTAAGTTTATTCTATATAGTAAGTCAACATTTGAGTCTAAAGGACATACTATGATGGCCACTACACTGTTTAAAAAGACATTTGCACAACCTGAATTTCTGTGTATTTCCAAGATATACTGCATTTTTAAACTCCACGGAATTAAACAGCTACCACATTAAAAAACAAACAAAACTAGAACAAAGAGCTATGAAGATACGAAGAAAGAGAATGTGCCCTCCTTCCATTTCCCAGTCCTGCTGCTTTTGCTACTGTTTGTTGTGTCAAAGGAGTGCTGTGTGTTTAAATTCTTTGTATCCTTTGTTCTTGGGGGGGGGGACGGACAGCTAAAACTATAAAACACATCTCAACTAAAACATTGCCACTACACAAAGACACCTAACAACAAACAAATCAATCTTTAAAAATACAAATCACAGGATAAAGATACCAAAAGCAAATGACAAAACTTTTTATACAAAAAGTTGGGTATTTTAAGCAGAAAACTACAAAAATGAAGAAATGAGCAGATGACATTATGATTTGTGAAGGTTTTTTTGTTTTTTTGGGTTTGTTTTTTTTAATAAGGGAATAAAAATCAAGTAAAATTCCAAAATTAACTACTACCTATAAAAGACTATCATTTGTTATCTACAAGGAAGAAAAAAATAACCCTCCTCTACTTGTCTCAAAGTCTTACTGTAAAAATTATAAAGGTTAAATTATAAAAGAGAGTAGAACTTTCTAAAATCATCAGTAAGTCAGCAGCTAAGCCAACATTTAAAATTAGGAATTCTGGTAGTCAGTTTAGTACTCCATTCACTATTTCTTCCAGGGGTCTGTATGAACCATGCAGAAGTCGCAGAATAAAAATAACCTGTATTTCTGTCAAGTAGAAGAGTTAGATATATTTTGAGAACTCTTTCTATGCCCACCGAATAATTGGAACTAAAATGCTCTATGACAAATTGACTGCTTAAAACGGGGGCTAAGATGCCCACACCAAAAAGGGAAATTGAAAAACACAAGCTTCCAACAGCCGCTGCAGGTTCTGATTTCTATAAAGCTGACCACTTAGGGAGGAGGGGACGCACAGACACACCCCTTGGCCTTTCAAACACAAAGTCCCTCCTAGCACAGTTCCCACATCCAAAGAACTTCCATATTGATGCTGCTCAGAATCTCTGCATCGAAAAAACACAGTTCATTTTCCCCCTAGTTCATCAAAAAGGTTTTTGTTTGTTTGTTTTTTTTCTGATTTTTTTTTGGTAAAATACAATTAAAGCAACTTGAAAATGAAATAAAAAGTAGACATACAAAATACAAGACCAAATTTCATGGCGTTAGATCCGATGAAAATGAAATTGCTTTGTCAAATTGAGATAAAAGTTTCCAGAGCCTTTTTCTAAATGTCTACGCTTGTGTCATCGCGAACAGGTCACAATGTGTAGACCGGCAGTGGGCTGTGGGCTGTGAATAGTACCGCTCTGTCACTGCCCAGCAGCGTCCCCTGCCAACATCCAGGACTGGGAGCCCCAGGGGGAGCAGGCCCGGGTTATTACCAGATCATTAACATGCTACGTGATGCTTACATGTGTTATGCTTAGGTCCGTTTCTTCCCTATGGAATATAACCCCCATTTTTGTGTGTTTTGTACACTAAGCATCCCCAGTTCTAGAATAGGAAGTGGTGCATAAGAGTCATTCAAAGAATCTTTGCATAAAAATGTGTGGATGATATAGGGAAGGGTGAGAAGAGGAATAGAGAGGAAAACGTCAAAATACACAGTAAAACATACACAGCTTTCACCTATAAGGAAAGTTAATACTAAGAAAATTAGCCAAGAAAACCAGTTACCAAAACAAGAATTCACCATGAATTAAATTAATTCTGCAAAATGTTTGACAAGGATTCATAATAAGAATGTGTAGGTGGACTACAAAGAAAAAAAATACTTTAATTACATCAAAAATTAGGAAACAAGGAAACAGAAAGAATGTAGACATACAAAGGAATTAATTAGAAATTGTGAAAATGAATACATTTAAATAGAAAACAAATAATAGAATAAAACCTAGTTAATAAACAATTAAACAAACAAACAAACAAACAATGATTTGGAATGGAATAGTAAGAACTTTGCCCAGAATTCTCCAAAGAGCATTAACTAAGGAAGAAAAAGAGAGATCTCAAGTATAGCTTGAGAAAATCCAAATTAGGTCCTATAATTCCAGAAGACTTAGTGAAGGAAAAAAAGAGGAGAAATGTTTGAAGAGGTAATTGCTGGCCTTATACAAACTAAGGAAACACAAGTCCACAGATCAAATGATCTACGGAGAAGAATAAATTACAGGAAATAAACATCTTCTCACTGAACGAAACACTAGAAGCACTAAGGCAACAACATACTCTTAAAAAGTACTGGACATAAAAGACAAAGTGGCCACCGACTAATAGAGTTTAGACCGACAAGAGGTATTTTCCCCTCTTTGGCAATTATGATACCCAAAGATCAAAGGATATTACTGCAGTGAGAGAAGGTATGCATCAACTCAGAATTTTATATCCAGAAAAATTTGTAGTAAAGTTTGAAGGCAAGATAAAGCAGTTTTTAGAATGCAAATATTAAGAGAGGTTAACACTCTCAGACCCTTTCTGAAAGAAAATGCAGATGCATTTTATCAAAAAAGAATTGCTAACCCAAAATGAAGATGTGAGAGATAAGAAACATTGGTAAAGTTAAAAAAAAAAAGAAAATAGAAAAAATTTAATGAGCACAGAAATGGATAAAATACCAGTATATTTAACTTTGAATGGGAAATTAATAATTATGTCTGTGTGAAAAACGTAAAACAACTCTAAAGAATAATTAACCTGTGTGGGTGGAATTCAGTGGTAAATTATGGGCTCTAAGATATTTGCTATGTCCAGGAAAATATTTTTAAAATTCTGAATACTTTTATTCATGCTTAATGCTTAAAACTTATAGTTTTGTATATTAAAAAATATATTCCTAAGACATCAGAGGGAAACAACAAATACAGAAAATTTATCAATCCTAGCAGAACAACAACAAAAGAAATAAAGTAGGTAGAAATAAGTCTAAATATATCTGTAATCACTAAATACATCTCTAATCTATAATAGTGATTAATAGCAATCACTATTAGTGTAAATAAATATAGTTTGCCATTATTACATAATCAGAATGGATTATTAAAAATCCAGTTACAATGTTCCTTAAAAGAGAACCACCTTAAACAAAATCACACAATATTTTTGAAAAGTAAAGCAAATATTATGCAAGTACTAACCCAATGAAATATAATGAAGCAATATACTAGCAAAATGAAATCCAAGGCAAAGCATTACCAGAGCTAAAGAAATACATTACTTAATAGTAAAATTTTAAAAAATTACTAAGCAAGCATAATTTAAAGAATATTGATACATTTAACAATGTATCCTCAAAACATAAAATAAAATTTGATATTGGTTTTTGCAAAGTTGGCAAACACCCTGTCATTGATGGGAGATTTTAATATCTTTATCAGAAACTGATGGATTACATAGACAAAAATAGTAAACAGAATTAGCAAGTTTTGTCATATGTGTGTGTACTCATTCATATAAATACACTACACACAAAAATTGGTAATGTAACTTTTCTCAAATATACAAAGTACACTTACAAAGTACACTTAGTATCTATCATCTATCTCTATAAATCATCTACTTATACATTTATGGCACATGCACTCAGAAAAATCATCAAATATTTCAAAGAATTGATATGAACACACCACATTTTTTTTCCTGCAATTCAAATAATTTAGACATTGACAATAAAACAGTACAAGTGTACCGTTACTTTACATTTGGTTACTAAGGTAAGAGAAGAGAAACATTTATTTTAAGCCATGGTTCTCTTACTGACTGAACACTGGAATCAGCCAGGAGCACTAGAATCGATACTGATAACTGGATCTCACCTCTAGCAATTCTGACAAAATTAGTCTCTGGAGTGTGTAACCTGGGATTCTACCGTCTAGTCAAAGCTTAGTACCTCTGATTTAGTATCTGGCAATACTGTTACCTTACATGAGTTCACCTTTAAAGGTGGCATCACAAAGACTCATGCTTTGCTTCTCTTCAAGAGTTATCAAGATACAATCTTCATTGAAAGCCAAGTGACTGGTGATGTAATCACCACAGCAGCTGTCAAAGTGCCTTCAGTCATGGTGACCAAATTCCTCCATCTGTCCTTTATTTCCTTGGTTTACAACCAAGCACACACTTTAATTGACCCTTACACAGAAGGCCTCTGACTGGGAGCTGCTGTACTCTCCATATGTGAAGGGGTCTGAGTCAATCATTGTGCCCATCTTCTCCTGGGAAAGAAAGTAGCAGACATGCTGAAGCATCTCTCCTTGGTCTAATCAAAATGCCAAATGTGACGGGGATAAAGTTCTCCCTGAAGAGGAGTAAATTGGAATGAAATCCAAATGTCCTGGTGTTGGCCAAAAGCAAGGATTGATGGCTG
The DNA here is from genome assembly GCF_057876585.1 of Rhinolophus sinicus. Taxonomy (NCBI): domain Eukaryota; kingdom Metazoa; phylum Chordata; class Mammalia; order Chiroptera; family Rhinolophidae; genus Rhinolophus; species Rhinolophus sinicus. Next base: position 15,162,230 of record NC_142516.1, on the reverse strand, counting down.
AGTTTTTCAGTAATAGAATTCTGTATGGTTTGATAAATATCAAGTAATAAAATATAATGTATGAATGTGTAGGCTTTGAAATTAGACATATTGGGAACACGTCCCAGCTCAATTAATCATGAGCTCTGTGACCTTGAGCGCACTACTTACGTGTAAAATTTATGACATTTAAATGAGATGATGCAGATAAAGTGCATAGCTCAATTCCTGAAACATTGTGTGGTACATGGTATCCAGTATTATTGCTATTGTTGTTATTATTCAGTAATTTTCCAAAGATACATGCCACAAGGGCCATGCTAGCTGTCAGTTTGTGAAAGCTAATGCATCCTTCTTCCATTAGAGGGCGAAAGGATGTGCCAGAAACTATGAGAGATGTCTTAGAAAGTGAGAAATATAAACTATACGTCCAGAGAGGAAGAGATATTTAGCACTGAAATACCGCAGTAGCACCATTTCCAGGTTTCTATGTGCAGTGATCTCCGTTAATTAAAGGTCAGTCCAATGGGGGAAAAGCACTCTAAAGCTTCGGTGTGGTTGGTGATTGGTAGATGATCCTTTATTCAACCAAGGGAACAAAAGAGCATTTAAACTTAAAGTGGCCCAGGGCACTGAAGGAGAAAGCCACACAGTGTAGCATCTGCTCCCTGGAATTTACATCTCCTGTCCTCAACGAGATGTGAACATACATCTATACAATCTGCCATTTCCTCCTCAAACATCGCAACCTAGATACTGAGATGTCATGATTTACGTTTTAAGGTGGGCCTAACATGTTACTCTCTTTTCTGATAACCCATCCACTTCTAAGTCTCCATTCTAAGTCTTCTCTTTCTTTATTCCTAAGATGCACAAGACATATTGTTTTCCTCTGCTCTGCATGAAGACTTGTATCTCACGCAATGACTTTTCATCACGCCACGCACATACTATGTCCACTGTGCTGTGTGTTGGGGACGTGGGAAGTAACACAGTGTCCCTGATCTCCAGAAGAACAGAAGACTAGGGGAAAACCATGGAAACAGGCTATGGTGGGAAGGCAGAGAACAGGAACCCAGCCCAGAGGTGAGTCAAGGAAGGCTTCTAGGACTAGGGAATGTTGGCTGTGAGCTGAAGAGTAGGTAAAAGTTAAGCAGGTGATGAGGAGGTGGAAGAGTGTTCTAAGTAGAGGGGATAGGTCTTCGGAGGTCCAGAGAGGAGGTCATGCAGTAGATTTTCCAGCAGGGACATTCTATGAATGCATTTGCTGCAAAGGCAAGGTGTTTAGGCCTTATCCTGAAGATAATGAAATACTATAAGAGCTGTGCTGTCCGGTAAGGTAGCCACTAGAGTCATGTGACTATGAGGCATTTGAACTACGGCAAATCCTAATTGAGAGGTGCTGAAACTGTAAAACATACACTGGATTTCAAAGACCGAGTACTAGAAAAGAAAAGACCTCTTAATTATTTCATTGAATACACGTTAAAATAATATAGTTGATATATTGAGTTAAATAAAGCTATTATTAAAATTAATGTTACTTGTTTATTTTTACTATTTAAAATGTGGCTATTAGAAAAATTTAAATTATGCATGTGGCTTGCACTCATGGCTTACATTATATTTCTATTAAACAATGCTTCATTAGAGACTTTTAACATACAGAATACGTGATGCTATTTAACAATATTTTTCAGGGGTGGATATTATATTTCCTGAATACGATGACTATTCTGCTTAATGGAGAGAAACACTGAACACTAAAAGCACTTCCATTAAAGTTAGAAACAAAGAACCCACCATCAACAAAAACAGCAATGACAACAAAACCCGCAACTATTAGTTAATCTATTTTCACAGAAGGTGCTAGACAGTGCCATGAGACAAAAGAAAGAATCAAAGACATTAATACTGGGAATGAATATGTAAAAATATTACTATCGCAGATGATAAGATTCTACACTTGGAAAACCCAAGAAAGTAAAAACTAATACAAACAGTCAGAGAATTCAATGAAGTGGATGGAAACAATATTAATATACTGACATCAACAACATTCATAAATAACAAAGGATTCAGTTAAAAAATATGATGGAAGAAAAGACTCCATTTAAAATAGCAACAAATAAAAATGCCCAAGATTTATATGAAGGAAAACGGTAAAATGTTCTTGAAGACTTGAACCAGTGGAAAGACAGACCAAGTTATTGGATAAGAAAACTCAGTATTTTTTCATTAAACTTTATTTTGAGGTAATTGTAAATTCACATATAGTTGTCAGAAATAATACAGAAATATCCCATCGATATTTTATTCAATTTCCTCTAACAACATACTGCAAAACTATATTACAGTATCACACTCAGGATATTGACATTGCTACATTCAAGATACAGAACATTTCCATCAGCACAAGGGTCTCACATGCTACCCATTTATGGACATATTCCCTTCCATTCCCCCGCTTCCATCCCTAACCCCTGGCCACCACTAGCCTGTTCTCCGATTCTATAATTTTATTACTTCAAGAAAGTTATATAAGTGGAGTTATACAGTGTATATAACCTTTGGGGATGGGCTCTTCCACTCAGCATAATTATATGGAGATTTATCCAGAGATGTTTGCATCAATAGTTTATTCCTTTTTTTGCTGAGTGGTATTGCATTGTGTGCCACAGTTTTCTAGCTATTCATTCATTAACAGACATCTGGGTTGTTTGCAGTTTGGGACTATTAGAAAGAAAGTTGCAATGAACTGTTGTGTATGGATTTTTGTGTGATCATAAATTTTCATTTCTTTGGGATAAATGCCCAGCAGTGGAATTGTTGGGTCTTTTGGTAGCTGCATGTGTAGTTTTTAAAGAAACTGTCAAAATATTTTCCAGAGTGATTGTACCATTTTATATTCCCTCGAGCAACATTTGATTGACTTTGTTCTTTACATCCCAACCAGCTTTTTTTTTTTTTTTTTTACTTTTATTGGGGAATATTGGGGGACAGTGTGTTTCTCCAGGGCCCATCAGCTCCAAGTTGTTGTCCTTCAGTCTAGTTGTGGAGGGCGCAGCTCAGCTCCAAGTTCAGTTGCAGTTTTCAATCTTTAGTTGCAGGGGGAACAGTCCCCCATCCCATGTGGGAATTGAACCAGCAACCTTGTTGTTAAGAGCTCGCTCTCTAACCAACGGAGCCATCCGGCTGCTGAGCTATTTTCCTCTTTTTAAAATAAGTAGTAGAATGAATGAATGAATGAATGAATGAATGAATGAATAAATAAATAAGTACTTAGAGATGTGAATTTTCCTCTTATTTATACTTCATCTGTGTTCTACAAATATCGATATGCTGTATATTTGTTTTTATTTGGCTCAACATATTTTCTTTTTTAATTTCCATTGAGGCTTCCACTTGCCTCATGCATTATTTAGAAGTGTGCTTTTTTAATTTTCCAAGTGTTTGAAATAGTCTTTTTATCTTTCTGTTACTGATTTTCAGTTTGAATTTATTGTAGATAGAGCACACATTCTATGTGATGTCAATTGTTTTACATTTGTTGAGATTTGTTTTTTGTCTAAGGATATGGTCTACCTTAGTATATGTTTTCTAGGTGCTTGGAAAAATATGTGTATTCTGATGTTGGATGTAATGTTCTATAAATTTCAATTAGATCCCATTGCTAGATGGCATTGTTCAATTATTCTGTATGCTGATTTTTTTCTGTAGCCATTTTATCAATTGATAAGAAGTGCGTGTTGCAGTCTCCAACTAGCGTAGATTTGTGTTCTTCTCCTTTAGGTTCTATCAGTTTTTTTGCTTCACCTATTTTGCAACTCCATTGTTTGATCACATACATTTAGGATTGATATGTCTTCTTGGTATACTGATCCTTTTGCCTTTATAAACTCCCTCTGTCTTTGGTAATTTTCTCTGTTCTGAAGTCTATTTATATGGTATTGATATAGTCATTCCTACATTTTCTTGATTAATGCCTGCATGATGTATACTTTTTCATCATTTTACTCAACCTATGTTTGCCATTATATTGGACGTGAATTCTTATAGACAGCACACAGATGATATACCTTTTTAAAAATCACTCTGGCAATCTCTTTCACTTGGTGTGTGTAGGCCATTTAAATTTAATGTAATAACCGATATATTAAGTTTCAAGTCTTCAATTAGATCTTCTGTTTTCCATTTCTTATATCTGTTTTGCATTCTCTTGTATTTTTCCTACGTTTCTATGGGTTACTTGAACACTTTAGAATTCCATTTGGATTTACCTGTACTGTTTTTAACTCTCTCTCTCTCTCTCTCTCTCTCTCTCTCTCTCTCAGTAGTATTACTTTTCATTATTTATTTTCTTTCAGGCAGAACTTGAAAAATATTGTACCACTCTGCCTGGCCTCCAAAGTGTCTGATGAGAAATACGCTATAATCCAAATTGTTTACCCCACAGCTAAGGTGTTATTTCTCTCACTCTTTTAAGAACTTGTCTTTTTTTTACAGAAAAAAATTTTTTAGAAGTTTGACTATAATATTTATTTTTATAGTCATTACTTTGGATTACTTTGGGTTTATCCTGTTTGGGGTTTGCTCAATTTTTGAATCTGTGGAAAGGTTAATTAAAATGATATCAAGACTGGGGTGGCCAGTTAACTCAGTTGGTTACAGTGCGGTGCTCTTAACAACAAGGTTGCCAGTTCGATCCCCACATGGGCCACTGAGAGCTGCACCCTCCACAACTAGATTGAAACAAGTACTTGATTTGGAGCTAATGGGTCCTGGAAAAACACACTTTAACAACAACAAGAAATGATACCAAGATAATGGCTTCATTATTTAGACTGCCCAAGATCTAAAAGTTTGACTGTACGTTTTATGGATGAGGATGTGAGGAAATAGGCAACTTTATACCTTGCTGTAGGATTCTAATTTGGTAAGAACTCTGTGGGTGACAATTTGAAAGTATGCATTTAAATTATAAATGCACTTACTCCTTAACAACAATTTACCTCTAGTAATATGTTCTATATAGATACTGAAGACCATGCAAAATAATGAAAAAATATTAAATTGTTTACAAACAACTGCAAACTACCTCTATGCCCATGAATAGGTGACTTGTTAAATATGTAGATGGCTTGCATACAATGAAATATTGTGAATACATAAGAAAGAATGAGGAATCTTCTCACATTCAGGTATGAAATTATCTATAAGTCATATTGGTATATGAAAAGTGAGGAACAGTGTGAATTGTGTGCTATTATTTGTGCAAAAACGTGAAGAAGGATATCTATTTGCTTGCCTATGAATAATATTCAACTGGAAACCATACATAGGAAACAGAACATTGGTCACCTTTGGGGTAGAGACTGGGGTCACTGTGGGATGAGGTAATATATCCTTTTGTATTTTGAGCCATATGTATTTTTAGGTTCTTCAAAACACACATTTAAGAATACTCAGCCAAATATTACCATCTGTTAGAATGGCCCAATAAAAACTTTCATCAGGGTTTCAGGAGGTCCGACAAGAATATTAGGGGAAGAGAGCAATTATGGGCAAAGACAGGGAGTAAGATAATTTGTATAGTGAGAGAAACTGAAAGGTGAAAAGCTCAGCAGCATTGTGAATTGGTTAAGTATGGAAGTACTTGTTTTAGGCAAATAAAGTAACGTATACAAACTTGGTTACTTCCTAGCTAGAAGATCCGGAACTAGTTCCTTAGATTTTATGAGTTTTGGTTTCCACATGTATAAAATGGTGATAATAAAACCCACCCCATGTTGTGAGGAATGACTAAATAAATTGGCATATGCACTCTATATACAGAGGGTGTGACACATAGGAAGCATTTAATTAAAACAAATTACTAGTTAGTATTTCTTTCTTGTGTTTATAACAATACATACACTCAAATCAAATCTATTTTTTATAATAGGGTCATATTATAAAACTATAGAAACTGTTCTTCAAATTTTGGCTTTAATTTAAAATATTACGAGCACTTTTCCATGTTACCGCGGTTTTTAAAATGGCTAAGTACTGATCCTTTGTGTGCAAGTTCTGTGATTGATGTCATGATTCCCCCAGACAGAGACTCTTGGGTTGCTTCTAACTCTAATCTTACAAGTAAGGCTCAGTGAACACCTTAACCTATATTTTTTGGACTTATTCTGTAGGATATTTTCCTATACTAGATTAACACTATTTCTATTTAACAGTCAGGAAATTTGATGAATAAATGAATTTCCTTTTACAAATCAGCAAAGGTTCTCAAAACTCTTTGCCTTCCATTTCAAGAGGAGTCCATTTGAAGGTATTCCTCAGTAGGACTAGAGGACACAATTCACCAGTGTGACTTTGGTGGAGAGTGCCCTGGTCCCTGCAATTTCTCTACTCACTCTCTTCAGCTTGATGGATGCTAAAGGAGATAGATGCCTGTTGGCTGGGTAATTTCTACAGAGCTATAATGGTAGATTGTTTTTAAGTGAGCAAAACTAGAGCAGCACATTCTGGTAATGAGGATGGGAGTAAAGCAATGAGCAGAGTTCAGGGTACGAAAACATTGTGATAAAAGAAACTGCTTTCAAGCAAAATGACTAGGAGAGTGATTAAGGAGCAATGTTGGGAATGAAACGATCCCAGGCGCAGCAGAAAGAGCATGAACTCACAGAGCAATGGGGGCTTTCAGAGGCCCTCTAGTCTTTTCCTTCCTTCTGGGTACAATGACAGACTGTTAGAGTAGGAAGGATTCTCGAGATCTGTGGATCTGAGCCCATCAAGAGGAGCCTGTGCAATCCACAGATATAGCCGAGAGGTTCAAGAAGCCTATGAGCCTTTTACTTGGAAGAGTCTTTAACATACAAAACAAATCAAACAAACAAAACACAGCAGGATAATATAGCAAATAACCATCTACTCCGCTGCTCAGAATTAACAAATATTTAGATTTTTGTTATTTTGCCTTACACTCAAGAAATAAAACATTACAGGTAAAATGGAAGACTATCTCTCATAGCTTCCACTCCTTTCAGTCCTCCCAAATGTTACACATGTCAGTGTGAGTGTGAGTGCGTGTGTGTGTGTGTGTGTGTACAGTCAGTAAAAATGGCTATCATGCCTTCTTTTTTATTGCATTTTCATGCCACCATTCTTATCAAGTTGTGCGGTCTATTACTCCTCCCCTTGAATCTGGGTTTGTGACTTGTATTGACCAAAAGAATGTAGCATAGGTCACATTTTGGGGCCTCTGACCCTAGGCCTTAGGAAGTTTGAGCTTTTGATTCCACCATCTGTAAAGCCACCTGCCATGTAAGAAGACCAGCGACCCCGAGGAAACCCAAGCTGGCCACGTGACAGGCCATGTGGAAGAACATTAAGGTTCCACGTATGTGAATGAGGTCTTCTTGGAACTTCTAGCCCAGCCCATCTGCCAGCTGAACTCAGCTCAGTGAGAGACCCCAGCCACATGGAACAAAAGACCCAGCTGGTGGACCCAGGTCAGCCAACAAAATTGTGGGAAAAAAGTTATTATTTTAAACAAGTACGTTTTGAGTTTGTTGTGCAGCAACAGACAAGTGAGCTATGCATACATGTTTACACCATTAAAACATTAATAGTGTGCATAGCAACAGCTGTTTCCACTAGTGGCCAAATAAACCTCTCTCAAACTGGCCCTTCCATGGATGACAATAAACAATGGACCAAAAAACAAAACAAAACAAAAAAAACAATCAACCAAAGCAAACAAAAAAATTACTTCAAGGCAATAGAGAGTGGCCAAAAGTAGGTACATCCTGGAGGTAAAGTTGGCCCTTGGAAGAAAAATGAGGTTCTCCTTTTCACAGCTTTCTTAGCATGAAGGGAGTCCCTAGTTTGCACATGCAGGGCACTTAAAACTTGATAGAAAGTTCACAGTCTTTCTGGCTTCAAACATAGACGTTAGGGTTTGGAGCAATCACATTTGCTGGAACGTGAGGGTCAGATCTTAGAAAGGACAGAGACAGAGGTGTAGAGCCCAAATTTTGTATGTAAACTCTTCCCGAGTCTCTGACAACTGAATCATTCCTGCGTGGGGTAGAGTTTACATGAGGTGGCTGTTGCTAAAATAAACTAAGACTTAAGCTGCTGTCCAAGAGACAGAGTTTACATTTTGCACCCAACCATATTATCTGCTACGTTCTAAAGCAAACAAACAAAACCCCTCACTCTTTGAAGAACACAGCAGAAAGTACCATCTCCATAACATGACATTTTCAGTGTCTCGGAGGTAACGACTGATGACTTGACATATGAAAGAACAGGAGCAGGAGACACATCCTCAAAGGAGTAATGACTATGGCAATGGCAGAAGCTACCACTTAATGAATGCTTCCTATGTTCCTGGTCATCTTCCGTGTGCTTTTACACGAATTATGTGAACCCTCATGGCAGCTTTATTACCTTGACACAAATACTTTATCAGCAATATAGAGTCAAGAAGGCAGAAACCAGTTTAGGTATTTCAGGCAAAGAGAGAATATGAATGTATATATTTGACCCATTCATAGTTAGAAGGACTGGAACCCCACCCCCAACCTAAAGGGTACCACCACCACCACCACCACCAAAAGGGCAGTATTAACTGGATATAAAAAACTGTGAGAAGCCACTATTGCCCTAACATGCCTCACTAGGTCATCTGCTGCTACTATGGCGACAGTCAGCTATTGCACAGCTACTGTAAGAGTCTGCCACTGCCATCGCCTCCACTGAAGGAAAATCTCCTTGCCTGCTGCTGCCAGCATCACTGCCATCTTAGTCTGTGGCCACCACTGAGTCCATCTTGGTCTGTGGCCACCACTGAGACTAGTGTCAAAAGAATGGCTCTTCCTTTTTTCTGCCTTATAATCCCGCAGAAGTGGTTTCCATTGTCAGAACCTACGTTGGAACTCCACTGGCAAAGGATTAGCGGAAATATAGTTTTTAATCAAGGCTTTGTAACACAAGGGAAAAGTTACAAGGGCAGGGATGGTGCATATGCGAATGGACATTATCCACACAATTGGCAGCATTATTTTATATTTGAGGCGATAGAAACACGGAATTTTAAGGAGTTAGCCCAAGATCACACATCTCGAAGTTGTGGTTAGCATTTGAAACTCAGAAAGCTTAACTCCAGAGGTTGTGTTCTTTATCCAATGGATGTTCACCGTGTTTTTTTATTTTTTACAACTGTACACAAAGTCAAAGAGAGTATATTTGGTTTTGGGTCCACATATTAATTATCATTTAAATGATGACCTAAAACATAACAAATGTTAGCATTCTTTCGGTTTTCTAAATTATGATGTTATAATCCAGATTGCCATCTAATTTCAAAACCCACATTTGCATTTGTTTTTCATAATGATGTCAATGCTGGATTATGATGCCAAGTGACAGCATTTAACCTTTACTGTGTGGTAAGCAAGTTTGACAGCACGTAGTTTGCATGTCCTAATGTCAAAATGACAATATTTCTTCTGCATCTGCCATTGTCTTCATTAATACTTTAACATCTGTAATGACAAAATTACTCTTTCTCCGTAATGGGTTGTAATCAAAAGATATTTTTCATGGACTAGAAATTAATTTATTGACTTAGCTGATAAATTAAGAATTTAATTGACATCATGAAAATGATTCAGTGAAGGGGAGTGTCACACTATCTTAAATGTTGCAGGCTAATGAGAAAACTGTACTGCCAAAGACTTCATAATAAATGATACATTTGAGAGCCAAATAGCCTCATGACAAGCTATAGGGACAAATCGCACTTGGCCGTTTGAACAAAGGAAAGTTGTGGGAGAAAGGAGTTATCGGAAGGCACACAATGCTGTTCCTAAAGAAAAACAAAACAGAACAAAATATGTGCCTTTACACTTACTACCATATTCAACTTTTGAGCAAAACTAACACAGATCTCTTCTTTGTACATATTACTTAATATGAGTTTAGTAATAAATTTGTGAGTCAAAGTATTATGAAGGATTTCATGTATATATAAGAAAATAACTGTATATAAGTATACACACATTTACACATATACATACATACACATATTTACCAGTGTCCTATTGTAGGGCATTATTATTATTACTGAGGTTGGCTCTGCTATAGTAGCTGTAGATTCCAAAATTTTAGTTTTTAATTCAATAAATAGTTATTCCTCACAAACCTAACAATTGAAGGTGAGAGTTCTGCTTGATACGCGGCTCACCTGCGCGTGATAATTCCATCAGTCTTCTCCTATCTTGCAACTATGCTGATTCCCTGGGTCTGCTCAACATCAATCACCCATATCCAGCAAAAAGCGTCTTTTTCTCTATTGAGTTTAGTTCTGTCTTTATCTGCTGCTGAAAGTTACTGTGCCTTTGGAGGTATTACAGACAAAAGGGGAACAGCCTGCATGAATAGGTTCAGATTGCCAGAACAATATGCCAGAACTAAATATCATGGACCAGCCCAAACCGTGCTCCGTGCAGCATGGCGGCTCTAGAAGGATGGACCTGGGGTGGAGGGTTAAACTAGTGTTAGCAAACGGGACAGCAGGTGAGAAAAACGACTGCTGTCAAGGGAACACAGGCCATCCCCTGGGCTTCATGCTCAATACTACACTTATATTACGTGCCTAGTTCTTGCAATGTCTTATAAGGTAAATAGCATCTTATGCTTCTTTCAGATTTGAGGAAACTGCCCAAGATCACATAGCTCCTAGACTATAGAGATGAACTACAAACCCTGTTTTCCATGATGCGAAAGCCTGTATTTCTACATCACCAGACGCCCCCCCCCCCTTTTTTTGAGTCAGTGATGAATAAAAAAAAGCCTGCACCAAAGAAGATGGAGGAAAGATGATGTATCTGTGACATAGAGGCGAGTCTGATATTGAAATGACTGAGGAAGGCAAGGAAAAGAAGCTGGAAAAACAAACGAAGAAGGAGAAAAGAGTTCAACATCTTTTTAGTCTAAAACCCTGGTTCTAGGTTGTAGCCTTGCTCTGCCACCCACTCCCTCCATCATCTTAGATAAGACTCCCTCCCTTTCTGAGACTCTATTTCCCCATCCATGAAACAAAGGAAGTAGAAGGGCAGATCTCAAAAATGGCATCAGGTCAAAACTTCCATTGTTCTCAGACCAGGCTGCCAATCTTCCCAAACCAGGCACAGAGGTCAAAAACGCATGGTGGGCTCTCCTTGAATGTGTGTCAGCAGGAGAAGCAAGGTGGAGACGCCACCTCAGGCCAAACTCGTTAACAGTTGTTTCATTAATCACAGTTTGTGTTTCAAATCCAAAGACAATCTGTCCAATTAACATTAAAGCTCTGGCAGGCATGGGGAGACCTTTAGGAAAAGGCAATTTGACACAATTGCTAATAATGTTCACATTTAGGAAAGTGGCTCTCAAACATAACCTTCTCCTGGTGACAGCTTGGGTCCCCTCCAAAGTGGTGCAGGCTTCAGGCACTTCCACAATATGACCCCTCCTCCCACCCAGCCTCACTGACCTGGATGGGCATCACTTGCTAGCTGTCTCAGCAGGACCAGTTTTCCAGAACATGCCACTGTCAGTCACACCTCTGTATCCCTGTCCATCTGAACCCACAGCCTGCATGCCTTCCCAGACTATTTTGTGGCCCAGTCTAAGCTGCTTCATACTCTATTTCCAGTAATACTTCAACAAATCTTTCTCGAGTTATATTGAGACTTGGGTTTGAATCTTATTTCAATCAATTATTAACTTGGGCATGCTTTATGTTTTGATTTTCAAGGAATACATATATACACAGACAAAAACATTCAAATAGTAAGTACCACGGGTTAGACAGTGAAACCTAAATCTCCTTAACTATGAGGTTCCTCCTTGGATGCAATGTCAGTTACTGATATCTTGTGTTTTCTTCCAAAGATGCCTACCCAGGAATATACATAAACTTCTTCCCAGACACAAATAGTAATATAGTAGGCATACTATTTCACATTCAGCTGAACAATGTATCTTGGAGATTGTTCCCTATCAGTCTGTGTTTACCACCGCCTTTATAACCAGGGACAAATAAACTGACCTGTCTGAGCATCAGCAATACTCTCATGGGGGAGCTGGCCCAATAAAATGATTCCAGCCTAACTTTGGGTGCCTGCTCTGGGTACTTCCCTACTTCCTGGGTACCTTGCTTTTAGGGGCACTCTATTGTAACTGCGTGCTAGTACTCTGTGCAATATTGACAAACCAATTATTGGTATTTGTGGGATGACTGAATCTAAGGAACACTGTGGCCATGGGATGGTTACTTTTATGTGTCAACGTGGCTGGGCTAAGGAAGCCCACATAGTTGGTAAAACATTATTTCTGCCTGTGTGTGTGTGAGGGGTTGAGAGAAGAGAGTAGCATTAGAATAGACAGACTGAGTAAAGGTCACCCCCAGCAAAGCGAGTGGGTGTGATTCAATCCACTGAGGACCTGACCAGAACAAAAGGCAGAAGGTGAGTTTTGTTCTTTGCTCGAGCAGGGACATCCATCGGCTTGTGCTCTGGGAGGAAGGCCTGTGCTGCTGGTTCTCAGGCCTTGTGACTAGGGCTGAATTACACCCGAGGCTTTACTGGTTCTCCAGTACGCAGACCGGCAGATGGCGGGACTTCTAGCCCCCTAAGTGCTGGAGCCAATTCTTATAATAAATGAGCTCCCCAAATAGATCTCTCTAACTCTGTCTGCACCTCTCTAGCTCTATCTCTGTCTCCATCCCTACCTTTTGTTGGTCTGTTTCTTTGGAGAATCCTGACTAATACAGAGAGCTACGTGAGATCACAGCATCAGAATAATACCTGACAGATGGAAGGTATGTAATAGGAAAATCCTCTTCTTTCTCTCTTAAATTCTGTAGTAGAAACAGGCTAAACTGCATAACAGAGCACTGAACTTTATTTGTCCTTATTTACCAGTGTGTGTGTGTGTGTGTGTGTGTGTGTGTGTGTGTGTCCCATCCCAGCCATGATCAGCTGATACCCTGGAATCACTGAGCAGCATAGAATGAGCTTTAGGAAAAATGATCAAGTCAGTTAAGGTATCCTTCTCTGACCCCCCATTTCCCTAAGGCATTTGCTGAATGGGAAAAGCACAGGACTTAGATAGGAGCTAGGAGCTTCAGTTGAGGGTCCCAGTTGTGCCAATTACATGGAGCAATCATCTGCCTTTCCTCAGGCTTTGCCACTCATCTGCATAACAGGAGTAAGTGATTGTTCCCGGGTAGGATTCTTGTGAAGCCTAAATCAGTTAGTGGATATGAAAGCACTTTAGAGGTGAAGCAGCTTTACCAGGCACAACATTATTGAGAAGATCCTGCTTTTGATCTCGATATAATTAATCAACGCTCTACTTTGACACTCTTGCCTGGCTGTCTTCCCTACTTCTAATATATCCCAACAACAGGGACCCGATAGCAGACGGTTCCAGGCAGACAGTCAAAATAGAGATTCACGCAGAATCGCAATGTGGTTTTTGTGATCTGTTCCTTCCTAGCAATACCAATTCCTCTGGGAGGAATATGGTGAGCAGGAGACTGTCTGGGGCAGAAACAGGCCAGGGGCGAGATAGTCTCAGGACCCCAGAAGAAGTGACTACAGGTCACGGTGAATCTTTAGTCCTTGAGAGCTGAACTACCGACAACAGAGAGGCCACTGTGTTTGGGGGATGGGGTCCTTTGGGAGAATCACATGTGGAGAAGCGAGGAGGGCTCAACAGGGAAGCCTCAAGCATTGCTATCGATGTTTCCAGATCCTGGCCTTCTAGGAGGATTGGGCATCTTTTCTCTTTTCCCCACGAAATAACTGAAATGCAATCAGGAAGGGGATAAAAGGAAATGAAGGGGTCATTAAACACTGAGGGAGGAGGGGACGACCTTTAAAACAATCTTTTCTGGGTGACACCTGCGCAATTCAAGCCTCCAATTTTCTCCATTAATGTTCAGCCTCTTCACATAAGTCCCCTAATGACAGCGTGGGCGATGGATGAAGACAGGGCAGTTGAAGCTTAAAATACATGCCAAGGAGATATTAAAAGCCACAGATCTGCCTAGGAGTGGGGAAAACAGGCAAGAGAGCAGAGGAGATGGGATAGAAGTCCTGCTCCTTGTCTGTTAAGATGCTGGTGACATCTTTTGTTCATTCTTCTGCTGTTCTGCATACCATACTGAGTCTTCATAATGTTTTCAGGATGTCTCCCCTTCCTCTCTATTTCCAAAGTCGCCGTGCTAGCTGAGCCCTTAATTACCTTTCGCCTTGACAATTACAGTAATAGACACCCGGCTCCCAGGCTCTGCCACTTCCTGTCTACCCTGCAGATGTCACCAGTTTGAACTTCCTGAAATATCACTTTTCACATGTCAGTTTCCTACTTAAAAACTTCAAGGATTCCCCATTGTCTGTGAAGTGAAGGCTAATGTATAGCCTGAGCCTGGAAATCAATGCTACTAAAACCTTAAACAGTCTGTGCCCATGGTGAAGGCTGCACCCTGATCTTATTCGTCGTTCTGTCCCCAATACTGTTATGTAAGCTCCATGAGGAAATGAAGGATTTATTCTTGATTGCGGACATATAACAAGCCCTCAAATGATAATTGTTGGGTGAATGCATTAATTAGCTCATTAATAGTGTGTGGCATAGAATATGGTTCCCATAAGTCTTTGTTGAAGGAAAGGACGAAGGGAGACAGGCAGGGAAGAAAGAGGATGCTCTATTAAAATAAGCACAGATCATAGGTGGGGGCAGCTACAGTTAGGGGCCTCTAGACTCAAAACAGGGCAGTAGAAACCTGACAGGAGTGAAAGGTATGGATGAAGGAGAGGCTTAAGGCCACCTGAAGTTCAGACTCGATATTGGGAGTGGAAGAAGCCCAGAGAGGGAGACTGAGCAAGCTGACCGACCACCAGCGGGCGCCATTTGGGAAGACAGACAGCTAGGAAAGCCAAGTTGTAAGGGGAGTGGGGCTTGGAAGCTGGGTAATAGGACCCAGAGAACTGAGCCATCTGGGTGAGGAGCCAGGAACTAAAGAGAGTTTGCACACCAAACAGGACGTGCTGAGGAAGTGTTAGTAGCCATAATGAAAAACTTACTATATATGGCAGTGCTTCACGTTTGGATATTGTGAATGTCTTTGAAACTAAGGTGACAGCCGAGGACCCAATCGTTGGAAACATAAATAAACGCATGTAATTTTGCACACAGTTACAGGGATTGAGAGATTTCCCTGGAGTCAATCCCCAGGTAAAGAAGACCCTTTTATGGAGTCTGAATACCTTACATTTACATTTTGCCATTTATTAACTTGAAGGTTTGTATCATTCATTAATACATTGAATCCTCGCAGCTCTCTGAAATTTGTAACAATTATTCCCATTTTGAGGAAACTGAACTTCAGTGAGAGAATATACCTTGCCCAAGTGAGAAGTAAGTGACAATGTAATTAGGGTAGAAGTCAGGCATTTTGGTTTCATGTTGAGTGTGTGTGTTATTTTTTGGTCACATACCCACAAAAACAAGCTGTGCCATCATTTCCACATGAATCAGAAGCCCTTTTACAAATATTAACTGAGTACCTGTGACGGGTCAGGCACTGAGCTCGGCACATGGGAACAAGAACAGACCAACATTCCCACTTTCGGGGCGCTCCGGAACCAAACTGAGGTCAGCGCCTTCCCAGCCTGAAAGTCTGAATCCGAATATGTTCTGGTCATAAAGCATGACTTCAGGTGTTCGATGCTTAATGGAAAACCATCCTAATCTGGTAGGCAGTGTCCTCGGTACTAGTTGTTGTCAAAGGTAGGTTGTATGTCAACCAACACCGGACATCACCCATCCTCCATCACCAGCTAATCGTGGTGGATTCCACTAGTTTTTGTTTCTTCCTTTTCTTTTTTTGTCCTTCCATTTCAAAATTGTCAACTTAAAGCTCTCTGTTTCTTATCTCCCTGAAAGAAATAAAGCCTGGCTAAAACATTTAATTCATGGTTGTTCAGAGGAGGACTAACAAAGCCCAGACTGAGAGCTGAGAGACCCGGTGTGCCAGTACCCTCTCTGTCACTTGTGTCCTGCCTATCTTTTCCTTGGGTCTCAGCTTCCTCACCTATAAAGCAAGTCTGTATGTTTCTGTGATCCTTCTCTATCCTAAAATGCTATGGATGCCTCAGAGCTTTGAGCTGCCTGAGAGAGAGAGATAAAAAAACAAAAAAACCTTTATAATTGCAAGGTGGTGAAACATACATGGTGAGAGAAAACTCGCCCCCACAATTAGTAGCTGCCCTCCTTGGCTCTGGGAACCGAACAGTTCTTATCTGAGTGGGATGTGGGATGTAGGAGACAGAAAGGGTGAGAGGCAGAACAAAAGCTTGGTTTCTCATCAGAGGAGTGGGATGGATCATAGGTTGGAGTGGTGAGCGCAGAATGGTGGGCTGTATTTCCTTCTGAAAAGGTCAGTGCCCTGCCACGCCAGACAGCAACATGGAGACCTTTTAAAACACAGAGAGCCAAAGAGGCTTCCATTGAGCTGTAAGGTGTGGAGCAAACTCAAGATTCCTGGTCTGTCAGAGCAGAAAGGGACCTGAGGCACTGGTGCAATTCCCCCTTCCTATTTTGCAGGTGGGGACACTGAGGTCCAAAGGGTGTGGCTGGGAAAGGTGACACAGCCAGGGTCACAGAGCTTGTTTGTAGTCAGCAGAGCCATGACAAGAGCCCAGGAACTTCCCATTGTTGTTCATATCAAAGCAAACCTCCCTTTTGCTCTGCTTATTGCCACCTTTAATAAAATTATTATTTTTCCTCCATCTGCTACTTGCTTAGCATCTCAGAATAAATGATACGTGGTAATAACAGTTATCCTTTCTTGACAGCGTGGAATCTGATACTTAAAAATGGAAGGTGTGACTCATTAAACCTCTAGGTATGTTTTTAAGAATTATTTTGTAAATGATTAAGTGTTTCTAATGAGAATTGATAAAATTAGATCCTTGGTTTGAATTTTCAATTTAAATACAGCCTCTTCCATCCATTTTCTTCCTCCCTCTCCACCTGGTCCAAGTTCTCTCTCCAGTGAAAATATTAAACGCCTCCTCCCCTGCTTATACCTAAAACATCTCATTGGATTTTTAAAACAGTCATTGGCCCCTACCCCAGACAATGCCTAACCCTCCTGGATTGATTTATAACCCATGCCCCTCCCACTTTGCCAACCCTGCTCTGATCTATAGAAACATCCATCTTGGTTAAAGCAATTCAGGCAACTTGCCTTTGCACCTTGAAAGCAAAGTAACCCTGAGCAAATTATTTAACCTCTCTGTGCCCAGTTTGATCTGGAAAATGGAGATAGAGATAATTCTTAACTCATACGTTATCGTAGGGCTAAATAAAAATAAAACCTACTGTTTCTCCCACACCTTATTCTGTACCAAAGCAAGCACTTTACACATCTTATTTTATAAGCTCATCACAATTGTTCTTATTACTACCTCGTTTTACAGCTGAGGAAACAGGTACAGAGAAACCCCAGAATTGCCAAGGAGGCAGAGCATTTGAATATCTAAGTCTGTCTAATTTGAAGAATCATGACCCTTTCTAGCGCAACATATGTATTTACTATATATCGTACTGGTATTCGACCTGGGTGATTTTGTCCCCCCCGTCCCGCAGAGGATATATGGCAATGTCTGGAGACAATTTTGGTTTTACAACTGAGGAGAGGCACTACAGGCATCTAGTGAGTAGAGGCCAGAGATCCTGCTAAGTCCCAGACAATGCACAGGGCAGGGCCCCACAAGGACTTACCTGGCCAAAAATAGCAACAGTGTCAAGATTGAGAAACTCTGCTGTGCTGTGCTCCATTGCATGAATTTGCCATAATTCACTTGGATAAATCGACGTAGAATGATGCATGCAAAGTGTTAAGCACGTATGAACACTGAATAAATGCCAGCCACCATTACTGTCGTCGCTACTTTTAGACCTACTTCACCTTTTGCTTCTCCTCTTTGGAGGTTATTCCTGATACCAGCTAGAGAGAAGTAACGTTTCCCTCACCTCAATAACTGTTTACTTTCTTTAATATTTGATAAACATTATCGACTATAGTTATTCATAGATTCTTTATCCAACTGCCCACGGGAAGCAATTGCATTTATTTTCTTTTGTGTCTCCCCATGTAGTTAGCACAGTGCACGACCCATCCTCGTTGAATTTGAGAAGCAGAACAATTTTCTGAGGGAAGGTAAGCGAGGGCTCCTATGCCTATTGTGTAGCTGAGGAAACAGGCTCAGAATGTCCAAATTATTTAAGGCTGTGTGACTTATGAGTGACGGAGCTTGAACTAGATCTCACCTTAGAGTCCCGCGTTAGCTTGTTGAGCTGCTATTTATGCAATCAATTACAAAACACCAGAACTGCAGTCCATTCTTTCAGAGGGAAGCTTCTAAGAGAACCTTTGGATTCGATAAGCAAACCAGGTAGGAAATCAGTTCCAATGTGCACCTGATTTGGAGATGTCTTTCATGGGGTCCACGAAACACAGCTGAAGAGATTACTACAAAGGTCAAACCACTGCAGAACACTCACGGCAGGGAGTCCAGGCGCCTGGAAATGAGGCTAGACTTCGAATTAGCTAGTCGTGCAGTATTGGAAAAGCTATGGTACCTCTTTGGGCCTCACTTTTCTCATCTGTCAAAGAGGAACATGATGCCCATCTTAAGAAGCCTGCAGGTCGCTGCGAGGAACAGTATGTCAAGTACAGTCCATCCGCACTATTCACAGCAGTTATGTGTTTAAAAATCACTGCAAACACTAAATTGGTGAATATCGAACCATCGCTTCTAAGGGAGATACAAGGTTGGTTTGCTGTGAGCCTCTGATCACAACATTTTCATCAACCGATCAATATGTAAACTTGTTTTATAAGTTTTTTAAAAAGACACCTTATTTAATATATAGTGTCTATTCATTAATATTGAACTTACGGGTAACAGCACTATAACTCGTGTCTAAACAAAGCTTATCTAACACACTTATGTTCTCTGTAAAGCATATTACAGGCTTCTTGAGCTTAGGAACACAGACAGCATCTCAGTACTATGCTTGGGTGCCACTTAAACAGTGAAATCACCAAAAAAAGAGCACAAAAATGTAACGTGACACCAAAAGTACCACACAAAGGACACTTGTCTATGGAATGAGAACTAAGAAAGCAGAGCACCACCTTCTTTTATGTCAGCTGGAAACAT
This sequence comes from Rhinolophus sinicus, assembly GCF_057876585.1. Taxonomy (NCBI): domain Eukaryota; kingdom Metazoa; phylum Chordata; class Mammalia; order Chiroptera; family Rhinolophidae; genus Rhinolophus; species Rhinolophus sinicus. The sequence goes on along the minus strand of NC_142516.1, from coordinate 15,142,968 downwards.
GCGCATTGGAATAAATTTCACCACTCCACAGTCTGAATGACCAGGAAAGCACATGAGTATTAATTTGAGGTTACAAATTTTTAAGAATTGGGTGCTAATAAGAAAATGACAGGAAATTCACAAGGAAAGATAAAATATGGCCAATGCATATATGAAAAGATGTTCAACAACAGTGTTCATTCAGGAAAGTAAAACGAAAACCAAAATGCAATACCACTAGACATCCACCAAAATGGCCAAAATGTAAAAGATTGATGGTATAAATGTAGACAAAGACGTGAAGCCGCTGGAACTGTAAGTACTGCTGATGGTACGTTCCGTACAAACTCTTTGGGAACCTATTTGATAGGATATACAGAAGTTGAACATATGCCAATGTTATGGCACAACAATTCCATTCTGAGACATGTAGTCAACAGAAATATATAGCAATTTATCAATGCACAGGTATATGAGGCAGGTATCTCTGATCACGTAAGAATAGAAAGAAACTAAATGTCCATCTACTAGAATGAAAAAAAAAATGGCTAAATTCACAATAGACTATGACGCAAGAGCAGGGATGGAGAGACTATCGCTACACTCAACAACATGGATAACTCTCATAAACATAATTTTGAGCAAAAGAAGCCACACAGAAATAAGAGTATATGCTGTATAATTCCAATTATATCAAAGTCAAAAACAGGTGACACCTATGGATAGTGTTAGAACTGAGAAGGGGGTTTACTTTGGGGACAGCAATGACTGGAATGAGCATGAGGGAATTTCAAGGGGGCTGGTGACATCCTGTTACTTGATCTAGGTGTTACGTAGCCTCTTCAATTCCTGAATATTTATTGGGCTGCACATTCAGCTGTGCACTTTTCTACATGTGCTTTCCACATCAATAAAATTTTAAATATATGTATTTTAAGTGAGGGATAGAAAAAACACTTAATGAAAATCTACTACGTGTCAAACATTTTATCAGAGAATTATTTATTCCTTGTGACAATGCTATGTGTTTTCATAGCTTGCCTAATAATAAAAATCACCGTAATACTTCTCAAAATTAGAAAATCACCAGATAACAATCTGGGGCTAATGTATTAAAATCTCCAGGAAACGGAACTGACATCACTATTTAAATAAGTGATTTTACCATCATCAAAATTGAACACATATTGACTAGTCTGGGTATTGAGGAGTGGGATTTAATGTGATGTCCAACATATAACATTAACTTAATAAATGGTAGCTTTTTTCATTTTTTGGTACAGTTGCCTCCATTTTATAAAAGAAGGACTGAGGTGCAGAGAGGGAAAATGACTCACCTAAGGTCACAGCTGGAAGCGAATATTTATTAATATTTGAGCTATCTTACTTTACTAAGAACCACCCTGGGGAATGGATTCCATTATGCTAATTTTACACTGGAGCAAACTGTAGCTCGGGAATGTAGGTAACTTGCCAAAGACATTTAGCCAGGAAATGGTGGAGCCAGATCAATCTAATTTAGGGAGCTCTAATCCAGTCACTTCTCAAAGTTCTGCCATAGGTTCGAAAAGGCAAATCCAGGAGTGTAGAAGACAGACTTTTCTTACATATCATGCCTGGCCTTTAATATATACTCTTTCCCCCTAATCATCCTCTTTCTGTTGAGCATTTAGAGCAGGCTGCATACTTCTCCAGTTCCATCTTTAAGTAAAACATGCAGGCAGGAAGGGAACTGATGGGATGCTTGGTTGATATGTCCTACGCCGAAGATAGTTATAAGCTGTGCCATTTGCCTTCACAAACAACATTCCTCATTTGTGCGTGTCATTACCAACTGGGGAAAATCTGGAACTAAAAGGCAGCCCCACCACAGCTTTGGGAAATCTTTTTTTTTTTTTTTTTTTTTTTTTGGAAAGTAGCTCTTGGGAAGCTCCTATTTGAGACAGAGCTTCCTCTTGTCCATGATTTTCTTGGCTAAGTAACGTCTTTGGGAGTCAGGATAGAGGCTGGAATCTACTTCGCAATATTAAATGTCATGAGCATTGTTTCATCATTATTGTCAAAGAGCGGGAATGCTTCTATCACAGGCTAGAGTGAAGAGGGAGATTTTCAACCCCCTTTTCCTCATTTAATAGAATAATCTTCAAGCTTTTTGTCTACCACTGTTACTAGCTCATTGTCACTGGTTAAAAACCAGGACCACATTTTATTAGCGGGCAGGGTCTTCATACCTGAAAGAAAAGGAACAGGCACTGACTTAACTTTTTTTTTTTTCACTTCTTGTGAGAATGGATGTGCCATCCATTCCCACTAATCAGTGCTCATCTATTTGCTAACGTCTCCAGTCCAGTTTTCATTAGGAAAGTCATAATTGGTTTTAGCTTGCTCAGTGCTCATGTACATATAATTTCCTGGCTAGAAGGCCCTCTGTTATATGCCCATAATCCACCATTATCGAAGTCATCCCATTTTCATCATTGTCACCATAATTATCTTCATTCTGAACATGAAAAAGCCTTGACCACTATTGACTGAAAGCCTTGACCACCACTGACTGGTATCTTACCATGGCAGCACAATTATGTTTGGTATGTTGAGTGGTCCCCAGAGACACAGACCTCTCTATTATTCAGCGATAATTGACATGGTCCAACCACCACCCTCTCCTCCTCCCAGGGGAACTTCACAATGCAGACCTGATCATGTTTGCTTACAGTTCGGGATGACACACAAAGATGACAAAGATCAGTGCTTAGGCCATCCCCCTTCCCTGGAAGGTTCCTAAATGGATAGAGGTGCTCAGCATTCAGTTGGGGAGGTGGAAAACCAACCAGACTGGGTGTTGCAAAAACCAACTGCAGCCATTTTTCTAACATTCTGGCTTTGATCAAATATCACAGCTTTGCTCTGAGCAATTTTGCTCCTAATCATTTTCTCACATGTGGTGGCGAAAGGTACATTAATCGATCATGTTTTAGGTTCATTGACATTCAGCCCAAACATTCTGGCCTTGTAAGAACATTCCAATTTCCCATCGCCTGAGGGCAGTTGCTAAGCTGTTGCCCTGTGCTTCGGAGAGACGAAAAGTACCGGTATCGCTTTGTGCAAAAGATAGAAATTCCTAAGTCAAGAGGGTAGGGAGGAGGAGAAGGAGGAAGAGGAGAAGAGAGAGGGAGGATGGGAAAAAGGGGGGATCAGGGGATCAAGAAGAGAGCCGAAACCCCTGCTGTGCCCTTGCTCAGTGTTTTCATATCAAAATGGGTGTGTGGGGTGGGGGTGAAACGGAACAGGGCAAGCTCTGAATTACGAGATAGGGCGGCACAAAGGACAGAACATTGCCTTTGGAACCAGATTGAGATTTTAGACCTGGTCCCGCCACTAATATTTTGTGTCACTTTGGACACGTTTCTTCACTTCTCAGCTTTCAGTTTTTTCAGCTCTAAAAGGGGGATAGACCTTGATCTTTTAAAGGTTGCTATATGGACTATAGGAAGTGTAGCTAATACAGGTGCTTGGCTTTCAGGAAAAGACAACTGCTAGTATTCTTTAATTCCAGATATTGGATATGTACAAGGATACAAAGATAAATAGGACATACATCCACCTGGTCCTCTAGGTACTGACTATGAGGCACATGAGATGCTAGCCGGTTACTAAAATAACAGGATGATTGTAAATCCATGTTTGATTATAGCATCGCAAGCATTCCTGTCCTCCAAGTGCAAAGCTTGAGGTCATCTCAACTCTCTTCCATCTCTCTGTTCCCCACATTTGATTATTCACTGAGTCCTACCACTTTTATTGCTAAAATACTTTTTTTTCTAATTTAAACTTCTTATATCTATGTCTGTTCTTATTGTCCTGCTATAGTTCTGGGCCTAATTAGCTCTGTCCCTGGTTATTGCAGTTCTTCTTACCTGATCTCTAATCTTCCTTCACTTTAATTCATTTTCCAAACAAGTTCTTTTTGAAATAGCTCAAATTCTAACCACCATTTTATTATCCTTTATCATCTACTTAGCAGGGTTTTATTGTTTGTCTTAATAGTCAGGATTGCCAATATTTTGGTTCTAATCTCCCTTTAATGGTTCTCAAGTGGGGGTGATTTTGCTTCCCAGGGGACAGTGTGGGCTGTTATAACTTGGAAGGGGGGACGCGACAGGGATTTATTAGGTAGAGGCCAATGGTGATGCTTGACACCCTAAAACACATGGGACAACCACCCACAACACAGAATCATTTGGCCCCAAATGTTAACAGGGCCAAGACTGAGAAAACTTGCTTTATAGCTACAGTAATCAGCAACGCTGGAAACAGAAAAAAACTCAGCGCTAAATTGCTGTTGCTGATCAACTGATGGGAGATGGGAGAAAGCAGGATGGATTATAGGCCAAGAGGAGAGATTCGAGAATGAGTGTGCCCTACTTTTACGTGACTGGCTCCAAAATCAGACGTGAGCATGGAAGATAAAGGAACCGGGCCGCACTGGAGAACCAGGTATGGAATGACATTCAGGAGAAGAGTTTGGCAACGTACATGGGAGTCAGGATTGAGGAAAAAGAGGAAAGTTTCATTTTCTGTAGGGCACCTCCACTTTTCTTTTCCGTTAAGAAAAACACATGTGGTAAACAGGTGAATCATCTCTCCCAAAGGTAGGAATAGAGATTTGCTCTAAGTAAATTAAAAAAATATATATATGAGACCATTTCTGGAGCAGCAAATTTATAATTTTGAAATGTAAGATCAAATTAATCCAAGTAACAGAAATCCAACGATAACAATGATAATTCTAACAATTCTGATAGTGGTTTAGAATAACATTTCACCCTTAACTTAAAGAGTTTGATGAAGTAAAGGAATCCACATTAAGTTTCTATAGCGATATAAGAAATTACGTGATAAAACCTTCAGTGCTGTTATTTTGAGATGAAACATAATTTTCTAAAGTTCCAGATGCAAGTCAGTAGAAAGTATTTTTTTTTTCCTTTTGCCGAATGTGAGATAATTTGAAAGGTGAATTTAGTGATAAGATACATGCAGCAAAGATACTGAGAGGCCGCTGACACACATTTTCCCAGTATGAAAATAAGCAGAACTGAATTTCTTAGGTTGCTGTGGCTGATTTGTGCTTGCATTAGGACATCTGTGAGGCGACATGCATAATTAATCACCGATATTATTATTAATATCTCTTAACGTAGAAGATGGATCATTGTATATCTAAATTGCATCCTGCCTTGGCTGTTACCTAATTAAAAAACTGAGACCAACAGTCAGAGAGAAATATTAATGGCATGCAATTGAGTTTAAATCTTATTTCACGAAGAGGCCTCAAAAATAATTGTGTGCTTTACCATGAGGAATACCTGTTATGTAAAGACCATTTCAGGACCAATCCCCTTGCTCCTCAGATCAAATGGATGCCTGTTCCATTTTGACGTGTTTATTTGATCTCAGGTTGTCAATAAGTCCATTAGAGAATATTTAGCTTTGGAGACTGAGAAGGAACAGTAAAGACACAAGTGTAAATTACAGGGTGAAATGAATTTATTTTTAACCTCATGGAGAATTGGATTTTAATGAGACACTACTTTAGGTTCGAAACGGAAGGTTTGCAGCAAGAAAAGAAATGCTGAATGTGATTACTCACCCAATCGTGTTTTTACAAAATGCTTTCTAAATGACTATAGCTTACATTTGGGTAATACTGAGCAGTTTACATGTGGAACATCTATATATATATGGGTTGGTTACTTCATTTGACGTTCCCTGCAACCTAGCTAACCATCAGGCAGGGAAGAAGTTACCACCCCCATTTTACAGATTAGCAAACAAGTCATCCAGAAGAGATACATGATGTCCTCAGAGTCACAAAGAAAAATACCTTGACCCTATCTAGCCTTATCTAAAGCAGGGGAAAAAAAATATTTTTGTACTAGGTAACTATTACAGCCACTTCTAAATTTGGTATTTAAAAATAATGTTTAAAAAGTATTGTACATTAAGAAAGCACTGTATGGTTTATATACTGTTTCCTTATCTATTATCTCATTGGATCCTCACAACAGCCTTTCAATTTATATTATCTCTTATTTAAAGATGGAGACACTGATGCTCAAAATTTTAAGGGACTTGTCCAAGGTCACCATTTTGGAAGCATGTCTGAAACTCAAACCCATGTAGTCTGAGCCCAAATTCAACACAAGTTTCTACTATTTGTATTCCAAAATGTAGCTAAAATGTCAGTGGGTGTCAAATTCTTAGGACTATTGGACTTTCATTAAGACACTTGGAACTCCAATGCGATTAAAGAATCAGAGAGAAGAATCTGCCACAGAAATTTCAGGAACTGGCAGGGATAGGGAAAGGACTTCACATTTGGCTAGGCTGCCTTTCCAAGTGTCCTAAACCTTCGTGTGTGGGCAGCTACCAACTGTGCTTAGGATATCTTGATGGAAATACAGACCAAACTGATTCTACTGTCCAAATGGAAAGAAATACAAAAAAAACTAAATATGCCAAACAAACGGCCAGTAAACCTTTTTACTGGGAGACTGGAGCTGGGGAGGTTGTCAAAAAAAGTCATTGATCATTTTAGCGGTGGCTGTGTCCCTTTAAATGCAATCTGTAATGACTTATGACTCCAGCGACTCTTCTTGATTACTGCCTGTTGCCATTCATTATCACCATGGAAACAGCACTGTTGCCAGCTGTGTGCTTTGTGGTAGGGTAGAGGCAGTGCTGTTGACTGGGGACAAGAGGCTAGCACATGTGGGACTCTGGATTTGCAGGTTTGGCTTGTTTGCTTTTTGTTTGTTTTGCTAGAGGAGAGAAATCGTGGGGACATGGTCCCTTGCTCCCACAGCGAGCCCCTCATTAGGGTGTAATCCAGAGGGGAGCACCAGAAGAGATGGTAGCAAGGCCCTTGTCTCTTTCTGGGAAGAATATAAGATGAGACCAGAAACACTCCAGTCTGGAGGATAATCTACCAGGAGGCAGAAGGCATGAGGAAGGGGCAAAGTGTGTGCAAATTTCATTAACACAATTTGTCATGGAGACTGTTCAAGCATGTGAGCCAATCTTCTCAGCTGCCTCATTCCTAAGCCTCCAGTGTATTACATCTCCAAGAGTGATCTGCAAAATCCATCCAGCCTCCCCCTCCTGACTCAGTCTTAATTTCCATCCCTATCTTCCTTCTAATTTGGTTTTCTGCTCCTCTCTTCACTCCTTATATATGACACTTTGCCTTGTATGCCTGCCTTCTTTCTTTCATTTCCCCTTTCGTATCTAGTGAATGATCCTAGCAAGATAGACTAGGAAGGGAAGGAGACATCATCTATGCCAACCTCCTCCTGTTACAGACAAAAACAAGCAAACAAACAAACTGACCTCAAACGTGATTTCAGGAACTCCCCAAAGCCACACAGAGATCTGTTGGCAGTTAGCACTAAAGCTCAGGTCTCTGAATCCCCAGCCCAGTGCTTCTTCTAACATATGGTGTTGCTCTATCGTATTTTCCCTTTGCTTCTTGGGCTAATTCACTGCCACGCTGAAGTATTGTCAAATCTCAACTCCCCAGGCCAATTATTATTTAGTGCAGAGTAATCCTTGCTTTCAGAGCGTTTCTCTCTGTAGAATTTGGTTTGCTCCAGAGACATTAGAGGATTCATTCTCATGAGATACTCAGGGAGGAGGGGAGGAGGGCCAAGATGACTTCGACATCTTTCTACTTTATTTACAATGAGCATTAAAGTCCCAGGGCATGAAAGGACTCGAATTGGAAATGCAAAGAAGTGCTCGAAAAACCAGAGCAGGAGCACTCTTTACTGCTGAGTTCTGCTGGGGCTGCAGGCTGCTGAGGGAATGAGACACACCAGCTCTGGGTTTGCTGCAGAAAGGTTTGGCACCATTATTTGGTTAGTAAGGGGATTTTTCACACAGGACATTATATTCAACTTCCAAGATCTCTGGAGAACACACACAATCAATGTCTGCTGTTAAGACAGATGCAGGATGATAGAGAAAAAACTGCACAGAACTTGGCGACTGCTGATCTGGAACGTATCCTGACTCTGCACCTGAGCTGTGAGCTGGCAATGAAGCTTGAATGAAGTCCGTTGTGCTCCCGGACCTGTGTGTGTGTGTGTTTGGGATGACAGGTTGTGGGCCAGGGTCAGAAACATTAGAAACCCTAGAAAACTTTTTTCCAGCCTCAGCCTAATGTTAATAATAATAGCAGAGGTAGGAATTGCTGACTTTTATGTAGCCCTACTGTGTACAGCAGGTCCTCAAATAACGCCATTTTGTGCAATGCCATTTTGTTACTTGTATGATTTACCACAGGAACATCGCTCTGGCTTAGACCAATCAGCCTATGGTGACTTGGTTTCCCGACGTGTTGTTTCACTGCAGTTTCAGGAGCCTATTGACAACCTTAAGTGAGGACTTACTACGTCCCATCGATTCTTACAACCTCTCACAAAGGTAGGTACTGCTATCCCAACTCAGAAATAAGGAATGGTCTCAAAGAGGTTAAGGATTTGTCTAGCGTCATTAAATATTAATTTAAACAGCAGAGTTGGATTCACGCCCAGGTCTGTAAGGCCAATACCAAACGACAAGATTTTTGAACATTCTATGAGTTTTGCTATCCTCTCTGACTTTTTAAAGCCATATATTCATTTATTTACTTATTCACTGATTCTATGAGTATTTATTGAGTGCTTAATCTATACAACCTTTTTTCTTTGTAATGTTTTGGGGTCTTTTGGTGTGTGTGTTTTGTTTTTTGTTTTTTTATTTCAGACGTACACATAGGAATGAATATTTTTACCACATACCTTGAAGGTAATTTGTCTCTCTTACTGGTACTGTGTTTGATATTAATAAAACCACTCCAGCTTTTGTTTGATTGGTGTGGTATATCTTTCCTCACTCTTATACGTGTAAATTATTTATATCACTTTACAGTTAAAGTGTGTTTCTTGTACACAGTACAGTAAGTTCTCAATTAACGTTGTTGATAGGTCCCACAACTTTAAGCAAACTGATGTGTAATAAACCAGTTTTACCATAGGGTAATTGATATAAACAAAAGTTAAGTTCCAAAAGAATCTCATCAACGATATAATGAAATGACATTGAAGAAAATGACAGTATTCGAGGACCTGCTGTATATAGTTGGGTCTTGCTATTTTATCCACTCTGAAAATCTTTACCATTTAAATGGGATATTGAAACAATTTATACTTAATGCAATTATTAATATGATTTGGTTTAAGGTTACTACTTGATATTTTCTTAATATTTGTCCCGTCTGTTCTTTATTCCCTTTTTTCTCTTCTGATTTCCTTTGGGCTAATTGAGTATTTTTCATGATTTTTGTCTTATCCCTTTTGTTGGCTTATTAGATCAGGCTCTTTGTTGGGTTATTTTAATGGTTGTTTGAGGGTTTATACTACAACTTACCACAGTCTACTTTCAAATGACATACCACTTCATGTATAGCATAAAAATCTTACAATAATATGCTTCATATCTCTCTTTCCTGACGCTTGCTCTGATTTTTCTCAGACAGTTTCCTTCTACTTATAACCCCTAAAATACATTATTAATTTTGCTTTAAATGCTCAATTATCTATTATTTTTTTCACTTTAAGACTGTTCATTTTTTAGAGTAGTTTTAGGTTCACAGCAAAATCGAGAGAGGAAACAATATGCAACCCTTTAAGGAGCTGGGGGTATAGTGATGAACAACAGAGATAAAACCCTGTTTTCCTGAGGCTCACAGTCTATTTTACATACGTGGTGAACAGTAATGAGACAAACACGCGCATAACTTTAGATAGAGACTAATGCCAAGATGGTGAGATAAAGCCAGTCTTCCCTGAGAGGTGTCATTTAGGCTGCGCCCTGAAACAAAAAAATGAATCAGCCGTTCAAAGGGGTGGGGGAGAAGGACGGCAGGGATGGAAGAAAAATGACAGCATTCTGAGGAAGGGAAGAGCAGGGTGTGTGTGAGGAAGGGCAGATAGAATGGAGACAGGGGCGGTGAGTCCTAAAAAGCAAAGAAGAAGGTGGAAGGTGACCTGGGCAGAGGGTAGACAGGAGCCAGATGAGTTCAACCTACAAGGTTATGGGGCCCCATTTTAAGTGTTGAGGAGACATCCATAGAATTTAAACATGTAACCAAGATGTGAGTATGTGAATACGCACTCTCTGGAGTATAAACGTGACATAGTTTTATTCTTCCAACAATTACCCGACCAGGCTCTGCGGAAGTCTCAGCGACAACATCTGAGTCGTTTTCCTTCACTTCTGAGCCAATTTCAGATAGTAGAACACTCTAGCTCTTATATCTATTTCCTAGTCCCAGTCGCCTCAATGTTAAGCTCAAACTTTCTTTTGTCCTCCCATCTCCCCAGTACAGACTAGACCAAAGCTCTAGAGGCCAGCAACGCTTTCCTGTAATGGGACAAACAGTAAATATTTAGGCTTCTTAGGCCATATGGTCTCTGTTGCAACTACTCTACTCTGCCTTCATAGCATGAAGACTGCCATAGACAATACATAAATGAATAGGTGTGGCTGTATTCCAATAATGCTTTATTCATACACACTTAAAATTTTAATTTTATATAATTTTCAGACGTCTTGAAATTATAGTCTTTTATATATTTATATATATATCTACCTATATAGACATAGATAGATAGAGATAGATCAATAGATAGATAGATCGATCGATCGATCGATCGATCGATCGATCGATCGATCGATAGATAGATAATGTTTTTAACCTGCCTCATAGGCCAAATGGAAATAGGCAGGACTTGGCTGACTAGCCATAGATTTTAGGTCCCTGCTATGGGGATTTTGAGCGGAAAGAGAATGGGGTATATGGTCTACGTTTTACACAATTTGTCCCACCTCTGTTTTCAGGTGTCCTGTCTGTTTAGCAGGGCCAGGGAAGACAGAAGTTTTCCATGTGATGGCCCGTGTCAGTTTGCTCTATTTTCACTGTGAAATGTCACCACTCTTCAGACTTACATTGAATGGGAAGAGCAGAAACTGTCACTGTCCATCCATATCCCCTCAGCCCATATCTTTGTCATGTAAGTTGGCTGACCTCCAGATGTCAGCACCAATATCCCTTTGCTTGAACGTTTCCTCTGGCTGCCAGGACCTACTCTTCCTACTGGGTAGTAGGTAGGAAGTGGTGGGGAATTACCATCTTCAAGAGCAGCCCTCAAGCTTTTCTCAAGGAATGACTGATAGGAGGGGGTGGATAAAACACCCCAGCTCCCTCTCCTCATGGATAATCCTGAGGCGTGTGTTCCATGTTGGCCCCAGCAGGCTTTACCGACAGTTGTCCTCAGTGGTAACTCGCTTGATAACTCATTCTTCATGGGTTGCCTTCCTAAACCGGTTTCACTTCCTTACTCTCTTACAGATGTTTATTTTTTAGGAACACCTCCTACTTAAACTTGAAACTCTAGTTCTGTTTCTAGGGGAATCCCAGCCAAGATAATGGGCATCTACCTTGCGTATCAGCCAGTGTCCAAAGATGGCCCCCTTTTGGAACACAGAATGGAAGAACAGAGGTCTCCAGTGGAATCTGCCTGTGAATGATTAGAAGTGAATGTTGTCTTCAAATATCTGAGGGAGGATCTGATTTAAACCCACAAGTCTCTAGAGGAAAGAGATAGGGTCATCAAATATTATGGGAAGTATAGCTCAGATAAGGAGAGAGTTCTCACAGCCACACTGTGTTTCCCCAAAAATAAGACCTCACCAGAAAATAAGCCCTACCATGATTTTTCAGGATGACATCCCCTGAACATAAGCCCTAATGCAAATTTTGAAGTAAAAATTAATATAAGACCCAGTCTTATTTTCAGGGAAACACGGTAGTTATGATGAGATAACTTGGTCTACCTCCTGAGTCAGGAAGCTACTAATCAATGGAAAAATCCACATGAAATTTGATTGGTGACTTCTTGATAAGGATATTAAAGAGTATCCGATCCACTGACTGAGGTAAATTGGCATATAATTTAAGCTCCTTTCACACTCTTGCATTGCTGCATCTTGGGATTAAATATAGAAGTCTTGCTTGGAGAAGGCAAACAAACCAAATGTCAAAAATTGATGTATCACAGGAAATATAATCTTTATCAAAATTGTGATGACAGAGTTTAGGAAATTGTTCCTTATCCAAAACTTCATAACTCATTTCACAATATAGTTGTTTCCCAAGGATCCTAAAATTGTTGATGTGGAAACAGTGACTCATAACCTAGTCTGGCACCTCTTCATACCTGAAGAGAAATTTATCCAGTGTTGGACAATCATAATCTCCCCCAGGAAGAATTATGGCACCATTATCTTGCCCTCCAATGTCTCTTTTCTCTCCTATTTCCCAGAGAAAAAACTGTGGGCAAAAAATAAAATATTTTATTGCTCTAAAAATCATGTCAAATATTTATGGGGGTAATTCTCTAGTTGTCACCACCAATTGCAAACCCTGGTCACGTTATAAATCATATTACTGTCATACTCTTGAAAAGAACCCTTTGACTTGGGCACTTGGATAGCAGATCTTCCTTATTCCCTAGAGAATGGGATTTTAAATTTTCATGTGGAAACGGGTAAGGGTGATGAATATTAGGGGTTGACCAAAACGTACTAGACAGAGAATAAATCATTTTAGAGTCTTAAGCAATGGAGTTAGAGACATTTCAGAGAATGTCAGAGCTAAATCTTGTGCTTCAGTATTGAGGGAAAGGAAAGCAATAGCACATATGAGTAAGCCATGGCACCAGCTGACCGGAATACTTGTTTCAATTCTGCTCTTAGGTAACAGAATAACAACAGCTAAGTCAGTTCCTTTCACTGAGTTTCAATTTTCTCTTCTGTAAAATAAAGGGACCGGACCACTGATTGCAAAGTTCTCTTCAGCTTTAAAATTGTGTGATTTACAGACACATCTGTTATTATCCTCTTCCAAAGTATTTTTCCTGTACATTCACTCAAGAAAGTGAGATGCATATAAACAAGACAAATATATATACACATAAGTACACAAACATATATGTCTTTATATATACTTGTGTGTGTGTATATATGTATATTTGTTCATGCATACATGTTTATACATTTATGGAGATGGGTGTTTGTGTTCATATAAATATATACTTATAAATAAATACACACAATCATATGTGTGTGCATGTGGCAGTGTGTATATATATATATATATATATATATATATACATACTTTGCACATCAGATACAATACCGTGTTTCCCCAAAAATAAGACCTAGCCAGACAATGAGCTCTCATGCATCATTTGGAGCAATAATTAATAAAAGGCTCAGTATTATATTAATTATATTATATTATATTATATTATATTATATTATATTATATTATACCCTATCTTATATATAGTAAAATAAGACCGGGTCTTATATTAATTTTTGCTCCAAAAGACACATTAGAGCTGATTATCCGGCTAGGTCTTATTTTTGGGGAAACACATGGGCATGTACGTGTACGTGTATAAAAAAATAAAAAAGGAGACTGACGAATATCAGTGGAGGGATACGATGCCAAAAGAAGTCAGAGATGAGAAAAAGAATTGCCTCGTCTTCGTCAGTTGAAGAAGGCTTCCTGGAGGAAGTAGATTTTCATTATTTAACTGAGGAATGCTAAAATCTAGATATATTGATGGTATGGGCAGTGTCACATCATTAGCAAAAGTAATATCTTGAGAGCAGACTTGGAAGGGATTGACAACCCTTCTAAAACAGAATTAAAATCATCGTGACAATGGGCATGAGCAGATATTTTTCCACTGGATTAGGAGGCCATTTCGATTTTAGCTGTGTTTCAGCAATCTGCTTTTGCTGAGCATCTGTTTTCACCCACATGCTAGGAATACCTAGAAATTAGGAAAGTAAATATGATTTATTACGGTAATAAGTGCTAGAAAACTAAGATGTGATTTCTGCTTTCAAAAAGCGGACATCATGATGAGGAATGAAGACTAAACAAAGAGTTTAATTATTGAAACAATTGTTTCAATATTGTGCTAAGTTTAGAGCAACAAAGAAAGAGCAAAAAAGGAAATAAATGCAAAAAGGACAGAATAAAGCTTGATGGCAAGCAAGGGAGACAACCAGGTGACTGCAGAAACCATAAAGAGTCAACGTCAGTGAAGCCTGAAGTAAGGGACACAGTGTGGCTGCAGAGAGGACAGAAAGATCAGATTGCGAAAGACTTAAAAACCATGTGAAGGATATTGGAGTTTATCCTGTTTATGCAGATGAGTGACATGATCTTAATTTGCATATATTGTGGGAGCGCTTGGAGGGAGACCAGACAGGAAACCGGGAGAGAGGCTATTACAGGCATCCAGGAAAGAAAAGGTGAGAAGTAGAACACAGGTATGAAAGTGGGGATGGAGAGAAGAGGGCTGTCGCAGTTCCTGTAGCCGACGTATTAATAATAAATGAGCACAAACTTAGTGGCTTAACACAACTCTGGGAATTCTGAAAACAGAAGCTTGAAAGCAAGGTGTTGGCAGAGCCATGCTCCCCGCAGAATGTACTGGGGAAAATCCATTCCTTGCCTCTTCTAGTTTCTCGTGGCTGTTGGCATTCCTTGGTGTCCCTTGGTTTTCAGTGGCATCACTCCAATCTCTGCCTCTGCTTTCACCTCACGTCTGCTCTGTGTGTCTTAAATCTCCCTCTGCCTTTCTCTTATAAAGACTCTTGTTATGTTGTTTAAGACCCACCTGGAATATTCAGAATGTTCTCCTTATCTCAAGATCCTTAGCTTAACCACATTTGCAAATACCTTTTCTTCCAAATAAAGTAACATTTATACATTCCAGGTATTAGGATACAAACATATCTTTGGGTAGTACCATTTAGCTCACTGTAATGACAGACAATAGAAACATATAGGTGGGAAAAATGTGAATATCAAGAAAGACCAGGAAGAAAAGTCAAATCTGATAAATAAAGTTCTAGCTTGGATAACTGGGTAAGTAAAAAGGCCACCAACTGAAAGAGAAAATGGTAAAGGAGGGGCAGGTTTGGAAATTATAACAATGAGTCTTATTTTGGACCCAAGGAAGACATACGATCCTGATGTTACAGAAAGGAATCTGACAGAAGACAGTTACATGGGAGTCCTGTCTGTAAATCAGCCTGGAAGCGAATGAGTTAACTTAGATAGAATGTGTAGTAACAGAAGCAGTAGGTCAGTGATATAACCGTAGGGAACACCAACTTGCAAGAGGTAAGAAAGTTCAAGAAAGCCAAACAGAGACTTAAAGTAGACAGAGAAAAATAGTCACATAGGAAACGGGAAGACCAATTGCGTATGTAGCCATGGATGCCCAAGGAAAATCAAATATCAAGACCTAAATACTCCATGTCAAATTCAACAGACTCCTCATCATAATAACTGACATTTCTTGACTGTCAGGTCTTGTGCTAAACATGCTACACACATCCTGGAATCCTCACAACTGTCCTGTGACACAGGTGCTATGATTCTGCTTATAGATCAGAACTAAGGATTATGAAAGAGGTTTTGATTCAAGATCACAAAGCTAATGAGTTGCAGAACTCAGATTCAAATGCAGGTCTGTCTGACTTGAGACTATATGATCTTAGGCAACGTCTATACTGTCTCCTTTCTGAAGGGTCCTTGCAGAGCAACTAGAAGAGGGGACTAGAAGGACATGAATGTAGCACGTGTTCACTGGTCTTGCTCGAGATTGGCTGACAAAGGAAAGACACACACTGAAGGATTAACACAGAGTAACTGTAGGCCATATTATTTCTTAAAGGATATGTGAGACCTGAGCATATTTATAGTACAAGGGGAAGGATCCTAAAAGGAAATGATTAAGTATACAGAGACAGGGTATGATTGATTGACTACTTCAAGGTTGTGGCAGAGAGGAGGGGTTCAAACGTACAGGGGTGGGGATTGTACGTATTTGTTTTCTTTTCTTTTCTTTTCTTTGTATTTGGTTTTGAATATCAGCTTTCTCAATCAAAAAAAATATGGACAATAAACTCACCACTTACAGGAGAGTCATGCAGATTAAATGAAATAAAGCCCCAGGGGCACTTTGTAAATGGTTAATTACCATAGTAATTATTAGTTTGTTATTGTTAAAAGGATATCCACAGGAGATGGATGGGTTGGTAAGGGACCACAAAGAAACTGGAAGATACCTATTCATGTGGACGACTAAGTTCTCTAAGCTGCAGATGGCAAGAGATAAATGGAGAGTGAGGGGGTCTTAAATCATAGAAACTGTTTCTTGGGAAACTAGGTGGAGTTGCATTTTTCTTGCCTTTGCCTGTCTTCTCCCAAGAGATAAATCCAACCCAGAAAAGTTTCAGCTGAGGACAGAAAGGGAAGTATCAGATTTCATATAAGGTAGCCCCCTCCCCCACCAACACCTTAGCCAAGACCCCCAGTGGATGCCAGAAACCACAGATAATACTAAACCCTATATTTACATGTATATACAGTAAGTCCCCACTTTCATATCATTGTCAATAGCTTCTTGGAAACCGCAACTTGAAGCAAAACAAAGCATCATGAAACCAGTTTTATCACAGGCTAATTAATATAAACAAGAGGTAAGTTGCTAAGGCATATTTCTGGTCACAGAAACATCACTATACTTCTATTAATAAGTAAAGACCCCAAACACGTCTAATATTAAACATTGAAATAAATGTGAGCCATACAGACATTTAAGAAAGATGAATAAAAACAAGTGAGATAATTAGTTTACAAATCACATATTCCAGTACAGACTCTGGAGTCTCTCCAGACAGCTCAGGGCACCAGGCAGGAGCCCTCACTGCACCGGGCGCCCTCCCATCGCAGGGTCCCCTCACACACAGACTGCGCCACCTGAGCCATGGAGGTTCACCTCACACGAGCATCTTTGGGATGTGGCGGGAAGCCGGGGTCACTGGAGCAAACCCACACAGACATGGGGAACCTGCACACTCCACACTCCAGAGACCGTGGCCTTGGCCTGGAATTGATTCCCCCGCTTCCCATCAATATTATAACAAAATGATGTTGAGTGAAACGATGTTATTTCAGCACCTGCTGCATACCTTGTTGGACCTGCCTTCCACCCACAAACGCAATGCCTTTTCTATCTTAATTAAGCACTTATCACACATTGTGGCCATAACATTTGCAATCTGAGGGGCGGCAGCAAAACTAGCACAAATTTCTTTTTCCTTCTCCACAATTTCATGGATGGATTTGTTCTTACCGTACATCTTACCTCAGCATACGGCTTTATTTCTTCCCTCGTTAAGTCGAGAATGTTCACCTTTTCACTTAAAGGAGGCACTTTACGGCTTCTCTTTGGCATCTCCGAATTGCCAGCATCACTGCTCCCGCACTTTGGGGCCATTATGAAGTAACATACGGGTGATTGGAACACAAACACTGCGGTACCAAGGCCCTCGGTCTGAGAGCCAAGATGGCTACGAAGTGACTGACAGGTGCGAGCGGAGAGAACGTGGAGATGCTGGGTCAAGGGATGATTCTCGCCCCAGGTCACGCGAGATTTCATTGCGTTCCTCAGAACGACATGCAATTTAAAACTTCTGAATTGTTCATTTCCAGAATTTTCCACTTAACGGTTTCAAACCACAGTTGACCGCGGGTAACTGGAACTTTGGAAAGTGAAACGGTAGATAAGAGGGGACTACTGGATAGACTAGTGGGGAACAAGATTGGATTAGGTGTGCTGGTAAGCGTTTAGCAACTGCTTCTCCAGGCGGAAAAAGCCCTTCTGTGACATTTCCCCATGTCCTGGGAAAATTACTCCCACCACCGCAGACTTCAACCTACCAACTAAAACTGGAGTTGGGAAGACACCTGCACCATCTCCCTGTGAGCCCGTGTCGTGCGGGGCGGCCTGTGGGGTCTCTGGTCCTGCTCCCCACATAAGAACGCAGGACATGGTGAGGCCAAAAAGGAACACCCACGGAGCCATAGGTAGGGGAGTCACACCACTATAGTCTCGCTGGCGGCTGGGCTGGAGGCACAGGAGGCAGGAGCCACACCATCCACAGCCCTCCATCCACTTGTCTCTGCCAAACAATCTCACTTGCTAGCAATCCGCTTCTCTGCAATCTGCAATCCACACTCTGCTGCTTGCTAGCTCAGCCACCATCTTCTTGCTAGCCCCCCATTTTCTGCTAGCGTAGCCACAGCAGTTACATTAGTGGCCAATGGTTACAGCTGACGGCCAACTAGCCACAGCTGATGGCCATGTAATCACAGTTGATGGCCATTTACTACCTGAGCCAGCAACTTTCTAGGTGAGGCCAAGAGCCTGGAAACTGCCCTCCTGGCTCTGTCCCCACAGCCGACAAGAGCAGGGGCCAGCGCTGGCTGTAAAGGAAACTTGGGGTTTAAAAAGTATATATTTTGATTCTCATTTACCAGAGATGGAAATGGAGGCTTTACCTAATTTTACGCAGCTAGCCCGGGTGTGGCAGTGGGGGGACGTGGGGGAGAGAGAGAAAAAGTTAAAAACATTTATATTAACATACACAAAACACTATGTGGCATATTTTATTTTTAATCTTGATTCAAGTATTGAAATTCCCAAATCCAATATTCTTTCTGTTAATGTCTGCAGTAAGTTTTAGGCACCTCTGACTATGTGTACTCCACTTCCAAGGAGACATAATCATAAGTTTCTGTTTTCAGTGTTCTTCAAGTCCAAGAGGACCTGGCGATTTATAAAATCTTTCTTCCCAGACCAGGCTTTGGATTTAAGGTGAACAGACTTAAAAATATTAACTTTGTTATAGACAAAAGTTGATATTAAAAGGATGATTTGTGCTACAAGGAAGTACTTGTTCTAACACTGAATCCAGGCTGAGGCAGACTTATTCATCCAGCGACAGGTTTCCTCATTGAAAGTTGGGCCATGAAAAGCTGAGAAGACGTGCACGTCCCACCTGAAAGCAGTTTGCTCACAAGCGCAAGAGAGAGAAAGGAAGGCTGCTTATATCCAGTTCTTCTTTCCAAACTCAGCAGGTGGGTCACTCCAATTCCTCTTGTATGGGGATTAACCCCAAAGCTTCTCAAACTCTTCCAAAACACAGAAGAGGAAATGTGTATTCCAGGAGACCAGTAGCTGTGAAACCAAGGCCAGACAAAGACATCACAAACAAGAAAGGGAGAGGCCAGTATCCCCTATAAATATAGAAACAAAAATCTTCAACAAAATACTAGCAGCCAAATCAGCAGTATTTAAGGAGGCTTATGCACTGTAATGAATCCCAAGAGGGCAAGGTCAGTTCCACGTATGAAAATCAATCAATTTAATACATATGTTATTAGAATAAAAGGGGAAAAACTGACACGATCATCTCAATAAATACAGGGAAAAAGTGACAAAAGTAAACACCCTTTTGTGGTAAGAACACTCAAAAAACTAGAGGGGAAAGGACACCTACAAAATGCAAATGGCGCTTCCTTCACATGGAAGGAAACATCAGGAATGGGAAAAAAATCTCCTCCCTTTAAAAAAAGTGCAATTTATCAGTCAGCTTGATTCTTTGATACCTGCTTGAAAAGCTCCACTTGGACATGGAAGTTATCATGGCTGGAACAAATAGAGGAAGCATTTTTGAAGCAGACCTGGGTCGCCTACATGGCATAACACAATTCTACAAGTATTGACTGTGAACTTTGAATTACTATTTATTAGTCGTGTGCTCTTTGGGTATCTCAAGCTCGGTGAGACTCAGTTTCCTCATCTCCTCTGTAGGATAATTATAGTAATTCTTATTTCCCAAGATTGTTACAGAATCAGGGTTTATATGTGTGAAGAGACTACCATGATGTTAAGCTCAGATCAGGAATTTCCTAATGATAGTTTTACTCTCATTCATAGTTGTGGGCAGCGGGGTGATAGGGTGGGAGGGGAAATCAGGTTGCCTAAGAGGATATACACTTAAGAAGAAACGAATCTGTGTACAAATCCCAAGGAAATGAAATCACTATCTCAAAGACATATCTGTACCCCCATGTTCATTGCAATATTATTCATAATAGCCAAGACAGGAAACAACCTACATGTCAACTGAGGGATAGAGGAATAGAGAAACGATGAATGAATGAATAGTTCCGTATATACAATGGAATATTACTCAGCCATGAAAAAGAAGCCATTCCTACCATTTGCAACAACATGAATGAAACTTAAGGGCATTATGCTAAGTGAAATGAGTCATACAGAAAAAAAAAAACCTGAATGATTTCACTTATATGTGGAATCTAAAAAAAAAAAGAAAAAGAGAAGAAAAACAAACTCATAGAAACAGAGTAGAATGATGGTTGCCAAGGGTTGAGGGGTAGGGAAAATGAGAAGGTGTTGGTCAAAAGGTACAAATTTCCAGTTATAGGATGAATAACTTCTGAGGATTTAATATACAGCATGGTGACTCTTCTTAACAACACTGTATTATATACTTGAAAGTTGCTAAGAGAGTAGATCTCAAATGTTCTCACCATCACCACCACAACAAAAAGTGGTAATTCGGTGAGGTGATGGGTGAGTTAACTAACCTTGATGTGGTTGTTATTTTGTAATATGTGTATGTATTAAGTCATCACATTGCACACTTTAAACTTATACAATGTTATGTCAATTATATATCAATAAAGCTGGAAAAAAGTAAGTGGAGTAGGATAGCCCTCGAAAGGAAAAAAAAAAAGCAACCCAAAAACATGGAAGTTGTCTCTAGTTTATTCTACGATAGCTTGTGCAGCGCTGGATAAATCATGAATCTGATTCTGGCTTTCACTTTCCTCATCTGTAAAACGAAACACGTAAGTTATGTGGTCTTTGGAATCTCTTTTAACTCTAAAATTCAGTGACTCTAAAACTTGGGAGATGGCCGAGAAGAGGGCAGGGGGTTGCCAAAGGCAATCTTTTGAGTATGACTGTAGGAGTTTCTTGAACACAAGCTGAAATTCCTTCCACCAAGGAGGAAAGAACATCGACAAGAATGACACACTCCTTTTTGGCTCTAAAAAGCTTCCAGATTGTGTCTAATTTTACACCGCTTTCTGGAGGCCAAAGAGGTGCCTACGGACAGCTTGACGATCAATCTTTCAGCACACATAACTCTTCTTGTCATCTCAGTGTGAGGGACGTGAGCACTTCAAGCTTCCTCCTCCAGACTCGTCAATCTGGCTCCTGTCACGAGCATCTGATTCATTATAAAAATATTTAATTATTTCAAGATGAATTGGCAGAATGTCCAAAGAGGGGGAGTAAGTGACACAGGGGAGATGGAAAAGGCTGTTTGCAGGCAGGGCTCCTGCTTGGCTCAGAATCCAATAAACATTTTTAGAAAGAAGCCAAACTCAATGGTTTCCTTGATCATCCATGGCACTGGCATCGTTTTGGTACATTTCGGCTGTGGCGTTAATAACCCACTGATTGTTCTAGCCTCACAGTTCTCTAAGATTGTCTCCTATTAGGGGAATCTTTATTAACCCTCAATAGCCGCAGATAATCAAAGTCACAATTAAGGAACTGGTCATCTTGTAGAACTGTTCCACTTCTAAGATGTCAAACGTAGGAGACTTTTTTTTTCTAATTACAAGCTTAAAAGAACTTTAAAAGCTTCCTATAATTATGGGATAATGTCCAAAGCCCTTACTGTCATAGATCAATTTTCATTTGCCTTCAACTTAGTTCTCCTGCATCAAGACATTTTCATCACTCTGAACTAATCAAGACCCCTGGCTTTATGTTCATCTTGTTCTGGACTCTCTCTCTCTCTCTCTCTCTCTCTCTCTCTCTCTCTCTCTCTCTCTCTCTCTCTTTGTCTCTCTTTCCTTCCTTCCTTCCTTCCTTCCTTCCTTCCTTCCTTCCTTCCTTCCTTCCTTCCTTCCTTCTTTCTTTTTTCTTTTTTAATACCGCTACTTCAGAATATCTCAACTTCATGACTGATGGCTTTGCAGCCAGAGATAATTCTTTGTTGTGGGAGTTGTTTCAGGATATTTTTGTTTCTTTTGTTTTTGTTGTTATTTTTAGGATATATTCTTTGTTTTAGGATATTTTGCAGCATCCCTGCTAACATCAAGACATGGCAAACAAAAATGTCCCCTGGGGGATAAAATTACCTATGATTGAGAGCCATTGCTCTACTTGAAAAACTTCTAATTAACCTTCTATGTCCAGTTCAAATGTCTGCTCTTCTGTAAAGCCTTTCTTAAATTCTCTAGGGAAACTAATTCATTTCCTCTTATGAATTTATTATAACTATGGTCAGACAGGCTATGCTGTAATTGTTTCTGTAGATATTTATGTACTGGACTAAAATGAGTTACTCTAGGTAAGGACCTTGTCTTATTTACCACCGTTCTCATTTCTTAGCATAGTACCTGGAACTGGACCTGCAGTTAATGATCAAAATCTATTAACTTACATCTATATAAGACCTATGAGATAGAAAGAACCAATATATATATATATATATATATATATATATATATATATATATATATATATATATATATATTTAATTAGGCAGATAATTTTTTAATTGGGCAGAGGTACTTCCCATTGCAAGCGGAAGGAATATAACTCAAACTGCCCTGGGTGGGTGGGGCAGGTGGAACAACTGATAATAGCTCATGAGTTTAGGGGGAAAAAATATGGATTAGGATTTCAGGCATAGCTGGATCCAGGTGACTAGATCCTGGCAGCAAAAACAATACACAGTCACTACAGATTAGGTGTTCAGAAACTTGAGTACAGAAGATAAAGACACTTCAGTGAACTAGCCCGAAACTCCAGCAGGAACTGAAGATGAGAGAAAGTGACAATGCAGATTTCATTCAAGCTTGCTTCAACCTCAGTTCCCCTGATGCCTCTGTGCATAGAGAAAATGATGCATCTGAGAAAAGGATGCAACTAACTTTCATCTCCCTTATAGTATCTCATAGAAATGTACCCAGGGTTCACTGATTTTCACATCCTCTATAAAGTTTGATATATTCTACGTCAAAGGAATCTGGAACTGTGTGGTTCTATAGTCCAAACTATATCAATTCCCAAGAATAACTTAATTTAGGCAATAATTCTGCTCTTCACTGATCTATGTCACCCATACTGAATGTCTGGGTTCTGGGCCTTGAACTACTTTCTGTACCAGTGACGTCACCCTTGTCTTCTCTTTGACTGAATGGTAGACCTAGGAATTTTTAATTTACGTCCTCTTATAGACTTTCCCTCAAGGAAAATCTAGCCTATAGTGTAAATTAGCACTTGATAAACTTCACAGCAAAAGAACACCACCGAGGGGGCAGGTAGGTGAATCCCCTGGGACACAGATGAGATGAGGGTATTCCAGGGGTCTAGAAAGGTTGCGATTTGGAAATACCATGCAAAGCAATTCTTTCCTGGAACAAGACTTTCCAAAAAGCCACAAGGCACAAATCTCTGAGCTGAGATGACCGTATATAGTAGAACTACCCAGGCTAGGAGTGTGACAAAGTAGATTCTACCTTGGTGGGACTTTAGTCAAGTCACAGAATCACAGGCTGTCAGAGCTAGAAGAGATTTTAACCATAGGTCGCAAGCCTCTTATTTGTGATGGTTCGATAATGGTCTAGAGATACATGATGTCGAATCAAACTGCACGATGGCTGGGACAGAATGAGAGACAAGACATGTTAACACTGCACCTGCATCCCAGTATTTTCTGTGATGTTCATCATAATCCTGCTAGAAAGGTGATATTGTCATGTTCTCCATTTAAGAACCATACCATCTGTACCCAAAGTGACTTACCCACTTTCTTTAGTCAATATCAGCGTTGAAATCTTAACACTGAAATTGGTCTCCCTGTTACAAGCTCAGATTTTTTTTTTCAGTACTGTCTGTAAAATAAAAGCTGAAGATTGAGGGGTCTTCTTGTTCTAGGATTGGTGACAGTTGCTTCTGCGTACTGAACCCTCCCTCAGAAACCATCCCGTGTGCCACCCTGATGAAAGCAGTCTCCTGGGAGAGCCAAGGCAGATGCCCTCTGAGGAAGGAGCTTTGGGGAAGGCAACGGTCAATCTAAAAAGGGCACCTTCTGAACCCAAATGTGCCTGGCCGTTTAATCACATCATCATAGTGAACAACCACAATCATCCTCTGATTCAATTTTGTCTTTGCAGCAGAAGAAACTGAGGCTCAGAGAGATGGCATGACCAGCTCAAACTCACTCAGGCATGAAGTAGAGACTCAAATCTGTATCCATGTGGTGCCAAGTCTGCCCTCTCCCCCTGCTCTCTCTGGACTGTTCCATTGAGAATAGCAGAGGAGGAACAGAGGTAATCTGATTGATTTCCTTCCTAAAATTAAGGCGACATTCATACATTCCCTAACCACCTGTTCACCTCTTCTTCCTTTCAGCCTCCACGCCCTCAGTTCTCCACAGGAAGCTGAAATCAAACTGAAGCCCGATTGCAGCACTCTTTCTTCTCTGGACTAAAGTTTCTTCCTGCCAAACGGACTGAAAACGATTCCTCATCTTAATCCCAGACTCAAGTAATAGGGGCTCACCCTCGCTCATTTTCCAGAAATACAAGTGTACTGATGGAGCCTTGACTTTTTTTAAGTTGAATATTTTATAGGAGCTTTAGGGAAGGTGTGGGGAATATTTCTTTTTTTAATCTAAAAATGAAAGTTTGATGATAGCTGAATTGAATGTGCTGGAAAACAGAAACGGTCTATAAATGAACTATACACCTGGGTTCTAATATGAGAACTGCCTCTTACTAGTTCTGTGCCTGTAAGCAACATCTTCAGCCACTCTCAGCTCCTATTTCCTCATCTGAAGCAAAAAACCAAAAAGATAAGAGTTGTGACTCTATCTTTGCTATAATAATAATAAGCACCTAATGATATATTTGTCTTTAAGGTTAAATGACGTAAAATAGTTGCATACTTAGTACTGACGCATGATATGCCATAGGGAGGTTTACCATTTTGAAATTCAATTTTATTCATCTGTGAAATAAGGGTAATATTCTCTTGTGGGGATGCAGAGATGAGCAAATAAGATCTATAGGAACGCACCTAACATAATGTTAATGGGTGTTTATGTATATAAATTGGCAAAGAATTTATATAGGTTAAGAAGAAGACAATTAAATGTATACATCTATGTTTTATGTGCCTCCTTTTCCCTGATCTGTAGTCGGTATCTAATCCCTGAATGACCACGTTCTCAGAATTAGCGGCAATAGAGAAGCTCTCGGGCTAGTTTCCCATGCATAATGAAACTTAATCATAGAGCTGGGGAGATGAGTTTAAATGCCATGGTTCTCTAAGGAAATAATTGGAGATATGCACTTGTCTGATCATCACAGTTTTGTTTTAGTATTAAAATGTCATTAAAACCCACAATCTACCAGCAGAGAACTGTAAATTAAATTGTGAAATATCTGCATAATTAAGTCTTATACAGCCAATAAAAAGCATCTTACGTAGAATGTTTGACAAACTTGTCTGATCATAGGAGTCTCTGGGGTAATTTATAAAAGCATATACCCCACCCTAGACTTAATGAATCAAAATCTCCAGGAGAGGAGACAGGAAATATGCATTTTTATTGGGTGCCCTGGGTGATTTTTAAAATCAGGCAAATTTATGAAATTCTGTTATACAAAATATATTTTTTAACACTAAGAAAAATATTATCAAATAATATGTACCATCCTTTAACATTTTTACGAAAAATAATAATTAAAAAATGCTTTCTTAGTGTTGAGATTACCTTTGCAATATTAAAAGCATGTCATTTAGTGTCAGAACTGCTATTTCCCAGCTGCATATCAGTAGGCAAGTATTGAAACCCACTTAGTGTATTGCATCTTTAAAATGGGGAAAATAAAAGTACATATTTTATGTGTCATTGTGAGGGTAAAGTAACATAATAAATATAGTTTCTTGTTGATATTATTAGGGGTGCTCCACTTCCATCCCTTAGGAAATAAGATGATACAAAATTACTCTCTCATTACTACCCATTAGACAAACACAGGAAACAACTAACTACAGGAATTCATCAGCTGAGAGCTGAGGTACAACCCATCATCGCCTCACTTGGGCGATCATCTTTAGTCTCCATCCTGGTGACAGCCTTCTAAATTGTCTCCCTGCCTCCCTTCTTGACCTCTGCTGTCGATTTTCTACAATGCAGCCAGAGTCATCTTCCAAAGTCACTTCCCTGTTTAAATTTGTCAGTGGCTCTCCATCGTAATAAACAACTTTGGCCCTTCTGAGGACTTCAGTTCAGTCCCCTGCTTCCTCACCCAGCATGGTGAGCGCCCTCTTCAGCTGTGTGCCCCCGTGAGATGGGACTGTCTATCTTTGTCTCTGCTGTTTTTCTAGAGGAACCTTAAAACAAAGACTGACTGAATGTTTGCATGCCTTTCCTGCCTTCCCTTCTGAAGCTCCCTTACCCCACCCCTGTCCTGGGGCAGGACTTGATGATTATCTGTGTGTGCCTGGCTCCCAACACTGATCTCTGTCTGTCCTGGAGGTGTCGCTAAATGCTGCCACCACTGAAATTCTTCTAGGATTCAGTTTCCCTGAGTGAAATGTGGCTTCCTGACCCAAGGCGAGGTGATGTTCTAATACATCTCTTGCCAAATTCATAGAGAAAAATACCCCTGCTAACTAACTCTTGCCTACCCAACTGAACTTTTAGGTTCTGTCCTAGAAATCCAGCTTCCACATTTCTTTACAGCTCATTGGCCATGAAGTAATGATTGACATGCACCTAACCCAATGGGTAATGAAAATCTGTCCTATTGTACGTTTCAAACTACCCTTAAATTCTGGAGGCTTGGCCTGAGAAATGTATGAACTCTTTGAAATCCTTAGCGCCTCGTCTTTTAAGGACAGAGGGAGAGAGTCAGTTGCAACTGATTCTCTCATGGATGAGGGAACACCAAGGCAGGCACTGAGAGCAGAAACAGATATATTAACCACAGGGTTATAGTCCAAAATGGAGATTGGTGACACATCAGAGGTAAGTGCAGCCCCAAAAGACACCTAGAAGTGTGACAGACCCTAACAGACCTTAAGAAGCCAAAAGACTCACTGATAAGACATGAGACGTCACAACAGACTATGACAGGTCCTAAGAAGTTCTAATAAGCCCCTGAGATATTGTCAGGCTCCAGAAGATTCCAAAAGTGGTGATTGATTGAGCAAAAGGCAAGACCAGAATTCATAAGAGTTGGAGACACAGAGCTAGCTGTATGGGGGGGGGGGGGGAGAGAGAGAGAGAGAGAGAGAGAGAGAGAGAGAGATTGATTGAGATTAAAGGGTGGTGAAGGGTCTGCAGATTTACAGGGAAGTCGCCTGTATCATTCCTTCAGAATCCCAAGTTGTCAGCCTGGATGAAGCCCATCTCCACATTGTGCAGTGAGCTTTTGTGGACCTTGGGATGCTGACTTCATAGCTCCAAGCCTGCATGGTCCTTACAGCTTGAAATCCCAGAGAGGAGAATATATCTCTGTAGAGAATTCTGGAAAAGGCCCAGGGAGTGCTCTCATTTGCTGGGATTGGGTCATGGCTTATCGTTGAGCCAATCACAGTGCAGGATAAAAGGAGCTGGGGTATCTCTCATTAGCTTGGCCTGGACCATGGCACCCTCCTCTAGACTTTGATAGGGGAAGATATTCAGCCCCCAAGTCTAAGAGACATGTCCCGTGTTACACAACACGCCTGTTCACAATCTTCGCACTGCTGTTTTCTTGTGCCTTTGCATGCATCCAGGGTCAGTAAGGTCCATGAAAGAACTTAGAACTTTAACATTCAACCAGAAGGAGACTTGGGAAGCTCTGAGAAAGATCCAGGTAAGTGCAAACCAATAACTAATAAATTCACTCACTCTGTATCGTCTCACACACTAGTAAACGGTCGCTTTTGGTCTGTCCCTCCCTTCAGGGTCTGAGGAGGTTTGATTTTTATTAACTTTTTTTTTTTCTTTTTCCTATTATTCTCTTCCCATTCAGAGCGAGGAAAATTACAGGCAGGTAGCCAGGTACCAGAACAGCCTTAGGGAGATCTGATGAGTGAAGGGACATTTTTAGGTCTCACAGCTGGTCTTGGCCACACAGAGGGTTGAGTGACCTTGGGCCAGTCATGAAATCTTTTTGGGTCTCCTTGCTCTCTGCTTTTGAAGTAGAACTAATGCATTTTTGCCTTCTCCCTCTAAATAGAGTCTGGACTAGAGAAATCATAGATGGCAGGAAATCTGGTTGCATGCCAGATGAATGATTTGCGTACTCTTAAATGACTGCTTTTCCACCTACCCTCATCTAGTGCCCTGATTCTCCCCAGCTTGTGCTGTCCTTGGGTAATGAGCTGCTGTTTCTGGACCATGAAATACTCAGTGAAATAGATTATCTGGGTTTATATGTGGGTGGGGGAAGGAGGGTAGGAGAAAATAGGTGAAAACAGAAAAAAAAAAGAAGATGAAATGGAATAAAGTCTTTGGAAAATATAAAAGCTTCATTTCTGGCTGCAGGTTTGACCCCAGGAACCAATAAGAGAGTTAGTTTATTTATTTATGTCCAGAACTGTTAATAAGATTTTACTGTGATTGGATTGAGTTATCTGCCCTGTTCATTCTCTGCTGAAAGGGCTGAATTAACAGAGATAAGGCCCACCTGAGGGAGACTCAGGAACCTTTCTGGGGTGTTCCACAACTTGAAAAATGTATCCCTACCTTACTGAAAATAATTTAGGTTTGCGATTTAAAAAGTCAGTTGCTACCACTGAAAAAATAATTATTAACTAATTAATTCAGCGGACACTTACCAAGCAACCAGATGAAGTCATTTACTCGTTTAACAAATGCATAAGCTTTGAGTGCTTTCCAAGTTCACACTCTTCTAGCCCCCTGGGATGAACAAAACATGGTGCTTGAATTCTAGTGGAAGGAGATAAGCATATACATTGAACAGATCAATAAACAGGACAATTTCAGGGAATGGTAAGTGATCTGCGGAAAATAAAACAGGTGGAAAGAGACTGGAGCTGGTGTAGACATGGTGGTCAGCTGATACCTTGCCAAGGACATGGTGTTTGAAATGAGAGTTGAAAGCTAAGGCACATTGAGCTCAGAGAAAGCTGAAACCAAAGTGGAACCCCAAACTCATAAGTAAACTCAGTTTCCAGTCTAGCTCTGTCATTATATGCTCTTTTGGCCTGTCTATCTCTCCGGACCCTTGGTGAATTTTATTTGTATTAACGTTTTCTTTCATATATAGCCTCTTATTCAGAGTTGGATCAGCATAGTGGGTTTTGTGAAAGTTTGGGGCATAGCTTTTGAGCCAAGGAGAGCAGCAAGTGGGAGGCCTAAGATAGAAAGATGTTTACTTGGAGGAATAAAAGGAAGCTCAGTGTGGGAGGGTGAGGGTGAAGGTGAGGGTGAGAACAAATGAGGTAGAAGACCAAACCAGGGCCAGAGCATACAAGACCTGATGTCCAATGCTGTGGTGTGAATTTGGATCTTATTGCAAGTTTGGAATATTTTGCGCAGGAGAATAGCATACGACTATTTATAAGCAGATTCGGCTGCTGTGTAAGCACTGCAAGATGAGAAGGATGGGAGTGTCTCACCTTAGGAAGCTCATGGTCTCACAGGGAAGAGAGAGAGAAACATTTGAATGGATGATTATGCTATGGTAGGATGATTCAAAATATGCTGAATGAATTTTCCAGAATGCAAAAAAATGGGATGCACAATCTGATCTAATCTGTTTACTGATCATTGAGCCCTGTAAGGACTCAACATTTTAGTGGAATATCTAGGTGAAGCATGTACAAAAAGATGGGAGTAGCACAGAGGTAGGAGTCTATGGGAATAAAAAACAGAGTCCTGATGAGATGATATTCCTACTTCCTCCTAAATAATAAATGGGATTTTGCCAATTAGATAGGAAAGGATGGCCCTTGCAGACCGAGAGGACACTGCTAACAGACCCCGAGTCACGAAATATCAGGACATTAAGAGAAAGGTGACGAGAGGGATCTTTTTACAGTATTAAATGAGTACAGAACGGGTGGAGGTGAGTCCGGAAGACTAAACAGAGGTCACTTTGTTATAGGATTATTTGCTATTCTAAGGATTCTGGACCTTATTTGAAGGCACCAGAGTTATTAAAGATCTTTGAACTAGGAGTAACAGGGTGCTGTTTTATATTTCTGAAGGATCCCTCTGATGGCTCTGTGGAGGCTAGATCCAATGGGATCCTAGCAGGGAAGGGCAGTCTCTTCAGAAGATTACAGCCAAAGCTCAAAACAGAAGTAAGGAAACCATGAACTAAGACACAGCAAAGGAAACTAGAGGAAGAGACAGAATACGGAAAATTTAATCTGGTAGAAATTCCGCAGTTTAATAATTGGTGACATTAAGTATTTTCCAGGGGGTAAAACCAGTGACAAGACACTTATTTTCTGGACCAGATACTCTTTGATCCTGACAAGTGTCCAGGTTATTGGGCATATGATGGCCAGATGTGAGTATTTCTTACATGGTAGATAAATCATAGACTCAGACCAGGAACATGCTTGCATAGCAAAGTGCCCTGCCAGTTTTGGGTAATAGCAAGTCTTTTTTTAATGATTGGAGTCTCTATTTCCACTTATTGGGTGATCGCTGAGTTCAGTGTTCCATAGGAACACATTTGTACATTTTTTTTCATGGTTTGTAATATACTTTCATGACCATGTTCTCAACCATCACTAGAATCTGGCAAGGTAAGGAGAGAGAAAACCACCATGCTCGTCTCATAAATAGTGATACTAAAGCTCCAAGAGAATAAAATATTGGAATAAAACTATACAACCACTTTATGGTATAGCATTGAAATTCCACATTCCAGTCTAAATCCCAGACCATACCCTACACTATGCAGGCTTTAAAGTTAACTAGGAGGGAATGGACTCGATCCCTGATGGTGGTAGAGGCCTACATTTTGTCCTTCCTCCTTTGTCACTCCTGGCAAGCATCACAAACCCAACTCAGCCCTCTTTCCTACTGAACTTGGACTAAATACGCTGCTCCAGGGAACCACAAACAATGACTTGGGATTAGCTTTAAAATAAAACTTATTTCCCATCCTGGATCTCATGATCTCGAAGATACTTTCCAGCTTTAAGTTCTGTGATTTTTCTCTTTAACGGTGATGATTCTAGGAACTCGACGTAATCCAACTAAAATTCGTCTGAAATCTGTGGTATCCTAGGCACTCTCTATTCCGCATGTAGGTATGTTTTCTAGAGTTTTGTGGTCACAGTCTGGGGAAGTGATAGGCGGAAGCACAATGAACTGAACTGAAATCTAGTTTAAGATGCAAAACAAAATGTTATGTAAGAACAGAGGAAGCAGAAGTTAATGCACGTTGGGGATAAAGATGGTGCTAGGAACACACAAACCTGGAATCCCTGTGGATAACAGGGCATCTGAGCAGAGTTTCAGGTAGAGGGAGTGAAGGAGATGTTTTCAGCATTGACAACCCCTTAAGAAAAGGCACCAAGGAGTAGAGAGTGTTGAGTTGGGTAGATTGGAAACTTTCTAAGGTAGAGTGAGGATTTCTGTTCTGGATCCCACTGTGGATGGGCAGATGCTAAATAGGAGTGCAACCCATGTATTGATTGAATCATTAAAAAAAAATCCTAAGGTAAAAAATGAAGTAATGCTTATCCTTAGGAAGCTTGCAGCTGAAAGAGACAGGGGAGAAATGTTTTGGGTATCAGAAAATATGAGTTCTAGTTCTGATCCTAACTGCAACTTGAGAAGTCATCCTCCCAAGATCTCAGGTTCAACAGTTAAAATAGGTTGCATCTTTTTAAGTGTCCACTGAGAGACAGATGGATAAAGAAGACGTGGTACCTACGTACAATGGAATATTAGCTATAAAAAAAGAATGAAGTCTTGTCATGTGTGACAACATGGATAGACCTAGAGGGAATTATGCTAAGTGAAATAAGTCAGTCAGTGGAAGACAAATACTCTGTGATTTCACTTCTATGTGGAATCTAAACAAATAAAAATAAAAATAAATGAGCAAATAAAACAGAAACAGACTCATAGATACCGAGAATATTTTGATGGTTATCAGATGGGAGAAGGGTTGGAGGGATGGGTGAAAAAGGTGACGGGATTAAGCAGTACAAATTGCCAGTTAATCAAAAACAGTCACAGGGATGTACGGTGTAGCATAGGGAATATAGTGAATAATATTGTAATAACTACATATGGTGTCAGGTGGGTACTAGACTTATCAGGGTGATCACTTCGTAAGTTATATAAAAGTCTAATCCTATGTTGCACACCAGAAACTAATATAATATTTTATGTCAACTGTAATTGAAAGGTAAAAAAAATCGGTTGTACCTTAAGTGCCAACCCTGATGAATGTGGAGTAGCATGTTGAGGAAATGCTTCAAGACACAAATGGCTTGATGGATTTGCAAAGTCTGCCATAGGGGGAAGCTGGGAGCGTGGCGACAGCAGTGCCGTATGCTTGTCATACCCAGACAAGTCCATCCATCCATCGCCAAGGTCTCTGTGAACGTCATACTCCAGGATTCCTACCACAGCCTCTGCACTGCAGCTTGACCCAAGAGACAGCAGGGCAATGAAATGAGATAACATGTTCCATTTCACTAGGAAAAGAAGCACACACAGTGTTGGCAAAGAAGGAAGGAAAACTCCTGGCTACTCTCTTTTATTTTGAGATACATTTTGAAAAATGCTTGGTCTCAGCATCCTCAGCTCCTGGCCATCGGCCACAGTAAAATCAGTTCCTTCTGGTCCATCCAAATTAAATAATCATAACTATTCATCAGGAAAACATATGCAGAAGGGACGCAGAAGCCAGCAATTAGTATTAAGGCTTTGAGCCTTTCATGGACTAACTCTGAGGGCTTCATGGTGACGATCTGACTTGAGACCATGAATGTCTGAGCTGCTGGCTCGGTGCTTCCAGGGCAATGATTCTTCAGGAGGTTGCGTTGGGAGTTGATGTCTGCCTACCCTCGTTCCTGGCTTAGACTAGAATCTCTGACAGTGTCTGTGGAAGCAAGAGTGTCAATAGGCCATTGTACTGAGTAACTTACTAAACACATGTAATGTGCCCAAGCCGCTGCCAGGCATAGGAAGAGGTCTCCTTGAACTGACATGTGTTTTCCTGCTTTCCGTGCATCTGTGATAAGGGCTCGGGCTGGGCTATGTGTAACAATCTAGGCCACAGGATGTGACCAACCACAGAATTCTGCTTGGCTTTCTGGTCAGAGGAGCAGGTGATTTTTCAGGTGATACCCAGTGGGATTATAGTGTGAGAGAGTCTTCTAAAGTCACGCTGAGAGTCCACAGCTAATGTCACCACCACTTGTACCGTGAGCCTGTCTGCCATGTCACGCTTTGCCTGTGCTATCCTCAAATGCCATCCTCCCATTTATCTGGTAATGTGACTTGCCCTTCTAAGAAGCTCTGTCTGAAAAGCCCACCACAGCTTCCATTTAATGTCATCTACTGTGGACATACTGTGTCACAGCATGTGTGTGTCAGCAGATAGAAAATCTAAATGCGAACCGTTGAATGCAGTGCTATGATGTTAGCCATGCACATCTATGCGGTGGCCATTTTGCCTTTCTTATTGCAGTCTGTTCTGTATCCATTTAATAGAGTCTTCCAGATATTTTTTGAGTGCCTGATCTTTGTAACCAAGCCCTGTGCCTTGAGATAAATGGCGAGAAATTAAAACTATGGTGCATCTTGTCTGTTTTTGTACACTAAAAGTTCCGCTAGTCATGTCTTAGGCTTGTTGACAACTATTCTGTCATCTGTCTGAATGGGACCTTCGTGATTAGTGTGAGTCAATCCTCTCTATGCAGCTGGGATGTGCCCAAGGACACATAGCTCATGGAGGCAAAAACATAGTTTGGAAGCCCAGGCTAGGACTTGTTAGCTACATCCTGGCACTCTGCTGGAAAGTGTAAAGATGGAGTCAGCAGGTGAAATGCAGGGCAACTCAGGAGGTACTGAGTCATTTATTCACAGTATTTTCTCTTTCCTTCAATATGCATTTAAAGATTTCCTACTATTTGCAAAGTGTGAAAAAAAACACACGGGCACTGCCATCTGCCAGTTCACTGCCTGGTAGGGGTGAGAGCTGCACACACATTGAATTTGCATACATTTTAGAATTTTGGTAAGTGCTACATTCACAGTAAGTGAAACAAAACATGTGCCCGACGGTCAGAGGGGTTAGTTGTGTTTGGACATTTGCAGAAGTTTCTTGAGTGTGTGTGTTACATGTCGTTGAGTCAGATCCAACTCCTGGCGACCCTATGAATGAGTGAGGTCCACCATGTCCTGTCCTCACTGCCCTGCTCGGCTCCTGCAAACTCATGCCCGTGGCTTCTTTTATGGAGTCAATCCATCTCATATTTGGACTTCCTCTCCCTGTTGCCTACGATTTCCCCTGGCAGTATTGTCTTTTCCAAGGAACCCTGCCTTCTCATGAGGTGTCCATAGTAGGGCAGCTGCAATTTTGAAATTTTTGCCTCCAGTGGTGTGTCAAGTTTAATTTGCTCCTGGACCCACTTGTTCGTCTCTGTGGTATCCAGGCTATCCGTAGAGCTTTCCCCAACACTGTATTCCAAAGGAATCAGTATTTTTATTTTCTCCTAGCAGCCTTCTTCCCTGTCCAACTTTCAGATCCGTGCATAGGCGTTGGGAATACGAGGGCGTGGATGACCTTAGCCTTGGTCTCTGATGACACATCTTTGCTCTTAATGATCTTTCCTAATTCTTCCGTTGCTGCTCTTTTGAGTCTCAACCTTCTCTTGATTTCTTGGCTGTAGTCTCCATTAGAATTGATGACTCAACCAAGGTAAGCAAACTTCTTTAACAATTTTGATATCTCCATAGTCTGTGTTACCGTACAGTACTTAGAGGAGATGGGGCAGGGGTGGCAAGGCATTCCATGAAAAGGCACTGGTGGATGGAAAGACGTGTAAAAGGCACCCAGATATTTTTTACAGAATATGCCAGCACTCCTCATGGGAACAAGAAGGTGCCCCACTTACAATCTCTTAGAGGTGAGCCGTGGTCTTCCTCCACATCCTGGACCCATTTAAGCTGTCACTGGTTTTTGCAGTTTAAGTGGTTGCAGTGCTAGCTGGGGCCACACGATGGCAGTGCAAGGCCACAAAAGGTTGAGCAACCTCTTAGTACTTTCCAAGGGTGTGTTTGAAAAACACGCCAGGAAAGAAAGGTGCCCCAGACCAGAGGCTAGAGCTCCTGGATGGGCTTCTAAGGAGAGGACAGTAGCCTTTGAAGCTGGGATGGCAGGTAGCATCAATCCAAATCTCTGGCCTGTTTGGAATCTCTAGATATTATTTAGATATTTTCTGAGGTGCAGCCCCTGAAGAAAGAAGCTCCTTTGAGTTATACCTTTTTTTTTTTTTTTTTTTTAAAGAGGACGTATAATACCCCATCTCCCACTGTCCTTAAATGTTTTTCTCCTCTGTGGAGATTGTGTCTATGGTGGTTGAGGGGTGTGGCTTGTTGCCACCTTGGGTGAAGAAGATAAGAGGTGATGACAAAAAATGTGTTGCTAGAGCCCCTTAGGGAATATACAGTGAGGGAGAGGGTGCCAGTCCCCAAGCACTTCCATCCGGGCTTGCCTTCCCCAGGTCACCTCAGTGTTTTGCTCATCTGTAAAGTCTATGGGGGGAGTGAGTATGAGATTGTATGTGTGTGTGTGTGTGTGTGTGTGTGTGTGTGTGTGTGTGTGTGTGTGGTTGTGTATGTGAGATTGTGAGTGTGTGACAATAAGTGTGATTAGTGTGATTATGTATATGATTGTGTGTGAGACTGTCTCTATGATTGTGTGTGTGAGATTGTGAGTGAAAATTGTGAGAGTGATTGTATGGTATGTGACAGTGTGAGTCTGAGTGTGTGTGTATATGTGTGTGTAGTGAAGGTGACAGTACTGAAGGTGGTGATGCTGGCAGGCGCCATAGCTTAGGTCTTTTTTTTTTTTTTTTGAGTGGAGTATGGGACAGAGAAAGAGGAAGAGGATATGGGTCAGAGAGAGAAAACTAGAATGAGAGCGAGAATGAGAGAGAGAGAGAGAGAGAGATAATGAATTCCAAGAAGATTCCTAGGTTTAGGGAAATTATTTCATTGGAGTCTATAGAATATAGTGAGTTTCAAATTAGATTCTTTTAAGCCCTGTTATTCTCTAACTCCTTAATTTGCACCCCCCAGTCTCTCTCTCTGTCTTGCTCTTTCCCATTTTAATAGCCCTCTCTCTCTCTCTCTCTCTCTCTCTCTCTCTCTCTCCCTTCCTTCCTTCCTCCGTCCCTCTTTCCCTCCTTCCCAACTTCCATTGCCCTTAGTTTCCACCCTTTTTCTCTTAATCTCAAAGAGAAACTTGGTGGGTTAGAGAGAGGGGTTAGGGTCAGAATCTGCAGGACTCCCAAGAAATACAGAAAAGAATGCTGGGAGAATCCTCACTGGTGTGCGTGTGCTATTGGGGTGGAAGGGGAAGCAATGTTGGAAGAGAGGACTGAAGACTAGATAAAGCCCAAATCCAGAAGACTGCTGTGCAGGAGAAAGCCTGCCTTAAGGCTACAGAAGAGGAAAATAAGGACGATGAACAGGAGATGGGAGTATGTCTTTGTGTGTGGGGGGGGTGATAAAATGAGGTGCTGGTGCATGTGTAGAAATTGTAGCTATTCTTTTTTATTTAAAAAAAGCATAACCTTTCATTTTTAAAGTCACAATCAATTTCCAAAAATCATTTATTTCTAAACATTACCAGTCAAATCCCCCATTCATTTCTGCTTTTAGAGGTTGAGTGAAATTGATTTGTGTTTTTAATTTTAAAGGAAAAATATGTGCCGCTGGCTTGGAAATTGCGGACAAGGGTTTTTCTCTCTCCTCGCCCCTGTCTTTCCCACTCCCTCCCCTCTAGCCCATCATCTATACCAGCGAGGGTCCCAAGGGTGAGGAGCCAAGGTCATCTTTTTAATTTGCTTTTTCCTTTACTATTGATGATACAACATAAGAAACATTGTTTTCCAGAAATTGATATTCATAAAGACCGTTGTTTTTTTTAAAATTTTCTTATTAGTTTCAGGTCATAGAAAAAGACCATTTTCAAAGAGATACAAGCAGGAGAGGCTGTGTGGGTGGGATTCGAGAGATAATGTTTGTTTCTTTTTATCATTATTATTTACTAACCTTTTATTCAACGACTGTGATGGAAGGTTGACAAAACAACTCTTATCCCATAATCAATTATAGCTGGAAAACAATAAGTAGCTATTTAATGTTTCTTCCATGTTCTGGGAAAGAAAGATGCATCAATTGTCCTTAAAGCTGGGGTTCTTTATGGAGACCCTGGGTGGGCTGGAATAATTGACTCTTTTAATACAATAACCTCTATGAGTTTGGCATAGATAAAGATAATAATGATGATTAAAATGCTAATTTTCTTTGGTGTTACAAAACGATGGCATATGTATTGTGAAACTGAATTCTTTCAAGTTCCCTGTGAAGTAGTTATTATTATCCTCATTTTACTGAGGCTCAGGCAGGATGGATTTGAATCCATATTTCTCCCACTCTATCCATGCAGATCATGGGCAGCCTAATACATGTCTCTTTCCACAGATGTACAGACCAAGGTCAAGTGAGACGGAACACCCTCAACCAGAAATGAGTTGAGAGGGATACAAAGTGCCTAGAAACTACAGTGAGCAGATCCAGAGTAGAGGATTCTGGTTTTGTAATTGTAGTAAGAACAGTTAACATGAGATCTACACTCTTAACACCACTTTAAGTATACAGTACAGTTAACTATAGGCACAGTGTGGTACAGTAGATCTCTAGAACTTATTCCTCTTATATGGCTGAAACTTTATACGCATTGAATACTTCCTTTTCCATTTCTGCCAGCCCTTGGCAACTACCTTTCCACTCTCTGCTTCTAGGAGTTGACTATTTTAGAAGCCTCATATAACTAGAATCATACAGTATTTGTCTTGTGGCTGGCTTATTTCACATAGTGTAATGGCTACAAGGTTCATCCATCTTACCATTTATTGAAGATTTTCCTTTTATTTTTAAGGCTTCAAAAAATTAAAAATAGAACTACCATATGATCCAACAATTCTCACTCCTGGATATTTATTCAAAATAATTGAAATCAAGTTCTCAAAGAGATAGCTGCACTCCCATGCTCATTGCAGCATTATTCACAATGATGAAGTTATGGAAACCCCCTAAATACCCACGGGCAGATGCATGGATAGAGAAAATGCGGTATATACATACAATGAAATAATACTCAGCTTTAAAAAGAATTTATTTTGAAGCAAAACTTTTTTCCAAGTTCTGACTTCACCCATATTAAATCAGAGGTTATGAGCATATTGATTTCTCTTAACCTCAGTTTCTTTGTCTATAATATGGGGGAAATTATGTCTGGCTCTTAAGAAGATGACATGAAACGGTGTATGTAAAGTATTTAGTATGCATTCAATACATGCTAGTGGTTATCACTCAAGCTTGCATCCATGTTGACCATAAATTCCTAGGCCCCCGTTAAGCCATTATCAGACACAGGTGAGAGAGAGGAACTGTATATTTGTCCGTTGCTGCATAACACATTTCTTCTAAATATAGCAGCTCAAAACAATAACTCAAAGTTTCTGTGGATCAGAATTTTAAGTCATTTACTAGGGTAATTCTAATTCAGGGTCTCTCAAGAGGGTGTAGTCAAGATGTTAGCCTGGATGCTGTCACCTGAAGACTTGACTAGGGCTGGAAAATCTGATTTCAAGATGGCGCCTCACATGGTTATTGGCAGGAGGCCTCAGTTCCCAGCTATATGAATTTCTCCATAGGGCTGCTTGGGTTTTCTCACAATATGGTGGCTGCCTTCCTCTAGAGAGAGCAATCTGATAATCCAAGAGAGCA
This sequence comes from Rhinolophus sinicus, assembly GCF_057876585.1. Classification (NCBI taxonomy): domain Eukaryota; kingdom Metazoa; phylum Chordata; class Mammalia; order Chiroptera; family Rhinolophidae; genus Rhinolophus; species Rhinolophus sinicus. The sequence continues at coordinate 15,103,875 of NC_142516.1, read as the reverse complement.
AGATGGAGGCTGCAATGTCACTTATGACTAGCCTTACCATGTTTCCCCAAAAAAAGACCTACCCGGACAGTCAGCTCTAACGCATCCATTGGAGCAATAATTAATATAAGACTGGGTCTTATATTATAGTAAAATAAGACCGGGTCTTATTTTAACTTTTGCTCCAAAAGATGCATTAGAGCTGATTGTCCTGCTAGATCTTAGTTTCGGGGAAACACAGTAGAAGCCACACTTTGCTATTTCCACAATCTTAGCTCATCCAATAGGGAAGCAGGCTACACAGAAGCATGAATGCTGGTAGATAGAGACACCAGAGGCCATCCTGAAAACTGGCTGCCACAGAACCCCTTCCTACAACTCAGAACTAGTATTTTTGTACTCAGAATTGTTTTGAGAAGGCCTCAGTGCTGTAGTTAGGTGCTCATAATGAGATAGCTATTGGCAAACAACCTTTCAGAAACCAGGGGTCAGCTTCAGAAAGCACTGTATGGAGCTTGCAGAGAAGGTGTGAAGCTGGCAAGGAAACTTCACAGACTGAAGCAACAAAGCCCGGAAAGTTTAAGTCACTCTCCAGTCTCCTAATTTCTAATCTGGTTTCCTTCTGCTACCTTACCCTGAGGATGGGGACATTCTAATTCCTACACCCCAAACTGCCACAGAACAGACATTTAGCTCTCATCACCCAAGGAATGTTTCCCTGCCTCAGTTGGTCCTAAAGATCTTTGGGAGCACTTGTGGAATTGAAAGATTCCAGGATGCCTCTTGGAGAGAGTTTGACTCAGGGGCCTTGGGATGAGGGCTGGGAATGTGTGTTTCTAGTAATCATCCCATGTGATTTTTAATTATCAAAGTTGGGAAGGTCTGTCTAAGGCACTTCACTCATGAGCTGATGGAGTTATAAGAGAGCTGTTCTCCTCTCCCTGTCACATCATGTGTACAATGAAATTGCTCACAACCCTGGATCTTTGCACACACAGCCTTTCATAGCTTCACACACCCTCCAATTGCTGGCTCCTCTGCCTCATCTCTTGCAGACGTGCATTTCTGGACTCCTAATACTTCTCCCCTTCACTGCCAGCACCAAATTAAAAACCCAAGAAAACACACAGAATGATTGTGTGTTTTGTCTATTTGGACAGGCAGGGGGTTCCCTGGGCGTTTGGAGATAATTTCTTGGTTAAATTATTTTTTTTCTTTTCTTTTCATGTTTGGAAAAAAACAAATTGGCTTCTTTACAGTTTCTTCCTCTCCCCCTCCTTATTTCCTGCTGTGGAAACAAATCTACTTTTTGTTTGTTTGTTTTTTAAGTCCCCAACACACACATAATCAGTCTGCTTATAAACCAACATTTCTGGCCCAAATATTGCAGAGAAGAAAGAAATGAGAGGGGAAATCCTTTGTTTAACCACAGAATATTTCTCTAGACTTCCCCTATTCAAGAGTGACCTCTTGGATGTTAAAATGACCACATCTACTCTGCAGAAAAATTGTCAGCTTTGGTTGGGGCCCACAATTTCTATGCTCTTATAGTTATTGAGTCCCTATTGTGTGTGTGTTTTAAAAGCAAGTACACAGATAAAGCTGGTGTGGATTCAACCCTCATCTAATCTAGTTGGAGAAAGGGAAGAGGGATATGATTTCAGTGTAAGGGAGAAGAAGCACAGTGTCTTAGGAAAAGTGAACATAAAGTGTTTGAAAATCTCCATGGACGGGAGAAGATCCCGGGAGACAATCACCAAAGGCATTGAGTATAGACGTTAAGGGCATGAGACTCTAAGGTCACATCCTAAGGTTCAAATCCCAGCTCCATCTTGTATTAGCTGTTTGATATGGGGCAAGTCCATTAAACTCTCTGTGTCTCTATGGCCTCATCTATTAAATAGGGATAACAACAGTCCTCAAAGTTAACTGTTCTTGAGCTGGGCCTCGAGGGTGGGTAAGATTTGGGCATTTAGAGATGGAGGGGTGGGGAGGGAGATCATTCTAGACTAAGACAATGATAAGAGAAAAAAATAAAAGTTGGGAGAATTGCCAGGCATTTATGGGATTAGGGGACGTGCCCTTTGGCTGAAGAACAGAATTTGTCAGGAATGGAGAAAAAGCGGGTGAAAGGGTGTGCAGAGATCACGTATCCCTCCTTCTGATGGCTTGCTTACTCCACTGATGACAGTAATATAATAAAATGTTAATTGTGCAGTTCTGGTGGGGAGTACTGGGTGGTAAGTGCAATTATTTCAACTTTTCTTTTGGGAAAAACAGTTTGGCTCAGATTGTCACCTATATTGTTCTCTTTCACTTTGTTAAATATTTTATCTCAACAACTGTTTCTGGTAAAATGCCCTCCAGCTTGACAACAAAAATAGTCCACAGCTTCAAGGCAGTGTTACTTCTACCTCAGCAGCTTAGAGACAGCCTTTTACAAGATCTTACCCAACTTAAATATGGTAGGGCATTTGCCTTGCTTGAAGGCCATCTAATTCTCTTTCCCGCTTCATTTAGTTACAAAGAAATGATCTCTTCACAATGGAACAGCTCACATACAATGATATTTATAGTTTATCAAGTCCATCTTTTTTTCCAAATCAAATATAGTCCATCTCATGCAAATGGGCAAGGACCTCAGCCTACGGAGATAGGATTTTTCCAGGATCCCTTAGCACCATTGGGCCCTGTAAAGTTCAGGAATTTCTTTTTGAGATGAAAGGCATGGTGGTTTCAGAAGAGAGCGAACAGCTGAGCAGCTGAGAACAGCTGAGACCAGAGAAGCCATGCCTGGTGGGAGAGACAAGCAGGAAAAAAACAAACCAGGAAAACAGATATTTCTGATAAAGATGGTTAGGGTAGATTGCTATGGAACATGAAATATTAACACTCGGCCTCCACAGGAAAACCTATAATAAAGTCTTAACAAAGAAAAAAAATCCAGTCATATTGGGTGTGATTGAATATCTGGAGGAAAGACACAGCAGGCCCAAAAGCTGGTCCTGCAAAGGTGTGAGGGCAGGTTTATATCTACTGTTAAAAATAGTGCTGCTTTTATAAAAACAACAACCCTGTGAGTAGGTGTTCTCCCCTGAAAAAGATGAGGGAACTAGGGATTAAAGGGTGATCACACAGCTGATAAGTGACAGAGTCAGGGCTCCACCTCTTGATGGTGGGATGCTAAAATCTGTGCCCTAGACGTCTGCATGACCCTGATTCACTGAAACAGGGGCCCTGCCTCATCCAACTTTGGATTCTCTACTCTGAGTACAAAGCCTGGTGCAGGGTAGATATTCACTGCTTGTTTATTGAGTGACTGTTACAGGGAGTCCCATGTCTCCTGCATACAGCATGTAGGTTTGGTTTCACGAGAAAGCAACTATTAATTAGCACTAACTCTGGTTGGTAGACTGATGGGGGGACATTGACACTCAAGAGGGTGCATGATTTTAAGTAAAACCTCACTGAGTAAGTGGTACCTCTCTAAGGTATTGGCAGTGGCTTTCACAAGCAGTTGAAGAGGGCCATGGTAATGGGCTCTGACCATTTGCTTTAAAGCTGTTGATGAGCCAAGGTATACATGGGGTGTAGGTTACCAGACCCTCTAATATACTAGCTCAAAGTACAGTAAGTCATGGCTGTACCTTCCAAGGAACGAACTATCCTCACAAGCTGTGCACCTAATTTAGACTCTGATAATCTGTATAAATTACCATTGCTCGTGATAAATATCATGCACCAAACCTTAAATAATACATTAGACTTAATTGACTAAATGCATATATTATGGCCTTCTACTGCATATTTGTCATAATGAGTTATCTTTCATGCACAAACAAACAGCAATTCTGATCAATCAGATGGGGTAATTGTGCTATTAAAACTCCACATTCCCTAAGAAAGGTCACAGTTTTGGTCAGGTGACAGAAAAAAAATAAAAAATATGTCCTTGATTATTTTGGACAAATGTCCCATGGCTGGGGATCTCCCTATTTTTGAACCCCTAGGTTTTTGCAATGATATCCAGGTCTATATCCTTTACCATTATGAAAATTTGGATTTGAGCTTCAAATCTGCTGTTGACTAACTCTATGATCTTGGACAAGTCACTTGAAGTTCTCAGTTGGTTCAGAGGGGATCAAAAGCACTCTTACCAGTTTGATAGAATTAGATGTGTTACATGTAAAGCAGCTTACCAGTGGCAAGCACACAGAGCGTGCTTGGTAAATAGAAGCTATTACCATTATGAAACATTAAATAACAAACTTGCCATCTACTATCTCATTCAATCATAGCAAGAAATATGTGAAGAAGGCAGAGCAAATGTTATTATGTCCAATTTTTTAAAAAGGAAAGAAATCTCCCTAGAGATTAAATGACTTAATTGTTTATCCATTTATTGATCACACAATGCCAAGAGTTAGAGATACAAAGATAAAAAGGCCTGGCCCCAACTTGCCTTGGCAAACTTATAATGTAGTAGCGGAGGCACAGAAGATATTAAGAAATTACCAATAATTATAACATTGCGATGGTGAAAGTATCCACGAAATGAAATGGCAAAATCCAGGCAACAACACCAGAGACATTCTCTGAAAGCCAGAGAAGTTTTCAAAAGATGATCAGAGTTCAGTGGAAATGCAGAGGAGTGAGAGTTTGATGGTTGCTTTAGAAGAAGAGGTGACGGTAATATCAGAGAGTTGGAAGGAGATGAGCCAAGTCGAGTTTGAGTAATTACAAGAAATTCCATGCATGTAGAGTAGTTCGCATTAGGGTCAGTTATAGGGACTGTCCTGTGGGGACTGTGCTGTGTATTGCAATATGTTTAGCCATATCCCTGACCTCTGTTCACTAGATGCCAAGTATAACTTCCTCTCTGCCCCACCAGTTGTGACAATTGAAAGTGTTTCCACACATTGCCAAATGCCCCTGGGGAGCCAAAATCCCTTAGAGCTGAAAACCACGGAGCTAGAATATGGACTGCACAAGAAGGAGGCACGAGAGATGAGACTGAGCGTGGCAAGCTTCTTCTGCCGTGCCAAAGTAATTTCTGTTTTTCTTTTAAGCGATTGGGAGCAATCTTGTTATGAATACAGGGGGGAATCCTCTTATAATTTACATAAAATGAACATTTTCCCACTTTACAAGCCTGTGAATTTATTAACAGCAATAATTCAAGTTGCACTAGCTCCTGCCTCCACCTGCTGACACAGAACCTGCAATAGTTCTCCCTCTTGCAAACCGTCTACTCTCCCCCATTCCCTGTCAAATGTTTTTATTTGTTTTTGTTTTTGAGTCCCTGGAAATGTCTCACATATGTTCATAGGCACATTTTCTGAAGCTTCCCCTGCTCGGTTAGGAAGTGTTGCTGTGCTGGATAGTAGCATGACACACAGAAGGCCAAAGAGATATTGCTGGGATCACACAAAACCATGACCTCCGTGTCCAGTCTTACAGCACCATAGCGGACAACACAGTCCAGGCCCCAAACACTTTTCATCTTTCTGCCTTGCAAGCCACACGCTATATGATAGCAATGCTATGTATGCATAGACCACGTCCACACTCATGACAATCTCTGCTTTTCCTTCTAGCCACGTCTCTTACATCCTATAAGTTTTCTGGCACCATTCCCTTAAAAGAAAAGAAAAAAAAGAAAGAAAAAATCTTCTCCATCCCATTTCTGTGCAGCCTTGCGTTGTGCTTTAATTTTCCTTCCAGCACAGTTCATTCACCTATTGTCCTTATTTTCTGCTTTTCTGTGATGTCTGTGGTTCTTTCTCTATGTTCTGTATCATAAAAACCTAGAGAACCAATAAAGCAATTACAAAATAGTCTTTTTGAGGGCAAAAGATAAAGTGGTGAGCTGAACCCCCCTCAGTGGTCAGCAGGAAGGGCAAGGCTAAGAATTTTGGTCCCATGCAGAAGATGCAGTACTGCACATAACTGGCATGCCACTGTTTTAGCATCAGTGCACTGCTGGCCATTGCTGCTTCATCACCCCCTGCTGTACCCCCTTTTTTCCATGCATATGGTTTTCCTGGAAGGGTATTTCCACTCTTCTGTCCACCATGCACTGCAGTTTCTCCTGTTGATCTACACTTTCCTACTGGTGGTTACAGTGGACCTGTCAGGTGTCACCGTCCTGTGACACTTGAGCCATCACAGAGCAAAAGATTCCTGGCAGCCTGAGGTGAAAGTAGATATTTAACACCCCTCCCTCCTTTATGTTATATTCTGTTAGAGAGCTCCTACAGCAGTGTAGACTGTCCTTCCATGATTAAAAGAATTAATTGAGTTAGAACCTGTATTGTTCACTTGTAGCACTCATACCTTTCCAGTGGCTGACTCAGCAGCAGATTTGAGAAACAACCGTAGTACTGTAACTAAAACCATTTTTATCTCTGATGATTAGATTTTGTTCTTGGATCAGCTGACTGAGCTGTCCTTACCTTCCTTTTGGACATGGACACAGCCCTGGCTCCCCCTCCCTACCACACCATCCCACCCTATGGTGCTTCTTTGCACTTAGGCAACAGGCTACCTCTTTGCCAGACATGCTCACCATGACTGGCCTCTATTTTTAGACGCAACCTACTTTGCAAGCAGATATTTGCACTCAAATACATTCCCTGATCTTCATTTTTATGTATTTATTTCTCACTCTCAGTTTGTCTGTTTTTCCTATAAGCCACTGGGAATTTTCCATGGAATGAGTTAGGCAGTAAAGACATGACTGAATCTGTACATTAGATGAGTACATGAGGTGAATATGGAGAGCAGATGAGAACCAACAAATAGAGCCCTGAGTCAAAGCTTGGCTGACCTGCTGGAAGGGAAAATAGGTGATTTGGGATTAGAGACATATAGTCTCTAATCGCATGTAAAAGTATAAAGATTACAATGGTGGGCATGTAGAGGGTCTTTCTCATTGATCTAGTATCCCCCCAAAATTGGGTGTTCTACTTTAAGTGATGTTTTACAAAAGCTGAAGCTTAGTCCTTTCTGGGGAACACTTTCCTTTTAAATAACTTTCTTATGGAAATCTTTCTAAATAGAAGATTATACATTTTCTGAAAGCTTCCATAGGGATGGGCAGAATTCATTTTACCTTTGTGTGACTGTTTCAGGTTGGCACATGAGAATCTGCTCTGACACCATACCCTCCCACAGTACTGCTATGATGTCTTCATTTTTAGCATCTTTTACTAGTTTCTATATATTGAGTACTTACACCATACCTAGCACTATGTTTCATGATCCAATCCATTATGTTTGATTCCCACAAGGGACATCCTATTGAGGCATGCAGAGTTTTTCCCCTGTCACCAAATAGCTCCCTTTATGTTGCTTCTTAAGTTCTTGTGCCTGTGTTTTATGATTTTTCTGTATCTTTGCTTATTGTCTAGAAATCACCTTTTACCCAGCTTCTAATTTTCTGCTTTTAATCTTCTACATGTTAGGAAATCTTGAAAGCACATTTCATAGGATTATACATCAAGGAAGTGGGGGTCTAAATGAGAGTCTCGTGGTTTGGTTGAATTAAAATGGATGCATCACTACAGATCCTACAGTCACTTGGGAGGCCCTACCATAAGACTAATTGGGGCCTGCCTGAGAAAAACCACGGCCCCCAGCAAGCCATCTCTTTCTATTTACAGAGTTTATCTGTTGGTTTTTATTTGATATCCCTTAAATGCACAAACTTTCAGTCAACAAAGAAAAGAAAAAAAGCTTTTATTTTCTGTATGTTGATATTGACAGATGACAGGAAGGTAATCATTACATAGTAGAATTCAGTAACTCTGAGAATTTAATAAATCTTTTAGAAATTAATCTTAGACTTTCAACAACATGTAACTGTGCACATGTCACTTGTTTGAACTTAAAGCAGTGGCTGAAAAAGTTGTCTACAAATTGTTTGTACCTCTGGGTATATCTTAGAGAGAAACCTTTGATAGAATTTGTTTAAACTGTATTAAAACTGTACTTAGCCATGGCCTAATGTGAGTTGTTCATTGGATTCATTAGAGATTATGTCTGAGAATAAGGTTTATTGCATTTATAATAAAATGTATAAATTAAGAAATACAATGCTAATATTTCTAAATATCTATTAACATCTACTAGAATGACAGATGTTATGTGGATATGGCTAGTAGGTTAGGATGCTGTTTTTGGTTTCAGAGCCTTTTTGCACAGTTCTTTTTTTCTAGCTTGACAGGCATCGTGGTGAACCAAAGAGAAAGAACTGTGAATAGATATTTTCATAGAGGTCTTGAATTTGAGGATAGAAGAACATTCACAGTAATACTGCTATATGGAATGCTTATAGGTAAGGGCATATGGCCATATGACTTAGATATTGCAACCTGGGTCATCTCTTCTCATTTGGACCTTACCCTGAAGATGATCTTCCCTCAAAAAGCTATTATTCAGACAACAATGATGTAATATTTAAACTATAGCTCCATTTGCAGAGCTATAGCTCATCTCATAACTCTGGAGGACAGCACACTAAGCATGTTATAGAAATAACAATTAGTGAGGGGGTTGGGTCTAAGGGTCAGGTCTAGGCTCTAACTCTGTCACCTATTAATTCTGTGGTTTCTACCAAATGACTTTCAATTTCTTCCCTAACTCAGAGAGGACAGTGTGCCTGCCTTTGAGCATTATTGGGAGAGCTACATGCAATGATGCATGTCTGAGAGAAATATTTTGGAAACTTCAATGTGCCATGTATGCTTTTTCTTAGTATCATTTAATTTTCCCCTCAAATTTAATCTCCTTCCCTATCAGCATCTGGATGCAGGTAAGAGGTAAGGTGTGCATCTCTCAAAGGAATAAGAGTCATCAGTGGAATTTAGTGAATCTTTAATGGAGGCTCTCTGAAGTGAGCCACCCACACTTCCTTCTGTGTTTCTGTGTTGCCCTGAAGTCGATTGTCTCCAACCATGTGGAGCCTCGTCACCCATAAAGGGAATATTTTGTTTCTGCTTCCCCCTGTAAAAAGACCCAGTTCAGGCTGTCTCTAGGCAAGCTAGCAGAGATTCTTCATTTTGGTCCTGGTCACCATTGGCCTACATCACTATTTCCACAGTTTTTCAGGATCTCTCTCTCTTTCTCTCTCTCTCAAGATCACTCTGCATGGTGAGTACATCCTTCAGGAGGAAGCAAAGAAGAACTGATATCTAAATCTATATACAGATATAGACACAGACATAGATGCAGGTATAGATACAGCCAGTATGCTTAACGTGTACAGGTACATTTCATGCGCCATGATACTTAGTTCTTGACCTGACCTTGGGAGGAAGAGAGTGCCATCCTGTATCATGGCTGAGGAAACTGATGCTCCTCAACTATTTGCTTAAATTCATACTGACAGCAACGGGCAGAGATGCACCTAAGCTTTTCTCTCTGGCATCTAAATAGTGTTGGCTTCACTAAACCAGGGCTGCCTCTAGAATATGAGGAGGCAGGTGGAAACTGCCTCACATTTACCCATAAAGATATATGCGTATATACCCCTATGTTCATTGCAGCATTATTCATGGTGGCCAAGACATGACAACAACTGAAGTGTCCTTTGGTAGATGATTGGATAAAGAAGATGTGGTACATATATACAATGGACAATTACTCAGCCATAAGAAAAGATGAAATACTGCCATCTGCGATGACATGGATGGATCTTGAAATTATCATGCTGAGTGAAAAAGTCAGACAGATAAAGTCCAGAACTATGTGGTTTCACTCACATGTGGGATATAAAACTGAAAACAACAAATGAACAAGACAAACGCACAAAAACTCACACAAACAGATAACAATTTAGTGGTTACCGGAGGGTAAAGGGGGAGTGGGGATGGTAGAGGAAGGTAAAGGGGGTCAAATATATGGTGATGGAAGGAGAACTGACTCGGGTTGGTGAACACACAATGTAATGTACAGATGATGTATTATAGAAATGCACACCTGAAACACATAATTTTATTAACCAATGTTACCCCAATAAATTTAATTTTAAAAAAGAAGGGCCAAAATGTTCCACTAAAGAAATCACATACTTGTATTATAGAACTTTTCTGTCCTTTGGTACACTGGAGAGAATCAGATAACCCCTTTGAACCTGTGTCCCCCACTCTTGCACAGTTCCCCAGCTTGTTGAGGATCAAATGGAACAGTGAAAGCAAAAGTGCTTGGTGGGTTGTCAAGTGCTATACGAAAGTGAGAAATCGATACTATCCTAAGAGACCAAACCCAGTTTTGTCTGATGTTTAAGAGGGTACAGATGAGAATATTACTTAGCTACTACTTCCAGAAAGCAACACTTTTCCCTCCCCCAGGGGGTTGGCCTGGAAGAACCAGCTACTTGTGTTTTTGGCCATGACTGGCAACAGTGAAATCTCAGTCAAAGCGTCCACTCACTTATGAGACTTATGCTAGATTTATGGTATAATTACATTTTCATGGCAGCATATCTACCACTTTTGGTATCTAGGCTTAGGAATACGGGGCTCATCCTCCTAGTTTGTTAACTTACTCTGGGCCGGAAAATGTGAGGTGCCTCTTACATTTCCTTTAGAGCTCTTACAGCAAGGACAAAGGTTTACTGTGGAATTATAATCCTCAAGTTTATTAGAATCAGAGACAATAATAATGTTAGAACTGGAAGGAAGAGCATGCAGGTCCACTATCATTGCTTTGCTTATTTATTTAATTCTAAACTTTATTAAGAACCTCTGTATGGGGGGCATCATGCGAGGGACCAGGGAGAGAAAAACGGAAGAGCACAGTTCCTGCTCTCCGAGGGCTAAAAGTCTGCGGAAATATTATACATTTAACCAATTTCATAAGCTGTGTAGTAAAAGCCTGAATGATGATTAGTTAGTGGTCAGATCAAAGAAAATCAACCTGGAGAATTCTAATTCAGAAAAGCTTGTAGCCTTTCTCTTTAGTAACTCCTTGCACACATTTGAATGTGATCTTCTAAGGCCTCTATTCATTGACGGGCATTTCAGAGCAAGGTGTCCAGTCACATCTCGGCATTGTAATTGATGGCTTGGGGTGCGTGTGTGAGTGTGTGTGTGTGTGTTTGTGTGTGTGTGTGTGTGTGTGTGTGTGTGAGAGAGAGAGAGAGAGAGAGAGAAAGTGTTGTGTGCGTGTTGGATGAGGACAGGGTGAGTAGCACAGTGATGAATATCTTGGCTTCAGAAGCAGCCTTTTCTGACTCTGTCACGTATTTATATGAGGACTTGGGAAATTGTTTAATCTGGTAAAGCTCTGTTTTCCTTTTTTGCACATGATCCCCAACTTAACAATGGTTCAAGTTACAATTTTTCGACGTTTCGATGGTACGGAAGAGATATGCATAAGCAATCATGAGATATTCGACACTTTATCACAAAATAGCCTTTGTGTTAGATGACTTGGCCCACTGTAGGCTAATGTAAGTGTTCTGAGAGCATTTAAAGTCGGCTGGGCTAAGCTGTGGGGTTCGACAGGTTATATGTGTTAAATGCATTTTCAACTTAAGCGATATTTTCCACTTATGATGGGTTGATGGACATAACCCCCATCACAGATAAAGGAGCGTCTGTCCTGGCACCTACCTTATGAGGCAGTGGGAGGAGAAGGAAAGGAAGCGAAATGCGTAAAACTGCTAGTGCGGCGTGTGGCGCAGAGTACGTGCTCAGAGTCCTACTTGCCATGACAACCTGCACGTGTGTGCAGGTCCCCGCCGCAGCTGGCTCCATGATGATTCTGACACGTGGTGTCTGTTTGATCTGGAGAAAGACACTTTGTTTCTCCAAGTCTCTGTTACCTTCTCTGTAGAATGCAAATAGCAATAACTATCCTTTGGGGCTAGTGACGGAATTTTCACTTCTGTGTTCCTTTTTTTCATATATCTATGTTGAGCCACGATCACGCACTAGGAAACGTTCTAGCTGCTGGACAATCAGCCCTGAATGAGGGTGACACGACAAGTGATGTGCTTGGCAGACAGTAAGAACTTAATAAATGTAAGCTAACTGCACGCTACTAATAATTATAGCAGATCAGCTATTACCATCCTATCAAACTCGGTTATAATTAGCATTAATACTATTTATTCAAAATTCCCATTACCAAAAGGACATATCTGTCTCCTTTTGCATTTGTGATTTTCATATACTGACAGACTAAGTAGCCCACTGCAGGTCACAGGGGCCACAGGGACCAAACATTTGAATTTCCAGACATTTGCGTGTATTTCATCTTCCTTGGGACCTTGCATTTGACCTCAACTGCGGCCTCTGATTTCCATTTAATTAGAAGCCGAGTGGAAAATCAGACCTTCACCCCTGGAAATCTCTTTATTTCCACCTGTGTTTACAAAAATGATGACGACTTGCAATAAACGTGCTGCTCTCATTGACTTCTCAAAATGTGTTTGAGGGACCAGCAATGATAATTTGGTCCGAAGCCCAGCTACTTTGATTTAAATGATCACACAAGCAACTGTGAATTTCATTTCTTTCCTAGGTCCATCTGCTTCCTGGTGTATTAAGTCTTTGTAATAGGTCTGGAGAAGTACCTCATTAGGCACGGAGGTGACAGACTGCTTGGGCAGGAGAGGTCTGTCTCAGTTGTTCATGAAAGCCTTAATTCTTTAGCTGAGTGCTGACACCACCCACAGATCTGCTGTGTCCCAGTGTGGAGTGGCCTGCAAGTTACATGCTGTGAACACTGGTTTATTGACCCCTAATCTAGGTGCAATCACACAGAGCACCCTCATGTGTGACTGATTCGCTCACTTGGGTCAGCTAAGGACAAGGGGGTAAGTATAGGCCACTTTCCCCAGCCTCGCACCGTGTACCCCAATTGACCCATGTGCATTAAGGCTAGTGGTTTACAAGCTCTGTGGAGGTGACTTCATGTTGGCCTGGGTAGAGATGGGTGGGGTGGGGGTGGGGTTCTGAAGTTCTAAATGACCCTCAGCTATTTTAGACAGAAAGACTCTGCTTACATTCATTTTATATTTTGCTTCTCTGTAAAATTTTATTTCTGAAAAAGTATTCTTGGGTCCATTTATTTTTTTATTTTTGGAAACAATTTAGGGTAATTGTTCCAGCTCATCTCCCCTCTTAATCCTTCCCTTCCCCTCTTAAATAGGGTGATTGTAGGGACTTCCCCAGAGCTGTTTGGTATATTCCTTCTAACACAGAGTTTACGTCCAGGGTGATTTGAGGGGTGTATTCCTTGTTCCTTAATCTCCACCAGTGCCCTTCCCAGCACCTCCTGTATATAAAGCCTAATCCAAGGCTTGTTCAATTTGAATGTGTACACAATTCAGTCGGTTATTTCATTAAAATGCAGACTCTAATTCAATAGATCCAGGGTGAGACCTGAGATTCTGCATTTCTCACAAGCACCCTGGTGGTGCTGACGGTGTCTGTGTGAACCACCCTCTGAGTAGGAAGGGCCTAAGTAATTATATATTTGAACACGAACACAGCCTGGAGACAAATCCCGTCTTACTCCATCACTAATTGATGAACCTTACCTTTGAGGTTCAGATGCAGAATCGGAGGTCTGAGGAGAGCCTAGACAAGGGTTGATTCATGTTCCAGGTAGGATGGAGCAGGACAGTGTAAGATTTCGTCACACTATTCAGAATGGCACTCAATGTAAAACTTTTGTCTCCGTTTTTCTCTTCCTATGATTTATTTCCTTGCTCATAGTTTTTCCTTCTTTCTTTGAATATTTTTTATTAGTTTCAGGTGTACAAAACAACATAATGATTAGACATTTACACTCTTGCAAAGTGATAAACCCCCAAGTCTACTACCCCTCTGACATCGTACATAACTGTTACAATACCATTGACTACATTCCTTATACCGTACTTCACATCCTGTATATATATATATATATATATATATATATATATATATATATATATATATATATATATATATATATATACTATTGTCATGCAGGGTGTCATCATGCGGGGGTCTCTGCTCCCGCTCCCCACATAAGAACACAGGATATGGTGAGGCCAAAAGGGAACACCCACGGAGCCATAAGTAGGGAAGTCATACCACTATGGTCTCACTGGAGGCTGGGTTCACCGGACATGCGACCTGCTGTCCGCTTTTCTGCCAACCGACCGACAACTCTCCTCCACTCTCCTCGACTCTGCTCCTCTACTCTCCTCGACTCTGCTTCTCTACTCTCCTTGACTCTTCTCCATAGCCACAGCAGTTATATTAGTGGCCAATGGCTCAATGGTTACAGCTGACGGCCAACTAGCCACAACTGACGGCCATCTACCACCCGAGTCAGCACCCCTCCATATGAGGCCGAGAGCCTGGAAACTGCTCTTTGGGGCTCTGTCCCCACAACTATACACACATATATTTAATTAAAGTTAGCATTCAATATTATTTTATATTTGTTTCAGATGTACAGTGCAGTGGTTAGGTATTTATATTTCTCTCTTTTTTCACTTTTTCATTGTTCTCTTTTTTCCACCTCTTCTTCCTTTTCTTTCTTCTCCCCCTTTTCTTTCTCTTTGCCTTTCTTCTGTCTTTCCCCCAGTCTCTTCACACAGCCTGTTTTACTCCTTACTACTTATCTCCTCATCCCTTGTCCCATCTGCCCCGCCCATTGTATTATCCTAAAAGAATACTCTGCTTTCTTTCCACCCTTTTCCTGCAAAGACACCTCTAGGTAGATGTGTAAGTTTGGGATACAACAGAGCAAGAAGACAGATGGTGAACAGCGAGCTCCGGGAAAAAGCTCTTGTAACAATCTGACCCCCCTCCCTGCCTTTTTTTTTCCTTTCTTCAGTTTTTCCTTTCTTATGAAGGTACCTGCATTAGAATTTGTTTTTCCCTTTGGGTAAGCTTTGCTAACATCCCTCAAAGGGAATGCTAACAAGCCCAGGGTATTTTCCTGGCATCGAGAACTGTAGAGTCCAAAGAAAGTCATGGAATACCCAAAAGGTCCTAGATATAATCACTGATTATTTCATTGCTGTTGTGATGACCAAAATAATAGAATCTATCATTTGTTGAGTTCTCATAGGTGCCAGATGCATGCATCGCTTTATTTAATTTCTATAACAATCCTCTGAAGTAGGCACTCTCGGTGTTCTTACAAATGAGAACTCAGGAGGCTGGGGTGGTTAGAATTGGCCCAAGGTCACAGAGCTGGTGTAGAGCATATCTGGAAATAGCACTGTCTTCACGACAGACATAGATTTCATGCAGACATTCGCAGGAGGAAGTTAGAACAGAGGGGCTTTTATGAAGCTTCTAATCTTTATAGCACAATACAGTAGAATTAATTCCGCAGACCTGGTTTAAATCCTGGCCCCAACTAGTCGTGGATTATACATATATTGTCTCATTTAATTCTCGTGACCATTTGTTTGGTCAATTATATTATTCCCATTTCATAAATGAGGAATGCAAGGGTCAGAGGTCATAGGCAACTTGCCCAAGGCCACACAGATCTGACTCCAAATGTAAATTTTACTTACTAAATTAATGTGGGTTTTAAGGATAGAATTTCTTAGGCAGAAAAGGCAGAGGAAATTCTCCAGACACGGAGGAGGGAGGTTGTAGTCAGAATACAAAACAAGGAAGACAAGCGCCCGGTATTTATAGGATGTAGAAGAGATTGCTTTTTCTGGCTTATTCCCACTTGCAAACTTGAGTGAGTCACTTATCTGTGTAAGTTAAAATTCCTTTATATGTGAAATGGAGATCATATCTGTCCATGCAATTGTTGCATATTTGAAATTTTACAGTGTCAGTAAATACAAATATGTCGTACTAAAATAAAAGGAACAGTAGCAAAATTATACCAAATGTTGCACCACACGTGTCAGACTAGGGTGGGTCAAAAAGGTTAATTTTTAATTTATTTTCATTTTTCTTCATTATTTTTCAAATTTACTAGATGGCCATATTTGCTATTCTATAGTGAGAAAAATATTTTTTATTTTAAAACATGAATACCTATTCAACTTTACTCATGTAATTGCTTTAGAGATATTTGAGAAAGCATGAAGGTTACTATATAAATATAACAAATTGATACCAGTATTACTCTCCTCTTCTTAGTCACGAATAATGCTAAAATGTACCAGGACCCATCTAAGATTAATTTTTCTTCAAAGTACTTAATATTATATTTTAATTATTTTGAAAATTCATAATCACACATATGACCACATATACATATGGAAAAGTTTCATCTTCATTGTAATAACGACATTCTCAGGCTTTTTTGTGTTTGTTTTTTGGCATTTACTATATGGAAGTATTCATTGCTCACAAACTAAGAGGAGGGGTCAGCATGAACTGGGGAATACCAGAGGTACCTTTTCAGAAGCAATGAAATTCAAACAAGTTGTTCAATACATGTCCTGCTAAAGAGAAAGCTTGGAGGCAATCCTGGTAAGGAATCTAATAAGGGTTAGGGTAAATACATGTAGAGAGGAATAAACAAGATACACACAGACAGGTTCTGAGTAGGATGAATCAGAGGGGACAGGTTACAAAGTTTAAGACATAAGCTTGAAACTCTATAGGATATAGGAAAATCATGTAGTAGAGGGTTTAAAGGTCAGACGTGATCAATACAGTGGGGACAGTTGAAATCCTGGAGACTGAATATCCAAGGCCTAATTTCATTCCCTAATTGATTTTTTCAAAGCCAACTCAACACATTTGACAGTTAGAGATGGATAACTATTTCAGAGGGGAGAAGAAGTAGGAAAGGATCTAGTCTTTCCTGGACAAACATAGGCACTAGAAGCCAGCTTGTTAAGGGCTTTTATATTCATTTATTAACGGATATTTTTCCCAAGAGTCTATTATAAATCAGTTACTTCCACCCAGGCTCTGACATAAGTACTCATGAAATTTTAGTGTAAATCCTTTAACCTCTTCCAGCCTTATGTTTTTATCATAAAAATTTAAGTATTAATCCTTGACCTTGATTTTTTTTTTGAGAGTTTTCCTGAGGACTATATTATTTCAAAATTATTAAAGTACTTTGATTTGCATTTCCCTAATAGCTAGTGAAGTTGAGCATTTTTTCATATATCTCTTGGCCATTTGTATGTTTTCTTGGGAGAAGTGTCTGGTCAGGTATTTTGCCTATTTTTAATTGGATTGTTTGTTTTTCTGTTGTTGTTTATATATTTTGGATATTTTAGCCCCTTATTGGAGGAGTTGTTTGCAAATATCTTCTCTCATTCAGTTGGTTGCCTCTTTATTTTGTTGATGGTTTATTTTGTTGTGCAGAAGCTTTTTAGTTTGATATAGTCCCATTCATCCATTCATTTATTTTTGCTTTTACTTCCCTTGCCTTTGAGGTCAAATTCATAAAATATTCTCTGAACCCAAGGTCTGTAAATTTACTATCTATGCTTTGTTCTATGCAATTTGTTGTTTCGGGTCTTATGTTTAGGTCTTTGATCCATTTTGAGTTAATTTTGGTGCCTGGTGACAGATAGCAGTCTAACTTCATTCTTTTGTCCATGGCTTTCCAATGTCCCCAGCACCATTTATTGAAGAAACTTTATTTTCTCCATTGTATGTTTTTGGCTCCTTTGTCAAAAATTATCTGCCCCTATATATGTGGGTTTATTTCAGGGTTTACAAATGTATTCCATTGGTCTATGTGCCTATTTTTCTGTCAATACCATACTGTTTTGATTATTGTTGCTTTGTAGTATAAATTAAAACCAGGGAGTGTGATCCCTCTGGCCTTGTTGTTTTTTTTTTTTCTTTTTGTAGGATTGCTTTGGCTATTCAGGGTCTTTTGTGATTCCATAGAAATCTGATGATTTTTATTGTTGTTGTTCTATTTCTTTAAAAAATGCCATTGGGATTTTGATCTGGTTTGCATTAAATCTGTATATTGCTTTGGGTAATATGGTTATTTTAATGATGTTGATTCTTCCAACCCACGAACACAGAATATCTTTCTATTTCTTTGTGTCTTCTTCAATTTCTTTTAATAATATCTTATAGTTTTCAGTGTATAAGTCCTTCACATCCTTTGTTAAATTTATTCCTAGGTATTTTATTCTTTTTGTTGCCATTGCAAAAGGAACTGTGCTTTTTTTCTCTTTTTTTTGTCCCCACTTCTTTTCTGAAATTTCATCAATAGTATATAGGAATGCAATAGATTTTTGTACATTGGTATTGTATCCTGCAACTCTACTGTATTTGTTTATTGTTTCTAATAGTTTCTTGGTGGAATCTTTAGGGCTTTCTATATAAAGAATCATGTCATGTGCAAAAAGTGACAATTTAGTTTCTTCATTCCTTATTTGGATGCTTTTTATTTCTTTCTCTTACCTGATTGCTCTCATTAGGACTTTCAATACTATGTTGATAGGGCCCATCTCTGTCTTGTTCCTGATTTTAGAGGAAAAGCTTTCAATTTTTCACCATTAAGTAGGATAATAGCTGAGGGGTTGTCATATATGGCCTTTATTACGTTAAGGTATTTTCCTTCTGTACTCATTTTATTAAGTGTTTTAATTATAAATGGATGCTGTATCTTGCCAAATGCTTTTTTTGTGTGTATCTATTGATATAAGTGTATGATTTTTATCCTATATTTTGTTATGTGGTGTATAACATTGATTGATTTGCATATGTTGAACTATCCTTGTGCACTTGATTGTGATTTATATTTTTAATGTGTTGTTGTATTTAATTTGCTAGTATTTTATTTAGGATTTTTGTGTCTGTATTCATCAGAGATATTGCTCTGAAGTTTTCTTTTTTTGTGTTATTCATACCAGGTTTTGGTATCAGGGTAATGCTGGCCTCATAAAGTGAGTTCAAATGTATTGCCTCTCCTTCAAATTTTGGGAAGAGTTTGAGGAGGATAGGTATTAAATCATATTTGAATGTTTGGTGAAGTCATGCTGTCTAGAATTATAGGTGACAGTTATTTCTTCCTATTAGAATATATTAGAAGTATCTGTTCATTTTAAGCACACTCACAAATATTTAATTAAACTATAAGTTAGGTTAAGTACCATCCACTGGCTTTGCAATGGGATAGATGATGATGATGACAATGATGATGACGTCAATAACCAAAATTTTGAGTTCTTACCATTGTACAGGACTATCTTTTTTAAAAATCATTTTACATCTATGAACTAACTTTATCTTGTCAAGAACTCTGTACAGTAGATACTATTATCCCCACTTATATGTGAGAAAGCTGAGACCCTAGAGGTTAAGAAACATGTCTAAGACCTCAGAGCTAGTAAGGGTTGTTGATAGATTTCAAGCGCAGGTAACCTGGATCTCGTGTTACAAAAATAGCAGTGAAAGAAAATATGAAAATGATAGCATTGTATATGAAGTTATTTTCCAGCTATCTTTTAAATTTCTAATTATGTACATATATTTTAATTTTCCTCCTTTGATAAAACTTTACCAGCAGTACTTAGCCTTGTTTATTGACCATAGTTAGAGACTTTGAAGACTCATAAATAGAACGTAGGGGGAAAATTGAAGGGAGAATGTAGATTTACTGAAGGTAACTGAACAAGAGTTTGGAGCTAAAATGCAGGGAGCAAATGGAGTTAATTAGCATGCTTATGAACATATGAAAATGTACTAGGTGACCAATATTGTAATAATGCTGCATAACAAACTACACCCTAAATCAAAGGTTTATAGCAAACATTTATTTCTCTCTCATAGGTTTGCAAGTCAATTGGGAAGCTCCGGTTTAAACTATGAGTTGGTTCAGGTTGGCTCCATCTGTGTTTTATTCTAGGACTCGGGTTTAGGGAGTAGTACCTACGAGGGTATAATTTTCTTACGGTATATGGCTGGAGGGTGACAGACCAAGTCAAAGAACACTAGCCAAGACACTAGCCAAAAGAAAGCCTCTGGCTACTTGTTTGTACTTTACATTCATACATATCTCATTGGCCAAGAAAGTCACATGGCCAACATCAAGTGGAGAAGAGAAATTTCTCCTCAGTGAATAACGACAGAGGTGGGAGGAAAGGAAAATCATGATCCACTATTATAAGCTACCACAGAGAGGTCATTTGAGGTTGAAACAACTAACCCCCTACTTAGTGAAAGGCAATATGACTACACCGACTGGAAGGGGTAAGAAAAATCTTAATAAGAAAGAAATACTAAATTTAATGGACAAACACATCACCACTGGGTGGTACTCTTATTCCAGGACATCTTTTTGCAGGATGGATATGTACTTGAGTGGTCAAAAGAGGACATTTGCAATAGAATATTTACAAGGTGATTTTCTATAACTCAAGCTGTGAATACATTTTTATTTCTACTTCATGATGTTAGTAGGTGTAAAGTACTCAAAACAGTGCCTGAAAGATAATAATACTGTGAGAGTTTCCAATGATGCTGATAATGATAAAGATGATGATATCAAAACTGTGAGGCATTTCTGTTATTTGATGCATGCTTTCTCTTGCTTTAACTCAACAGCACGTTCTGCAATATAACCCAGAATGCTTACATCCTAATGAAGACTGCTCCTAGGTTGCCGGTCTCATGACCAAGAGAAAAGAAAGTAATACATTCTGGTAATGCTGGACATTCTTAGTAATATAATTTTGCCTAAGCCATTAAAGTGATTTACAGAGAGGTTTGGGGGAGTCAATAAGAAGTGTGCAAGAAAGATTTGTTTGTCTTCAACTCAGTTTTAGCTCTCAAGGATGGAATAGCTTTTACTTAAAGGGACAAACCTGGGAAGATAATTTGGCTCTTATAACGCTGGCAGAAGATATGGCCAAGAATGCTCCAATCTAGGAAAAGTGTTCTGTATGCAGCTATATACGGTGTTTCCCCGAAAATAAGACCTAGCTGGACAATCAGCTCTAATGCATCTTTTGGAGCAAAAATTAATATAAGACCTGGTCTTATTTTACTATAATATAAGACCAGGTCTTATAATATAATATAATATAATATAATATAATATAATATAATATAATACCCACTCTTATTTTACTATAAGACTGGATATAATATAATATAATACCCGGTTTATTATTAATTTTTGTTCCAAAAGATGCGTTAGAGCTGATTGTCCTGCTAGGTCTTATTTTGTGGGAAACCCAGTAACAGGCAATCTCATAATTAATTTATTCAAGCATGGTGAAAACTTTAAAATGTATGCAAAGCCTATAAATAATCACATTAAGCAGCCAACATCCCAAAACATTTAGCCAACTGTCTTTTTTCTATGAGAGGTCCCTACATAGCAAGAAAATAGAACACTTTCTTTAAAAACAAACAAACAAAAACAAGCATTAAGTCAAGGACTTAATAGCATGAAGGGAAAATATATCCTGAGATGGTAGGGATCTTTCCATCATAATGCTTCTCTTTCTGTTTGGAATATTAATGGAGAATTTGTTTGGAAAGAGGAAACCCTGTCAATTCCCTATCCTCATATGTTTGGAATTAAAGCTCGAATAGTATGTTCTGTTCTTCATGGATGTGTCTAATCAGGAAAAAGGCCCAGAATCCTGGAATGTCTGTACTTACAGCCCTTGAAAACCACCATGAGACAGTGAGAGAGAGTGTTTATGTCACTTTCTAAAGTGCATAGTTAGTGACAAAGTAGGCACAAATGACCCAGATGTTTTTATTCTAAGTCCAGTGTTCAGTATTGGCATAAATTTAATATAGTTTTCCCCCAACTATGTATCTTTAGGAAAAATCATGTTAATGTTTTCATTTTCCTTTTCAGCAAAATTTAAGGACTAGATAAGTAGCTTTGCCAAAGATATCCCTTTTACTCAATTATTTAGATTCCCTCTTTAGGAGCCGTTCCTAACAGAGAAATGTTTCTTCTCCCTTCTTTGTTATTTTGTGCATCAGGTTCAAAGACTTACCAACCAAAGGAATCACGGCAAATCTGAGAAAAACTTTTGAGGATTCCACATATATAACATGTTGGACAACAGAGTCAGATTTGTGACTGGTCTCCATTCCATTGTAGAATGATTATTTCTTGGAAGAAATTTTTTTGCTGAAATTTCTTAGAAAAGTAAGCTTTGAAAGATATTCTACTTAAGAAGATGGAGTCATCAGTTTATCAGTTCAATCTGATAAATTTAGATAGATATAGTTAGAAGATAATTATTCACCACATGCTTTCTGGTGCATGAATCAGCACTTTGACATTTGAATCTTAGAGATTCTTTTTTTTTTTTTTTTTTTTATAAAAGTTTATTGGGATGACAATGGTTAGTAAAGTTGCATAGGTTTCAGGTGTACAATTCTGTATTACATCATCTATATATTACATTGTGTGTTCACCACTCAGAGTCAGTTCTCCTTCCATCACCATATATTTAACCCCGTTTACCCTCATCTACTGCCCCCTTACCCTCTGGTAACCACTAAACTATTGTCTGTGTCTATGAGTTTTTGTTCCTTCATTTGTCTTGTTCCTTTGTTGCTTTCAGCTTTATTTCCTACATATCAGTGAAATATGAGATTCTTAATTTTAATTGTTGGCGAATATTCAATATTTGTCTTTCTTAATCTTTAATATTAAATATTTTGACCCAGTCTTCCTTCAGTCTCTCACGTACTGTGTTCACTATCTAAAAACAGACACTTAAAGAAGTCAGTGATAATCAGTCTTCCCATAAAGCTAGAGAAAGCTTTATTGAAAGATATCGTCTTGCCTCATCTTCAGATGAGGACATTGAAACAGAGCAGTTAAATGACTTACTCAAGACTTCCCTGACTAATTTCTGTTTGCAAGTTTCTATTTTCAACTTCTCCCTCATTTTCTCAATGCCTCAAAACCCTCTTAGTGACAGGTATTGGGAAAGACAAACTTCTTAGTCCTCTCTCCTCCTTCCTTCAAGGACTGAAGAGCGTTTCATTATTAATCGTTTATATATTATCTCTACACTGCCTGCCTCTTTATTAATCACCTGTATGGAATTTATTGCCATTAATCATCAGATGTGTGTCTGAGTATTACTGGTAATTATCTCTGAATGTTCATTACCTGTCAGTTTAATTACTTGTTTTCCCCCAGGAGTATAGATGCATAGGTTGACTCAGGTCCTTGATTCTGGGTGTGTGTGTGTGTGTGTGTGTGTGTGTGTGTGTGTGTTAATGTGTTTACATTGTACTTAAATCTGTGTGTGTGTGTGTTAATTTTAGAGGCCAATTACCATTGCATGAAGTAAAACTATATTTCAAATATGTATTCCTATCCCTTGGTCACCTATGAAACAACACACTTTTTGTGGACTGTGAAGGCCAAAGGTCAAATATAATCTATGATCCTTTTTCATTTAATCTTTTATCTTCCACAATTCATTGGAGTTCTGTATACATTAATTGGTTTTACTTCTCCAGGAGTAATCACTATGTGTCTAAGGGGCTATTTGTTTGCTTGTTTCATTTGATGTTTGGGGGTATAAGAAAAGAGTGAGACCAAAATATGTAATCAGTACCTGTCCACTTTTCTAAGAGTAACTACATAACAGAAGGTTCTATATACCCTCAGTTTTGGATGAGTAGAAGTAGAAAGATAGTTTCTGTGTCTTAAGGGCATTTAATTCTACAAACAATTCTCAAAGAGTGCCCAGAGCAGAAGAACAAATTAAATAAAAGCTCATTCCTCTCTGAGAAGGGCATTTCGCTATAGCAGAAGAGTGACTGCCATCAACGAACATACAGTCATATGGGTAGAAGAAAAAGAAGAGGATGGAAAAAAAAGAAACTAACACTTGTTGAATGTCTACATGTGCTATTTTATTTCACCCTCCCAACAACAGCTCCTATGTCCAGGTCCCATTAACTCCAAGAATTTGTCCAAGGATTCTCAGATGGTAAGTAACAGAATCAGAATTTAAACAACGATCTGCCTGATTCTGAAATTCATACTCTTGCTACTACACCATGCTGCCTCAAGATAAGACATCAGATAATGAACAAATGTAAAAATTAGGAGAAACATAGGTAGTGTTCCTCTCAAACCCAGAAGAGGAGTTCAGATACTTTCTAGGTAGGTTGTCCAGAGAAATCTCTATGGAGATGATATTTAAACTGAAGAACATGTTGAATGAAAACATCTAAGCAATCCCATTGTGTGCTTGTATGTTCACTCCCTAATGGAGTCTTAGACGCCTAGAAAGATACCAGTTTTCCAGTGGATTTCATGAAGGCTATCGTTCATTTTAGTGTTAAATGCTTCAGAAAAGAGATGCGTAGACTTCTGTGCAGATATGCTGTCTTTGTGAGCTAGACACTGACTGGAAGAAGTGCTGTTAAAACACATACGTAAACACACACAGATACTCAATTTACTTCTTGTTCTAGGAAGATATTTATCTTTTTCTCACCACTGAAGACCACTACTGCTGAATATCTGAAAGGCGTTTAGCGCCCAAGATACCTCTACAACCAATTTATCCATTTAGTCCGTATTGATTTATTGGATGCATCCCCTCTATACCCAACACCGTCCTATGTACATTGGGATTCGCAGAAAAGTGCTTTGGGAGATTTAAGACATGGCTGCATTTATCAAACATCTTATAATTTACTTCAGATTTAACAACTATAGCTTATATTTATTGACCTTACTATGTGTCTGGAACTACTCTAAGTGCATGTCTGGATGTGCTGTCTTATTCAATTGGTTCAACTGAAAAGGTTCAAGTGGAATCAAAAGTCTGATTCTTCCTCACATCACAGTATGGCAGATGAGTTAATTGGTGGGACTTATTATGTGTCAATGAACATGAAAGCGCTTTCTACATTATAAAATGTGACATGGATTTAAGAGAAATGCTGGGCATTTCATTTAGGGTAGGAGGGTAATTTGAAGAGCACATGCAGGTATCAAAGAAGACTTTTAAAAAGCCAGATAGCAGAGTGCAGAGTTTAGATGGTGAGTCCCCATTTACAGATGGGGTAATGAAGTCCATGAGAGGCCAACTGAGGTGTTCCAGATCACATTGCAAATGAGTTACGGAACCATTCAAGTCTGCTGACACTAGATCTACCGCTCTTTCCTCTAACCCTCACACCACTTGTCAAGTATACACTCAAGCTAAAGGGAATGCTAAGCAAGGTGCATTGGGGTGGACGAGGCAGTCTCTGTTATAGGTCAGCATGATTATCCCCGCCCCTCGCTCCCCAGAGAAGGAAATTAGGGGCATGGACAACTCTAAATTGTAAATGAATAAAAGCACACAGAACAGTGAAAGTGATAGTGTCTTAACTGTCTAGCACACCTACCGTGTTTCAGGCTTTATACTACGTGTTTTGCATATTATTTTGTCATCCTTTTGACAACCTCTTAAGAAAAGTGCTTTCATCCCCATTTTACAGCTGGTGTCAGAGTCGGGGCCCAAAATTACTCAACAGGTAAAGGTGAAGCAGAGATTCAAACTCAAACCTTCCTGAATCCAAAATATGCTCTATTTCCATCTACTGCTATGCTCTCTCTCTCAAGTGGAATAAATCTGCTATATGAACTGTCCTCCTGTCCTCACCACTCCCAAATTTGACCAAAACCACTTAACCAAGGTGTAAGGAACGTTTCTTAACTATTTGGGGAGAAATTATTTTCAGGGCAAGAAAAGAAGAACCTTAGAAGTAGGTTCTTCCTTCAATAGATAATATCCCATGACTTATGGGTGGAGAAGAAACTCTAGATGAAAATGTTTCTGCAGGTCAGAGTTTTGATGTGATGAGTCCATAACCCTAGCAAATCTTTACAAGGTATCTTCTCTTCGTGATGTCAGTGGAACTCTGATATCTGATTGGCATTTGGCCGAGATAGATGCCGGCAAATTGTTGTTAAGAAATCTGGCTTCATTTGGAGGAGTCTTTATTGTAAACCCAGGAGTGATGCATTCCGTGACCTGGGAGAAATCCAATATGCCTCAATTTCATATAGTTAGATATTAAAATTTCAGTCCTCCATGGAGAAATTGGATATCTTTTGTTGAATTATATGTTATTGTAGTTTTATATGTTTCTATTTAGAGCTGATGCTATCTGAAAACCTGTGCTTAAATGAAGATTATGTTTTGCGCAGTTAAGGAACCAAATTCCCTTTCTCCCAGAATTATCTAGTTCACCTTCTCATTTTCCTCTCTTCTTGTTCATATGTCAGCTGTTTAATTGAGATGTTAAGGTCCCTCGCAGCTCTGAGTAGCAATTTGAAACCAGATTTCTCCATAGACTTGGGAGCTAGCAGCATTTGTGAGAGAGGCTGATCCAATTATCTAGCCTGAAAACTCTGGAGAGATAAGATTTTCCAAACTATGTTGTTATGTCCAGGGTTCCCTCATGGTTAAAAATAAACATTTCTATTAAGTGACAGGCTCTTTGTCTGAGTTGGTTGTGTACTTGAAGGAAGAGGAGGGAGCTGTCCCTTAGGGAACCAAAGTGGAGTGTGTCACATCTTATAGCCACACCTTCTTTTTATATTTTTTTAATTTATTATTTTTTTTAAATGGTCTTGCTCTTATATTTAAAATCTGGATATCTGGAAATTAGTTACCCTTTCAATTTCGTTTTGTCACAGGCCTCTTTGCATAGTGCACCAGAAACTCTGAACAGGAAAAAACCAAAACAGATGAAGTAACTGTTGTAGAGATGTAGGTGGTTTGTTCAAGATCACATAGCAACTTCGAATGACAGTCACGAAGATGAGAATCCTGGTTTCCCTGTTCTGTCTGTGCTCCGTCCTCCACAAGGTCAGTGAGGTGCTTTTCTCACCTTTCCAATCTGATAATATGCACATTTCATTATTTCGGACGTTCATTTATTCAGTTCATTCATTCGATGGTATTCATTCATTTGATGGAGTGAAGACTGACTGTGGGCCTATCATGGTACCCATCTCCCTCTATAATTTTTAAGAATTTATGTATCTGTATTGATTAGGGTTATTCATTGTGAGTTTACTCTGGTTAACATCAGAAAATAGAAACACATTGGAAAGATCTCTGAGGGTATCTCAGAGAAACTGGTTTGGGGATAATCAGGAGAAAAGGTATTCTAGAGTGGAGGAAAAAAATGATAATTTCCCAAAAGGCAGACAGGTCAATTGTTCAGTAGAAGCAGACAATGGAGAGGACAGACATCAAAGCAACTCTGAGTAAATTAGGGGATGCATCCTGGAGGAGGTGACACTTGAGCTGATCCTTCACGGACAGGGAAGATTTCTATATGCTGAACTAGAAGGGGGGAAATGATAATTTTTATAAGAATTCAAGATCCCTTTTAGGAAACTTAACCCGTGAACATGTGAAATGATGGGTGATGTTGGAAGGTAAACTGGTATGTGATAAAGGGCCAGAGTGAGTGATATCAACATTATGTCAGTTTCTCCACACTCAAATTTATTCTGGCCCAACTTGGGTCAGATATGGCTGTTTTGCACTGCTTTTTTTTCTTTCTTTTTACTGTCATTTTCCTCTCTACTATGTGCCTTTGTCACTTCTCTTTCCTTTCTTTATGACCCATGTATCTCCTGTCCATTGTTCCTCTGCATGCCCATTGCCTGTCCTATGATTATTGGCCCTATGTTTAGGATATTAACTTTGGTATAAAAATTACCTACTTTGGAGTTCTACTTCGGGCACTGAAACAGGGCCCGGTTGGGACCCCCGTGATAGAGGACTTGCAATGTCCCTGGCCTCACCTTTCCTTGACCTAGAGCTTACCAATAGATCGTCCCCTTGTGGCTTGAGCTTGGAATGTCCCCGTCCCACCCTGTTACCTGTTTTAGAAAATTACCCTGAAACTTACGATAATACCCTCATGCTTACTGATTACAATCTTTACAACCTAGCATTTTTTCCAGGCTACTCCCATCACTGCTCCTGGGTTGATGACCACGTAGAGAAACATGGAGCCAGAGGGAAGCTTACATGAAGCAGAACTATCACTAGCCTCTGGAGGAATGCCCAAATTTTCCCTTAAACATCCTAAACTGGTCTGAGAATGCGAAGGCAGTTTTTGGAGGTATTAACCCTCTGCTGTCTCAGACCACTGGTGCTCTGATAATAAACACTTATCCAATAGTTCAACTCCTGTGTTGGTCTATTGGCTGAGCGGTGCAGGCAGCACGAGCCCCGCACTCGGTTGGCTTCCGGTTTCATCATGACAGCATGGGGCGCACTGTATTCATACCACCCATAGAAATGGTGACAATTATTAAAAAAAAAAATCAGAGTCTCTAGAAATGTTCCAAAGGGCATATAGCAAATGAAGAAATACGTATTCACCAAAATCTACTAAAACTTAGTAGGAATGGTGAGAACCTATAGTATCTAAACCAAGAGTTGCTCACTCCTCACTGAACGAGACAGACACTCCAGTCCAGACTGATGCTATCAAGACTACAGGACTCCACTTTCCCCAGGCTCCCAGTCGAGAAGCTTTCTTCCCAGGAGGAACAGTATGTCAGCATTTCTCATCCTGCCCCCAGCTACCTGTTGCTGAGGCTAAGTTCTGTGTGAGTACAGCCACACGGTGACCACTCCCTTCTTCTGCTCACTACCACCCTGACCCCACGGGTGGAATGAAGGCTTTGCCTTGTGTATGCACCAGGGAGAATACTGACAGGTGAGTCTCCCTTGTCTCAGCTTGTAAAACAGAGATTCCATGCTGAGAGAGGCGATCCCAGAAGACCCAATGTACTATCACTACCATAGACGAAGCACTCAGCTCCTAAAGCGGAAAGTGTCATTCGGAGAGAAACATGGCCTTGTCCCAACCTCCCGCTTCAGAGCCCTGGCTCAGAGATTTTGCCTAGGGGAAGAAGCAAGCCTTAAATCAGATAGGTCCTAATCTCTTCCCAAAGAAACTGACTTCATTTACTAAAGAGTGTGGAGAATTTCAAGCTCCAGGGCTCTGTCAAAAACAGTGGATGTTGTGATGAATGGCAATTGGGAAGATATTGGTAGATTCATTGAAGATATAGATGAAACTGTAGGCCAGATAATTATAAAAATGGACTACATGTAAATTCTAGAGTTGAAAAGTACAAAGACTAAAATGAAGCAATCACTAAATTGTTAGCTGGATCAGAAGACTAAAAGTTGATAAGATGATAGTATTCCCCAAAATTGATCTATAGATTCAATGCAATCCCTATTGATATCCTATATAATTCTTATAAGAAAACTAGTGATAAATTCTCATGACCTCAGATTTGGTAATAGTATTAGATATGACATGAAAAGCACAAGCAACAAAATAAACAATAGATAATTTGGACTTAAAAATGTAAAACATTTGTGCTTCAAAGGACACTATCAAGATAGTGAAGATAATGCACAGAATGGCAGAAAATATTTGCAAATCATATATATGTAGGGTGCGTACATCTCAATAATAAAAGACAAATTAGCCAATTAAAACATGGACAACAACCTTGAATAGATATTTCTCTAAAGGAGATATGCAAATGGTCAATAAGCACTTGAAAATATGCCTGATATCATTAGTCATCAGAGAAATATAAGTCAAAACCACAAGGAGAGACCACCCCGTACACACCAGGATGAATATAATAAAAAAGAAAGATGACAGCAAGTGTTGGTGAGGCTGTGCGGAACCTCTCATGTACTGCTGGCAGGAATGTCAAATGGTCGCTTTGGAAGACACTCTAGCAGTTTCCAAAATGATTGAAAACATAGTTACCAAGTTACTTTGCAATTCCACGCCTATGTATATACCCAAGGAAAATTAAAACATGTTCACACACAACTTGTTCACAAATGTTTATATCAATATTATTAATTAGAGCCAAAAGGTGGAAACAGACCCAACATTCATCAACTAAGGAATGGCTAGCCGTAGTGTGGTATATCCATGCAATAGAACGCTATTCAGCCATAAAAAAAGGAATGGAGTACTAATGCATTACTACAACAGGGATGAGCCTTGAAAACAGTATGCTATGTGAAAGAAGCCAGTCACAAAATACCACATATAACACAATTCCGTTTATATGAAATGTTCAGAATAGGCAAATCTATATAGACAGAAAGTAGATTATGGTTTGCTTAGGGCTCTGGCAATGAATGGAGCATAGAGCAGTGATAGCTAAGGGGTCCAGAGTTTCTCTTTGTGGTGATGAAAATGTTCTAAAATTGACTATGGTGATGGCTGAATATATTTGCGAATATATTAAAAACCACTGGAATGTATACTTTATATGGATGAATTAATTGCATGGTAAGACTCAATAAAGCTGTTCAGTTCCCGAGTGACAGTTGGTGATATATCGTTAGCAAAGCTACTTCCTGGACCTTAATTAATGATGGCAATGGTAATTAATGATGCTCAGAATCACATTGATTTGTTGTATTTTAAAGTTCTAAAACCCTTTCTCCCTTCTTTGTCTTTCTTCCCCAGGGTATCTGTGATGATTCTTCCTTTTTCTACATTGAAGGATTTGCCCCATTATCTATGTTTGCTGGTTTGTTTGATAGTATATGCAGCTGAAATTTTAAAAATATATATCTGGATTAGAGGCCCAGTACTGCCAGATTTAATTGCAGGTAAAAGTGCATTTGTATAACTAGGTTTTGGTTTTCATAAAGGAAAAAAAAAAAAGTAATTACTCATGGAAACAAAAGCCTCCCTCCTGGGAAACTTGATTCCGTAATAAAGACAAATAGGGAGGTCTGGCCAAACCACTAACAATTGGCCCAGTCAAGCTTCCTGGAATTTGAACTCAATTATGGTAGTATTCTTTGTCCTTGCAATAATGATGGCACTGGTAGTTCATGAAGTAAGGTGAGGAAGACAGACGGTGGCCCAGCATTTTCGGAGCTAGATTCTGAATTATTTACTTCCCTGTGTGAACTCATTCTTTCTCTTTGATTTCTTGCAGTTCACTCCCCACTTTTTCTCTGTACCTCCTTCTTTTCAGGTCTTTCATCTTGTTAAAAAATTAGCTTCCACACTTTGACCACTGAACTCTTCTCTCTACTTATAATCTCATTGTATTAACTGTTTAGCAGTAAGCTCCCTGTTTCCATGGGACTGATTTGTTCCCATCTGTAGTTTACGTTGGCCTGATCTAAATCTCCAGATAAGACCTAGTTAAGTTGACTTAAGATCAAATTTCTATTGCACAACTTATAGTTCAAGTTCTCACACTGAAATCTCTAACCCTAACAATTTACTTGCCATTGACCACAGGTACAAGTCTAGCTATTGCTCTGCCCTCTACCCCCACCATGACCAAGAAAACAAATACAAGCTTTAACATGGATGCTGTATGATGAGTCTCATTTTCCCACATGAAGGACAGAGCAATTGAAAATTACAGAACTCTGACCCTATCACTGCCTCCTGTGTAAAGAGAGATGGAAGTTGAGCTTAAAGATGCTACAGATCAGCACTGAGCAAGCTGCAACCATATGCTGCCCCTCAGCTTTGCCATATGGCTCTGAGTTTAACTCCAAACTGATTTTTCAGCACATTTAAAGGTGAAGGAGTTACAGAGGAATGAGAAAGCATTGCGGAAACCACCCACCAAGACTAGAAGAGATTTTAGAACGGCCAATTTTCTAGCATGTGTTCTCCAGCTGGACTGGGACAGAGGCAGAAGCAAAGGCTGACGGTCGGTGCAAATGAAGTGAACGCCTGTTGAGAGGCCCCAAGGCAGCTGGGCCTCTGGGGTTCATCGAGCAGCCCTGACTGTGAAGTCCCAGAGCACCTTAGTATAAGAACACTGAGAGAGTGTATACTTCACTTCTAAGAGAGTGAGGATTTTATTTTCCAGTTACATCATTTTTGAACTTCACATTGTTCTATATTGTAATGTCAAAGAATTTAATTTTTTTGGATGGGGAGTTATGTTATAGTTTCCCAATCTCTACTTTTAAAAATTTATTTTGCTATCAACTCTATTCATTTCTTTTCCTCCCTTTTTCCCTCTCCTCTCTTTCCTTCCTTCCCTCCCTCCTTTTTATCCTTCCCTCCTTCCTTCCATTAATTGACTTTTACGACTGTGTAAAATGCTACATAGAATACATATAAATGCAAAGAAAGGTTCCTATCATGGCAGAGTTCTTGGTTTTGGATGGGTATGAGTGATGAGAAAATGGGCCTCTGGGCTTCATCGAGCAGCCCCAACTGTGGAGTCAATGCAGGCAAGTATTCATAAAGACCAAGACAATATTTCTAATGAAATCCACAGAACAGCGAGGCCAGTGTGACATGATATGTGCGAGTGTGTAGGGCTGGGAGTAAGGGATGCTGAAGAAGGAACGGTGTGCAGATCAGCTGTGAGCTGAGCCTAAAACCTTGGAAGACGAGAGCTTTTCCCCTAACGACCTGAGTTATCACCTCCTTTTTGCACTCAATCCTAGTAGCTCTGGTTAAGGTCACATGTGCTCCTTCAGTGAAGAAACCAGATTGTGGGAATTAAACTGCAACGTACAAAGTAATAGGAGCTCCACCAGCCATTTACTTTTTATCTTCTGAAGTCAGGAAGAACACACACGAACTCAAAGATGCAAGATATTAAGAAATTAACCCAGAATAAATTGTGATCAGAAAGGTGCATTGGGTGTTACCCTTCCATGAGCAGTGAGAAATCTCCATGAAGTGTTAACATAAACAAAAATAAGAAATCCAGAAGTTGCTGCGATGGCCTTAGCCTACATTATGTCATGTTCTCCTTACAAGAAGCATTGTATGTAGAAGAAACTAAGGGTCACCGAAGTTAAGTGACTTGGTTGAAGTCACACAGCTAGAAAGAGATGGAGTAAGTATTAGAAGCAAAGACTTCCAATGGAATGGAATGCGGTTCAGTTATCATTGCATGCCATGTCACTGAGATTAATCTTTTATTGCGCCATTCAGGAAACATTCAATGGATATTTACTCTGAACACTTCCCTGTGCTGAGGTTTATAGGAGTCAAAGATGAGAAAGGCACGGTCCCTTTGGCATGGATCAAAGGGGCAGAGCCCAAATAGAAGCATATTTATGTTTAGTATTCTAAACTTATTCTTATGTTACCCAAAGCCCAATCTCTTTCCACAATGTCACATCAAGCCTTTTATTTCCTATCTCTTTTTGCATCTTCCTGCTCCTGGGAGCCTAAACCTTCTAAGATCAAGCAAGGCACTAGGAAATTTTGTTCTGTTTTGTTTTGTTTTCCTAGTTTAACTCAAAGCAGGAAAGGAGGCGAGTACTTATAGAAGCATAAAATATAAAATAGTTGGTTGAAAAGAGTTTCACCTTTACCACGTAGGAATCCATTCTTTTGGTCTATTTTTATTTATTTCCCCCATGGTGGCCATTCCATAAGAGTTTCTTTGTCCCACACTCTTCTTCTTAGGGTGGGTAGAGTCCCCTTTTCTCTACCCATCAACAACACCAAGGCAAGTAGGGAAAAACTAACAACTTATATTGAGCTCAGTAGCTAACAGAAATCTGGGACTTTGGAAGGAAGAGAAGCGTTCAGGACCTAGGGTCTGCAAGGGTAGGGGAGAGCACGTGAGGAATAGTGTTTGGGGGTGACACTCCCTGCAGTGGAAGGGAGAGTGCATAAGTAGGGCTTTCACAAAGGCTAGGGATAAAGATGGGGACCTGTGGAGGGTCCATGAGATACATTAATTCCACTAGGAATGTCACTCTGAATCCTGCACCAATCACCCTTTGGACTCCGTATGGATTGAATTATATCTCTTGAACCTCAAGGTAAGTGTTCACTGCATACTTTTCAGTGTTCAATGTCTAATTGTCAAGTTTGCATATTTATTCATCATTTTTCCATTTGATCATTTCCAGAGTTTTGGGTTCCTGTATGTGGGAGATAGGAGAAAAGAGAGCTACTTGTGGAATCAACCAGCTAGTTGACAAATAGTATTTATTTTCTTATGTCCTTACCCTTTTTCATCTAAAGATATGTGCCCTGGCTTACACAAGTATGTGCTGTCTGCAGTGATGTGTTGTGATGTGACCTGAAAGTCTAGCCTAGAACTGCATCACATACCAGCTCAAAGAATTTTGTGAGAGCTTGCCTTCTAGGAAAAAGAACAGATATTCTTTTTCAATTTCTCTTTCCTCATCTTCAAGAAAAATTGCAAGTAAGAGGAGAATTCTGAGTGACCAACAATCAATGGAAGGAGTGATTACATATCATCTACTCATTCTTTTATTCAGTGAATATTTATTGAGCACTTATTATGTGCCTGGTACCAACTATGCATCGGGGCTACAGCTAGGAATGTAACAGACAGTGTTTCCTCTACTGGATCTTATTTAAAGCCTGTGTATGAAATGAAAACCACATCAGTTCCTATTACCATCCAAAGTTATCACAGTCATTGAGGTAACTAATATGCATTGAACTCCCACTATTAGGTACCAGGCCCTATGACAGGCACGGGGTATACGAGTACACAGATAAACCAGATTTGACTGCTATCACCAAGGAGCTAGAAGCCCAGTGTGGGAGAGACAGACAATCCCTCCTAAGCATGGCAGGCACTTGCCATGGGGTCACTGAGGCGAGAGTGACAATGCCTGCCTGGGGTGGGGGGCTGGGGCCAGTACCAAGAAGATGCAAAATCTGTACAAAGGCCCATAATTCCCTACATGAGTGAGATGGCCACCTGTGACCCCCCCACAGTGGTTTCTTGCTTGGTTCTGATCATTTCTATTTTATATTCAAAGAAACTCAGTGATGTTAAAAATAATTCACAGGCCACGAAATAACAATGCCAGGAAGTGAGTAGGATAATGACATATTTTAAATATAACTCGATTACAGCATGCTTTCTCAGGGTCCGAATGGACAAGCAAAGAATCACCGGGCAGTTGGGGGGTAAGGAGGCAAGAGTCTCTTGGCCGCAATGAACAGGCTTCTGCCTCAGGTCGATGACCAAAAGAGGAGTTTTCTTCCCCAGGAACAAGGATGGTGTTTCCTGCAGCAAGAACCTGCCTTCTAATCCAGTTGCTATAACTTTGATTCTCTGTGTGTCTTAGAACTGGGACACAGGTACTCCCAGGGAAGATTAGTAGGAAAGCATCAGAGGAAGTATTTGTAGAAAAGTAGAGAGAAGCTCCAAAAGAATCACTAAACCTCGTATAGGAGATTTACATGACTCAGTATGGAAAGGCGACACTACTACAAAATACCAGCTACATAGTGAAAACAAATTCAGACACACTGCTCATTGATTCGTTCATCCCCTATTTACTGAGCACCTACCCATGGCCCTGAGACGTGAACATCAGATGGAGCCTCTACCCTCATGGAATGCAAATTCTACTGGTAAGGACAGACAATACAGACACGGGAAATTCAACATGATTTTAAAATAACACAGGAAGTGTCAGGTACATTTCAGGCTGGGGAGGGGTAGGCATTACTTAGGCTGTTTGCCTTGATATCCCCCTATAGGGGTGCATTCACTTGCCCCCGGTAGCAGAAGTATTAGGGAGAAAAACGTTGAGATGTACAGGGCAGAACTTAACGTGAGGACCCAGCCCTAGAGACAGGACATTTGGGTCACCTAGAGCCAGGAGAATACCCTTTCCGCCTCCACTTCAGAGCAGCACCTCGATACTACAGGTCACTGGAATGCTGGTCCCTGGGACATTAATGAATACAACTGGTAATGGGTATCCATGGAAAAAAAAGAGGTACACGGGTCAAAAATGTTAGGAAACACTGAGCACTATATTTCCTTTTGTAGATGCAAAATACACACTAGTCTAGTACATTTTCTAAGGTGACCTTGGGAAACAAATCTCTTTATTCTCTGTTTAACCATTTGTTTCCTTTATTTACTTGAACAAAGCCTATGTTTCTTTATCCTCTTACTAACAAGCTGTTCTTCATTGACTATAACATACCATTGATTGTAAGATGTATCAGTACTTCATTTGCCACTATGAAAGAAAAAAAAAACACGGCCAAATATAATTGTAATATGTTGTCTATGAGACACGTTATGATTTGAGAGATGTTACATGTGAAAAATGTGAAACTTAAAATTGTTGGTTAGAATCAGATTCAGTTCTTAAATATGCTAAACTACAGGGACCTTTCTTCTCTACGCTAGACTATGTTGTTATTGTTCACTTGCAATTTTCTTTTAATCACCTTGAAATAGATATTACAGGATGCTAAAGATGTAGCACAGATAACCCACTGAACAACAAAGGTTTGTGTTTCCTTTCCTAGTATAGAATATAACTGGTGCTGTGGGGCAGTACCATCAGTGACGGTGTGTGTGTGTGTGTGTGTGTGTGTGTGTGTGTGTGTGTGTGTGAGAGAGAGTTTTGGGTGAGGGTAAGAGGCATAAAGCTCAGGAGAAAGAGAGCCCTTGCAACTGGGTATGGCCTTGGGACTAGTTTAGGCCAATGAAGTGAGAGCACAAATGATACATGTCACTTCTGAACAAAGGTAGTTAGTATCTATGGGTCTTCACCACACTCTTCTCAAAATCTGGAGAAAACTTGGAGGCTGCATGCTGAATATGGAAGCATAACTATTGGATGGAATCAGATTCGGCATAATGAAATAAAAGGAGCCTGGATCCAGGAATCATTCTTGGAATACCTCCAACCAGGAATATCCTCATTGAGAATTTCATGAGCAAGAAATACATTTTTGTTCTGTTAAGTAACTACAATTTGGAGGTTGGTCCAGCACTTAGCTTAACCTAACACAGGTCAGCATTGTTCTTTCATTATTTCTTACTGAATACTCAGTACGTGCCAAATAATATTGAACACGTCTTCCAGAATGCTGGTGAAGAGTGGATTCCTCCACTGCCTGAGTGACTACAGGTCCTGAGTTGACCTGGCTGCACAGGAAGGGGGTGGAAAACCAAGTTACTTCCCACGCACTTGGCCAAGTCTCTAGTACTGTGCCCCAGGTGTAATTATTACTGTGCTGCAGTGAAAATTATGGGCCCAGGATGGTAGCTAATCACCACGTCTTACTTCATGGTAACACTGCAATCAGAGCTGTGTCCATCAACTAAAGCAAGTAAGATTTGCTAACCGAGGGAATAATTTCTCTTTTGTATTTGATATGTAGCCTGTCTTTTGGAAGAGGCACACAGAACCGAGACATCTTTGATGAAGGTCAGTGGTAATCCCATGAAAGGGAAGCACCGTTACAAGGGACGGTCATGAATTCTCTAGTCACAGATAGAATTTTCCAGGAAGAGTTCTGTACGTAACATGTATTAACATCTCATGAAACATAGTCTAGAAGACCATCTTGAACCTTTTCTGTCAGGCCTCATCTTGACCATTAAAGGGTTTTCTCTCCAATGACAGGAAGATGATCTTATATTACTCTATTTATTTAAGTGCTGTGTCCTAATAACAGGTCTAGCTATGTCTTGCTGAAATAACACACATTTACTCTTCTCAGGACGTGGAGTGGTGTGTGTGCATGTGTGTGTGTGTAGATAGGGGAGCAAGAACCTCAAGGTCTGAGTAATTCACAGCCTCAGAATACTATTAACATGGCATGTGGTAATTCTATTTGCAATTTTAGAAATATTGCTTTGATTTCAGGGTAAAGGATGGATTCACAGAGTTGCTACATTAGAAGAGGTAAGTCTGGTATTGCACTAATCTAGGCCCAGGGGTGTAATAATAATTGGACAATTATTATTGGACAATTGTCCAATAGATGGAAAATTCCGAATTATTTTGTAGATAAAATTTCTAGGACTTGGTAGGGTGTTTTGTTTTAAAATGTAGGCTTTATTACTCAGGTGTGGGAAGACCAACAGATCAGGAAGACTGTCATTGAAAAGACAGTGTGTTGCTCACAGTTCCCAAGAGGAGGGGGCATACCAACCCATGCAGGGCCACATGGGGAAGCACCAGGGTTCGTCGGGAGGCAGAAGGAGCGAGGGCAAAACATAGGCAGAATCCTGTACTGTGGTTTCTGAGGGAAAGGCGAGCAAAGGCAGGGGAAGCAGGCTTGAGATTGGCTAGTTTGAATAATTTTAGCAGGCTCTGGGGTGCTGGGGCTTTCGCTAGTTGTCTGGTAGCTGGCCTGGTGATGATAAGGGCAAAAGAACACAGCCTCCTAAAGTATAAAAGCCTGACAGAAGAGGGGGTTCAGCAATGGGCTTTGGATTGGTTAGTTTGCATACGAAAGGTGAGCCCAGGGCAAATCATCGGCTATCTCTAAGAATTGGCTAGCCCTGGGAGGGGCACTCTATCCTCAGCAAGACCCCCTGCCAGAGCATCAAGAATACAGGAAAAAATAACAAAATATAGTTAATTCACATTTGATGAGAGAAATGTGGAAGCCAAGGAGATATCCATTTTGGGTGAGTGTGTAGCAGTGGCATGCTGTTAACACTCCAGGGAACTAAACTTTATTGAGCACCTACTATGTGCCAGGCACTTGGCTAAGACCTTGACATAGTCCCAATAGTCAGAGCACAGTTTTGACAGGGGGCCTATTTTTGGCTTAATTTTAGAGCCGTGTTAAAGAAGTCTGCAAGCGTTTGCTCTCAGTCCCTATCACATGCTCCCTCACAACGTGATTCCGTGTATGTTGGATCTGCGGTGCCTGCACAGCGTCTTGACAGCACTATCTAGGTACCATACCAGTAATATCCCCCTTTTATACTATGTTCTTATTTAACAGGAACACTTGCAGCATTGCCGATACTGTCCTAAGAGCTTCACAAATACCAGTGTATTTAGTCCTGTGACAATCCTTTGAGGTACATAGTATTATCCCCATTTTATTCAGATTTTTAATTATCACTATAGCTACCAACGTATGGAATATACATACAGAGGAACCATGCACTAAACTAGGCGTTTGATGTAAATTAAGTCAATTCGATCATGCAAGACAAATGTGGTTGTCTCCATTGTAAAGACCAGAAAATTAAGGCTCAGTGGCTTATATCATTTGACTACTGTCACATGGCTTTATTTCTATGAATCTCATATGTGCCAGCTTCCATTGTTATTAAAGCTATTATTCCATTGTTCAGACCAGAAATGAAGGCTCAGTAGTTTAAGTGACTGGACCAATGGCACCAGGCATAAATTAAATCACCCAGCCTGAATTTGAATTTCAGTATCTTTGATTTTTCATCTCAATCTTTTCCTACTATTCCTGTACTTTTCAAACTGTGTTTCACTGGAACTTTATTTTTAATCAGTTTCATAAATATGAGTTTCTTCCCATGATTTTACAAGGATGGATGGAACTATGGATGCGGATGACCTAACCCCAGCACCTCAGAATGTGACTGTATTTTGAGACAGGGTCTTTAAAAAGGAAATTAAGGTAAAATGAAGTCATATGGGTGGGCCTTAATCCCGTATGACTGCTGTCCTTTTAAGGGGATTAGGATACCGACACACGAGGCAGACGGAGAAGATGGGGGCCTACAAGCCAAGGAGCAGCCTGAAAAGAAATAAAACCTACTGACACTTTGATCTCAGATTTTCGGCCTCTGGATCTTTGTGAAAAAATAAATTTCTGTTGTTGAAACCACCCACTTTGTGGTACTTTGTTATGACAGCCCTAGGAAACTCCTAGAACCCTAAGTTTCCACAACTAAAGCAATACTGGAAAACCATCATCCTAGATAGTTACACAGAGTGACCAATCAGATTATTTCCCTAAGTTCACTAACACTGAGGTCATATGATTTACTGGGATAAAAGCCAGCTTCCTCCTGTGGTGACTCCAGCCACTGGTATGCAGACATTTTCTTCTTCTTCTTCTTCTAACTTCCCCTCCTGAGAAAGGGGAGGTAATTATTAGAGAAACAAAAGTCCAGAATGCGAAGCTTGCCACTTTCACTTCCTCTCTTGCCCCTTAACCCAGCTCTGCTTTGAATACAGTAATTGCCCTGGGGCACTGGAGCAAGCAAGAGGAAGAGGACAGCAGTGCCTCAGAGTCTGCCCGACAGGCGGTTACAGCCTGGCATGCTCTCACAGGTGCATTTCTAGTCCCAGAAAATGCCGGGATGATGCCTCCCACCCGCCTGGCTGGGACTCTGATCCCAGCCATGGCCTTCCTCTCCTGCCTGAGACCCGAGAGCTGGGATCCTTGTGTGCAGGTATGTGTTCGGGGTGAGTTCATTGCCTGTGTGCTTTGTTTTGCTTCTGAAAAACTTCCCTCTGCCCACAGCTTCCCACTGCTGGCTTTGGTTAGCTTTGTTTGCAAAATAGGGTCAAATTACCTTAAAGCCTTGAGAAGCCACAGGGACAAATAATTCGTGGTTACCAGGCACTAACGGACAGCCCATGGGACCGCGTTACATGTAGGACTTTAGGTTCCATAGACCCGCTTAAAATCACTCTTCTTCTGGGCTGTGTGACCTTGAAAAAGTTATCAAACCTCTCTGAGACTGGTTCTCACATCTATAAAAGAATTATAATAATATCTACTTCAATAGAGAGTTTGTGAAAAGCCTGCTTCCTGTCATTCCTTTCCACCGGTTGTCTGTACACTCAGCTTCAAGCAGTCACTTTGCCCCTTTGAATCTCAGCAAAAAGATGTTTTCTTGCCTCTTAATAGAAAGAACTTTCTAAGAGTAGTCCAGACTTCTGAATCTAGTCATAGTTCTATCCAGAGGATGAAAAGAAAAGAGACTGGAGAAAAAAAGAGAGAGAGAGAGACAGAGACAGAGAAATAGAAAAAGACAGAGGAAAATACAGAGAGGAGGGGAAAAACAAATAAAGAATGACATAAAATGTCAGTTAATGCAATAGTTTCTTTCTTTGTGAAACACCAAACATCTGGTTTGTAATCTCATTCATGATGGATCTCTTTTTGTTTTTCCCCTGCATGGACTTCACAATTGCTTTGGAAGCCCACGATAGAACCAAAGATCCAAGAGAATGTCCTGGGATTTAGGGTGTGGCAGGGTCAGAAACTCAACAAAAATGTAACCCACCTGAATTCTGAAATTGAGCGAATTTCAGGAAGGGAATAGTGGACTTTCACATAGAACAGAGATGGAGTTGTTACTTCAGGGACCTCTCTTCCTCCGATTCCCTGCCCACAGCCCTAGTCCTTTTCCTCCTCTCTGTAACTGCCCTGCTTTAAGATTAATGAAGAGAGATCCTTCAATCAATGTCTCCCCTCGATAAAATCACACCCGCTGCTGGCCCCTCCGTTTCCTCATGTCCCAGTCTCCAAAGTCTGCCCGTCCCCCTCAGTGTCAATCTAGGGCAAGTGCTCTGTTCCCCTGGCCTGGACTCTTGGATAGTGACTGGTCTCCTGACTCCATATCGCCCTTCCTCTAATCCACTCTGCACATTTGTGTTTGTTGTTGTGTTTTAACCTGAGGCTTGGTTCTAACAAATCACCCTCTTTCAAAACATAATAATGCTCCACAGCTATCAGAACTGTTTCCTAGGGCAGGACTTTTGTACCGGCTATTTCCTCTAGCTATAATGCTTTCCCCACACGATATTTAAACTTCAATAATAAATTGAAGTAACTACATTTAACTAAGTTTTAACTAAATAGTAGACACATTTTCTAGTAGACACATTAAAAATAAAAAGAAACAGGTGAATTTAATTTCAATAACATTTTTATTTAACCTAGTATATTTGAAATATTATTCAAAATGTAATATTTACAAAATTATTAATAAGATATTTTAGACTCCTTCTTTGGTACTACGGCTTAAATATGTGTGTGTGTGTGTGTGTGTGTGTGTGTGTGTGTGTACATAAACCATACACTGCAGTTTAGATTATCCACATTTCTCATGCTCAGTAGCCTTGTCCTAGATATTTTCATGGCTTAATGAGATATTTTGATATTTTATATTTGATGAAATATTTTCATCCCTCACTTAAGATTCAGATCTCTGCTTAAATATCACCTCCTCCAGAAGTCTTCCTTGATCACCTCATATAGAGCAACTCACTGCCACCCCCATCGTCATATTTGCCCCTAATCTTTTACGCTGCTTTATTTTTATAGCACATCACTATATATACATAGTTCATTGTCTTTCCCTTTGAAATGGATCTGTAAGAGGGCAAGATCATTGTTAGTCTTTTTATCACTGTATCTCAGTGCCTAGCACATAGTAGTTGCTCAATTTATATATGTCAAACAATTAAAAATATTGTCATAGGACAAAGTATGAGGCCTCTCCTTCTCTGGCTTCCCTCTGGCTTAGGGTTTCACCACTCCCTCCGTATGCCAGCCAATCTAAACTAGTTTTGCACTCCTTCTTACTCACACTCATCTTTTTCCTCTTTCCATGTATCCAAATCTTGTGCATCCTTCAAGACCCACCTTAAAAAATCTCTTTCTTAAA
Source organism: Rhinolophus sinicus (assembly GCF_057876585.1). Lineage (NCBI taxonomy): Eukaryota > Metazoa > Chordata > Mammalia > Chiroptera > Rhinolophidae > Rhinolophus > Rhinolophus sinicus. The sequence goes on along the minus strand of NC_142516.1, from coordinate 15,061,536 downwards.
AGCCGTTTACCATCTCGGGTTCCAGAACCGATCTCCACCTTTCCTGAACCACAGGAAATATATTTATGGCTCTTTTCAGTAGTGTGAGTTATGCTCCTGCCTTAACCCTTGCTCTGGATTGTGAGCTCACTGACATCTGGAGCTATATCTCGCTGGTCTTTGTACTGCCCAAAACACTAAACAGAAAGTGCCTACTATCTGGATTGAAACAAACCTCCATTCAATCAGTTATTCATCTATTTATTCCACAAATCTTTATTAAGTATCGACCATCTATCTGCCCAGCTCTATTCTGAGTGCTGGAGACATAGCAGAGAGTGAGACCATCCAAGCTACAATCTAGGGAGGGAGATGAACAACACACACAGAACCCTCACACAGACAGCATCATGTTTGATGGGGATGCATCCTGTGAAAGAGGATAAAGGAAGCGTGCATGGCACCATCCTCTATTAGACAGCACCGTCTGTGAGTCAGTGAGGCTCTTACTAAGGGTAACAGTCACGGGAATGCAAATAAAGCACAGCGTAGGGAAGAGAGTCAATAATATTGTAATAACGCTATATGGTGTCAGATGGGTACTAGACTTATCGGGATGATCACTGCATAAGTTCTATAAATGTATAAACACTATGCTGCACACCTGAAACTAATAGAATATTGAATGCCAACTATAATTGAAAAACACAAAACAAAACAAAAACATTTTTAATTTAAAAAACGGGTAGCGTTGTGCTCACTACGGCAGCACACATACTGAAAAACAGGGTAACATTTAAGCAGACATGTAAATGAAGTGAGGGCCTGAATGTATGGCCTGTGGGATTTTATATTATTTTATCTCTTTGAATTCTTTAAAAAATATATTTGGAAGATTAAATTGAAATATATAACACATAAGAAATATGCTGGCATATAGTAAGAGATTAATATCAACTCATAATAATAAATGTTAACATCTATTGATCAATTACACTGTATAGGCTTTAAGATAATCCCTTTAAATACCTTATCTCGTTTAATCCTTTTAACAGATTCTATTGATACAATATTAAACAACAGAAAGCCAAAATTTGCTGGCTTAAGCAAGACTAAAATAATCAGAGAATTTAGAAATTAAATGGGAGATTAGAGAACAAGGGCTTACAAAGAATTTGGGGACGTATAATAGAAACCAACACAGGAACTAAGTTAGTACAAAGTGCTTGACGTTATTTACTAGGTTCCACCCCGGCGTACATGCACTCCAAGGATTTGTTTCCCCATTTCTGTATTACCTGATCCTAGGTCAATAAGCCAAGGGAACAAACACAACAGGCAAAAACTGGGCTATGACTAAGGGAGGTCTGGACAGCTTGACTGGCCGTCTCCCCAGAGCTGTCTGCAATGGGGGGATACTTAGAAAAATAAAAGTCTTGCCCTAAATCACATGGAAGAGCTGGGGTGAAATCCCAAGTGTTTGGACTCCAAAGTCTAAGCTCTTCATCACTTGACTCTATATTGCTGTTGCTAAATGCTGCCATTACCATAGAAATTAGAACACTGCATACATGGTAGGTGCTTTCCCTTGTTAAAGTAGAGTAAGATGTTTTATAAGTATGAAGTGAGTAGAAAGATGGATGGGTGGATGGGTGGATGGGTGGATGGATGGATGTATGGATGGATGGATGGATGGATGGATGGATGGATGGATGGATGGATGATGGATGGATGGATGGATGGATGGATGGATGGATAAAAGAAGGTTGACTGGCCCCCGTGGTTGTAGTAGAGGCCTCCCAAACTCTGGCCTAGGAGAGAGGACAGGTCTGTTGAGGTGCACGCAGGGTAACACTGAATCTCATGTATGATCATTGCAGGTGGTTCCCAACATTACTTACCAGTGCATGGAGCTGGGTCTCTACAAAATTCCTAGCAACATCCCCACGTCAACCAAGAAACTGGACCTGAGCTTTAACCCCCTGAGGCATGTACGCAGCTATAGCTTCTCCAACTTCTCAGAACTGCAGGTGCTAGATTTATCCAGGTAATGAATAAGCTTTTAGACACTGCACAAGGTAAAATGTTCATTGTTCTCAGATGTCTATTTGCTGTATATCTTTGGGCAAGCCGCCTCCCATCTCCAGGTCTCAGTTTCACAGATAAAAATCTGTGAAATGAGCAGTTGGACAGGAGGCAGTTTCTAAGGATAGTTCTATCTTTTAATTTTCTTTTAAGCCAAGAGTGACAATTGACTCAAACTCTTTCATCAGCGGATATTATCAACCACTTGCTGGGCACTCTGCTATGAAATAAGAGTATATTGATGTATAACATGCAATGCCATCTATCAAGGAGGGCATACTCATGTGCCCTTGAAAGAGTTAATATGTTAAAATCCTGAATGTGGTGCTGGGAACATAGTAGACATTCAGAAAATATTACCTGATTTTGGTTTTGGATTTTGAACCTGAGATAGCATAGTGATACATAACGGGAGGTGATAAGCTCTGTACAAACTACAGGCAATATCTTGTGCTGTTCAGAAGAGGGGAATTCTCTGCAGTGGGTAGTCAAGACAGATTTCATGAACTGAGTGGGATTCAAATAATGCCTGGAATATTAAAACTGGAGTAGAGGATAGGGAATTAGGAAGATACAAGCACCCAAGGAGAAAGATGACAAGATCAAAGGAAAACATCTGCTGTGGGCAGTGAACAGTGACTAAGATTTTCTTTTCTGATGGAGGAATATATCATTCATTAGGACAGCTTAAGTTATCATCATTATTTGGGCGGGGGGACGGGAACTGAATCTTAAAATTCCTTAGGGGCCTGACTAAACAATCATGGACTATATTTAGATAGTGGACTAGATAATGAATAAAGAATATTCCCAGTAACGTTTGTGAAAAATACAGAAACATTTCATATAAGGCTTTTTTATAATGGAAAGTCTTTTATTGTGTAAAAGAAAAACTAACAGCTTAGTGTGGAAATTCTCTTCGAGAGTGGAGATTTCTGTAAAAGAGTGAGCATCTGATGTTTTATACTCTAACTGGGGTATTGATAGAATATAACAAGGAGGAATGGGGCATTTTAAAGGCAGTGGTATAGCTCCCAGAGCCCTGTGGGATCAGAAGACCTGAGTCACGTCCTCCTCCAATACGTACAGCCATGTGGCCTGAGGCCTGTCACTCCGTCTCCCTGAGTCCCTGTGAAGCAGAAGTGATGACATTTACCCCACAGGGTTAAGTGTGATAATGAACGTTAACATGCTATATATATTAAAAACTTTATAAAGGAGACTTTATAAGATTAAAGTATTATTATTATTATTATTATTATTATTATTATTATTATTATAGCATTTCAGTACTGTCTACATTTCTGTTTCCTTACTAAGAATTTTGTCAAGAACCGTATTGAGGTAGACAGACCAACCCTCCCCTTTTCTTAAACAAGAAGTAGTTTCTCATCAAACAATGCCCACTATAATTCATCTTTGATTCACCACATACCCAAGGAACTTCCCTCAGACAACATAAATATATGCGCAGAGAGGCCAGCTTCCCCTCTGGTTAGCCAGTAGAAGATTCTGAATTAGAGCAAGAACAAACAATAGTACAATAATATCCCTTGCCTACGTAATTCTTTATAACGTTCACATACAGTTATTCAACTAGTTCTCTATGGATGCTTTGTGATAGACCAGGAAGCCTTTTTTTTTCCCCTTTAGAAACCTATCAATTTCTTTCTTTCTTTCTTTCTTTCTTTCTTTCTTTCTTTCTTTCTTTCTTTCTTTCTTTCTTTCTTTCTTTCTTTCTTTCTTTCTTTCTTTCCTTCCTTCCTTCCTTCCTTCCTTCCTTCCTTCCTTCCTTCCTTCCTTCCTTTCTTTCTTTCTTTCTTTCTTTCTTTCTTTATTTATTTTTAAAGACAAGGAAACAGAGGTTTGGAGAGTTTAAGTGATTTATCTATGTTCATGCAGCTTGTTGGGAGCAGACCATAGATTCAAGTTCACCTCTCCTGCTTCCAAGTTAAATATTTTCTTCATCTTAGTACTCTACTTCTCTAAAATGATAAGTACCCTTTGATGAAACAGAGACACAACAAGACTCTTCTAGTCTTGCCTGATGCTTAGAGTGACATATACATAAGATCGTGGGCTATAAAATCATATAACTGAAAGCAACTTGAAAAATAACCAAGTTCAGCTGCCTCGTTTAGAGGAAATGTAATAATGGAAGCCCAGAGAGGGAGACAATTTCTCAAGATCACACAATACAAAAGGCAAGCAGAGACACCAGGTTCCAGATGCCTTGGCCCCTTTTCCATTGTTCTCTCTGCTGCACCACTACCATCTATCCAATCACCAATCAATAATAAAATCTTGGCTCGTAATGCTTTTATTACCCATTGTCATACAGGGTGGCATGCAGGGTCTCACCTCCCGCTCCCCACATAAGAATGCAGGATATGGTGAGGCCAAAAAGGAACACCCACGGAGTCATAGGTAGGGGAGTCATACCACTATAGTCTCACTGGCAGCTGGGTTGGAGACACAGGAAGCAGGAGCCACACGATCCGCAATCTGCCATCCACTTCTCTCTGCCAACCAACATCACTTGCTAACTGCAATCCGCTCTTGCTATCTCAGCCACCATCTTCTTGCTAGCCCCCATTTGCTGCTAGCGTAGCCACAGCAGTTATATTAGTGGTTACTGGTTATAGCTGACGGCCAACTAGCTGATGGCCATCCAATCACAGTTGATGGCCATTTACTACCTGAGCCAGCACCTTTCCCCATGAGGCCGAGAGCCTGGAAACTGCACTCCCGGCTCTGTCCCCACACCCATGAACCAACTTAAGGGGATAGGCAAGTGAGGAACACTGCAAAAGTCATTCAGGTTGGACTAGGAAAGGACTCATTTGCAAACTGTACCTGACAGGCCCTTGCAATGCGAGCAGGAGTTCACCACTATCTCACTGTTTGTTGGCTGGATAAGAGCCTGGTCTCTAGGACACATCTGTGAACATTCTCTAAAGCATGGCTTCCATTTCACTTGGGGTAAAATTAAAATTACTTTTCTGGTCTGAAAGTCTTGGCCTTATTGTAACTTCCTTTCTTCACAACCCCTTCTCACCCCGCTCGCCATCCCTCTCTGTACTCCAGACACAGATGTTTCTCAGGGCTTCTCCACGTATGATGGCTGCTGTCTAACTCAAGCCTATTTTTTAATTTTTTTGGCAATTTTTTTTTCATTTTAAGTTGACATAAACTAACTTGAGGCTTTGTATCTGCTAGTCTGTTCACTTCCTTTCCTTGTTAATCCCGACCCATCTTTCAGGTTTCAGTCTAAGTGTTCTCCGAGAAGCCTGCTTTGATCCCCCTTATCTAAGCCCGTTCCTTTGATGTAAACGCTTATGACAGACTTTTCTTCCATAAAACTAACTCCTATCACCTGTTACTAACATTTATCTATGATAACGACAACTTTCAAATATCTCGCTATCATACACGGAGAACATTTTATCAACATTAAGGATATCTGCGACCTGGATGTGCAATTTCTGACGTCTTTGAAATTGACATTCAGGAGTCATTTCTCATGCCTAATGACTAACTATCTGTATCATCTCTACCAATCAGATCTATGATCACGTTTGCCTGTGGCAGGGAATGGCTAAAGTTGATCCAAGGCCGTTCCATCCCTTATCAGCTATACAGTTTCTATGAGCCACAATTATTGATCCTTATCTGATTTCCTTCCCATGAATGTGCTGTGTCTGCTTAGCATGTGTGCCTACTGTGATTGGAAAAACAGTTTGTCATTGTGGCTAGTATGATAACACCAAAGCTTGAAGTTTCGTGTTTGTTCATGCCATCGTCAGCCTTGTCTGATGTCTTTGCCTATCCATCATACAGCATGTCAAAGGTGTGTGAAGATCTAGATGACTGGGGCTGCTGTTTTCATTTGGGATTTTCTATTGAGCAGACTTATGACATAATCTGTATCTATTTTCCCTATAGGTGTGAAATTCAGATAATTGAAGATGATGCATTTCAGGGCCTAAAGCATCTCTCCACCTTGCTATTGACAGGAAATCCTATCCAGAGTTTAGCCAGGGGAGCCTTTTCTGGACTATCAAGTTTACAGACCCTGGTGGCTGTGGAGACAAACCTAGCATCTCTAGAGGACTTCCCCATCGGACACCTGGAAACCTTGAAGAAGCTTAACGTGGCTCACAATCTTATCAATTCCTTCAAGTTACCTGAATATTTTTCTAACCTACCCAACCTGGAACACTTGGACCTTTCCAATAACAAGATCCAAAATATTTATCATAGAGACTTGCAAGTTCTGCATCAAATGCCCCCATTCAAACTCTCTGTAGACTTGTCCCTGAACCCTTTAGACTTCATCCAGCAAAGTGCCTTTAAAGAAATTAAGCTCCATGAACTGACTTTGAGAAGTAATTTTAATAGTACGGATGCAATGAAAACTTGTATTCAAGGCCTGGCTGGTTTAAAAATCAATCGATTGTTTCTAGGAGAATTCAAAAATGAACGAGTCATAAAAGATTTGCACAAATCTGCCATGGAGGGACTGTGCAATTTGACCATTGAAGAATTCCGGCTGACATTCTTGGATGACTTCTCAGAGGATGACATTGGCTTTTTAAATTGTTTGGCAAATGCTTCTGCAATTTCTCTGGTGAGTCTGTATTTCAACAAGCTAGAAGGCCTTCCTAAAGATTTCCAATGGCAATATTTAAAATTGGCTAACAGTAAATTTGAATACTTTCCCACACTGGAGCTTGCCTCTCTCAAAAAGTTTGTTTTCACTGACAACAGAGTTCTGAGCCCTTTCACTGAGGCTAACCTACCAAACCTTGAGTTTCTAGATCTCAGTAGAAATGGCTTGATTTTCAAGGGTTGCTGTTCTCACCGTGATTTGGGGACAACCAGACTGAAACACTTAGATTTGAGCTTCAATGATGCTATTACCATGTCTTCGAACTTCTTGGGCTTAGAGCAACTAGAACATCTGGATTTCCAGCATTCCAGTTTGAAACAGGCCAGTGACTTTTCAGTATTCCTGTCACTCAAAAACCTCCTTTACCTCGACATTTCTTATACTAACACACACGTCATCTTCAATGGCATCTTTGACGGCTTGTTCAGCCTCCAGGTCTTGAAAATGGCGGGTAATTCTTTTCAGGACAATTTCCTTCCTGATATCTTCACAAATATGAAGAGCTTGACTGTCCTGGACCTGTCTAAGTGTCAACTGGAACAGGTGTCTCAGGTGGCATTTGGCTCGCTTCCTAAGCTTCAGTTGCTGAATATAAGTCACAATAACCTCTTGTTTTTGGATACACTCCCTTATCAACCTCTTCATGCCCTCCGGGTTCTGGACTGCAGTTTTAACCGTATAGTGGCCTCTAAGAGGCAAGAGCTACCTCCTTTTCCAAGTAGTCTAGCTTCCTTAAATCTCACTCGGAACGACTTCGCTTGTGTTTGTGAACACCTGGGTTTCCTGCAGTGGATCAAGGACCATAGGAACCTTTTGGTGGGAGCTGAACAAATGCTGTGTGTGAACCCTTCAGATATGGAGGGCGTGCCTGTGCTCAGTTTTCGGAATTCCACCTGTCAGATGAACAAGACTATCATCAGTGTGTCTGTTCTCACTGTACTACTGGTATCTATGGTAGCAGTTCTGGTCTATAAGTTCCATTTCCACCTGATGCTTCTTGCTGGTTGCAAACGTTATGGCAGAGGTGAAAGTACGTATGATGCCTTTGTTATCTACTCAAGCCAGGATGAGGACTGGGTAAGGAATGAGTTGGTAAAGAACCTGGAGGAGGGGGTGCCCCCCTTTCGGCTCTGCCTTCACTACAGAGACTTTATTCCTGGGGTGGCCATCGCTGCCAACATCATCCAGGAAGGTTTCCACAAAAGCCGGAAGGTTATTGTGGTCGTATCCCAGCACTTCATCCAGAGCCGATGGTGTATCTTTGAGTATGAGATTGCCCAGACCTGGCAGTTTCTGAGCAGTCGTGCGGGCATCATTTTCATCGTCCTACAGAAGGTGGAGAAGACCCTGCTCCGGCAGCAGGTGGAGCTGTATCGCCTTCTCAGCAGGAACACTTACCTGGAGTGGGAGGACAGTGTGCTGGGGCGGCACATCTTCTGGAGACGACTCAGAAAGGCCTTGCTGGATGGCAAACCGAGGAGTCCAGAAGGAACTGAGGATGCCAAGAGCAGCCAGCACTTAGCCACAACCCCCACCTGGGAAGGAAAGCCTCCTTAAGTGCTTCTGGCTCAGCTGGACCCAGTGCTTATTCAGTGACAAGTATTAAATGTTGCAACGTGGCAGGCTTTGGTCCAAGGGCATGTGATTCAGTGGTGCACAAGCTACCCAGGACTGGTGATCTCCTGGAGTTCCCTCAGTGCAGAGGGAATGGATACTGGGCTACAACACAGAACCTGCAGGTGGATGTTTCAGCCACTCAGCTAAGGAGTTCACGGCAGGAAAAGTCAACTCAAATCTTACCCCACAAAACTGAATTATAACTAAGAGATTGGCCCCAGTCAGATCAGAAAAGGATGTAGTTCTTCTCCTGAGGCTTTTGAATGGAAAGCACCTCATAGTTTACAGTTTAGCCATCTTAAAACAAAGCATAATGGTAGTTTCAACTGAACTGGGTCTTTGCTCACTTTTCCCTTTTCTACTGAATACAATTGAAATTCTACTTGATGATGCAGAGGCTCCTGATTCAGACCCTCGCTCTACTTTAGGTCAGCTTCCTTACAAGGTTTAAAGTCTTGCAACCGATTCCTAAGGAAACCTGATCAACACATATTTACAAACAACCTGGTCATTCCTTAGCATGTTCTATTTATTAACTCATAGTCCCTGATAATAATTTTTTGTTTTTATAAATCCAGTTCTCATTTTATATGTTTTCTCTATAAACCTTTATCATAAATAAGGTTGTTAGAGACATGCTGGACATATCCATTATTAAGCACTATCTTTCAAGCAAATATGTAAAATATACTCTGTCATTCTGTCACTTGATGTCATTCTAAATTTATTACCTAGTAAGTTATGACTGTTATACAGGTAGCATTAAAATAATTTGGTTGAATGTGGCACTTACAGTAATGGGGGCAAGAAGTCCAACTTCCCGGTCTCATAATGAACAATTTGGGCCAGAGGAAGGGCAAGAGGTGGGATGACCTCAGGAGGTCAGCTCTTCTTGCCAATCCCAGAAACATATGGGCTGATATAGCTGCTGGGGACCACATAAGAAGAGTTGCAGTAAAGCTTCCCTCTGCATCAAATGAGTGTTGTTTGATGGCACATTGAATCCCTCAGGGGATTTTGAAATAATTCAAGGTGGGGAGCTCAGGTTGCTGCTTCCTGTTAGGTATCATTCCACTTTCATGACCGCATTTACAAAGAGTAGATGTTATCACTGAGTAAACAATGTCTCTGAGGTCAATGTGTGTCAAGGTAAAGGGGAGTTCTCAGAAAAGGACACTCACCCAGCTTCCCCAAGAATGGTGAAATCAAAGAAAGCAATGAGGACATTTGGAAAATACTTACAATAGCTTTACAGAGCAGTACCTTACCCTATTTTCTATTTGAGTGAACTAGACTCTCAGAGAAGTGAAGCCCAAGGCATGTACGAACGGCAGTGAAGGTGAGTGTTGGCTTTCTGCAAAGCCACAAAATCCAAAACACCAGGGGGCCTCTTTGGAGTTAGAACAGGTAAACACTATGCTGCTTCTCAGTGTCTGTCTTTCCGGTTTTGTTCTTTGTCCAGATTTTTCAGCTCTAACTGGTTAAACTTAGTATGTATGCACACTACATTTGAATCTCCCTCCAGGCCTTCATGGAAAGAAATCTGGTATAAATAACTCATTTGGTACATATAACATATATATATACATATGCATACCCATTTGTCTGGTGATTCATCGTCCAGTGAAAAATGCTTGACTGGTGTCAACCACACATTGCTGTCAGGGTTTCACTTCTCCTTTTGCCAGCTTTGAGTGTGAAGCAACAGCATGCAGTGGAAATTGAGACAGGTTTCATGCATTTTTCGGAGAGAAGGTTGCTCTTGGCATAGTACAGTTACTTTGCAGAAGGGGAAGAAGGCTTCCCCCTTATAAGTTTGATCTTTAATGGCTATTTTTAGGTCCTATTCTAATTAAATTCCCACACCATGCCTATGAGACGGGCACTAGTAATATCAGCATTAGTACCCATTAGAAAATGGAGTATTTAAAATATGTTCAATTCAAGGAACGCGATTTGTATGGGTGAGTAATCCTCTGGGGCTTTATAAAGGTGGTGGAGGGAAAAACACGGAGTGGTCTTTCCGCGAACAACATTTTAGCAATTGCTGTTTTCCCAACCAGCGAGCCCACTGTAACTGTAATTCTACAATTTCCTTTTGACTTCGCCTCCACTCATGGTATTTTCAGAACCCCAACCTCCTTCTGGATTATATAAGCTTTCTACAAATCAGCAACAGGTTCCTAGAGGATCTTACATGAATTCAGAAGAATGACAAGAGCTCTGTGAGGGCAGAGAGCATGTCTGCTCATCTTTTGCTTCTTCAGCTCTGAGCTCAACGGCCCACACATGGCAGACAGACCACATCTGTTGAGGTGAAGAACGGACGAGCCAACAAAGAACCATCTCTACAGGAAATGTTGTCTTCTGGGCTTTCCAGACAAGGTGCCCAAGTCACAGACCACAGATCCCCTGAGGGGCTCCTGGCTTCCACGGCTTTCTCTCATTCCTGTTAGCTCCACATGGAATTTCTCAGCCAGTTCTCCACCATCGTGATTTTGATTGACATTCACCAAAGAGAATGTCTACTATTGTCAATTATCAATATTATGGTTACAACCCTAAGAGCCAGGACAAAAGCAAATCAAAGACACATGTGACTAAAGATTTGTAACAATGGATAAATCAGGCCCAGTAGATGATGGGCTTCTTGTAAACAACATGCTTAGGTTGCTGTGTCTTTCTCCGGTCAGCCTGATTGAATACAGGAGTTATGGGGGAAGTTCTAAACGCTAAGCGTTCTTCAAATGGCGGGAATAAGATCAGATACTCTGGATTCTAAATATCATGGACATCAAGTGTTTTCAACTCAAAGTGAAAGCCGTGGAATAAGTGGGTGACCAAAGGGAATCAAAGTCACTGAGCACTGTGTGTGCTCATCTAATTGTTGCCATTACCTTGTGAGTTAGGTACCACTCTCCTTATCTTAATGAGGTGGAAATAGATGCCCAGAGAGGATGAGTAACTTGTCCAAGGTCTCACAGCTTATATGGATTAATCACAATAATATTTGCTAAGCTTTTGGCACATGCCTGTTACTGTTCTAATCTGTATATTAATCCATTTAATTGTTACAATGAAATGGGCAAGTACTGGTAACTGTGTCATTTCTCAGATGAAAAAACTGAGGTGCAAAGAGTGAACTGCCCAATGGAAGGGAGAGAATTAGGGTGTGAAATCAAA